>NC_134916.1:10734019-11364019 GCF_051014615.1 Bombus vancouverensis nearcticus | reverse complement strand
TGCCGTTTGCATGGCTCTAACTTCCCTTGATTCTCCGTGTTCTCGATCGGTCAAACCGTTTCAAACAATCTCCGTACTCCTTTATCTCTTTCAAGCGACAGCTGCACAAGTGTCACTGGTCGAGGATAAACCGCGCGAAACGCGACGGTCCAACGATTTCCGCTTTTAGAAATTACGTAGCATGCGTTTCGTTCTATCGTCCCAGAAAGAGAGAGAGAGAGAGAGAGAAAGAGAGAGAAAGAGAGAGAGAGAGAGAGACTAAGACAAACGATCGCTTAATAGAAGCAACGGCTAGGAACACGAGTCGAATGTTACCTTGGATCATCGTCCGGATAACACGTGCTTCCGACACGCGAATTTATGAACTGACCCAATATTTAAGTCGTTGTTGCTGTTGGCACGGGCGGTAATAGTTCTTTAAACGAATTTCCTATCCCTGTTCGCTCGTAGATTTGCCCGGAAGATAAATTCTATTGAACAAAACGTGAGCCGCATCTCGCGATCTCACGAATAATAATTTTAAAACGCGTGATAATCAATATACGCGGCATCATCGTTTGTTACGTCTAGTTCTCTCGTTTGGTACACATCGTATTACATGGTTTCCGAGAGACGAAAACGTATCAATCAGATTTATAACTCGCAAATTATACGAGATGAAAAGATCGTGACAAGTACATTTCCGTTGATTTTCAAATTTCTATGTCGCTTGGTGGCTGAGCCTGGCAGATACAAATCTTCTTGAGAATAGATGATACGTTTGCAAAACTTTTTACACCTGGCATTTTTGAAATGTTCAATAGGGCGAAAGAATGCACGTTTAATCTCGCTGTGAAATAAGACTACGGTTCTAACAACGTGGAATTGATCGTTGAATTTTTATCGCGCTTTTTCTCCGCAATCGTGATTTGTAATTGAGAAATTTGAGAATTATTTAACAATTGACGAGACAACACGGTCGAACTAAATGTGTTACGCATCGTTTGTAATTCTTCGTAATCTTTTAAAAACGTGAAATCGTGGATATAAATGTACAAGAAATACTCCGTCGATGGTTCAAAGGTGACAAAATTATTTATAACTCTGCGCATTTTGAATCGACGTTTTTCAATGATTGTTACATCACGCTTGGCTATTTGTGCGCAATCAGTTGCAATTAATAAGTACTTCCTTGAAACCATTAAAATACAGAAAATATTAACTGAGATCTCGCCAGAATTTTTTGCCGTGGCAGAGTCCAATCGATGTGCAGATACGACACGGATACAAGGATCTATACATTATTATTCGATACAAAAGATTATTGATTATCGTGCTGACTTTCAATATCGTATTAGTTAATCGTTTTCTTCTTTTTCTTATTCAAAAAGATGATCCGCAACAGTAGGAACGTATACATTTAACGCGTGAATACAGCTGTTTCCGGTGCAGCGTCTATTATCCACTGTGTATGTATTATACGTTTGGCAAGGACAGGTGTCTTACAATTGGTAACGCCTACGATACCAAATCTATCTATTATCGCAAGATTTGCTCATAGACAAAGCGCGATATAGACGCGAAACAATTTACAAATACACCTACGTTCCTAACTATTAGTACGAATACAGAACTTTGGAAACAAGTGGGAAATTATTAGAATCTTCAAGAATTATTATCTCGTTTGAAATCTTATGTAAAGATAGGCAGAGATTAGACAAGATAAGTAGAGTCTTAAATAAATATTGAATTTTGTAATAAAAATCACGAAAATCAATAAAAATCATTTACGTAATAGATTAAATTCCTTCGTGTTCGTATCTGGTACGATCATTGTTTCAACCAATTCTGATACGCGTATCTTTTCTATTATATTCGTTCCGTTTTTAATCCGAAATTTCGATTCTAATTCTAGATAGCAAATTGTCTGAATTTGCGTCTAATTTATGTAAAACTTTTGCCACGAGGATAGTCAATGAGGTAATTCGTCGTGTCAGTCTTGAAACACTTGTCAATAGCTGTTGCAAATCTTTGGACTCTTAATTTGCATGAACGAAAAAACAATAATTAATTCCCTGATCGTATACGCTATTTATCGCAGCCTACGCGAAACCAGAAGATGTTCTTACACTTATCCATGTGTATCGCGATTAAAAGTTTGGTGCGCTCTTTGCTCTTCAGAGTAAAGTAGCTTTCGTTTCTATATACGATTAATTAGTTCCAATGCCGTGAAACGCCGTTCTTACGAATAAGACATGTGTTCACCGATGAAGCTTCAAGTTCTAACATACTGGAAACTCGCCAACAGCGCTGTACGTTATCGTGGATTCATAGAGGAAGATCGAAGAACGAAAATTAGACACGCGTTCGTTCTCCGAAATGGCCGGCGTATCGCGGCCCACTTATTCATACATTCCATCGTGTGTTCATGGCAACGCCCTAGCTCGATCTCCACCTCGTCCACCCTTGCAACAGCGTTGAAACGAACGGCTGGACAAACGAACGGATGGACGGACGGCATTTCTCAAGGGCCATTTTGTACCACTTTCTCGTGTTTTTTCTTTGGCTACACGAGCGATGAGCTCGTTAGGGGCAGCCGGAGGGAGAGGACGGGGTAAAAGGTCGGAGAAAGAGGAACGAACCGACCGAGGCCAGGGAGCAACGGAGAGAAAACAGAGTCCGAGGGTTCAACCAGCGTATATTGATTGATCTACAGTTAAGCGGACTGACGGCAGCCACGTGAAGATCGGGTAGAACGGCTCTCGTCTTTCTCTCGCTCTTGCTTTTACAATTTCGCGTCTCTTCCTTCTTCCACGTATCTTTTCCCCTATCCTTCACTACCGTAAAATAAAGAGAGGCGAACGGAATTTGCTCTCGATGATGCATGCTTCGCGGCCCCGCCCTCTCCTTCTCATCGACTGACGGCCGGTGAATAATAATTCCTGATACAGCCGACGTTGATCGGGTTACTTTCGTCCCTGCGAGCAGAGGAGGGACGCAACCCGCTCAGATGATCGATGTACACGCCGCTGCTAGCGCCACGTCCTACGGGATGATCCTCCGCATCGACCACGCGATACGGTTGCGCTTTTATCGTCCGGACGATTAACTATCGTTAGCATCCCATCGTCGCGTCGTTCAGTCGTTCTGCCATGGGGACAGTCGATCGATTTATCACCTGCATCGATCTATCGATCGCGATGCAAACACATTCGCACGATTGATACGTCTCGTAACCCGCCTTCCGGGTTCTCATAAACTTTCTTTCTGTGTAAGCGTTCTCTGATACTAGGAACACACATTTCAAAGGACAACATCGCTTTCCAATAATTTCAGTAAATCAGAAGTAAATATATAGTAAATTATATTATTTGCGCTGTATCATTTCGCAGGGACGATAAAAGTATTTAAACGGTCGATTATCCACTGTATCGATAAATCTCAATATTTAAAACTTAGATAACGCTTTTACGTTATATCGTCAATGTGACTATTCAAAGCGTATACTAATCTCTTATTAAATATATATTTGCGATAAATATACGTTTCTGATACGATCTACAATTTGACCGATATAACAGCGACAGCCGTGTCTCGTTACAGTGGCAATGAAATTTCAAAATAGCTCACACAACGCATACAAATAAAAGTTTCCTGCGACAAGTGTTTAAATACTTTCGTAGTCGGTGTATTTGACTGCTGTGATATTCGTTATAACACCCGTCCGCGGTAACTATGTATAGCCTAAGGAAACACGAACTCGCGATCTTCATCGAGCGACCGGGTTTACGAGCGCGAACACGATCCGGAAGAGAGGTCACCGTAAAATTCGCCGAACAAGTGAAAAGCGAATCGCGAGAGACGAGAGCGCCGTTTCAACGCCACACGTCGTTACTTTTACGACGAGTAATTATCGATGCGCGGCTCTTTCTACCATCTCCAAGATTCAGATATCTTGCTTTTCCGGCTGATAAGGAACAACGATAACGGTAGAACGTACCGTTGCCAACGTTTCTCTAGGAAACGTGTTTGCACGGTGTCTTTGACAGATTGCAATCGTCTTTCACGGAGTTGTTGGAAACGTATAAAAGAAGACTAGCGAGGAAAGATTGCATCGACGAAAGGATGAGATTCGAAAGTGCTTACGCGGTTGACAAGAGGAAATTCTAGCAGCCAGCTACGTTCGCTTGACTATGTAATTAGATGCTTAGTCTCCTGGTTTTCGCACCGACACCCGTACACCTATTCGCTGTGCCCCCGCGAACACGGGGTCAACTTCCGGTCGTAAAAGCTTTTATAAGGGTGCGTCTCGAGCGAAACGGAAACGGGTGCAGCCTTAAATAATGCGTTCGTGGTCTGTTGTCGAGGTCAAGACGGAGTCGATGCGCTTCTTAGAATGCTTTATCTACGCTTCGACTTCGTTTTCGTCTATTTTGTTCCGCGTCCAGTCGTTCTACTTTGTAACAAACACTTGGCCGATGTTCCTTAAGCTGTGTCTCCGCCGAACCAACAACGACCAACTTTTTCTTCGTGTTCCACGTTTCTTCAAAACGTCGATATCTGTTATCCCGTATTCCTCCGTGTTTCTATCATTGTTAGTAAAAAAAAAAAAGTTGCTTCTTGTTACCTGTTACGGATCGAAGCGGGAAACATCAAAGAGAAACAACCGACAGAAACAAATGTTCCTTCGGTGTGTACAGTTTGTCGATGCTGACACGATTGTATTAGTAGTATGTACACTTGTTTGTCCGTTACGATATGTCAATACGTCTTTGAGATACGTCGCATCTATACCTCGTGTCAATTTTTACAACAGGATCAATGTCCTGAAGTAAATATCGTATAATCGAAATCGGTACAAAGTCCCGAACATGATCGTCCGTTGTATGTGCTCATTTTTCAGCGTATTTAAAAGTCGCGAGCTGCTGAATTTCCGACGTTCTTCAAGACTTCGCCAAACTCGCATTTTTCATTTCCTCTTTTATTCGTAATAATAACAAACAAGCCTCCTTCCACCATCCATCATCCGCAACTTCGCACAAACCATCTGCTACGTATACGTCCGAATAATCCGTTGCGAAAGAACAAATGTTGCTTTGAAATTGAAACAATATTCAAATGCAACGTTGTTTCGACATAGACAAAATGTTTCTACAAGTTAATATCTGTCGAGTACTTTATGGAACGTGCAACGACAAGAAATTCCTCGTTGATATTCCAACGAGAGCACAGCTTTCGCGGCATTGCTCGACGATGTTCCTCCAGGTATCTACATATTCCTTGAAAAACGAAATCGAATGGAACGTGATCAACCGGAAAAAGTTTACAATCGCGACCGAACCCACGCGTATCTTGTCTCGTCGTCCGTAATCAAACAGATTTCGCGCGATTCGAACAACTTTCGTGGGATAGTCGAGAGAATCGAGACAGTTTACACGTTTACAACTTACGCGTTACACGACATTCCGACACGAGTGAGTCGCGAGAAACACGGAGTGGAGGAGGGTCGGAGGATCAGGGTTAACGAAGCGTGGTGGCGAACCAGTCGCGTCGCTTTTTGCCACCGTGGCCAGGAAAAGTCGATCGGTCAAGAATCGATAAATAATAACCCTCGCGAAGGCAAACAACGCCTCTTCCGTTTCGTTGATTTACGAGTTGCTGCACGCGGCCCCGCGCGCGTTTTATGCCCAGTCGTTGCTTCTGACACGGAAGCGAGTCGATTCATACTTGCCAAGGAGCTCCGTGAGCGCGATGAAAATTCGCTTCCATTCTATTTGGCTGTTGGCAGTCGTAATTACACAGAACGGGTATTCTTATCTACCTTTGTGAGAATCTTAAAGGTGTACAGATGTACAGTGTGCACGTCGTATGCAAATATATATATATATAAAACATTCGAAATGTAATCATAGAATGACAATCATCACTGCATTTAACCGCAGCGAAACGAATCTTTCTTTGCGAGTCACGTTTTGGCAATTATATCTTGGCTACGTGAAAGGATGAATTTTTCATGTTGAAAGAGTAAATGAAAATTTCATTACGATTTGACTAACTGATTCCGGGTTCGTATAAGGTTGTCCCGAAGTTTCTTTCGTTTTATAAGGAAACGATAGATGCGCAGTGCTTTTTGTTTTATATTATTTTATCGAATCGTGTACGATCGTAATAATAGAAGAGATCTTTTTTAAAGAAAATTCCTCGAATTTCGTATACTCCGAAACGCGTTTAGAAGCAACTGGATCAATTAGAAAATTCTGTTCGCGACTGTGCTTGGATTATTTAAGAGAATCTCCGATCAATCCGCGTTTCTCGTTAAAACTTTTTCGGCAAGGATGATGCTTGTAAACGTTACCTATCTTCTTCGAAGCAAAGGAAAAGAAAGAAACGTGGAGATATCAAGATCGCGGTTTATACGAGCGGTCGTAATAGCCGCCGCTATCATTATCCTCTTTCAGGGCATTAAAGATAGCGCTGGTAATTATTATGATTACGATGAGAATAGCGTATATAAAGCGTGTTACGCTTCTATAAACCTTCGTAATGTTGGGAATTGCTGGGGAGCGTAGACCTTTGCTATTCATGTAGGTCATCTACGACATCCACGACATCTATTCTGTGATATTTCTTAGACGATAGTCGAAATATATCAGATTCTATCGATTAATTGGCTCGAGCACATTTGACGCTAATTAAATACATAAAACACAAATTTTCTATATATATAATTATTTCTATGTGAAGACTACAGAACAAGAATACGAGCAATTATGCGTACAAGAATACGATTCTCAATTGTTTAAAACAACCTCGAATTTCAACGCTAACAATCGAAGACAAATGAAAATCTGAAATTCTACATTATAGCGTTCCCATCGACACGTAGGGAATTATACGATAAAGAAACAACATTTTCTAATTTTTCCACCTACAGCGTTGTCTACGAGAAATTTTCAAACATCGATCGCACCCACATTCACAAAACTTATTGCACGGCTGTACGCCAAGTATAAAAAAATACATTTTTTCATGATTGCATTATGAATGACGACGACTATAGATATAAAATTTACGACATCGTATTTTATTATTAGCCTGAATCTCTCACGCGCTGCATTGTAAATGGACAACCACGAAAAATGGGATATTTACGTTTAAACCTGTCGGTTTAGGCTTTCGATTCCTTTGATCGCAAAATGGCTCGTAAAGTCATTAGAATACCCAGAATCGGTGGAGGATTCGATACGCCGAAAAATGAAAGACGGGGGTAGCTGAATTCGCGGAAACTTACGCGCAATGCCGGTTGAAATATCGAGGAAACGCAGATTGTTTGTACTAACGGCAAAGAAGCAATAAGCGTGACGCGGACCAGCCCTCTTGTATATCCGAAGGAATAGCCGGATTCGTTTATATCGAGCTGGTTTTGTCTCCGCTGCCAGTTTCTCGCGCGAGCGATCACACGCTGTGCCAATAGTAGCGGCGACCCTTGTCCGTGATTTCACAGAGACGCGGTTAATTGCAGTTTACGCTGAACATGGTGTGACTTTCCAGGAAGATCTCACGATCTTCCCAGCGATTTAATAAACATTCATATATTCTCGAAAGTTATAAGAGGTACGTAATACGATCAGACTGCCGATGTTCATGCATTTATGAGAATTTTTATAGACTTTATAGATGTCGAAAATATTGAAAATATCCAGATTATAGTACTCGTTAGTATCGTAATACGTTACTCGAAGTAACTAGTGCCTTGCTACTATACGTATGATTTTGTTATATCGATCAAACAAATGGGAGCTAGGAATCCTATACACTCGATAGATTAACAAGTCACTCGGGTAAAACCACGATAAAGATTGAGTTTCGCACAGTGATTAGCTGATTCTGACGTACAGTTTATTTACAATGTTCATTTTCTTCCTTTAAATACGTGCAACGTACAAACACGTAAATGTATCCGATCATTTTATTCCGCACCGTGTATCCTAACTTGTACCAAATATTATCAAGAATTGTGGAAGGTGTCTCGCCGTGTATCGAGGCAGAAAGACACAAAGTGGCGTCCTAATAGCAAAGGAGAAGGATACAATCAGTGAGTTTCCATTATCGGGGCCAAATCAATCGGCTTTATTCGAACGATATCGGTTCGTGGAAAGAGAAGAAGCTTCCCTCCCCCTCTCCCTGCCCCTGGTCAACCTCTAATCCGAATGAGGTTTTCCTGGCGTTCATTCGCCTTCCTTTGACCAGCTACAGCTTCCAGGAGGAATCGTTGACGTTTTTCAAGCGATTCGCCCTCGCCCATCTCGAAAGCTTCTTCCAACGTTCTTTCTTTATCCCCTCGCGGTGATTGCCCGATGATTGCGAGCTATACCGAAACGAAATCTTCTCGTCACCTTCGAAGAACAATTTCAACGCGTTCGATGAACCTTCTTTCGTCGAACCTTCTTCCACACGAAATCTCCGACATCTACGTACAACTATTCCTTTGAATTTGGTCAAATTTTACATTCCACGTTTATGAAATTTTATGACAAATGGAAAAAGAAGAACAATAGGTTCGGGGAACGACTCGAATGCGTTCGATGAACCTTCTTTCAAAGATTATCCCCTACGTTCTGCAGGAAATCTCTACCAATGATAAACTTTATTCGAGTTGGATGGAATTTTACGAACCAACTCCGTGAATCGAAAGGTATCTGTAGAAACGCGAATAATTGTTAAAATTCACTTTAGAATCTACGCTTGCTTATGCCATCCCCGTTTGTGGCGAATAAATTTATACGATCGAATTAATTAGTTTCTCGAGAAATTGGACGTTGATCGTAGCCGTAGAAGCTTACATAAGGCGAGATCGAACGATTTGCCTTGCAAGATGCGCGCCTACGATATCTCGTATCGTACGAGGATAAAAGCGCACCGGCTCGATGTTTACAATGAAATTGAGATATTAAACGGGTGAAAATGATCTGGAACGCGTCACCGATGAATTCGGGGCCCGCGATCCCGAAACTGGGCTGAAAACACAAATAAAGAGGCCGCGTCTATAGCGCGACCAAGGAGGTCGAGAGCTTTTTTTACGACACGAAGGGGTATAAAATACAAGGAACGAGAAGAAGGTTGACGTTCGATGACGCCAGATGTCGGCGTCACAAAGAAGGAACGGCATAAAGAGCGAAGTTCGTGGTCCCTACGCGTCCTTCCACTCTCATGGAGAGAGTCCCCGATACGCCGGAGATTTTATGCCCGTAGCTGGAAATATTAAATCGCACCTAAGCACGTTTTATGTCGACCGCCTAATAATCTCCACCGGAGCTGTTTCTTCCTTTCTCCGCGGCGGAACCAGTCAGTTTTCGTCACCCCATCCCGCAAGGACTTTCGTACGAACTCGAACGTTCAACACGGTCACGTTCCCGAACGTTTCACGCTCACGAGAACATGATCGTTGGTGGTCGTGGTCCAGCTGTACGATTTATAAACCCCCTTTCGACGAAATGTTCGTAAATTATATCGTTTCCTATTCTTGTAACCCTTTCTACAAATTTGTCACACGTGTCGTGGTTTAATTTTGATTTAACACGTAGGCAAACCATAATTTTCATGGCTGATGGGCAACTGGTTGTTCGCATACTTCGTGCATTTTATTTCCATACAGTGAACAAAAGCCTTTGACTGCAGAGATTTCTCGCCTTTTATCCCAGATGTGACATCTCGAAGAAAACGATATTACAAATAATCGCTTTTATACGTTCTCATCGTCTATCCGAGAAGAAGATTCCATCTGACCTTCGGAATTAAGATTTGCCAAAGAAGAAATCAAGTCGTTCTAAACAGGATTCATATTGACCACGGGAGAATCGTTCGCGAATTCCTCCGGAAAGGGAATACTTCCAGCCCACTGCGATACCTGCCAGTGCCTTCTAACCCAGTCTAACTTGTATTAAATTTTTGTGAAAAGAAACTGAAAGCTCGAGGAATCAGGTGAAACTTCTCAAATGGCTATTCTTCGATAATGCGAAGGAATGCCGAGAAACTTCTGAAATTTATCCACAGCGATAAACATCTGTGCGATTCCATTAAACGATCACTAACCGGCAGTACACGTCGCTGATGAGTCACATCTCGATGAGACGCTGATCCTTCTAAATAAGAAAAAGAAAACGATTTACTTTCTGATCAATGATCCAATCACTTTGTACAATTACGCATTGTATCTTTGCGCTGATACGCGCGATCGGAAGATCGTTATCGCGAAAGGAGCGGATATAGCGCGATAGGGCACCGATTTCTTAATTCGAAGAAGAAACGCGCGTAATTAATCGCGATTCGAAGAATATCTCGATCGATCAAATATTTGTACTTCGATAGAGAGACGTTTGCGGTCGGCTCGAAGTTACGCAACGACGCACGAGCAGCGTGGACGATAAGAAATCGCGGGAAAAAAGCGGTTCGAGGGACGATTTAATAAGCGGAACAGGCCGCTTCCTTTTCAAACGTTTTACCCGGGCCTATTTTCTGCCCCGCCGTGACGTGTCGATCGCCCGGATGGAAGAATGCGAGGAAGCGCGAACACGCGAGAAAGACACGGCTGTCGCTTGTCACATAACTCTCTCCCGACTTCAACGCTGGCACGAGCGAGTCGTCGCTTTTTTGCAGCCATCTCAAACGTAACCGGCGATCACGACCGCGTCTCATGCTACTTTTTCTTGTTAGCCGGTCGCGGCCTTTTCCGACAAGTATAATTTTGCCATCGCAAAAGTCGATTCCCATCCGCTTCTTCTTCCAACATCGTTGAAAGTATACTCTGCCTCGTGAACATTAGCATGTTTATCAAAATTATCGTTTACACGTGGATCATCGAAACACCGATCGGTGGAACGATCGATTAACGAGAAATATGGCTTTTTACGAGAGAAATTTCAAAATGGAAACAAAAGTTGCGAGGAATTGCTACCTACGCTTCCGTCCAGAAGTTTGTATTCCTGTTTAATATTAGCACGCTAACTGCCACTCGGGTCATCGTTCGCGTTACCAAATTTTTTAGGACTATTAAGATAAGACAAATTTCACGGACTGGGAAATTTTCAGCAACGCGAATGACTCGGATCACGTTATCGATCGCTAGAAAGGGATAACAAAGTGGACCATTGGAAACAATTTTTTTTTAAATACACGTAACATTATGCTTCACTTTCAAATGTGCCATAAGTGCGTAAACGTAACGTAATACGTTCGTAACGCGTCGTCCCGTATACAAGTTCGATCTTTCCATGCAAAGTTCAAGATCGCAGTACTGCGACTCTCAACTGACTCGGATAGACCGGTACTTCTCGCTGTAAAGTCTAAGAAAAATCCAGTGTAAGTGGTTCGATGGTTAAATGCACTCGCGTTTTAATTCAATTTGGACGACATAGGAAACGCTTCGTGGCGCGAAGAAGGGGTCAGAGACCCGGTGCAAATACGCGTTAACCAGCGCGTTAATCTTTCGTCGCTGCAGCTCCTTTATCAACCGTGCCGGTAAGACGGCGTGTATCGTCGGCCAATAACTTCCTTCTGCTCGGCGAGAGGACGATCGGTCGCCCGAATTCTTTTTCTTCGTCAAATCCGACCAAGAGATAACGAGATGCCCACCGCGCGAGATTTACGATCGCGAAATTTAATTCGGTAGCTCGTCCAATTTGATCGCGATATCGCGATAAAGCCGCGATGTCCGCCGTGGCACGGTCACCGTCGTATCCTCGTCGACCGATTACTCGTGTGGTGTGGGAACGAGCAACGAGCCACAGAGGCGTAATTTGAATTTATTTTTGTCGTTTCGATGTACAGAGACAAACGAAGAAGGGAACAGATACAGAAGTAATAGAAACGCAGTTCGAGTTTCAATCGATCCGTATGGAATTCCAGCGAATCGTATTGTAACAGAATGTCAATTATTGTAACATCGATTAACAACACTGTTGCGTTCTCTCGTCTGTTGTTGGAAAATATTTCAAAGTCAAAAAATCGTTGCTACGCGTGATTTGTCGTTTCAATCGTACGCTAATTAATTGTACTTTCTTGAAACATTGGGAATGCCTAAAACGAGAACAAAATCTTAGTATAAAAATCGATGGTCCCTCGTAAGTAAGATTGGAAACAGGAATAGAAGTCGAGGGAAATTGTTGCTCCTTTGATTAGAATCTGCTGTCGCTGTTCAATCTTAATATTTGTCAAGTATTCCCAAATAAATGAACTCTCAAACGAGAACGAAGCTATTCGATTATCCTCTTTGATCGATGATATTCCTTCTTTTCTTCCTATTTGTCACGATCTCTTTCAGTTTCTGCTTCTATCTTTAGTTTCTCTTTCGAAAGAAGCATCCCGAAATTCTCGGTGACACGGTGACGTACAAATAATCAATCGCTCTAGCGTATAATTCAGCCATACGTCAACGTTGTTACGGTCTAATTGCGACAAAAGAATCGCAACGCCACTGAAAATACGGGGTTACGCGAGATTGAGAGAAACCAGGTGAGAGACGAAACGACGGAGTATGCGAAGATCGATTAACGTTGGTGACGTTGAACGTAAAATACGGCTGGTAAAAGTGGTGTTACTCGTGGTCCAGCCTCCGACCACGTCCCACTCTTCTCAGTTTCGCGTTTCTACCGTGCACGTCGGAAGAAACGCACGAAAACGAGAGGCGAGAAAAAGAAAAAGAACAGAGGGTAGAAGAGGAAGGCCCACCTCGGTGCGGATCAAACGCAGCTGAGCTTCGATTATAATAAATCAAGACGTAAATAATGAAGGAACGGATGGGCCCGAGAGCAAACGGCGGGGAGGGAGAGATAAAGGAGGACAGAGAAACACGGCTGCAATCGAATCTTGGTCCGCTTCAGCAACGATGCTCGATGGCCGGCGCGGTGCAACGCGAGACCTTGCAACGGCGATTAATGTTTCTACCCCGAGGGACCGAGATCTCTCACCGTCACCCGTGGAACGAGTTTGATTTTATATCGTAATTTATTTCAATGGACCGTGTAATAGGATTAATATCTACGACAGGGCGGTTAAGTTTTATGTATCGTTTGCCTTCTCCGCTACGGTTAGCCCTCGCGAGCTTATTATTTCGCGAGTCGATTCGAATCTTCCTGCCACGTGAATGCTGGCCGTTCGAACTTTCGCGTATTGCTGGCTAGTCGTGATATTAAAAAATCGAACCACGGAATTTCGTTGATTTTACTACAGATAGTTCCTCGATTTTCTATATCGTCGCTGCTCGATGAATCATACGATCGCACGAAATACACGATGCTTTTCACGATATATCGACAATAGCGTAATATATTCTCTAAAACCCTACCTTTGAATCTCTTATTGTTCAATCCTATAGATAACGACACATGCCAATAGTCGCGAGTCTGTGTCTTGTCTGACCGTCGAAAATCGCTTTCACGAGCTTCGCGACTTTATCATTCAATCAGACGCGAAAAGATTGTTATTACGCTATTCAATACGGTTTAAAACGTTTATTTTCTATTATACTTCGATTATACGATTGATTAATTTCGTCGACGTTCGATCGAATTGAATTTCGCTGTAGATGTTCTAACGTCTATTACTGGTTTCGGTTATCTTTGAATAAAAGGCCTTGAATCCTATTCCTGCGGATATCGCGAAAATATTCGATAGGGCATCGCGTTCATTCCCTCGAAAGACTCGCTCTCGTAAAGAAGTCGGTCTACGACCGAGGAAGTCCGTGGTCCCACGCGAAACACAGCAACGGGCATTGTCTACCACGTCCACGCAATTACCTGGACTTAGCCATGGGAAGATTATGCGTCTGGCTTGAATTACGTGTATCAGTAAGGGAAAAAAGAAGAAGAAGAGGAAGAGGAGGACAGAGATGGAACGAGAAAGAGAGGAGGGATCTACGGTTCGGAAAGAAGAGAAATACAGGAGGGGAGGCTCTCTTATTAACGAGGAAGCGAAACAACTCGCACCGCCATGCTAATCGAACGAACATACAAAACGCACAGTCGTTCCTGACCGCGGTATCAACGGCCATCTTTGTTCCTCGTGCCTCCGCGATTCTTCACCGATGGGAATTTATCGAACCGTGAAAGGATCCCCTCCATTACTCGATGTAATATTCGAAAATACCGAGTTCCTTACGACGGTTATAAAGCGTGCCTATCGGGATCTAACGAGCGTACGTTTAGCCATCGAATTAGACAGTGGCCAGCGATAAAAGTTCCACGCAGCCTCGCGATTTCCAATTGCCAACGTTTCTCCGACTTCTATCCGTTCTATCGTAGAATTTCGATTATATGAATTCCAGTTGTTGCAACGAAATTTTAATTAACGTCCAATTAACCTTCTAAGCGTCTGGTTCGTACGTAATACGAATATTCGAGTATACGATATTTGAAATTAAACGTATTACGCGCTTA
Organism: Bombus vancouverensis nearcticus; assembly: GCF_051014615.1. Classification (NCBI taxonomy): domain Eukaryota; kingdom Metazoa; phylum Arthropoda; class Insecta; order Hymenoptera; family Apidae; genus Bombus; species Bombus vancouverensis. The sequence continues at coordinate 11,349,608 of NC_134916.1, read as the reverse complement.
ATGGAAATACTGATAATGTTTTATTTCGTAACTATTAAACGCTGTTAAACGGAAAGAAACGAATATGGACGATGATTCGTTTGTTACCTAAATATGTAGTTGAAAACCAGATTGCAGAAAGGAGAAAAAAAGATAGATATAATTGTTTCAGACGAATATCTTTTTCAGTTGCGTTTGATAATCGCGAAGAACGTTCAACGGTTTCGAGTAATAACGAGTAATAGTAGAGCGTAATGAGTTCCTATCGTACGAACGAAAAATAATAAGGAGAAAAATTGTTCGACTACCTTACCTATACGAATTTCAGTCGTGTTCGTTGATGACTTTAGATACAGACATTCGCCGTACATATTAAAATTCCATGTTGTTAATTAAAATTCTAATGACAGCAGCCGAGGAACGTATTGCGCCGAAAGAATATCTGCAAGAACAATTTCCAATCAAATTCTACGAACGACGTTGCAACAGCACTCAAGGAGTATCATATCCGGAAGAGGAATCTTCAGCCAAAATTCAAAATCGATTTTGCACAAATAAATAGAACGGAGGAACGTTGGAGAAGTGAAGAGGCGATAGTGGTAATCGAGGTCCGCGGAGGCGACAGAAGGAGCAGGGTCGAAGCAAGAAAAGGAGGAGGCGGGTGGAGACGACGACCGGCGTCGGCAAGAGGAGGCAGTTAGCGCGTGTTTACACGACAGCGCTATGTAGCCGGCGACCTCACAGAACAGTCTCTCGAGTCGAGCAAAGTGAACGTTTCTATTTGTCCGAACACCTCTTTCCGTCCCTTTCTCATCAACTATCCGTCCCGGTCTAACCTTCTTTTCGTTCTATCGTTTCGTCTCGCTTTCTCCCCTCGTCCACTGCCTCCGCTACTCTATACTCGACCCTTGAACGCATAATGACGCTCGGACCCGGCGAAACGGGTTAACACCGTGGGGGCCAGCCCGAAAATTGATATTTAAATGCGACCAATTATCCAGGAGCTGTTCCCTCGTTTCGATATCTCGAGATTCGTGTTCGTTAACGAGGGAGAGAACGAAGAAGAACGGGTTACAAGATCGACGCGATCGATTCGGAGCAATTCGGTTGGTTCTCTTCGACGTGGACAACGCTGGCCAAGTGTCGATGATAGAGCGTTTGAGATTCATAGACGTGTAAAGACCGCGAGATCTCTTCGATGATGTCGATTGCTGCGAGGTAATTGCATTTTCGCTTGACATATATTCCCCCCGATTTATAAAGAGTTCAAAGTTCAAAGCGACGAAGAAATAATCGGGTATCGCATAACGCGTTTAATACGAACTCGAATCTGATTTCCCCGCGCTTTTTCACTTTCTCTATTGTGAATCTATGAATCTGATTTTCTTTGCATACGGTACTGTATGCTAATGGACGATTTTCATACAATATCAGTCTTTATACTGGGTATAAAACTTTATAGATGTCAGTGTGAATTATCGTAAATTATCCTTCTGCAATTTCGTCGCTTCTGGTACGAACCAGATTCGCAAAGTAAAAGGTAAAGAGGTGTACACGGTCGATAAAGATCCTGGTATTTCTTCCACAATATCGATCTTCCTTCTCTTCGTTCCGCGAACTTTCGCAAGCGATTCAAAGTGTAACAAACGGACGAAGAGAAAAAGAAGAGTTCGACCGCGTGTAATAAATCTAAACGGGTGTTGCCCGCGAAACTCAACACTATAGGGACATTGTCCTCTCGTGGGACAGGGGAACAGGCTCGTAAAGACGCAAAGTCGATTCGATCTGGTCGAACGGCGTAGATCCGAAAAACGTAGCCAGGCCCAGCGCCCTTTTACGATTTTGGATACGACATCTAAAATGCGATGTTTACAGGGGCGACGCCGATGAGAACGTTTTTATTAATAATTTTTAGTGAGGTCCGCCGCTCGATCGTCGTAAAAGCCACCGGTTGGCACTTTTGTAAAGTCGGTCTCTGTTCGCTCGGTCCTCGCGGGTCGCTCCTGTAAAAGATATCCGCCGGACGTTTGTTGACCATATCCATCGAAATTAGGAGGCCTACCGAGCGCGTTTATGGGATTCTAGACGAGTTTTACAGCGGCGAACGGTCGAGTCGCGCTCACCCGGATACCGCGTATCGCGGGATGATTAAACGATTATCGTAACGAGGAACGTTTAGGGCATCGTTTAAACTTTATCGGTAGCCCTGCGGCGTCCAACTTGTTTCTACAACTTTTCTCATGGCCGAGAAAATTAATTCGCTTATTTATATATTAACGTGCAGTTGCTCGGAGAGTTGGTCGAGTTTTTATTACGAATCTCTGTCAAACAATGGAACGTTGGAACAAATGACGAAGAGAATTAAGGAGGAGTATTGAAAATTTGTTAACAAAATAAGTTTCGAGACAACGTTGCGCGTCGTATATGGAAAAAATTTGGAATCGTAATTGGAATGTCGGTTTCCAATAGCTGGTACAGTCTCGTTATTATTTATCGTGGTGCATAAGAATTTATTAAAAATTTATTCGAAAGAAATACACAAGAGAGTGGATGCTGTGAAAGCCTGCAAAAGCTACATATTTGAAGGAATTCATTATCGAAACAGACGACAAATGTTCGAAGAAGAAAATTTAAAGCTTTATAGTCTAGTCGTAAGCTTCATACGATACTTGAATATTGTTAATAAAAATTAGCCAGAACTCGGGTTACGTATCAGAGAAGATTCACGTCGACGAAATCATCGATCGACAGAAGAGAGACGCGGCGTGACCAATTTCGAGGAGCTTCTCTTTCACCGGCAGAAGACTTCCGACTCTTTTGAAGATGGTTCGTTGAGCGAGAATGGCGGCCGACGACCGAATTTATTATCGATGGGTCGAGATTTGTCGAGAATCGTCGAAGAGCCGGCGCGGGTTTGGTAGCTATTTAAGCCACTGATTCACCGTAACCTTTTGATTTCAATACCCGAGCCCGAACACCTCACCCACTTTCTTTCATCCGCGCCTCGACGTCTCTCATTTATACGTCTGTATACCTATTAGTTTATATTTTTGAGGGATAAGTGGCGCGTAATGTATTCCGCCGCCTCCATTTGTCACGCGGTCTGCTGGAAGGAGCCGAGAGGCGACACTGTCTCGTCGTCAAAGGGATTTCGAGACGTTATATTGTTGAGCTCGGTGAAAAGACCGCGCGACCAAGAGGACGTGGAATACGTTTTCGAGCGTGACCCTTTCACGGGGTCTTCCTGGGGTAACGACGACGACGCGACACCGTGAAGCGAGTATAAATTGATACCATTACCAAAAGATATACCGCTTTATCAACAAATTACAATGAGAGATCGGTTAAATTTCAAATACGCGAGTCAACGAGAAGAAGAACCGACTTGTAAGTTGCTGACAACGAGCGACCTGGAATATTAATCGGACGTTTCCTGGCCCCGTGCGTAAGCGGCTTGGCGGAACGAAATCCGCTCGGGACAAAAAACAGCCAAATATTTCAATAACCCTTTCGGGGTAGGAGGAAGAAGAACCCGGCGAGAACAAGGATTCACCGAAAATCATATCTGTCAGTTAAAAGTTTTCTATGTATCCTTTCCCGTGTCGTTACGCGCGGCGATATTTTACCAGCCATAAAAAGACGATTAATCAGGTGTCGCTTCTTCCTCCCATCCTCCTCTTCTATCTTTCTCCCTCTCTTTCTTTGCTTTTCTCCGCCGATCTTTTTATATTATATCGTCATACCTGCCGCTCATTTGTTAGAAATAAAAGTCTCTCCTTCGTCTCCGACACCGCGCCGCCTTTCGATCCCTTACCTGCGATCCAGACGCGCACACCTGCACGAAAACCAAACCCACACGCGTCGAAAAACTTGCGCGCACACACCGTGCAACGCTCGATCTCCCTTCCCTTCTCACCGAGTTATGACGTGTTTAACATATAAATGAAAATCAGGCCTATAAAAGTTTAACGCCCGCGATTATCTGGCTGCTCGACTTCCCCCACTCCTCCCTCCCTTGACCTCTCCTTCCACTGCCTCGTCTTCGTTCTCTCTCGCACTTCACCCCTTGCCAAGCCGCTCATTTACGGGCACCGCTCCCCCGGACCGTGAATTCTATTTCGGCTTCTTTTCGTGCGCGAGTTTATGCGGCAAAACGAGAGCACGCTCGTCCGATGCACGCATGCCATCCGAAAGCCGTGTTCTCTTTTAATCGATCGTTACGATGATCGAGGCGATACCGAGTGCTCGCGAGCCTCGCAAGGCCGATAATGAAGAAACCAGCGTCGTATAACGCGAACCGTCTTCTAATTAGACTCTCGTGCATGATTTATCCTACTATCTTACATACAAGGTCTTTCAGAAGGCTAAAAACCCACCTTCTGCACCATGTTCGCCAGAGTATCCCTGGAATTCTTAATGGACGAACTGTTGACAGGCGTCCTGCACTCCATTTCCATCGATGAAATGTTCGATGACTCAATGTACTATGGTACCATTCGACGAACGTGAGTTACCACTAGCGCGTACACGATTTTTCACAACTGAATCACCAACGTATGAACCGTACTCCATGAACATCGCTTCTGTCGTGTGATGAAGGCTACTCCTTAAAATCACGTTCGGCGGGAAACGAGACCTTGTCGAGACGATGCTCATTGGAAACTGGCCTGCCGAAAACCCAGCTGGGATGCTTTTCCTGGACTTCGTTGCAGGCCTCTTTTTCTGACCGTCACGGTCCTACCGACGTCACTCTTTCTCTGTCTATCCTTTCTATCTGAGCTTTGCACTGTATGGAGCAGATCCTTCGGCTCCGGCTCCCCACCAAGCTGTTCACCAACCCTCTGTTTTACCTCGACACGCCCCAAATTCGTACACAAATCTATTCGTCCATCCTAATGCCATTTCCCTCGAGTCACCGTGTCTTTGCAAGGAACTATATACTACTGTATAGCATGCGCAACTGTTTCCTCGCAATATACCAAATTTTCCTTCCTTCTAATTCTTCCGTTAACCGCGTTTGAAACTTTTGAATTTCGGCGAAATTTACCAGTACACTCGTCGTGTGATTTAAAATATTACCATTTGTTATTTCAAAATTCAAATTTGTTTGTTCAAAATTTTAGTAAAAAGTGATATAAACGACATTTACTGGTACTTTTAGTACACGTATTATATATTTTATAAAAAAAAAAAATCCGATCGTTAGCTTATTCTCTTTGGTCCATACATTGGCCACTCTTGGAATTTTGCTAAAAAGACGAGAGAGGTCCGAAAACAGTACCATGACTGGTAAGAAAAGAGGAACTTGGTCGTGTACCTCGTCTACCTGACGGTTTCTAATCCCTGGTTAAGAGGCTATCTGGTCTCTACGGGAGAGTTATCTGACCTGGACACAGGGAGCCGTTTCTACATAATATATTGCTTCTGAATCCGAACATTGTTCTTAAAATCGCCGATACCGACAAGAAAGGCCTAGGGTCTACGGAAGACCGGATTAAGGTGCACCTTCGGTCTGGCCTCACCGAAGGGACGACGGCTCTCGTCGAAAACGTAATTAATCAAGCTCAAATGCGGTCTAATGAGCTCGTACCGTACAGACGGATGGACGTTCTACGAATCGACGATCTAATAGCGCCACGTCGTCGACTGTTCGTTTCGTGCAAGCTCATCAATCGAGTCTCGAACCACGCACTCTCCGCGATATCCCAAACCTTCGTTGACATATTTCAATTTACGGACAAGTACCGTCAAACTTCGTACAAACTTTCATTTCTAGGTACATGAATGTTACACGGAACTAAGCGTCACTGAGAAGAAGAAACAAAGGCGTATCGTTGAAACTAATCTAAACTACGTATTTATGTACTATATCTGTTACTTGTTTGTATTTTGGATGGAGAAAGTTAATGTTTTTATAGAGATAGTCATAGATTGATGGTACAAATAAGAAATACGACAGTGGTTTTTAAATCTGAAGGACGTTGTATACAAATGCTGGGCCTTGAATAAGGCCCGATGTACAATGAATTAATGGACCGATACAGAATGACAGGAACTGGCAAGGTCGAAAGCGGATGTTCTTCCGAGACAAGGTAACAAAGGTGTATCCGTCTTTGGTAACTTTCGAGGATCCTACGCTGTACCTTTCATCTGGAAACGGGACAAGATTGTGGAGAGTAGCGTGAGGATGGTTTGTTTGCTTGTGTGCATCGTTGCGTGCGCGATTTTCCTTCTTTTTTTTTACCGGTAAACGATGAAAAGCGGACGATCTTCATAGCCAGTCACTCGAGGATCTCTCGTAATAAAGGGAGGTGCTGGTTACCGGAGACACTAAAGTGATTCTCGGTAGATGCGTGTCAGACGCATTCGTCTGGTGCTTAATTTTAGAATACCGGTACGCCGTTCCCTCCGCTCTTTCTTTCCCACCTCCTCTTGGCCATTCTTTCACTCGTCGTCTCCTTGCGAGACGACTGAATCTCGAGTACACTCCTCGAGCACGTAAGCAAGCGCCGCGTGAGTAGCTAAGTACGAAAAATTGCCGATCGACTGCACGTGCAGGCCTCGATGCAAGCAGGTAACGCGTACAGGTGCGTTCCAAGCGTTGATACATGTGCACCATATTTTTTGTCTCATCAATGCTATACTATATTTAGTGCATTTAAGCACTTGCAGAACCGTGCTTGGTCATATTAACTCGTGAAAATCGTCGTTGTCGCTTAAAAATAGTTTCAGTTGCTAAAAATGATTCCTTCGTTATGGTTAAATATTACGTCGTTCGAAACGATATTGTACGAGTGAGTGAGTAACATTCGCTTAAATAGCTACGAAAGAAATCGTAAGGCGGAAGTTGCAGCAGCAACGAAGACTCGCTAGAGTCTCGTCTTCGCTGAAGCAACATCGAGCAACCTTTCGTCGTTGTTCCGTGTTACTCGAAAAAGTCGCCGGTATGGACAAGATGTTTCTATATATTGTTGTTTCGGCGATGTTTCGGAGTAACACGAGTAACACGAGTAACATTGAACAACGTAAGAATCCATAGATCGTGTCACAAGTACTTGTGTCACTCGTACTCGTGATATTAAAAGCTATACGTTAGAGACAGCGTCAACAGCAGCAAGAACCAGAATTCTACACCAAAGAGAAGCTTCCGAAAGCTTCGTCCTTCCGAGTAGTTGCAGGAGTAACGCAACGAAGAATCGCGTGTAGAGATATCTCAACCGAGTGACTACCGCGGAATGCTATTTCGCCGACAATCGGGGCTGAAGCGAAACGGCGAGACTAGATTTTTTCACGGGCGCGGCGAAGATTTATTGGTCGGCGAAGTTTCCACGAGAGGCGCGATACGATCGGCGTGGTCTGGGCCGTGATTTATCATTCGCTGCGCTCGAAATCGACGTTGACGATTATTACGAGCGGACAGAATGCGGCGCGGGTCGGTTCGCCTTTTCCAACGCGCACACGACGATAAGTACTGATCCACGGTGGTTGCATGGTGGACCAGCTGGCCAACTTCCATCATTTGCGCCCACGCTACATCGTTCGCGGCTTATTGGATTATCCGAGGTGAATCGTAAATCTCGTCTCGAATTGCCGATTCGCGGCTCATAAACACCTTCCTACTCGCGGGATGCGCGACGCCTCTGGATCAAACCGATAACCTTGATTCTTTCTCTTTCACGCTATACTAACTTTATTTCTCGTCGAATACCATGCCATGACACCGTTACAGTCGAAACTATCGCAGGATCTCGTATATGGAAACCGCGTACGAAAGATTCTGAGTCTCGATCGTAATCGTTTATTTCGTTAACGTAATCGTTATGCAAGAAATTGTATTTTGCTCTATGAATTGGGTAAAAATGTATACACGATATAATATGGAAGATCGTTAAATTTGTAGGGTCCACGGTCAGTGCAGTTGTCATACGCTCTAACCAGTCGCGTCTCCTATACTGTCGATTTTTATTCAAATGGCTACGTTATATCTTTTGTTGGGCAATTTTGGTTTTCTAATTGTTATTACCAAAAAATTGAACGATAGTTTACGAACGATGGAGCTCGGAACGTACAAGTAGCCAATGCCACCCACTATCCAATTATCAAGAAGCGATATTGTTTATATCGGTTACGTTGAATCCATATCGCTTACATGGATTAATATTAGAAACTCTCTTCGCTTGATTCTAATTTTGAACGCACTGGATTATCGTGTAACACGGAATTCGTGTAGCGCGCGATTCGTATCTACCGTGTTACAGACGGTCCTACCGTAATTCCAAGAAGCGACTGTACCGCGTATCCATGCTGCGTTACACCATGAAAAATGGAGGAAATGGCGAAGCTTGAATATCTTTTTCTCTTTCGTTGCTCGGCGTTTAGGTTCGACCGAGTGAATCGAGGTAAAAAGAGGCGAGCGGAATGGTCGAAGGGGTGAAGAATAATAATTACTCGTTGTCGGTTTGCGGGGGTGAAACGTAGCCTGGAAGGCGCTAAAGCCAGCAGGAATGGAAAGGGAGAGAGAAACTGTGTGAAGAAGGTTTCGAACAACGCGTTCGAAGCTACTCGAATGGTCGACCGACGAATGCCGGGCCAGAGGGAAGAAGGAGGAACCGAAGGAGGAGGCAAAAGAGCAAGAGACTTTGGAGAAGGGGGATGAGGGATGGAAAGGGAGGGTGGAGAAGCGATGGCGTGATAAATGATCGAGTATTTAACACTCTTTACGGATTAGCATATAAACTACGGGCAGTCCATAGATCTTCGTGGCAACGCATTAACGGACGAGGAGCAGACCACGGGGATGATCTCTCTCTTCTCCCTACCCTTCCACGTTCCCTGTTACTCTGCTGGCGAAGCGTAAGCGATCTCTCTGCGGATCGACTCGGCGCGCGAGTTATTGTTTTGCGGTTCTTCCTCCGTCCACCCTTTCCCTTCGTCCGACATCTCCGTTCGTTTCATCTCTCTCTTTCTATTTCTCCTGCTATCGCCTAGTCACTTTTTTTACCTTGCCATCTTCTCTCTGTCGCACCTTCTCGATTCTCGATTCGAGTCGCGCGGGACAATGGTAACATCGAGAAAAGCTCGTTAATTCGACGATAACGAACGAGCTTCGTTACGCGCCGCGATACCTGTCGAGATAGCGATAGCCGAGGATTAGAGAAGTCACGGTCCGCTCGACGAGTAATTATTTTATACTAATTGATATTTGTACCGATTAAGATCTCGCGACAGTTATTTCCTGGCCGACCTCGTACACGTACGAGAGATCCCCTCGCACGTCACACCGTGAAACCACCATGATTACTGTAATTGACGACAAACTGCGCGTTTATATCGTTTCACCGAGGCGCGAACCTCATCAGCTCGCGCGTTTTGTATAACAGATCGCAAGCAAGATACGTGCATGTAAGCAGAAAAGAAAGAAAGAAAAAAAAAAAGAAATAGGAGGTTAGTCCTCGTACGATCGATAAAGCGATAACACCATGACCCTTGTGTACTATGAACGAGCTACTTCCGTCGAAGACGCGTCCCGGTTGCGGGAACTCCGTATTGTCCGCAATTAAGTCCCATGTCCCCCCGGGGTGGGAATGGCCGAAGCCGGGACTCTCCCCTTCTCGAGTCTCCCTTCGAGGCCGAATGCTCCTTAATCGGCTCCTAATAAACCGAGAAGGAGAAAATTACGTGGTTACACGGCGCAGATAAAAGCGAGATTCGCTGATTAATTGATTAGGGAGGCGCCAAAGTCCGCCCCGCGCATTATACCCGAACGTACCCCGTCATTAAGGGGCGCTCACGCATACGAGCACGTTCCTCTGCCCCGGTACACGTACGACTATGCGTATAGGCGCGTCGTACGCGACGACTGGTATCGTCAGGCACACAGACCCTGAAAGCTTTCGTGAAAACGAGAACAGAACCCGGGGTCGATCTATCTACCTTAATGACTTCATGAACGAGGTTCCCTCGCTATACGAGTTTGCGGCTTGTCAACCCTCGTGCGCCAAACCTTCTCGAAAACCGAACACTTCCGGGCAATCTATAACCCCCTTCTATCTTGTATTTGTTCGTGTTCTACTTGGCGAAGGAAGCTCGTGTCACGGTAATAAGCGTAAGATGACAAAGTTGCAGAGCCTAGCCGACGTGAATGTTGCAAGACGAGCAATCCTTAGCGAGGCTGCAGAGCTCGTCTCGTTCCTTTTTCCCAATTAGCGAAAGACAGTGGTAGGCCGCCAGAGAGAAGGCAACAGGAGGCTCGCGACGGTCTGCGGTTAACGGGAAAATTGAATCGCGCTATTTGGACGGCTTTCAGATGGCCGCGCGCCACGAGAATAGCCCGCGTGCGCGCGGCTCACGACGGCATATCAGCGGATACGGCGATCAAATGGCTGAAGATTTGTTCCTGTGGAGAAAGGCAACGCGTGCGGTGAGATCGAAACAAGCGACCCGTCGAAAACGTTCGCGGCGGAGGGCGCGAGGGCCTCGAAGCCGGCTTGAGGACCCTACTAAATCGTTGAATGGTACCAAAGTCCGAATGTTTACCCACTGATGGAGGGGCTGCGAATTCTTGGTAGGCATAAAACCCGACTGATGTACGCCAACCGGGCTCAGATCAAAGACTCGGCTTTCAAACAATGTTAACGCGTTGCGCCCGCACTCCGTCCAGCTCACGCTCACCACCGACTACGTCTCCGTTCGCTCGTTTGCTCGCGATGACCTCAAGCCTTTTAATACGATCCGCGGCGGCCAACAAAAGGTACTCTGCGCCGCACCAATGGGACCCAGGTGCGCGAATACTCCGAGAAAAAGATTGAGAGAGAGAGAGAGAGAGAGAGACTCTTTGCGAACACTCGTATTCCACTCGTTAGAGGAAATAAAAATTCTCTTAGGTCTTAGACCATTGTATTCGATTTTTGAAAGGAGAGAACTTCTTCGTTTTTCTGAAGAAAAGGAAGAAACATACAGCCATCGTAGAACGTACTTATTTATACCATTATTCTCCAATAAAGCGTTTCCTTCGCGTTCACATTCTGCCGTTTCATTTTCGTAGTATCAAATTTTTGTAACAAAGTGGAAGAGCTATGAAAAATGCGATATTTAATTTACTTGGACTGGATTATAATTTGTCTGTAAATGATACAACAAATTTTCATTTTCATGGTTTTCAAATCTTCGTAATCGTAAAAAATTCTTTGCTATCAATTTGATACGAAATTTGACATACTCGCGCCCGATTAATTACTATATAGATGTTATAACAAACAGGTATAACCTACATGCGCCAATATTCTTAGTAGCCAGTGTACGTGAAACGGTGAGGCAAACGGTGTGGAGAGACGCGATATTTTCGATCGACTTTATAGCCAAGGAAATCGTTACGCTGGCGACTCGCCGAATAATTTGCGAGGGAAGAACGACAAAGCTTTCTCGGCTGCAGGGAGTTTTCGCGGCGACGCAGTGTTTAGAGAGGCGCGAAATGGGCCGCGAAGATTCGTGCTCGAAACAATGGCTGCCGTGTGGCATTAACGAGTCGGGCCTTGAGCGTCGCTGTGTGCCGGTGACAATATTGTTTTGTCCGAAGTTCGCCGGTGGTCACGAACCGCCACGGTTTCACCACCCGGATATTTATCGTTCCCACTCCGTTTTCCTCTGTGCGGTTCTGTTTCACGCCTATACATAGTAGTTGAAAGTTTTACAACAGCTGGACATATCAAACGTCTAATTGTACCGGGAAATGTTAAATTCTGTCGTAAACCTAAATCGTTTAAATAACTTGCAAAATAATCTTGCTAAGCTACGCGATATTCAATCATGTCAACGTGACTCCGTTGTTACAATGCGTTTTCACGGGTGAAAATTTGTAACACGTCAAACGAAAGATTTAGCTCGTTGTTGCTTGTATTTATTTGAGCACTCGACGACCTAATCCCATGAGAGATTTCTAAAACCAAATTCCGCAATTAACAGGTCAAGTGTCGTATTTATAATTTTAAAACATCCAAACAGACTCAAGTTTTTTCTCATCTTCCTTTTCTTTCCTTCTTCCTTTCTTTTCCTTCGTTCGATTGTACATATTTAGCTATTGTTTCGCAACAGAGCGTGCAAATACCTCGTTGTTCGAAAGTTAGAAAGCACGGTTTATTTCACAGATTTCGACGATATAGAGATTCTGTTTCGCGTCTATACGTAACTAGACAGTAGCTGAAAGTTCGATACAACCTGTGAAGACAACAACCATCCAACCGCACCACGAAATATTCGATTCTGCCTGAATCTTCGACAAATTTCAAAATAGTTCCGTTACGGTAAGCAACTGGTCGATGCGACTGCATAAGTTCGATACGTTTACACGGGAGAAAATGTTTTTCCAATATAAAAGCGAGATGGTGCAGAGGCTGACGATAAACGCGAATAACACGCGAGCGCAGGTGTGGCACGCGACCGATGCGAATTCACGCAACAGCCCGATGCACGCGCGTTTACGAAGCGGCTCCAAGCGGAGAGCTCGCTGCCGGGCAACATAGTGATCGCGGCGTGGTTGCTCGTGTCGCCGTGTAACGCGATATCGCGTTAAACCGTGCCCTTTCGCCTCTCGCGCTATTTCCTGTCGACTTTTTTTCCTTCCACCCGCCACGCATCGAGCTGCCCGGGTATTTCGCGTGCCGCTCGTTCTCCTTCTTCCCTCTTTCGTTTCTCCCTTCTTTTTCCCCGGAGGACGCTAAATGGACCGTGCACCGTCACGAAAAGAGCACCGAAAGGGTCGACCATCCACGACACTAACACCCTCTGCCCCATTTTTTCCACCTTCCAATCGTGACTTTCGCGGAACTACATGGACATTTATACGAATTAATCTGTGTATACGCGTCAAACTGATAAGTACGCGACTAACGTCCAATTCTTGGAAGATAAATTAGTTAATACCATGATTATAAGATTAATAAATAAATAGATAGTAGCAAGTTTCAAGGAAAATTTCAAAAATGCCATGGCACGCGATATCATCGTTTTGTTCTCATTTTTAATTTATGATCGACAATTACGATCAACGTGACTTCTAAACGGAAAATGTGTCAACGTGATTGAAACAATAACGAGAAGCTTTTCGCCGTTCGTTCGCATACCTCACACCGCTGTTGCGTTCTTTAAATTTGTCAAAGTTTCGACAAAAATTCGTAGCACACGATTCGAAGGAAAAATCACGGATATGAATAACGAGAAATGCTTCTCCTCTAAAATCTCTTGTCAGTTTCTCGAGCGTCATAGCTAGAAGATGAACTTTTTAGGCGGGCAGTGCGACAAGTGTGGTGTAATTTCAACGAGATTCGCAACCAGTTCGAGGTCGGATATTCGTGAAAGAACGCGTGGCCAAAGTGTGCCGCTGTTGAGTACCTGGAACGCGCTAACGATTTTAATAACATTATTAAGAGAGAGGTTGAAACGACGAAAGACAGGGGAACGGTTGCCGGTGTGCGAATGATTTGTGGCGTGCACGCCGGTTTCCAACTTGGCAAATTGGACAATTACAGAGAGGAAGCGTAATGCTCGAGATGTTCGGCTAATTCGAAACTAACGAAGCCTCGCGAACCAGCCCCGAGGAGAGGGATCGCATCGGTCATCGGGCTGCATGTGGGACGTTTGATCAAAAGCGAATCGTCGTCATGGGAAAGCGCACCGCGTTGCTTTCACGGAAATGTCCCTTAATTACCTTCGAAATTGAGCTGGATTCGAGGCGGCGCGAAGAAGAAAGAAAGTAAGAGCGTGCCAGGCGGCTGGACAATTTTGTCAAAAGTCTCCAATTTATCTTCGATCGATCACGCGATTCACAACTCCCCCCCGAAAACTTACCCTCGAGACGTTGTTCTTCGCGATAAGAATCGCGACACGTTGCCAGAAAATCGTGTAACGTCGATTGCGGGCTGGCAAACGAATGGCGCTAAATGGCGTTCACCGAATAATTGGTTCACGGTTGACCTTGACGATCTCGCGTGAACGTTCGATCGAAGATAATGGTGCGAACGATACCCGTTCCGATCCACGCGCTGATACGACGCGATATTAAAAGAAACGAAAGAGGAATATCGGATCGATCCACGTTTCAGAGAATGTACATCGGTTTGAAGAACGAACAGCTGTAGAGAGCGTTTATTTAAACGAGGGTTTAATTCATACTCGATAAAACGAACTACTCTTGCGGTTTCAATCCACTTATGCGAACATGAACGCTTATTATACGAACGCGAACTCCTATTATTTGAATGAAAAATCGTGCTACATATATAGGATCGGTAGACTACCCTTATCACATGTACTTCAATTATAATAAACTGTTTGTCGTCGAACAAGCTCGTATAAACGGAACTGTAGCGTGGTATTGGTTCACGATCGGTCTCCACGATCTTGTGTAAACGTCCGATCGAAAATAACGAGGCGAGCTACATCCAATTTGATCCACTCGATGATAGAAGGCGATAGGAAGAAAAACGAAGAAGAAATATGGAATCGATCTATGTTCCAAAGAACATGCACAGGTTGGGAGAACAAACGACGGGCATTTGTCAAAGCGGAAGCGAAGAATCGAAAAAGTCGAGAGACAGGTGAGAGCATGGATTTCGTTCCACGTCCGCGGCGGAGATTCATTGGACGTCACGTAGGTATAGAGGGTTCGTTGAAAGCAAAGCCCGACAGTGGCATTCTTCCGCGCCGATGACGGACGCACGGAACGAATTCATGCAGATGCAGAGAGAGAGAGAGAGAGAGAGAGACGACGACTGGTTTTTCTTGGTTGCTCGAGCGAAGAAAAGGGGTCCACGGCCGCCGCGGAACCGTATTACGGATTCACCGAACGATCTCGGACTCGGTGCCATTATCGGCTCGCTAATAATATGCGCCAGAGACACTAAATCACGTCACAAAAGGCCGAGGTAGCGAGGAGATCGTTGAATGGCCGTTGACCGGCCGGCCGCAGGATTTCAATTTGTCTCGATTGCCGCGACGCGAATATTAACAGCCGCCCAAAGATCGCGTTCTACGTTGTCACAAGACGAATCGATGGACAAATGGTCCGTGTTGGCGATTCAAGAGCAAACACGGTAAAAATGAAAGGACACCGTAGTTTTGCGATATCGCGATTATAAAATGAATGGTGTTTCAGAATTTTAATTACGAAAGAATACAGACTCTTTTCAAACTACGTAGATAGACCAGTTTCGACTGTTTCAAAAGATCGAGGCTCCTTAAGTTTTCCCGATATGATTTATCGAAGAATGGAATATGTGAAAGTTGACAGAGAGACATTTCGTTGCGTAATGCAGCGTAGAAAATCAGCGACGAAGAAAGATCGCAAACACCGAAGCTCTAGGAAAGGGAATAAGTATCACGACACGAGTTACCATTTGCGTTTAATTGCCGAAAAAGTCGCCAAAGTTTCTACGTCTCTTTGAACGCGTCCGGGTAACGTACCCCCTTAATTTGTAACTAGACTTCGTCTTGTATCGTTCATTTACGTTCGCATCGATCACCGCGATCATGACTGAAAAATAGAGTCGGAGTAGATGAGATGTCGCTCAGGCCGTTCGATAAAATCACAAAGAGCGGAAGAGAAAGAACGAAACGCAGTGTGGATGCATCGAGTTGAACGCGCGCGCCGCTCGCTCGGCTCGATCATTTTTCATCGTCGATCGCATTAATTACCATCGAGATAGTTCGATCGCTCGGCACGGTCATTAAAACGATCGATTAAAGGGGGGGAGAGGTCACACTCGGCGACCGTTAATAGCATACGGTGCGCGTACGTTTAGTACGATCGATTAAAGATACCCTAATGATTCTCTCGTAATTCCTCGTTCCCGATATCGCGTCGATCCGCAGTCCAGCTACTCCGGCCAGGCTCCGATCTCATTTATCATTTTGCATTGCAAATGCGCGCCGTGCTCCTAGCGCCGTACAGTGCCGCTGAAATTCGCGGACGACCGTCCAATGGATCGAACGCTGGCGAGAATTTGCATTTCAATCGAACGAGGTTCGGTCTCGAGAAACTTTCAAAGCCAGAGTTCACAGTGCTTCTCTAACCATATTCCCATACCGTAAGATCTACAGTCGGTTCGATATCGGATCGATGTATCTTAACGGTGCGCCTTAATCATCGAGCGCACGCACCCTGTACGCTATCTCGACCGACTTTCTGCGAAGGAGAGGCGCAGGTGCGATTTTACGCAACAGTTCCACATGTCCTTTTCACAATTCGTGCGGGGCCACGTGTAATTCACGGTTAATGCGTACCGAAACGACCGCAAGGCGAACGCATCGCGATTCTTCCTCGAATCTTCGTCGTCACGATTATTCTAGCATCTCGTACGCGTTACGAATTATGGCAACGCGACGATACACCATGCCGGTTTTCTTCGCGATACAAATGTCGGCCAGGTTGATTTACAGTGGTTCTCGTTTTTATCGATCATCCATGGTGTACGGTGAGCGAAGTGGAACGTAAAACAAAGTGCTATAGGCAGAGACCACAGAATCTATCATGGTCCAAGCAGGGTAGCGAGCCAAGTAGGTAGGTCCGTGAGGAAGTTATGGCCGCTACATCCGCTTCCGTCCCACGCTCCTATATTTTCCTTTTCAGTCAGCCTTGCTCCTACTCGCTGCCCGATACTTAACGGTTTACGACGCACGATCTTATCAACCCCTCGATGGTTTCTCCGACGCCTCGCTTCTGGCCCTTCCCTTAAACCAGAACGCTGTTGTGTCTCGCCAGTCTTCGAGGGAGGGGAGAGAAAATTCTTGAAACGTCGAAATATTTTCACCCGGTTACCGATTATCCGAAGGATCGTGTGTGTGTTACCAACAACCAAAGAACATTCCTGCGGTAGGGCACTTAAGGAACTCCGGGCTGCTTGTTCTCCTGGGTGCGATAAAAACCGCGTAAAAAGTAAAGCGATTCCCGCCGATACTCCACCGATAACTCTTTATCTTGCGCTTCTACAGCTTGTTCTGCGAGAAGAAGCTACATTACCGTTTCTTTTAACACGGTTCGGTGTATTTTCCTCTTTAGAGAAGAGGAGTGCTTCCGGTAAAAGGCATCGGTGGACGATCGATTTACGATTCTATTTATAGAGGACTAGCTATGTGCGTGAAACACGTGTTTACGTTTATGCGAAAATGAATGCTGCGTTTCGCGTTCTGGTATGCCTCAGCATCTTGGCGAAGCGCGATTAGAACCGCCTACGTTTACACAAATTTGTACTCTTATGAATACGAGTAAAGTATCAGGAACTAAACGGAGGCCTGTTTCATTTACTATATAAACATTGTAACCAATGTTTTCCTCCGACTATTTTATTTGATTCGTGAATGTATGATTTTGCAAATTGTTCCCACTTCAAGTCAGGATAAAAAATGGCAAAGTTTCGAGCGGCGTGTCGCCATGATTTCGAGCAAAATTGCATCGCCAGGTGATTAGGAACAGGGTAGGAGGACAGTGGAAGCGGTAGTACATGGTGAACGAGACCACGCGGTGAAAGAAGATGTTCGCCGTGGATAAGGGATCTCCTACACATTGTGCGGTACATCGGTGCACGCGACGTTGCACGCAATCGCACGTACGGGTGGAGTGCAAAGGGCGAAGCAACGGTAGCTCGCGATCGACTCTTACCGCGCTCTTATTTAGCGGTCTCCGTTTATTCGAGATAGCCTGAGATCAAAAACGATGAACGCTATGGTGAACAGGATAATTAATATCGCGAACTGCTGCTGCTGCAAAGACGGGAGCAATAGACGACGACTCGAGGGTGGTCTAAGGATCCGAAGAAAGAAGACAGAAGTCGCCTTCCAAACTATAATTAAGTTTTTGTTCCCGTTTACAAGTAACTTGGAAGAACTAAATTTCTTTTCAATTATTCTATACAAAAATCATTTTGTTTACCATTGCCAGTACACTAAGTTTTTACATTTACAAGAAGATTTGTTCGAAAGGTGGACAAACGACCAGTTAAAAAGATTCGGTAGAGAGTCGGAAGACTTCGAAAGGAAGACGAATTAACTCGTTCAAATTGCAAACCTCCTCGATACGAACCTATTTATTCAACAATCACCTATTTCCGCCTGTATTGTTTTGTTTGCTCTGGAATTTACACGTAGCACGTGTTAAAAAACTAGAACTAAAGCTTGCAACACGATTTATCCAATTCGCGATCCGTTGTGTCGTACGAGCCCCTCCTTTAGAAAGCTCCTCAATTACTTTCAAAGACGCAACTCTCGTCTGGTTGCATTTGCGAAAAAGCCGAACCACGATGCGTGTTGGACGAAATTGCTCGTGCACGGGTTGTCGCGCTTATCGAGTAAATGGCGTACAAAGCGTGGCACGTGCTCCTCGAAGAACAGGGATGCCGCCCCCGTTTGCACGCTCGATTGAACTCGATTTCTCGAACGATCCGTGTGCCAATACGCGTTAAAAAGGGTTAGTAGTTCATAGGTCTTTCGTTTAGTGCTAGGAGCGTTTCGTTTGTACACGAAGGGGTTTATGTACAAGGAATTATGCACGCAATAGATTGCTTCCCAATTATCTCGGCCTTGCGATCGAATACATAATTAAACGGGTCGGTTGCGTGCGTGCAGCCTGCAGAATCGATTCCGTGGCGTTCGTTCGTTCGTTCCTCGAAACCGCGCAATTTTCGCGAAACGGGAGCAGCATCTTCGACGTTAGACAGTCGTTGACCAGACCGATAACCGTAAAACGTATTGCTCGGCGAGGATTCGAGCCGTGGTCAAAGATAATCTCGGGCATCTTGGCAGGGACACAAAAAGACGTTCTCCTTTCTCCGTGGTCGGCTACCGAAGGTACAGGCTTTTCTTGCGAGCATGGTAATAGCGACCGTGCGAGATAGAACGAAACGACCGAGCGTATCCAGGAAAAGCTGCGTAATACACACCCTTTTGGATCCTGCGATCCTACTTTCTTCCCGGTTGATTTATTTTTCTCGAGATAAGGTTTCGAATAGAAAAGCTGCACCGTATTTCTTTAAAACTGGCCAGACGAAATGGATGGCGTCGAGTCGAATGACGATCCCTTCGTTTCGGGGAGAAACAGCCTCTCTATATATACTCTGAAACTGGTAGCTTTGCCTCGGTTAATATCGAAATACGGAAAACGTTTCCCTCGTTTTCCTCGTCTAAAATTATCGACGACTCCCAGTAACGCAACAATGCAGCACAGAGGCACGTGGATGGTTTGTAGGAAAGACGACGGTAGCCGATGACTTCTCCTAAAATTACCCGCCGTACGATCGTCACCCTGTTTCGCTAAACGCTCCTATATAGCCGGAACGAGTCGCGTGCCATGCCAGGCACTTTAGATAGTCCCTTTCACCGTACTTCGTACGATCCAACCCCTTCTAGGTTCGTCCACTCATCTTTCGCCCGCGTTGACTTCCTAATGCCGTCTGGGACGAGGAGCCTTTGGCCCTTCGCAGCTGCCAGCTGCCGTAGCTCGTAATTCTTCTGCTCTCCTCGGGACCATGGTAATTTAAAACGCACTTTTGCACCGAGCGTACAGATCCAAACGTATATACAGCATGCGAAAAAGCTGCTAACTGCGCTCGTAATAATCTTAGAGGAGAAGCGTCGAGTCTCCTCTTTACCAGTTGAATCCGTCCCTTCTGCACGACCTTTTAAATCGTATCACGCGGCTCGATTCGACCAGTTTACGCGAGAAAAAGAGCAGAAACACGAGTTCCCTGAGCTGTCGAGCTCTTTTTGCGCCGCACCCCCTTAACGGCGACGGTTTCATTTAGAGTCTAGACGTCCCCGTGGCCGGGTTCCCGGTATCTCTGATATTTATAATCGCGAAACTCGCCTCGCATTAAAAGGCCCGATTCTCGGATTAGCGGAAGCCAGACCAGTCTTAGATCTCGCGCGAGAGACGACCGACACATGTCGTGTCAAAAGGCAACGCCCCACCCCTTCGCTCCATCTCGCTCGTTTCGTAGACTGGTCACCCTCTGTCTCTCTCTTTCTTCTTCTTCCCGTCGTCCTTCCATCGCTGCTGGCCCACGACACATCCCGTTTCTTGCGCCACTCGATCTCTGCTTCCCATTTTCCGTTCTCCGCTTTCAAACGTTCCGTAAATATCCCGAACGACATCGTGCTCGGGATGTTTCGACTCATCGAGATCGTCCAGTCCCCGAATTCCATCAGTGAGGTGACTAAAGGTAGCATTTCCTACGACCGTAGCACGTTCCTAAATACTACACCCCCGTTCACAGATATCAGAGCATTTACGGAAAGTTACAAAATCAAATGGAACAACGACGTTATCGATAAGACAATGGCGCCGTATCTTCGTAATGGTTGCGAGGAACTGACGATAACACGAGCCAAAGTTACCTCTGTTTTTGTCTATTACATAAAGACCAGGAAAAAGCAAACACGATAAACGACTTAAAAATTTAAATAATCCGTTCAATTCTATCAAAACTGTTCCTTAGTTTGGCTATGAAACGAAATACGCGCTTTTGAAACGTGGCGACCATTTCGAAAACGATGATTCGGAAAATTTCGTAGATTTATCATCCACATTCGAGAAACTTGTATCTAACAAGTCGCGCCCCCTTCGATTATCTTACTCAGCAAGCGACATCAAAATCAAAAAGTCAACAAAAATGCTCTTGTCGCGTTCTTCCAGCGGACTCTTCGTATGTAAATAACGCAATAAAGTCACATCGTGTCAATACAAACGTAGTTTGGATTTTTCCCAGCATAGCTTCGATACAGATTGCGACAATGATCTTCTATCGTGTGTACAGTGTTCGATCCTCGTGGCAAAAGGACGGTTGGTCGAAGCAAAGACAGGCTTTCTCTCGCTCTATTTGTCAGCTCGAATTCTTCTTGACTCACGTGCGTCGTCGCGGCTGCACGCGTGGTCGAATAATGCGAACGAGCGTGTCTCGTGGATAGCGCAATTAAGCAAATGACGCGTCCCACGCGTGCCTTTCTTCCTCCCTTTCCTTTCCGTGCGAATCTCTCCGCGAGAGCGAAAGCACCCACCGACCATGCGCGCTCCTTCCTCCTCGTTGCATCCTCGAGCGACGAAATTAATTTCGTTCGAGAGCGAGTTCGTCGCGGAGACAGGCCGGAATAATTTAATAAACGGCACGACGACCTTAAGTCTTAGCTCGTTTGCGGTCTTCCACCTTTCCTCCGTACCGATGAAAGAAGACCCATGACCAGGGGCACGTTGCGCGTTTCGCGTATCCCGATCGATCGAAGGTGAAGGTTCTTAAGAGTAAGAGAAGCAACTGCACCGAAACTTAATTAACAACAACTAGATATATATCTGTTCAAAGAAAGACATAGATATCGCTTTGGCCAGAACGCACAGATCCTAAAATTGTCACCAAATCGACAAGCACTGGTCAAACGTTTGTAATATACGGAAATTTGCATCTTTCAGACGGATAATAAATTACCAAAGCTAACAGATCGTGTACCGAGCGCATTGTCTTCTCCCATCGTCCATCAAATTTCATCACGATCAACTACCATCGACAATTTCACGGTGCCATTGAAAAAGATGTCCTAAGAAACGAACGGTTCCCGAACAATGAGCGTTGTTTCGCTGATTATCTCGTCGTGTGCGATCGCAATGAGGGCAAACGCGTGTATACTCGGAAAGAGACGATATTCGACAAGCGATATAACCGTCATTTTTCGGCAGCTGCGATCACTCGCTGCCGGCTATTATGTGTAATTTTCGGGATAAGGTGGCAATGTCCGGTCACCTTTAGGGAATTCCGCGCGGAAAAAAGCGCCGATCGGACCACGACAAGCGCCGTATGTACTTACACCGGCCAATGTCGTATTACTCACACAGCGACGGTTCCTTTAAGTACACCAAACGTCTTTCTCGGTCTGTTTTTCACGAACAAAAGCCACGTAACACGTATGCAACACCTGCAATCACGGAAGTAGTGGCGCGTCGAGCTCTCGCGTCTTCTACGTTTCCTTCGTCGGAAGATTTTAAGCGGATAACGACGATGATCTAGAGGAGAATCGCGCAAACTTTTGACAGCGCCATGGAAACATCAAGGGGGACGCGGCGCGATGTCACGCACCATTTCACCATGAGCGATACCTTTCGCGTTATCGGCACGATAGGACGACCGCGTAATAACTTGGGCAGTTTCGAAAGTTACGAGGATATTAAGGAGAAGATGCAGAATTCCTGGACAGTTTGGCCGCGACGATTCTAAACCGAATTCTTTCGGAACCCGAGGCGTGGATAATTGCGCGCGAGAGACGCTAATGAGGCGAGACGAACGCGACGGACCGCGCCGCTGTAGAACCCATATAAATTACCTAGCATGAACGACTGCATCGTGGAATCCCTTCGAACGAGCATTTGCATAAGAGACTCGAACTCGCGTCGGTGAGAAAAAAGAAGAAAAAAAAGAAAAATCCCGGGCATTGTGCCGCCTCTCCTCGCGGAGGAAATTAAAACGAACGATTGTGTAGCGCGTCTCTGGTTTTATGAAAATCTCCGAGGCGAAAAATCACTGGGGTTTTCAATGATCCTCGCCTAGCCTCCTTTTACGCTCGTTTTCCAACAGGTTGTCTCGTCCACGTGACGAAAGTACGAAGAAGAAGAATCGACCGCTAAGAGGTATACCGACTATGAGCGACGACTGGCGAAGAGGTATACCGACCATTCACTGATACCTGCAAGAAAAATTACGAGGTTTGATACGGCTACCACGGAGAAGGGGAACGGAACTATCCGTAATAGTGGCGCGCACCAACGACACGGTGAAAATCGGTCGACAAAGGACGATCGGAGATAATCTCCTTTTGTGACCGCGACTTGAATCGCAACAGACACCTTTGTGTCGGCTTCGAACGCGAGACCGTGAATGCGCCGTGGAAAAAGAACCAAGAGAATTCCGACATTTGTCTCCTCTTTCCACGCGGACCAACGAGTGGAGGAGGACGCGAGGGGAGGGGGGACGATATTTTACATACATACGAACATGCTCGAGTATACAGTCCCTCGAAACGTTCGAAGAAACGTGTGTGTATTCTCGTATACGACTCGTACGTATGGATGTAAACCGTGAATGAATACAGGCGACACTTGCACCCACATGATTCATTGAAATTCAAATGATATCTCCGCGGCTCGACGACGACCGCGACAACGACAACGAAGAAGAAGAAGAAAAGGAGGAAGATGATGATCCTCCTGGACCAGCCTGGGTCCGAAGAAATAGAACGATGTATGCGAG
Organism: Bombus vancouverensis nearcticus; assembly: GCF_051014615.1. Lineage (NCBI taxonomy): Eukaryota > Metazoa > Arthropoda > Insecta > Hymenoptera > Apidae > Bombus > Bombus vancouverensis. The sequence goes on along the minus strand of NC_134916.1, from coordinate 11,326,356 downwards.
TACGATGTGGATACGATACGTTGTGGTGTGGTTAGTCGCCGATGAGATCGACCGCGACACCCCATGGAAACGCACGTGCTTTACATATATGCTTATAGCCCAGCAAAGATATTCACTATAATAGCGAGGGCACAGGCTCGTGTAATATAATGCAGCTTTGGTATGCTAACCGGGGTCAAAATATAACTCTTCTGACGGCGTCGAGATTCGTGTCGGTCGTTTGTCGTTCGTGATGGAGACATCTCTGAATTCCTATGTGTAGGTACGCTTCCTACGCGGGCGTCCCTTTCCCTCTGATCGTGACTCTTCCGAGCAACGGCTACCAGGCGCCTTCGATGATTTATCGTTGATTTTAATTTCTATTTAACCGCCGACATTAATACAGGAAAGGAATTATTTCCCTGAGCTAGGAAAATATTTCTAGATCTTTTTAACCTTTTCGTCGTGAAGATTAAAATATTTATATTCGTTTGAAACATCGTATCGGATCTTCCGTTACTTTACAAATATGTACAAGTATCAGACGTGCCAATATGTTAATTACCTGTCAATGTTACTCATTGTTGCCGACATTCTCCTAGCTTCAGATACGATTTATGCAACATGAAGTTGCGCTATTATTGCTATCTTTGCCATGAATTTCCAAGAAAGGCGTTACATATTCTGATTTTCCACTTTTCTGGAATTTTCTCCCCTTATATCTGATCGAAGAAGGAAATGGAAAATTGCATCTCCCTCGAAAGGGAGAGCGTAGCAGCAGTTCGTCACATCCTGTAAAAGAAAATCTGATCTTCGAGTGGTGCACCATGGCGTAACGAACCAATTTGCCCGTCGCCTAAACTGTAACACCGCGATTCTATCGATGCGCACTACTTACAAGATTTCTATCTCCGTGGAATGACGGTCACCACACACGTAAACTTCAACATCGTTTTGGCCAGCGCGCGAGAGATTCGATGCCAAGATAATACCGACTGACGTCTTTTTCTGAAGATACTCGATATCGAGAGATCATCGCTAATCGTGTGTCTCATATTTCTTCGAGAACGTCGTATTATGGAAAACTAAATGTTAAGATCGGCTCGACGTTTCAACATTCCATAATTTTTATCGTCTTTCTACTTGAATGTGTCTAACGATGAAAATTAGCTCAGCCTATATTTCCAAACAAAAATGTACTGATAGTCTCGCTGTCTTTTACGGGATCGCAAATAGACTGCGAATAATTGAGCCACTCAGAGGCCGCATTAATCAGTTGCAAGATTGGAAAGTAAAGAGTAGTGATAACGTTGTAAGCGTTATTCCTTCGAATCTATCTTGCAATTTGCTGTTGCTTGTGCCATTTTTTACGATAAACGAAATTATGGAAGCAAATCGTTTGTGTTCTGAGAGTCGAACATTCATCGTGTACTCGAGTAATAAAATTAGAAAATTTTTGGCCGTTCTACGTTGTCCGCGCTCCGCACGTTTCTTGCGTCTTTGAATCTTCCATAAATTTTTAATTTCCATTCTATCGTGAAGATAAGGAACGAGGATCTTCGTCGTTATAGAAATGCCATATTTACAAATCGCGAGTGTCATATATTCAGATCAAATCCTAACTATTCGTCTACCAGCTACGCTCCTGCAGATTATATGCGGTCGATCCGGTCGCAAAACCAACGTAAAAAGAAGCGCCAAAAGGTCCCAGTTGCCCCAGCGGTTGCTTCCAACCATTTTTCCCGAGACCCGTCTTATTGGCGCCCAAGAAAAGTGCGATAAAGGCGAAGAAAGCCAGGTTATTCCAGGTTTACCCGAACGGAGAATACTCTTCCAAGATTCCGCTAACGGCTGAAAGAAGGACGCAAAGAAGCAAGAAGACTACCAAACGAGAGAGATCGCCATGCAATTGGTTGGTTCTAACGAGCGCGCGAGGAAAGCGTAGGTAGCTTAATGGCCATATTTACAGCCTCATCCAATTATTAGGTAAACACGAAGAATCCGCGGGTCAATATCGTTTCTTCTTTTTCCCTTTCCTACTTTTTTTCTCCTCCTTTTTAAGTAAAAAGAACTGACGCTGTTGAAACGTTTACCAGGTAAGCGATGCAGGTGTTGTGCGCAATGTAAGTGGATTAGCCCAGCACACGGTTCTCCGGTAACACCGTCGTCCGTAATTTCGCGGCTCGTTCGAGGCTTTGCTACCCTGTTACGATTCTCTTCTCCATTCGAGTCCCGTTTAGGAACGAGCCTGAAGCTGCATCCTCGCTAAAGCAACAGCGAGAAGCTGCGTAAACGCGTGACCGCTCGCCGTTGATTTTGTCGTCAACGAGCGTCCTACGAAGATTTTTCGAATCGTCCGAGATCCGCCTCGATTGCAACGAAACGAGATACACGCGAGACACGTTGCAAGCGTAATAAAACGTCTTTTTAGTTGATCACGCGCCTTTTCTTCTACGCCAAATATGTAGATTCCTAGAGGAACATTCTTCGGCAAAATTACTAAAGCTCCGTCCTTGTTGAAACATTAACGAGGTTTTTCTATTATTGTATGTTCCAAAAAGAGTTAAATATAAACTTGTCGAAACGTTAGAGCTCGTCTGCACCGAAGCAACAACGAGCAACTTTTGTCTTGTCCCCTCTTGTTGCCAATTTCCAATTTACAACCAACAGATCTCACAAAGGACATAACCTAACAATCACGAAGATGGTACTCCGCTGGGGGTACCCACGTGATAATCAAACAGCCAAAAAATTCTACCAAATGTTCAAATCGGACAAATTGTGAATGTAAACAACTAAATAAATAAAAAGAAAAAAATTTCCAATTTAAAACAGACGGCAATTTATAGAAACGTTTAGTCCACGTCGAAGCAACCAGCGGTCACTTTTTCAAGAAAAAGGGAACATCAACGGAAGGTTCCTCGTTGTTGCCTGGATGAGGTCGTGGCTCGAGCTTTTTACTCGTTCCTTTTGAAGAAACTGGCTTCCCGAATGCAGGAGAATTAACAAACCGTTGCACCGCCGCCTCGAGAAACGAAGGGTGCCACAATGGAACCGTAAGCTGTAAGCTCGGACAATTGCCTTCTTCTGTGAACGAGGCTTCGTTCAATAATCATCTCGTTGCACCCTGCCTGTAATTGCGCTTCTGCATGCATGGACCTACTAATTGATCGATAACCGGCAATACAAAGATAATGACCAGTGGGAATGGCAGGTCGGTTGAAGAAAGAAAACCGAGAATCCGTAGAAAGGGACATTAATTGACGAGCTGGACGTACTGCCGACTAATTAATATATCGTGACTCGTTCAGGGGGGGTTTCGAGAGATGAAACGGGGCTGCAACGACTAGCCTCTTCGAGGTAACTTCGTTGCGGAAGATTCATGGAGGAACAAATTATGTTTACCGGTTAGACTCCGCCGACCCGTTCGCCATTCACTTCGGTAGAACGTATTCATTATCGATAAACTTTATGAAATAACGTTTCGTATGACCTGACGGTTATTTCTCTACGTTTGATAATTACAAAACGTTCGATACGTAGGAGCACACGTGTCGTGCAAGCGTCGTATAATATTCGTAAGCGACTTTTGTGCTCGTCCAACTTTCCATATCGCAAGGCCATCGAAACTCGCGAGGCCAGGCTTTGTTTCGCAAACGCGCCAAGAAAAACTGAACTATTATTTGCGTTATTCCGTGTTCGCGAGCTACGATTTCCCGCGGTAATGGCCTGATAATTAACGATAATCGGTTCTCTATCCGATTTCCTTTTTACATCGTCTGCAATTTTTCGAGCTTCGAATAACTAATCGATATCTCATCGATGTAATTACACCGCGAATGTTTACGCATTTGGAAGAAATCTAAGATTCAAAAAATCTACAAAGCGCGATATTTAAAGTAGAGCATTTACCGCGACGATTCGGTAGCCGAAAGAACTTTCCGTTTAGATTCCATATTTTGAATTATGTCCGTAAGAATATAAAATTTCACAAAGATCCGCAGTCTAGTTGTAATTATTTGAATAAATAAGTGTTTTTATGTTACATTCCTGCGATATAAGGCCTATTATCCACTTAGCTTGGAATTTAATTGACTGAACGAGCTGTGCACTTAACTTTGCATATGTTTATTCTGCAGCAAAAACATCGTCTGAGCCTTCTTGCACAATAATTCACCGATTAATATCGGTGAATCGACGAGTTACAGGTTGTAGTTTATAGATCCCTTTACAATCTTACACAATTCTACATCGAACGAAATAACGAAATAATTTGTAATTTACAAACTTTCGTCGTAGGATCTCATTTGATCGAACGTTACTGTTATACGATAAAATCGACCAGTACCATTGATCTACGACTCGTAACTCGTCAAATTCTACGAAATATGAGCCCGAACAAGGTGCGAAAGAACCTTCGTAATAATACAATTGCCTCGTAATTCTCTTTAAGTATACATAACGTATAAACGACACGTACAATGAGAATACCAGCGATCTCAACGACGCCAACAGCTCCTCCCCGTTTTCTGCCAAAAAGTTTCGCGACAAGGTGTGATTCGCACCCGCGATCTCCAGTCATCAGCTGGGACAGCAGCGACGACAAACGACCACGCACGAATCGTGGGCCGCGTTTAAACGTGCCGGCGCATTTGCATAATGATAACGCATTTGCATAATCACAATGATAACGCGAGAAGGATCCACCGGCTGATACACGTATCCTGCGTGGTTATACGTGTATAAGATATACACATGCACGGACGCGCGTATGCATAGATTACAAGAACTCGAAGCTGTTCGAACCGACACACCTAACCGAAGCATCGTGTAAGTACGAGCGAGAACACGCTCGTGGGTGTGCATTACGCTGGCTCTGGACGCATGCACTAACACGGTCGCGAAACCGTGTAAAGAGCCGCGGTACACACGTCGGTATATGGCAGCGAAATACCCGGCAATTTGCAGCTTTACGAGTTATTTCACAATGGCTGCAAAGTATAGTGCTACAGTATTATACTGGCCGTGATAGCTGGAGTGCACGGTCAGTGAACGGTGGTGCGAGCAGGGATGATGCGCGGCAAGATACGTGTAGGTGCAGTTAAAGTTGCAACTCGGAGACGAGGAGGATCGTGTTCCTAGCCATCGGTGGCTCGCTGTCTGTGTACCGATGGGTGCACGTACCAGCCGGCCTGGTTTATTGAAACGGACTTTCGTCTTCGACAGAAAAGCCTCCTATTCAGTTTCGAGAAAACAACTGAGAACTATAAACTCGTCGAAGCTTGGATACTTTTATCCTGGCGCCTCGTTAGCGCCTCGTCGGAGGTTGAAAGGTTGCCAAGAACGCTAGAGTTACGTCGACGATGATTCTTTCTAGTAAGCTGAATGTCAATGGAACGATTATCAACGGTGATTGAGAATATCGGTAGGAAGTTCGAGGGGCGATTAATTACAACGAAATCACGGTTTAGTCTAACATTCGCAAATTGCTAGCTTGGAAGATTGGGTCGAATCTTGAGAAGTCGCGAATAACGCGATAAACACGAAGGGAATGATCGTCGATGGTAATTGACGATTTTCGTAGAACGTTTGCGAAGGGAGAGGGGAGAGGTGTGGAAACACGTCGCAACGCATACACTTTTTCGTCTAATGTTCATAGTTGCTCGACTTATCGATTGCGCGATTGATACAAGCGTTAGATGGACGATTTCGTAATAAAGTTATCGCTGAGAGAAACAAACCGATCACAAGAAGCATATTTACCGAGTGTTATAAATCCTCATGCTGCGTTAACGATTGCGATACTCCGTTTTATTGGTTGCACGATCGTTACACGAATTGTTGCGCAATCATGAACATATTGTGAAAAGAACTACAAAAATCTCCTGATCGTAAATCTAGCGTTGACTATTAATACAGGATCGTATAATTCACGAGTCGAACTTTAATATTCGGCATTATCGTCAGAGGCTCGCGTAATCGAAAGATCGTAGCGCGATTACGTGGCAAGATCGAAATAAAACGAACGAATTGCGATGAAACGATCGCTAGAATGGCAGCAAAAAAGACGCGAGTCGCGTACATCGCGTGAAATCGTTTGTATCGCTCCGTATTTCAATCGCGACGAATGAAAGCGGCAGACGGAAAACGACAGCCATAACTTTGCCCCAGTCGACGCTTTCAATTGCATTCCAATCGATGGAAAAGCGACAAGAGGGGCGACAACGTTCGCAGCATGCTAGGTTAAATTTGGTGCAGGAGATCGAGAGTTGCGAGAACGTGGAGCGTCGTGTCAGCATCGAAAAAGGGGCAAGATTCTCTCACCTAAGGGAGAGAAGGCAAGGAACCACCATCTTCGCTAAGAAGAAAGATTAAAGACCCGGCAAGTACGCCCCCACCGGAATGATGGATGCGATCCGTGAGACGCGGGCGCCGCTCTTCGAGTAGGTGGAGACTTCCATTTTCATTCCTACGCTTGTTCCTCGTCTCTCTACCGTTCGTCTTTCGCGTTCTCTCGTCGTCCCTACGCTTTAATCAACGATACGCCTCGCGCAGGCTCGGCCCGTCTCCTTGACATCGAACCTCGGGCTCGATCTCTCTATGAGAACAGCCCCTGACACGACGTTTTCAGACTTCAAAGATCAAAAGAGAGAGAGAGAGAGAAATATAAAGCGTATCGGCAAATACAGAAAATTCTCGGTCATACTTCTTTCCTATACTCTTCGAGGACGAAACGATCGACAAGGGACGAACGGTGAGGTAACTACCGCCGAAGAGGAAGAAAAAGAGAAAACATGGTGGCAAGGGTGCAAGAAAGCTGAACGGAGGGAGACGTATACGCGCACCACACGCGTTTTCGTTCTTCCCCCGAAGGTTCATGAAGCAAGTAGGTTTGTCACAGGCTGTGGAAGAAGATCGGCGTATGGCGCGCGCGAACAATCTAAATGGTAATCCAACACCACACCCTCTTTGCAAAAACTGAAAACCACCGCTGCTAACACCGAACCAGGCTGACTGGCCGACAGACCGCAAGCAAAAATATCCACGCGAGTAAAGGCCACGAGACAAAAAGCATTAACAAGGCTCCGATGCGCGTCCGAGCTTATTCTATAACTCCAAACCCTTCCAACCTTCCACTTCTCTGCTTTTATCTCACGTGACGCTGTTTTCAAATTCTATTCCACTCTACCCTTCTTTTTTCTTTTTTACCTTTCTTTTCCAATCCTCGTCCATTTCTCTCATTCTCTTCTTCCCATTCAGCCTCGATCGTGTGGTGGATCGTTTTGTCCTTCTCGCGCATTCAGGAGGAAGATACTGTCAACTGAGACGATAGGATTCGAGAACGGTCGGCCAGTAATTATCTGCCTCGCGTGTAAAAATAATAATTAGCTCCCATCGTTGCATTAATTGAACCCGTCACCTATGGACCACTTCTTTCCAGCTCTTTTGCTTGCACGAACGCTTGCCGCTCGTGATTACATGTCCCTTGTGCCGCTAACAACTGTCCCACAAAGCTACCGCTTTATAATATGTTTAGGATTCTTTCTCGTCCGCGATTCTCATACGTGCGCGTGCGTCTGACACGATTGACAGAGAGAACCGAATTTGGCGCCTTGGTATTACACCATTTGCGGACTACCGCCGTATATATACGTTCTCTGTAAATCATCAATTTGGCCGGGGAACTTACATACGCGTTCGACGTAAGCAACTGATAGAACCAAAAGCACTCATATGTGTGTCATTTTATTTATCCTACGGAGAATCTGTGTATGTACATACGTCTAGAATTTGACACGTTGCAGTGCTATGAACGAAAATACGGTTGACTTCGAGCTGTTCTATCCACAAAGGGTCAGTTCTTGTACCGACTACTTGTATCCAACCTACCTTGAAAACCGAACCTTTTCGAGACCATGAAAATATTTTCGTTTCGTCAATTGTTAATAATAGGAGCTTTTGCTTTTATAGGGAAGATCTAACGTAATAAAAGAACTAATTCTTACTAATTAACTAATACTAGAACTATAATACTAAGAACTAATTCTAACTAATTAAGACTAATTCTGACTAGAACAAATACATTTGTCGTTTCATAAGTAACAACTAGCTAAAAGTAGTATAAGATCAAAATAAAAAATTATTCCGTTTCGATGTTCAGCTGCGGATCTTGGACAAACAGAGGTCCTTCGCACGTTGTAAAAGAGATAACGTTCACGGCAGAGGAAGAGCATTAACGAGCGCGATAACCTGGGTGCTGTGCTAAAAATCCCGCGATAACGAACTCCAGATCCCTAGATCCCGTTAGCCCAGATATCGGTCGTGTTTAAACTTTCAGAGCAATTAAACAGGGCCCGTACGTCGATTGTTTTCAATTACACGTTCTTTTTTAACAATCGCTCCAGGTGTAGAAGCGAGATCGACGCGGATATCGACAAATTCGTTGATGAACGTGATAACAAGGACGAGAACAATCTATACGTATATAAAGCTATCCATAGTACTTGCCTGACGCACCTGTTTGAACTGCTCTTCGAAGCTCCAGCTGGTCTGTTGCTGGTGATTCGTGCCCGTCGAGTTACTCTGCGAATGATTGCTGGTCTCACGAGGCTCTCCACCGTTTCTACCGCTACCCTGTGATGATTCGCTGGAATGCGAACTGGCCGATGATATCAACTGATTTCCAATGCTGCTCATGATAGTACTACTGGCTTGTGGATGACTGTTTTGCAAGTGGTGCTGCGGCGTTAGGAACGCTGCAGGTGGTGGGAATGAAAATGGTAGACTGAATCCGGCTCCACTCATAGCAACTTGCAACGCTTCTAATCCGCTTTTATGAGCTAATGCATCCATATCGATTGCCTGTGAAAAATGGTTCAACTGCAATTGCAGTATGTGCGATACTTTAATAATTAATCATACCGATCCACTTTTGCCTAATTTTACCAAATAAAATAATAAAATAATAAACGCGGAAAGCTACGAATGTCGCTCTAATTCCATATAGCAGGAGTTGCATACAACGGATGAATTTCGCATTGGAAAATAGTCGGAACGATCCCGAGTTGAAAGTAAAGATCGTAAAAACCGTCTCGTTGTTTTATTATATTCGAAAAGAAACGCGCGTTGTTATAGCGCCACGACGGCGCCAAGCTCGTAACGGATAATAGTCACAGAGTTGCAGCAATCTGTCAAGATTCTTCAAAGCCCGTGTGTCGTTCGTATCTGTCCTTTCGAATCAACGAACGTTCTTTCTCGATCAAGTTCTACCGCGAATTACGTAAACGATTACTCGACGTTTCAACGACCTCGTAATTACCCCATCTTCATCGAAACACAACGTTCTCACTTAACGAGAGATTCACGACATTCATCGAGGGTCTTGGAGAACGGACCCAAGCGTTAAGACGTCTTTTTTCCACTGACCTCCATTTTCAGCTTCGCCAGAAAGTGCGGATGGTGTGCACCCATCAGACTGTTCAAGTGTGCTAATGGAGTAGGTGTATTATCCTGTGCAGATGCATTATCCGACGAAGAGTGCGTGTTACCCTGAAGTGGTTGCTGAGGTAATTCTTCGCCGCTCTCTTCGTCCTGAAGGTCTGGATCTGACAAATCCTCCTCCTGATGCGACTGAAAACAGATTAACGATTCTGGTTAGAACGCCTGTCAACATTGTTCTCCTTGAGGCAACTACGCAGTACCATAATTATATAGATTATAGTTATCTGTAAGCTTATTTAATTTTCTTTTATATTTATAAACTGTGTAAAGCCACGTCTAATTTCTAGGCCATCAGGCTGAAATAGATAAATACATATGTACATGCGTAATTAGGTAGCAACACTGTTACAATGAGAGATTATTTTGAAATATTTCACAAAAATTTTATAAATTCAAGGTGATATCTTTCATATTACTGATATCACATATGAAAAATAGCTATATTCGCGACTCTTTGTAGCAAATAGGTAATAATTACAATATATGTGATATACAATATTTAACATATGCAATTTATAACAGTTCTCGCATTGAGAATTTTCAGTAATTTTTTCTGGCGTGGCGCACTGACACGGCTAATTATTTATAATAAGTTAATACTTATTATAGATAAGTTTATTTTATAGGTATGTATTATAAATAAGTAAATATAATTAATTTAGATAACTAATTGAATCTAGCGTTTAGGTCTAGCGAGTGGTGTCTCTACAGCCTGAATGATTTGAAATACGAAATCGATGGTAGATACTATATTTAACAGCTTGCCAGAGTTTCTCTCATGTCACACTGCGGAAGGGTTAATAGTAAAATTATCAAGACGATCGAAACGATCGATTTCGAATTCCTCGTAGAAATTTCACTAAATCTATAACGGTACGGTTCTTAAGAATTTGGATAACTTTCGCGAAGTGGATATATGGATAAGAAAACGTTCCTCTTCTTTGTATTTCTCATATACAACTTTCACGTGTCAACATGTTGGTATAAGTTGCACATTTTTACTCGATAGCTTAGCTAATGATAGGAAAATAAGTTTCGATATTTCGTTCGATGATGCGCATTCGAACCATTACGGGTGACTCATAGGAAAACCGAAAAGCCATTAAGATTAAAGTACAACCGGTAATATCTTTAATTTCTGTTTATCTGTCGAATAACAGTTACGCAAATTTTAACCTGATTCCATGATTGTACGGGTTAAAGAAAAGCCTGGGAGCGTTGATACGCGATATCAACGGTTCAGGTATAATCGTGAGTAAAGAGGGCAAGATATCGGGAACATTAAACATTAATTAGGAAAATGGCGAGTGGGCCTTCTATATGGCAAGATAGCTGCTATCGGGCGGCATTATTATGCTACGGGTGTCATAAGTGTTTTACGAGCGTGCGCGTTGTACCGGTCACCAGATAAAACTATGCGAAGTGACATTACCGAGAACGGAAATGAGCATCGTAAAATGCGTGGAAAAAACGGATGTTCCGTTGTCTTGGTCGCGGAATCGGTTCCTCCTTACGATCGGCCCAACGTTTCTCAAACGTAAGTACACACGACACCACGAATAATTGCACTTTGAATTATTCTCAATTCGTTTGTTCTTTGTTCCTTTTTCTTTTTTTTTTTTTTTTTTACGAATATGCCTAATTCGTTTCCAACTATCGCCTCCTCGAATCTTTTATGGTAGACATTACATTCGTGGAGGAATCGTTCCTATCTCAGAACCCGACAATTGCTTTCTCACGATCGTATCGCGACGCGTTATTAGTTGTTACCACTTTCTGTGGGCAGGGTAAATGCAGTCCAAAGATTACAGTGTACAGTCATCGTGTTGTATAGTCACGACTAACCGCGATAATTCGGTCGTTATACATTTCACTGCTACCCTTTAAAAATATCACTTCGATATGAAAATTTCGTTCGCGATACGGCTTTACTGGATAGAAATAGTTTAACGCAAGAAGCGAAAGAGTTCAATAGCTACGATTACACTCGTCGGTTGCAATTTTGAATGTTGTGACATCAGCTTACTACGGTGATTATCTAATGTCGAGCATAAACTATGATATGCTAATATAAAGACTTCGTAGAAAAAAAAAGCACGACGAATCATATTTCCAGCTTTTACAGGGTGACGGTTTTAAAATTCAGTACGTTACAAAAATTGTCATTTCACTTGGTTTTCCAGTTAAACGTGTACTTACACCCATTCGTCGACGTCCATTCAAATAATTTTAAATAATTTTAAACAATAAGCTTATTTCGTTCTTAATCCTCTCTGTGCAAATTAAGTCACTTCTTTTTTTTCTATTCAAAGTTTTAAAGGAACTGAAAGTATTCTAGAACATTTATTCGAGTTTTCACCGCGTCTTATATGATCAATTTCCAAGCGAAGAAAATGTTTAAAAGATTTTGTAGGATTAAATAGAAATTCGTTTCGTAAGAATAAGCAAAATTCCGCTCCGGGCGTTAAGCACCCAGCCTGCCTACGGGAGGTAAAAATTTCCCTGTAAACGACCTTGTACTTTTTCAGGGAACCAGGGAAACAAAATTCTGGGGGCGTTCGCTGTCCCATGAAGGTGTGCCCTCTTTATCTACGAGGCGTGCATGCAAATAGATTCATCGAATCTCCGGGTGTATTCAAATGGCGATCGTCTACCTGAAAAGGGCGGACTTGGATAAATATATGCCTATCGGATGCAGGTGCCGCGCAAGATGTACCAACTGATGGTTCCGATCTAAAACCGAATTGTGATCGAAGCGAGAGACGACCAGATATAAGAACGGTCCCTCTGTCGGCGTTTTGAGCACGTGTGATAATATTGACCGTTCGAGGTGGTCACCGATGAACGATGGTCCTCGCTTGATGGAATCCTAATCAAATACGAAGCAACCTCGTCCGTCGAATTCCTATCCAGTGGGACAATCGTGGAGATTCCAATCTACTCTCCTCATATTGTTCAAACGACCACGATTTTTACCATTTCACGCGTCGCGATTCGATTCAAACGACTTTTTTTTTTATTCTGTCTTGATTCTCGTGCACGTAACGTTACAGAAGACGCACATACGGATAGAACAAAGATCATCGTAGATACTTGACAATCGCGTAGATACACTAAAATTACAAATCGCAAAGCGATGCGAGTTACATGTATCTGATACCGAGCAGATCGATTCAATTTAAAATTCAAAAAATTACATATATAGCACGTACATGAAAAGATTAACTGCTATCTAGCGTTTGACGTATAGCAGAGATCGTATATAGTATAAATTACGGTCTTGCTGTTAGAAAATATACATAATGGAACGAACTGTTGAAACACGCGTGGAACTCATTCATGTGAAAAAAAAAACTCACTCTGCGCCGAACCGGACGCATCGCATTTCGATATCATTAGCAAGTGCAACGAACGAGCCGCAACTGGAGTTCTCTTTCTGATAAGACGTTGTGAAAGTTTCACGGTATCGCAGAATGTCGGTAGTTTCATGAAAAATTGAAAGTACGTGATAGAAAGTCAAGTGGAGAAAGAGTGGCAGTCGTGAAAACGAATGACGCCATTTGACGCTGGACGCATCGGTATTCGCGTCGCGGGGCGGCCCACAAATTACTATATCATTGAAGAGGTTGCTGGATGCTCGAGGAGAGCTGGCGTCATTACGATAATCACGGTAGAGGCGTTCGAAATATATACCATTGTTCTATAACACGAACCGCTGTTCGTACGTAGGTGTTCGAATTTCTTGCTACGGGACCCTCGACCGAAACGCAGGCATATTTGATTATATAACGCTATCTGTAAAATATGTTGGTTTCGAACGTAATTTTCATTAGCGATCGACTATACCACTTTCCGGAGTTAACAAAATATGTCTTCCTTTATGCTTGTCAAATTTGATAGCTTCAAATACCTTAATCGTATGTGGCAGATTGCAGAAACATTTCTATTTAATCTATAAGAGGTTTTTATAAAATTTAGTAATACGACGAAATCCTGATTATTCAAACTATACGATCGTGACACGCGTTGTTCACATATAATGGAACTGTTTGGATAATCGAATGACTTTGTTTCCACGAGAGAACATTTATTTCACGCTGTTTTCTAGATATTAATATTAAACAAAAATAAAACTTTCGAATAAATCCTTAGTAATTTCTTTCACTTTCCAATTCCTATTATCCAATTTCAACATCACTATCAAATTTTTCGTTGATCGATCCACTCCGTTAATCGATGTTTCGATAATGAAGATTCTAACATGATAATCGATGTCATCGCATCGTTGCCAAAGTTTTAAAATTCTTTCCGAATACCAGATAGGATGATGTACATTCATGTTTCGTAACGCTTTCCAATGTTGAAAGAAACTTTGGAGTCATCACACGGAATAATAGAAACCCATAGAACAATGAATTAGAAATTCTCTTTATGCTTGAACGGAAACTGAATTCGCAAGGTTCCGCCTGAAAACCATCTTTTAGAGGAACACATATTGTGCCGTGCTGGTTTCTTTCCTTGGTCCCTGAAACTGGCTGAAGATGAACGGAATAAATCAATAGAGTGGCGCGGCGAGTGGTCCTGTGACTTAAGCCAGGTCGGGCAAAGCTTCAGGTAAAACTGTTGCCCTTGGTAAACAAGTGGGCGCGGCCTGTTCCTCATCCATAGAAGAAAAATCACTCCTACGTTTCTGTCACCGGGAATACCTGTGGATGATTGTGTTGCTGCATAATTCCTAGGTTCGCCTACCGAAAACGCGTGGGTCCTGGGGTCTGGAATAGGCTCGTGGGCAGCTAATCGACTCACAAGAGGTCTATTCACGCGGAGCTGGCTCTCTCTATTAATCCACAAAAGCTACACCTGTACTACTCTGGGCGACGCCATGTATCACCGGGATCGTCGTCTTCTTTTACTCGAGCAGAAGCGCGAAACCAGATGACGTCTAGGCGCCGAACGCGTCCAATTATCGGTTTTGCGTCTATTTTCGATCCGAGACTGATCAAAAAAAGACGACGCGCAAATGAGATTTTTAAACGTCGAGAACGGTCACGAGTTCTCGACGTTTCTCGATCTTCGCTGCATTGTTATCCGCTTTTCGTGCTGTCTTGGTGTTCGACGAAAGAATAATGCGATACAGCGACCGGAACGTTCACTTCGACGGTCAAACGTTCGACCGTCACTTGACGGTTACGAGAATGACGTATAAATACCTTCTGAAAAGAAACGAAAAATAAGGCTGAACTTTTTCGGCGCATACACGAAACATGCGCCTTTTTTCATAACGTATTAATAGCTTTTGACGAGTAGAATCAAGAGATACTGGTTTCAAGGTGTTGAAATCATTGTTTTAAAAGCTATGCGTTACACGAGGTTCGTGCATATCCCGCGGTATTTACTTGCACATACATATTTTACGACTTACGTGTATCGTCAGGAGCTTGATTGACGGAATGGATTGTTACCTGGTTGGATACGCGTGCGTCAGGTTTAATTAACATTATTAAAGAATATGTTGCCGTTGAACGGATACGAGTAAATTTACTTCTTGCAACCAGCGTATTGTTGGAACCTACTTGCCGAAAACTTTCCGATACTATAAAAGAAGTTGGAAATGTAGTGTATTCGAAAACGAAGTTGAACGAAGAGAAAGCGACGGCATTCTTTTCAGAAGGCAGAAACGCAAACGTCAAAGTGACAAAATGGGCGGGTATCAGCGAGAGACCGTGACCGAGCACGGCAGACCATGATGCAGTTGGTTATAAGCAGCAAAGTTCCGTTCCCTGAAAGTCAACCCTCGGCTTCATGAAGACGTTTTAACGAGATTTAATATATCCTAGGCACGACAATAGCTAAATTTACCGGAGGCCAGGCCGTGACGCGTTATCCCTTACGCTTACGAGCCATGGCAGATAACCGAGTCTCTCGTGATTTATTGCCGCGCCGCCGCTCTCTGTACGATTGTTTTATTGTTTATACCTTATAGTTTGCACGCTTGGCGGGTGTACCCGTAGCTGGGTAACAAAGCCCGCGCGACCGCGCGTTCATGCATGCGCGTGGATCCCTAGACACGCGCGTACGCGAACACCGCGGCCAGTAAATCATCGCCTAAACGCTCGAGGCGCTACGGGTGGCGCGTCTCTAAATATTCTAATTATTGTCTTGTAATCGCACCGCTCATCCAGAACCCTTCGCTTTTTCAACGAAATACCAGTTTATCGTCTCCTTTGTTTCGCGCCAATTTTACATTGCCCTTTGAAAAACTGCCTGTTATTTTTTGTTTGGAATAATCTTCGTTAGATATATCATTTAGTTGTCACGATACGTTTGAAGTATCGCGAAGAATAAATCAATGTGTTTTTTTTCTTTATTATATAACGCAATTTGTTTCCTCCTTATAACTCACTATAGTTAGGTTTCAAGAGTCCGAAGCTATTCTCATATTAATAAATAGTCCTCATCAGCGTTTCGAATTTATGCAATTATATGTATATATATGTATGTTCTCTGATATCGTTAGCATTATTGTCGCAAACGTTGAAAACTTGACCTTCCTCTTCGACGCGATAAATTAATTCACGGGATATCGGTCGTGTGGATGCACCGAGCTTCGATTTCGCAAGCTGATAGGAAATATCGTGCGAGGCAGAGGTGAGCGTATCGTTCTTGATACGCGAAATATCAAATAAAGGAAAGGAGAATTGATATGCGATTTGTTAGGCGACGAGGATGAAAGAATCGTCTCAGAACGATGAAAGATCGAACGAAGAGAAGAAATAATTTATATATTTTTTTGTTAGATTCAATATCCATTCACTTACGTTAAAAATTACTAATACAAAAGGTCAAGGACTGCTTTGGATTAACATTTAATGCGCTCGAGAATAAAAATATGACGCTGTGAAAAGGAAGACACGAAGATTAATTACCAAGCGTTCCGCAATACCAGATCTCGAAATTTAATTTGTAGGAATTATTTATTAAAATATGTTTAGAACGAAAATATGGATAAAACATTTTTGTGTTTTTCTTGATTTTATCGTGGAAAACATCGGATGTTTCCCACACATATTTTGTGATCGTAGTTGACAGCGAAGGAACTAAACGAAGGTAAAGAGCGAAGAAGAGGAAAAGTCTCGTTTAGACGTTCGTTGGTGTCCTCGTGACGAAGTGCCGGGTGTAGCCAGTGCACAAAGGGAGGACGAGAAACGAAGAAATAGTGCAATTCCAGGCGTATTACACGGACGATTAATTTGGCCTTATACTCGCGCGAACCGCGGCGAGATGTATCGCGCGGCTAGAACATCGCGTCGCGCGATTCGCCGATTATTCAAAGAGTCGTGAGCTCGCGATGATTTTGGTACCGCGTCATACATCAAACGACCAGACGTTTGTATCTCCGACTAAAATTCTGTTGCACCGTTGAGCAAGTTTCCCTTTTTCATTTTTTCTTTTTCTTTTTTTTTTTTGTTCTCTGTCAAACCGCGCCATCTTTCCCACTGTACATCGTAGGTATACGGGTTTGCTTTACGACTTTGACAATTTTGCTTTAACGCGTCCAAGGCTTTAAACATAAGGCTTTAAATCTCTCGAACGAAAAGAAACAGATTTGATAAAATAAATAACTTCTTATCGTAAATAGCAGCCGCAAATTGGAAACGGCGTAATCGCAAGAGCCCTCATCGCGAGACGCGTCCCTCTACACGCTGCGAAATCTTTATTACCACGGAAAATGGAAACGCGTCTTCGTCGCTCGTGGCAAATTGAAACGCGTAAACTGCCAAGTACGACCGGCTTGGAACACGCGCGAAATGGAACGCGTTATCGGGAATGTTATCAAACTAATTTCCTAAACCGGTAACACCGGGAACGTCCAAACGAGAAAACGGGTTTCCAATGATTATTTTATATTTCGCCGAACGAACGTGTTCACGAACGCTATCTGTAATCTCTGGTAGATGAATTAGGACCACTCCGATATTTTTGATTTTTTTTTTTTTTTTTAGCAAGATTGTGAGATTTATGCGAATTTTAGTAGCAGTTGGAATAAATTTTAACGTTAATTACTAGGGTTTTATATACATACGTATAAATAATTTGCCTCTTTTCACCTTCGTTACAGCTCATATTCTTTATAGCACGTCCCGTATATACTAGATTTTATGTCCACGCCATTTCGATAAATATAATGGTCAAACGATTTGAAATACGGACATATTCCACCGTATTCTTCTAGTGATAAATTAAATAAATGGAAATAATTGTTATATCATCGTTCACGTAGGTGATTATTAACAATTTAAACGATCAAAAATAATTTGCTATATGTATACATATTAAGCGTAGAAGATATCGTAGCTAGAAAAGTAAAATTTCGTGCGGTTGTTCGATTCGATGACCAGGAAACTGCACCACTGATTATTCTCGGGAAAAGAATATCTTGTTCAAACAGTTCGTCAATATTATCGACATAAAATAGTCAATCTTCCTGTTAGCGATATGAGCGTGATAGCAAGAAGGGAAATTAAACGAATCGTGGCTATCACGGAAATCTTGAGCGTATAAAAGCGTACAAACTTTGACTCACGTTTATTGATATTACTTTTGTATCGTTCCTCGGCATGCAAAGACGAGCGTGCAAATGCAAGAGGAGGAAGAAACGTAGAAACACGAGCTATATAAAACGAGGATGGATTCGAGCAAACGTTTGATGCAATAACTCAAAGAGCTTTTACGCAAAGCGCCGTTTACCCACACACGATGGCGCGCGTAGGTGAGCAAAGCGTTGGAAGAGTGCAACGATTTAATGAATGGCCCCGGCGTTCATCGAACGCGCAATAAAAACGAAAGTTTAAGTATCTACACGAGTTCCGTTCGGACCCCCTGCGGTGCTCCCACGTAGAGATCACGGCTTCATCACCAGATCTTCTCGTTGTGTACGTACGCAACGAGTTACCCGTGTACTCGTGCGTTCGTGAAGCAAATTCATAAGTGGTCGATGATAAACAGCTCCGAATCGGAGTCGTTTTGGCAGATCGATCGATTTAGATTGAGAGATTACCCCTGCCGGTCACCATCGTGTCGGGGAGGAGAGAACGACTTAAGGGGAAGAGGGGACTGATTTATCGGCTCAGCCAGGGCTTTTGTCAGGTATATAAATTCATTGACCATCGGAATCGTCATCGCTGTAATCGCCTTTATTTATCAATATCGCCGGGAAGGCGCATCGATCAAACCTGTCTATTTAGGTGAAGCTTCCTACGGGACACCTTGTCCAGTAACATGCTCGCGATCCTCGTACCTGAAACGTTCGCATTTTTGACGACCTTTCCACAGGGACCAACGTTACGTTAATTCGAGCGCAATAGTCGTTCAGGAATGATCGAAAGGACGGAGCGAAATGATCAGATTCGTTAAGTACCCGCGAGTACAGTTTATGTGGCCTCTACGAGTATCTTGGTTCCACGTGTTTGCCAGATTCGAGATCTCACGGCAGGCAGGAATTATTTTTATCAATCTACGCTTATGCAACCTCGCTGGCCCTTGGCAGGGGGTGCTTCCAAAAGGAGCGATCCTTTCAGAACAAGAAATTCAACGTAATCGTATCGAAACGCGGTAAATAAAATCGTGAAGTAAACGAACAGAGATAAAAGGAAATTTAACCAGTGTGACAATGATAAGTGGACATTTTGAATCGTTGAATTTTTATACAAATCGACCTCTGGACTACCAGAAGGTAAATCTTGTCAGAAGGTGTTTTCAAAAGAAAAAAATCCTTTCGAACGAATGCAGAACAAGAGATTCAACGTTATCGTTAAAACACGCTAAACAAGGAAGGACGAAAAGATAAGAACGAAAGAAGTTGAACGACATGGCAAAAATAGATGCGTATTTCGATCAGCAAATCTTCGCACAAATCTATCTACAAATGAAATTACCACGTAAGCTCTTAGTAAAGATCGGTTTCCAAAAGAAGTGGTACTTTTGAGTCTTCCGATACGAGCACAGGATATCCAACAAAATTATATCGAAACAAAAAAAGAACAGCAAAAAATATTTCGAAATAAAATAATTCGACTTGCGTTCTAAGAATGTACGCCTACCCCGACCGCCAAATTTTCGCGCAAATCTCCCCACAGATACGGGATCACGTTGTCAGCATGTAAGTCGAGAAGCAAAGAAACTAAGACAGAAAAGAAGAAGCGAGCTGACAGGACAACGGGATATAGAGGGGCGTCCGTCCAATTGTTCGGGCAAAGACGGTGTCGCGTTTGGAGCTTTGTGAGTCGCGAGAAAAGCTGTCCCGATCGGCGGGCACGTCAGGGAGAGCTTATACCGTATCCCTGACTCCGAGGGCGGTCCGCAAGATCAAGTTCGGGGAAAAGGGTCCCCATCGCGAGAGCCATATTTATAACCGTGGCGTATTTCGTGTAAAGTAAATCGGAGACGCGGCGGAAAGACGGACGGACGATGGCTGCTCCGCCAGATTTAATTAATGACCCGCCGAGTTTGATCTGCCGCTACAAAGACCGAAGGCAAGCACCGATCTCTTTCTCTTTCTTCCTCGTTTCTGCCCTCCTCCCGTTCGCCACGCACGGCCACCAAAAGTCCGTCGATGGAGCGAGCAGGAGAGGTCGAGAGCAAACGTTTATTTCGGTCTTGGAGCGAGCAAATGCGAGAAAGGGCGTCCTCGACACTCGTCCCATCTCCCTCTTATTGTTCGAAAGCTCTACGACCACTCTCTCTCCTGCTTTTCGACCCTTTTGCCATTTTTTGCGCCTGGACACCGCATGAGGAACCACCGTTCGACGAATTGTACCGTCCAAGCTTTGTTGAATGGTCAAATCCCAGACCCATTTATTTCGCCATCGTTCCCTATACATTACGAACAATCACTTAATTCAAAGAATTCCCCATACCCCTATATTTTTGCTTCCGATGACAAAAAAGTAACATTTTTTCCGAACAGGTTTCTGTTCATATGGGTTTATATGGAAATATTTTCCACGACAAATATGTATAAGTGGAAATAGAAATGATTATAGGTAATGCGTAAGATTTGTTACTTCGCTCATACGTCTTCCGATGTAAAGTATTAAACAAAGGAAAATTTGCTCGAGTTTTTCAGCAAATGTAACGAATAATCTTAATACACATGGCCAACAGCGTAATGCGAAACTCCATTTATTGGAGGAAAATTTTAGTTAATTTGATTGAATTCGACGAAGCAGCATGTTAGTCGCGGAAAAATTCACACGCTTTTGGGTCCGTGAAACGTGAAAATTGGCGTGAAATACCGGCGTATGTACTTGGTCAAAGTAAACACGGATAGCACGACAAACGGGGCGCATAGAGAAGAGGCTTCTGGTGCCGTATAGTTATTTCGAACTTGACCCACATATCCCCGGCTTCCGGCGAACCACGCTTTGACGGATAGCGAGTCGCACAGTCGAGCCGGCGGACGTTGGTCTTTTATTTTTTTTCGTCAGCCAAGGTGCTGAAAGAAGTAGATTGATCGATCAGGGTCGTCGAATAAGAAGCGTCTTTATTTCGCGCGGAATTTCTACCAGACTGACCCACGATACCGCGTAAGATTTATTTTCGTATCACGGTCGTATGTAAATGCGCCGTGATGATTTACAGAGAGAACGAAGGAACGACATCTAAAATCTAATCGTCGAAACGTTTACAAGAAATCGCGATTGCCTTTTAACGAATCAAATATTTCGAGCGAGTCGCCACCGGCAGGTAAACGATCTTAAAATAATTGTAACTCTCATAGCTCGAGTAAATCGTTGCCACAGCGAGAAACATCCGAGCATTAAGGATGACATACGCGGAGAAGGTTAAGGTAGAGACTGTTAGGGAGTAATAATTGTCATCTAAATCCAAGAGCTGAGAGTTGATGCGAATTCCGCGGTAGAGGAGACAGGGTTAAAGCTGAGTCGGGGCAGAGTTCGAGGGGGCGGGTGTGCCGCGTTGGCCGCCAAAGGGGGAGGGTATAGAGCAATATTAATAGCGTGGGTGGTGGCGGAGCGTCGTGGAAGATATTGTTAGAACTTGGGGGCTGCGTTACGTGGTCCAGAGGGGAGCTCCTTGCTAATGGGGTTTTAATGACGGCCAGCTGTCCGTCCGTCACACACTTTTAGACAACTATTCGGTATTTCTGTATCACCATCTCTCGATCCGATTTCTCGTGCGTGCACAACAACAAGAGATCGAGCAACGCGAGAGCCTCCCACGCGTCTTCGATCTTTTCGGAGAGAGCCGCCGCGCCGACCAGACTCGATAAATAGCGTTCGCGAAACGCTGGTCTCTCGGATATTTAGCATCGTTCCACGTCGAATGTTATTTGGTAAGCGCATCTCACCTCGACAGTGACGAATTCGAATTTCCAATTAATTTATTGGATATTATCATCCTCTCGAGTCCGTTACTTGTTATCCGAGCTTTATTTATAACGTCTCCTAAGAACCCGAAGATCGTTCGTTCGTATGTGACTGAACTTTCAGAAATTATTGGCGATGATTTGAAATGCACGAACAGGAACAGACTCGACTAGACCACGTGCGCCTAAGGGGTGGCACTGAACAAACGCAAAGAAAAGCGACAGACCACGATGCGATTTTACGGTCCATTAACTCATCCAGCTAGACGACCAACGACATAGAAAACTTACAAGTTTGACCACCTTGAATTCCAGTACGAATTTAAACACAAGTACGGAGCTATCCTTTACGTGTATATTCTACCGACGAAACGGTACCGAAAAAGGAACCATGTGAACCTTAGCGTCGGTTTTACTTTTCAGTGACCATACCCGAAACGTTTTCATTCTCGCAGACCTTGAGATTCTTTCTGGAGAATTTTCGGGACCCTTGGCTACCTGAAGGACTAATTGCGCTCTGACCAACAGTTTCTTTAGGAAGTATGCCCAACCGCTGACTCACAGTCAATTGACTCTCCGTTCCCGCAATACCGATATTTTCCATAGATATTTCCTGAGTTTATCGAGAAATCGCGATTGCTGGGTTGTTTGCTTTAGCGATGAACGTGCCTTCGCTTAGGTTTGGTAGAAGTGACAAGGATAGAAAATAAGATTCCCAAGGGCACGCACGGAATGTCCATTAGAACGAAACGAACATTCTACCCAGTTCTGGCCACCCTTGTCTTATCTGACCCAACGTCGTTCGCATATATCACGAATTGCCGATTACGATGGCGACAGGAAAACCATGCTCGAGATATTTTACAGAGACATCGTGAATTTTAAGTTTTATCTCGGAATGCACGAAGAAAAAAGATATTTCCGACAGGAGATTATGGGATCGAAGGCAAACAGATTTGTACATTTTCAAATATTATTTATTATTTCTAGACGAATAAAGTAGCCCATTTTGAACATTAAATCAGGGACCATAACAAAAAAAAGGAAGGAATACGAAAAAGAAATTAATATTAGCAACCATTTTTTTATCTACTAATAGAATTTTTATTTGATATTGCTGAGCAACGTCGAGTATTTACGATCACTATACGACACACTGAAAAACGCGATTTATAAATATAAAAAATAAAGGACCGAAGGATTCCTTTGAAAAAAAAAACGTTAAGGCGTAATTAAAGAGGAATTCGTTAAGGCGGCGAAACAAGCACTCCGAGAAACTGTCCTTGGTTTCGAATGTAGGGAAAATTTCGAAAATCTATTGTCAACGAACCGGGAGGTCACCATCTGTCGACCACATGATCGGCTTTCTCGCTCATCGTTCCTTTCCCCCATGTCTTCTCCGTCCTAATCCCCGATTTTCCTTCCGCGAAACCGTCTGTCTTAGACCATAACCTAGAATAACCGAGATGCCTGTGGACTCGTCGGTCGCCGCCCGCGAGAATAGAACGAATTTATGGAAAACTATTCGAGGAACTCAACGAGCTTACACTCAACCTACAGTGTGTTGGACTTGTCCATTGTTTTCGACGCTTTGCCGAATACGGTCCAACCGATTTTCACCGCGCACAATCTTCTCTATCCTAATAGTGGCAAATATTTAATATAGGTGTGCGTTCTTGCAACGTACCGCCACGTATTGTTTTACGAAGCTCGTTTCTAGCCGAAAACAGCGTGTAAATACGCGTGTAACATCTCGCCCGTAACAACCATATAGCGGCTAAGAAAATAAAATACAAGGCGAAGAGCTATTTAACAGTGATACACCATCGTGGCCAGGGCGAGCGCGTAATCTGCGCATTTATCATCGGCACGAAAATAAAATAAAAATGCTGTCGGGCGGAAAGTAAGATCGATTGCCGTGGCGACCCCAAGACGACCAGGACGACGAACGTTCTGAAATAATGCCAACGACATCGGATATCGGAGGAATTTTTAACGAACACCCACGAGGCCTATATCCATGCTCCTGCTCTCGGATTCAACGTGGAAATCAGGGCCTGGCGCTTGACAAGGGATCATTTTATTAAACAATTTATTAAATCTCTGCAACAACTTTAACGCGTGTTCTTTGATACGAGACCTTGAACGAAGAAAAAGAAGACGCACGTTGAATTCTCTCGATTACGCTTTCAAGAGTAGAAACCGAAAGTCCACGAGGAAAGAAAGAGATACGTAAGACCGGCTGTCCATTTCTTAAGTGTTCCCGCTGTAATTTTTTCCGGTTATCTGAGACACATTCTCCGATAAGAAGAACATCGTCGACAGGCAACATTTTCCACTCGACTCACCGGAAAACATTTTCGGAGGCAGTCGCGAGATTACTAGCCGGCCGCTTAACTAGATTTTCAATTCGTAACTGGACGATAATGTAGAGTTATTTGAGTCGGTGTAATATTTGGATTTGGTTAATCATTAAACTCGGTTATGAAGAATTTTTACGAGACCTACGTTTGAAAATAGGCTATTCGATTCGTTGTTGGTTAGACGTAATAAACGATGAAATATATCATGTACATTGTGCATTGTACATTGACAGCCATAATTCTCTAACAAAGATAGGTATAACTTGTATCCAAAGGGTAAAAAGTTTATTCAACCGATGCTAGTATTCGTGATTGTAATTATCATAAATCAGTAGCGCGTGTATGTGATTTTCTACAAGTTATTTTATTGTTTATTTTATTACTAACTCTTATATATTGCCTACTTGCTGACTCAAATAATCTCAATACAAGATCCAAATCATTTCTCTGTTTTACGAATTTGTTCTTGCCGAAATAAAACACGACGTCCTCCTATACTTTTCTCGTTATACTAGACGTCAATAGCGTCTTTTTAATATACGACAAGCTTGATTATTCTATACAAAATTCAAGATTGAATTTTAATCTGTAGAAGCTTAGATGGCTGAAATAACACTAAGTTCTTCTGTTTCTCCAAGTTTTTCTCCACCTTCGATTCGAGTCGATGGCTACGAACGCATCGAGAGTTTATTTATCGCCGGGACTGTATCTCCAAACATACCCAACGCAGTCATCCTATGAGTTTTTCGAGAAGAACCGCAGCACGAGATTATACCAGATGCTCTTGGAAAGAAACAGCCTTGACCTTGGAGCGTGGTAGCGTTAGAACAGAAGCGCGTGCCTACTCATTTGCTTATCTACTACCAAGTGCTTCGAAATCGTTCTACGTTCGCTTCAATTTGACATAGCTGCCTCTTGTATAGCGTGTTGTAATCGAGAAAAGAACACGGCGAGGCTCGTAATTTTGTGGAAAAGATTGCAAATTAGCCGGTGCGGTCAACTTTCAATTTCAATACGATTCCGGAAGAGCGAGTGGCTTCCGTGTCGTTAACGTTTATCGGTCGATTCAGCGACAGATGTATTTTAATAGTTGTTCACCACCTTCAATTTTCTTGGGCTGCGATCGACGATTTGGAACGAAAACACATTTTCAGGCAGAATGCACGCGTTATTTACGACCGATTGAAACGCGTATCTCACGATCGTTCACGGAAATTGCACAAGTCTTCTGCTGGTAATAAATTTAACGAGTATACAGCTTCCGCAATAGAATGGGTCCATCGTTATGATATTCGACCCTTCTGGGTCTTCTAATTTGTACTTTTCTATAACTTCTATAATTTTTATGTAGAATCATCGACGAATCTACCAACAGGTAATCAATCGTTTTATAGGAGTTATTTAAGCCTTTCGCCTAGTATCGGGTTAATTATCTTCATTTCTGATGTGCTTGGTTCAAAACTATTATTTCTCTAACCGCATTGCCGAAAATTCGAACGAATCTTATATAAAAGATATTTAATTTCACTAGGAAGAATTAATAAAATATTTGGACTTTTCCCCTAAATTCTTATTTACATACTCGGTAGGCATATGATATCTTTTATGAGACATAGCTATAGGTTGAATCCATAAAGATGGGAAGCTACAATATTTTAAAAAATATGTCACAAGCTTACGTATGTGTCAAGTAATTAATATCCATTAATTGGATAGGTTTGCGTGAAGATGATCAATGGCGATGCTATATCTTCGATAACAGGGTGACTAGACACTTGCACTGGATCGAAAGACAGCAGAAAGATCAAGGTACGAGGTGGTTAGCGTGATGCAAGGTCACTGGGAAGCAAAAGGAGGATCGACGCGACGATGACGATAGGCGATCGCGTGTCCGTTGGAAGGAACGGGAGCCGACAGTGGCTCTTTTGGCTGCTTGAATGAATAATCGGTCCAGGCTTACCGGTTGCTCGGATATACACGGAACTTCAGCCCGGTCGAAATTACGCCTCCGCGTAACCGTTCATTTAACGTTAATTTAATGATACACGAGCTTCGACAAAACAACTATTTCGCACGGGTCTGGCCTTCCTTCGCGGAAGGCAGGCTCTGATACCAAAGAATTTTCAGTGAAAACGCCTCGAGCTTCACCTAGGCTAACTACGTTTATTATATCGATGTAAAGGATGTCTTCAAATTACAGCATATGAAGCTGTGCGTAAGGGTTGTTTGAAATTATTTCCCTTCTTAATTCGCAACTTTGACAAGCGGATTGAAAATCATAGTGTACATCGATCCGCTACTAATTACCATGGAATAGCGTTTTCCATTTATTATCGTAGAAAATTGATCCCCTCCCTTAAGTCATGAAAACCTATCGTAGGAAAAAGTAAGCTTTTAATTTAATTAATCATCGAACCAAAGGAACGATACTTCGAAAAGTTAAAATACGTGACTAAATTCAAACTCATAGACCATTGGCTTGCATCGATGTGATCTTCGATCTGCCAAGTATCCAGCGTCCAAAAAGGAAAAAACCGTCGAACGTACGAAGCCCGAACGCAGTGAAAGGAAGAAGTTCGCACCATAGGATCGGTTGTGTCAGGCTAATGTCGTTGACGATGGCGTGCGAAATACGAGGGTGTATAACTGGAAGCTATCGTTTCTCGCTGGTTAGAGAGTGATCGTGATTTTTGCGAGACCGATGTGCCATTTAAGACGAGGCTAAAGATAAAAGGTGATACGCGTTTCGAAAGATCGCATCGAACGTGACACGGCCGCAGGCATCGCTAACGCGAGACACACAGTTGAACGAAAGGGGAGAAAAAGAAGGCTGGGAGGAGCTGTTCTCGGACGGCAAAGTTGGCGTTCGAAGCTTTTCGACTAACGCAATAAAGGCGCGCGCGATAATATTGCGAATAATAAATATCAGGATGTAAATCCGTTGGCAAAGGTAACGTCGAGCATAAATCAAGAATGGCGGAGCTGCGAGAGGGCGACGGGACGGTCGGTCGCGAACCGTTCGTCCATCCGTTTTGTACCCTCGTAGAATCGCGTCGTAAACTCGTCAAACTCACCTCGCGAAATAGCATTAACTACTGGGATAATACAATCGTCGCTCGCATATATGGGATTGCGTACGAAGTTGGAAGAAAATCATTCTCCGGCTTCTGGGGGAGGCGAAAAACGTCTACTCGAGCGGACGAAATTTCGCCTTGCATTCTCGTACTGATTATCCACCACTGTTCGGGATATCGACCAAAGATGTTCATTCATCTGAGAGACTATAGCGATTATCGGTTTGGAAAATATTTTACGATCTATTTCTGCAATTGAACGCTGAACTCGAGGGTGGGTGTACGAGTACTTTGTACAACTAGCACTCGCGTTATAGTTTCTTCTCAAGATGCTTACTACGGCTGCTTCCGGAATATGAACCAATTTCGAATCCCGAGAGTGCTCTCGTGAGAATAGTCGGAAGATAGCTATTCAGGAATGCAAAATAGATAGAGTTTTATTATATAACTGTGGAAAATTCCCTATTCCTTAGACGTCTATTAAATATATCCAGATAGAAAGCCATTAGCATACTAATTTTTCCCGTCTAATCGTTTCTGCGTTTCATCTTCTCTCAACCAACATTACTATTTTCTATACGTACATTTAATTTTACTCTTACAAAACAAGTATTTTGAAATAATAATCTTATCTCTCCTATGTTCTATAGAATATATATGATAATATATAGAGTCTTTTAGAGTCGGTTTTAGTATGAAAAACCTTGGAACATTCAGACATATGCAAAGCTTAATAGATAATCTGCTAATGAGAAACAGCCATAATGTGCTGTCATATATGTCGATCGGTCGATAAATAATTAAATAATATTATAATTTTCGCGAGGAAATTCTTGGTTCGTACGTTTCGATGCAAAAAGGGCAACTTCCCACGTGAATCGATACTCGATACCAGTTTGATCCCTTCGAAGGCGAGTCGTTTCGAGAAGAATCTCTTCGATAGATTACAGGGATTGCCTCGACAAAAAGCGCTAATTAATCCAATTATCGAGGACGCTATAACCTAAACACGAGATCAAAGATGATCCTCGTGTACGGCTTATTATATACTGCCTACTATACCAACCTTTTCAGGAACATCTGCAGTCACGCAATGTCCCGATCAAATTCGTGGAATAACTTTATATGCTTCTTTAACCTTCCGTTTATTCCGTGAGAGAATATTCATCGCAGCTTGAATATCAAATATGCCTCCGAGAAATTATTGCCAATACATTATTGCACGCGGTAACATCGATTTTGCGGGCAGGTTGTGTCGATTCAACATCTTCACACAGAACATGCAATGCATCAATTTCTATAGAACTTCGATATTCCATTGAACTGGATCGGCGAGTTATTGAATTTGCAGCATCTTCGATCTATTAACTTTTTGTGGTCGTACGTCAAACTCGGCCTGACACTCAATTTCGTTTCATTTTTCTTGATTATAATTTAAGATTATACGATTCTCAATTATAATTTAAGATTATACGATTCTCGATTATAATTTAAGATTACGATGCTCGATCTTAAGAATTAATGTAAATTCGATTCTCCTCTCGATGTCTCAAGTATCGAATTTTATTCTCTATCGAATGCAAACGATTAAATTTGTATGTTTGACGCGTCCACACGCAGAAAGTATACGATCCTGCTAAGAAGTAGTTTCGCGGGCGGTTTAGTACGAATAAATCGAATGAAACGCAACACCGTGCATAAATCGCGTTGTAACGCGTTGAATCGATGTTGTGGAACTGCTACCGAGGTGGTCCCACCAGTCTACGAAGCTTAAAGGCGGCTTAGAGAAGTGGCGACCGCGTAAAGGTGTGTTTATAATAAAGTGCGCGGTCGCTGCGAGTCCGTAAACTCTGTTTCGTTCAGCGCGACGAGATACGTGAGAAAGCGAGAGGGAGGTGACATATTGGCCTGTAAAAGCTTCCAGGGTGTTGTTGACGTTGCTATGTCAAACAGCATCGCGTAACCATATTTACGTAGACAGATGCGCTCTGGCCGTTCCTACTTTAACGATGGAAGTATTCCAAGAGTATAATCGAGTCCAGCGACCTCGGATTTAAGCGATATTTCTTTGAAATATGGAACAGGTTATCGTTCGACAGTACTTCAATTTGTTACTAGTACGATCATATGAAATAAAACAAGGTTTATACGTCCTATTCAACATTCTCGTCAAATAGAATATCGATATATTTTTGTTCTTCCTTTTTCCACTATCAATGGCAATTCGATCGTGGTAATGGTATAAATTCTGCGTTATAACTGACCTACTAAGAACGAAGCCAACTGTAAAATGATTTCTTGAATAGCTTTCTCCGTTGCCTTTTCACGCATTAAAAAGCACATGTTAATAAGCTTACCGATACAAGATCGATCTTCATCTAACGAAAGAATTAGTTTTGGAATTATTCGATTTCTCTTTAGAGAGACTACGAGAAACGTGGTAATTTAATGGACGATTTATTGGACGTACACGATATTAACTAACAAATGTCCTTTGCATTAGTAGGAAATATTCTGGTGAACACGTGACATACATTTTTGCTCGGGACGGTTTTGAAATATGTTAGCCTGGACTGCCTCTGCTTCTGCGATAACACACATTTCACGATCACAGCATGGTTGTGTCGGTCATCCGAGCCGTTCTTCTCGCAAACGAAATTTGAGAAAACCCGTTTCCTCGACGTTTCGTTCGTATCGAATGGCGCGAATGTACACAGCTACCGTCGTCTTCTGGTTATGGATTTCATGGAAATAAAAAGTTCGCTATTTGCGTATTCCTGCTAATTGTGTATCGTAGAATATCTCTCGAGCCAAAGTTCCCCTCGAACCAAGAAACCAAACGAAACCAGACAAATCCTGACTCGCCACGTACTAACGAAGCTAAAGTTGCTTTTCATTACCGAATTCAATTAATATTCTATCATACTAGAAGGTATTCGTGGAACAACTGAAGCTTATTCTCTCGAGACTCGTGCCAGGAGCGTGCATACACGTGCGTGCGGTTCTCTTTGAAAATTGGTCGCCGAGCCAGCGAAACAAATTTGTAGGTAAACAAGGTGGAACCTCGAGCGAACCGCTCAGTTTCCACGCTCTTTTCGATTGTGTGCTGCTCTGCCATAAAATCACGAGGTAGCGTATAAAGAGCAATTAGCCATCGTTCGTAAACCCAGTTCCCTTTCTTCGAGACTGATCAAACACGACGAATACGCTCGAACCTTGCAAACATCGGTTACGACGAACGCGAGATAAATCACGAAAGTAACGAGAGTAAATTAACGAAGTCTATCCGTTGGAAGTTCGAGCGAATTGGTTGTGATCGCGATTGCCTGGCCGATAAAGATGAAGATGAAGATGAAGATGAAGATGCACGAGTAGAAGCAAACGAGGGGTTGGTTGATGGGTGGTGACGCGGCGCGCACAACAAATTCGCGTATAGGGCGCGAAGACGGTAAACGAGAAAGAAACGGGATACCGTAAACACGGGGCTTCTCGCCACAGACTTAAGGTCTGCGCGTTAGGGAAGTTGTCGGTGTCAGCACGCGACCTCGCTGTATATACTGTGGCTCGCGAAAGTATTCGAACACTTGTAGCCATCTTTTATGAACGTATTAGCTATGTGTATTATACGAAACGTTTCGAAATTTCATTGAACATGTCTATCGTGATCATACCGATCAAATTTCAAATAAATGTGAAAATATACATAGAAATTACAAAATGTTTAGCACAGATTTTAATAAACGGAACAAATTTCTTTTTAGATTTCATTTCTCCAATTATGCTTATGAACGTATCGAATTGCATTTGCAGTTTAGCGATCAATGTTCAAATACTCTCATGAACCACTGTACACACCTTCAGCTGACTGCGTGCAGATCGTTTGCGTGTGCCCTCTTGAGTACAACATCCTTCTTGCTCGTTCCGGACCACGACGATAGCCAACATAAAGGAACACCTTCTTCCACGATATAACCACGTACGTGCGAGATACACGCACCCTCGAATTCAACGAAAGGAACGATTATCGAACTCTTGAAATTCATCGATGACTACGAAAGTTTAAGAAATCGAAGAAGAAGAAGGCGTAGGGAGGCGTCCCTATTCCCACATCCGCCGGAAATAAACCATTTCGAAGTTGATCCTGTCCCCGGGGTGCAGCCACACGTGGTGTTTCGTCTTCTTCGATGATCTCGAGGAAAGATTCTATTTTTAAGAAGAAATCTCTCTCTCTCTCTCTCTCTCTGTCCGTTTCTCGATAGATATCTCGTCCACCGTCCACCGTTGTAACGTTTAATTCTCTTAAGCTAGGAATATTTTAAGAGCACGGCCGAACAAATAAAAATCGCCGACCGACCGAGTAGGTGGGACGGTCTTAATGGTAGAAATTTGTCAGGCATCGGAGCGGCGAATAAAAGCCACGACGAGAACAGTTTACAAGGATGATATTTTTTCCGAGACGTCTCGATGGTGGCAATACGTTTCTCCGGGCGTAAACGTTCGATTTACGAGGTATACGTATAGACGCGTACGTGTACGAGACTCGTGGATGTAGGTACACTACCATTCATAAGTATCCAGAAACTTACTTCGATGGATTTGTAGGGACAGTATTTAAATTTGACTGAAGTGTACAAATTGTATGATGAATTAATCATTCGAAACAATAATTACTACATTTTTATGGGTACAGAAGAATTTAAATTACTTTCTTATTAAGAGACGCAGTAACGAGACATTGCATCTCGTACGTATATAGCCATTCTGAAGTTTCCGATTCACGCAAGATACAAATAAGATTTACACGCAAAAATCTCGTTAGATGTATGGAAAATCAAACGACGAAGATACGCTTGTAAAAGATATATCGATTACAATATCATTTTATCGTCTGTAATTTTGCCATTAAATCGCGAATATAAATGACAAATGTATATACATAGTAGTACATACAAGAAATAATAAAATACATTATCGCTATATTTTTGTACAGATAATTTAGATTTATAACTTGACGATCCCATAAGAGGGTAGTACGTGTTGCTTCTAACAACTAATTCCTGACACAATCGTACGCTTTGGCAAAGTTCACAATACTGTTGTTACGAGTCGATCGATGTTTCCGGGATACTTTTGTGCACTAGTGTATAAGAGTAAGTACTTATACGAGACGGTAGGGCGGTCGATCGTGTGCTCGGTAAGAAAACGCAACGCACCCGTCTTGCTCGCGGTAAGGTAGGTAATATCAAACGAGGCAGCGTTGTACGGATTCTGTTACTAATATGCCCCGGTAGCGCAGGAACCCCTGCGCTGCATATTATCCGATACCAATAATGCGACTAATCGAGTTAGCTTTACCCCTTAAGCTGATATGCAGCTTTATACGAGCTCAGCCCGACTAACGATTGCAACGCGATGCGCGCCGCTGAACGCGATAGGCCACAAATTTTCATATCCGCCGCCCAGAGAATCTACTATCGTAAATTTAGCAATACATTACGCTGAACGATCGACCCACGGTGGCAGGTACTACTTGCGAACACTAAGACGCGAGACGTCCTGTCAGAAAATAATACCGAAGCAAGCAGGAACGACACGACTATGCTCTGCAAGATGAAGACCATCCCTTCGTTCGCGTCTTTCGACAAGCCGGTGGATTCTTTTCTCTTGGTTTACGGTCTAACCGGGATCGCAAAAAATCACGATCGTGAAGAGGCTAAGAAAAAACGCGCAGCTGGACTACGCGGCCACCCTTCTAGGCGTATGGTAATTCTTATTGAACGCGTAATTATATTAATTGTCGGCTTTCCTTTAGACAAATTGCGCCTTTAAAGCTGTTCGGTCTGTTTCACGATGGTCGAAAAACTTTCACGTTCCGATGCAAGATCGACGATTTTCTCCGTTCCTCTCTCTTTTCCTTGATTCCAGGCGGAGCTGTTCGGATAGTTAGACAGAAGCATCTGCTCCGAAACAACCGTGCCATTGGCTGACAGACATATGAATATTTGTATTCGGTTTTATTGCTTCTACGATGCGATATAGTCAGGTGTGTTATTCTGTTTCATATAACTTTTATCGATGTCAACATGTTAAATTATTACGTGCATTTACAAAAAATCACGAAGGTAAAAAGAAACGGTGATGCAATTGAAATAGTTAAGACTGTACAGAAAAATATGAAGAAAAATACGACGAAACTTAGAAGGAAAATTACGAGTAAGGCTATGAAGAGGGCTATGAAGAAAACTACGAAGAAAGTTAAGAAGTAAGGCAGAAAGAAAACTACGAAGAAACAATAGAGGGTTAAAAATCGTGGGACGATGCCATAGGAGCGCTTACAATTTCCGCTGCAGAAACGGCGTGGCTGACGAGTGGCCGTGTGTGCACGTGGAATTCGGCTATTAAGCCGAAACCCTGAACAGCCTATAAAATTCGTGTAGTCCCGCGTTGTCTGCGAGCGTACATTAAACGCTTGTGGTTATAGACCTTATATACTTTCTGCACAGGTGTCCCGGGGTGCGGACTGGGTCTCGGACGAAAAGTTGTATCGTTAGACGACGAGGTAGCCAAGATACCTTGGCTCGTTTCGTCCACTCTAAAATCTCGACGATCGGCTTTGAATTTACTTTGAGAGTGTCTGCTCGGTATCGTATCGAAATTATAGTTATCGAAGTTTGAACAAAGTTTCTTCGGAGTGGCGCGTTGCAACGTTCTCCGTCTTTCTCCTTTACTCTTTTACTTACCGCTTCATTTTCTCTCTCGCTCTTTCTCTTTCTCTTCCTCCCTCCTGCTTTCTCATCGAAACGCGAGCGGCCCTCTTCGACGCTTTACGATCTCTAATTATAACGATTACGCCGATCTTTTACGGGGCGAACTTTTGTTCCTGTTGGCTGGATGTCCTGCTTCTGGGAAAGACGGCAGGAGAAGGAAAGAGGACACGAAGCTGGAGAAGCGAGCGTGGAGAATCAGACCGGAGGAGTGGATTCCTCCAATCCGCGCTCGAATCTTGAATCCTGCCGGCGTGCAACGGATTCGGTCTGCAGTCGACAGGGCGGCGCGATTCGACAGCCCCCGAGCGGTATATTCAAAACGATCTCGCTCACTCCTGTCCCTTCTTGCTCCGAGATTCCCTTCCAATCTTGCCTCTTTTCATTCCACCACGAGTCAGAGTTCCATCTTGGATATCTCTCGCGCTAGCTTCCAGTGAAACCAGCCTCGTGAGTCACGGAACTCCCGTATCGGGCCGCGTGAACGGTGCCTGTTCGCTTATAGCGAGACCAGAGCGAAATGCAGCGTTGGGATGAACGCCCTCCGGGTTAAAATATATTACAAGATGTTTCCAAGATTGCACTTTACTTCCGAGAATGATGATACGGCGGAGGAGAGAACGGTCACGAAGATTTATATTATTTACGCCGGTATCGAATCTAACTTGGGCCATGTTCAGCGATTCCAACGCAATTGTTTAATAACACACCGGCGTTCTTCGGCAGCTATTTAACGTCCAGGCACGTTACTATCGTCGAACCTGATTTTTCACGCTTCCGAGAGCAAACAAAAACGGAAGGAAAGGAATGGCTTTAAGATAGAAAGAGCAATTACGAATGCATTCGATCGCTTTGAAATCCTTAACGTTGTCTGTAGAACGAATACTCAACTGCCGCGTATCCTCGGGGCAGCACGATGCGAAACGCTCCAGCGATATATTCGCAGTCATTTGCCGGCTCTTCCTACCCAGCCCTCTCATCCGTCTCTACCGTTCTCCTTGATCGTCTAGATCCTTTATTTCCCTCGTGGTATTTCGACTAGGTTCGATCCTACGCTGCAAACCTTCCAACAACCTTCGTAACGATCCAGGAAAAATTACACTCGGCAATATCAAAGTATTATTCCCATAAGGAAAACCTACCAAACGAATCTGCAAGCAACACGGATGAATTAAAAAAAACGAGGAACTAGCGTTCGCAGAAAAATAAGCCCTCTGGTGTTCCTGCAACAGCAGCATCAAAGCTGCACGCGAACGAAACATCGTTCAAGGTGAAATGCATCGCAGCTACCTAGTTGCCCTTCTTGCAAACGTGACTGTCTATCCATGCAACATCGATATTCGTAACGACGATAAAACAGCTTAGTAAAAACGGCAGAGATCCATGAAATCCTGCGGCCGATAATATTCGTAATTCAGCGAGCGGCAGGTTCGCGTGGTTTCGAAGACATCTCAACAACTCGCGGCGTTTAACCCTCTCGCAACTAAATCCCTGGCAATTACGCGGCGCGCCATTACTGCCCCGAGTAGTTTCCAAGCTCGCGATAGCCGTAACGTTTTTCGCGCTACCAAGTACATATATACGTTATACAGCTGCATTCCGTAATACGACGTTTCGACCGCGTAAGAAGCGGCCGACGTGTCCCGGCTATCCGTTGATAATGTCGATACGGTATACGTGAGTGGCACGCCACTACAAAGAAGTGTCTTCCGAGTTATGAGCCCGTTATGTGCATTCTGCGGATAGCGCGTTCGCGTATTCAACGCGAGGACGTGCCCCGGTCTGTGTATCGGTGGTATGTACCATACGAAGATGGTATATAAGCAACGTGCACCGGTCGAGAAAGAAAGAAAGAGACAGAGAGAGAGAGAGAGAGAGAAAGAGAACGGTCAGTAAGTACATAGGATGAGACGTTTATATACCCCCGACGATGTCTATAACGCCTCGAGTTACGAGACGCCTTTACGAGCGAATGCAACTCGCGCCAGACGTCAAGAGGCGAACCTCCGTTTCGAAGTTTGATGGCGCGACACGGGCCCCAAGCATAACCTCCGAAATATCTCCCTCTCTTCTCTTTCGTTCGGAAACATCCACCACCCCTCTACATCTTTACGTGTTTATCTTCCCTTTTTGTAACGTAGAGACCAGCGTGGATCCTTTCTACGACCCCCAACATTCTTATTAAAACACCATTACCCTTCCACGAACGGTGGTTTCAGTCCCATTTGGCGTCTGGTAACTTTCCCCGGCTTAACCCTGATTATCTTCGTGGAGAAAATTGAAGTTTCTATTCCGTTGGAATATTTCACGCAAGCAAACGTTATCTATCTACGAGAGAGTAGCGCACAACAGGTGTGTCTTTAACGAGAAACGTCATCTCTCTCACTCGAGTTTATGCAAATGTCCGGAAACGCGTGCGATTTCAAAGAAGAACCGGTCGAACGAAGATTGCAGCGCAATTGTTACAATGTTAAAGTTGTCACGCGGACGGCTGTTTTCTTTTTACTTGCATTGTTTCGCCGCGTGGCACACGAGAGAATTTCCATCGGATGACGGCGTGTTTCCCGAGTCGTAATTCCCTCACTCCGCGTTCGAGTAGCACAAGCCGGCTCTCAGCCATTAAATTAATAATTTGTGGTCGACAACGGCATTGTGAGATCCGATGCAATCGTTATAATATGCAGGATTTTATTATCGGCCCCGATGGCGTATGCTAATTTACTGCTAATTGTATTCCGCGGGCGACAATGATGCCTCGGCTGGCAGAATGCAATCGCTGCCGCAAACGAACAAACGGCGACTACCCGTACAATGCGACCGCGTGTATACCGTTCTACGATTGTTGGAATTGTTGCTCGACCCAACCGACCATGCGGCGAACGAAAAAGAAAAAAGGAAAAAAAAGAGAAGAAGAAGGAGAAAAAGAAAAATAGTCGGCTACGTGATTTTCACTGACGCGCGTGAAAAATTACCAAGTAAAATCCAGCCACGTTATCGCCACGACAGCCTTCAAGGATTTTCTATAAATAAGGCAGAGAATTAACGCGAAAACGTTATTGCTCCGTTAGTTGCGTTAAAAAAATTTGCTCGCCAACTGTTACGTCCGATGAAAGTCGAATCGAAACGAAAAGAGTGTAACAAGGTAATGATCACTTTCGAAGAAAGATATTTATGGCAGAGGAATTGCGTAACAATAAGCGTTACGGTGCAAGGGCAGCAGCGGCATAAATTGAACATTCTTGCGACGTAAGACGATCCAGTCAACGGTAGCATCTGAATTTCATGCATTAACAGCAGGCTAAGATCTACGAGAACGGAAATTGAAAGGTTCTTTTCTAAAACCTTTTCGTCTCGAAACATACGGTCGGCACGTGCGGCCTACCCTCCAATGTCCCTTTTTCTAGATACAACTCAAGCTCCAGTGATTCTCATCTTTTCCTCGGATATCTTATGTAAATACGAAAACGAATTCTAATCCATCATGTTTTTGTGTCTCTTTCCATTGCCATAGACTAGGAAGACCATAGATTACCCGCCAAATATTGTTATACCATATATCATCTTTTTCATTGTCCACAGTTACGTTTATGGTGCTTGGCGCATAAATCAATAAAATCGATCCTTTATTTTCTAAATAGCCCGGTAGTAAAAAGGAAATTCTGCAACATGGCGAAGATTGTGCGGAGGAAGGAAACGACAAGGTCGAAGTTTCTAGAAGAGACAAGTAACAGGGCCCAGGGTTGTCTAAGACCCCCCAGCGAGAGGATCTCTCTCGATCGATAATTCCAAAGAGATACCAAGGTTTTCAATACACAATGACTGTCGATATCGTCGTCGTCCATCTAGGAACCGTCTCCGTCTGAGATCCTCAGGTCCATCCGAAGAGAAACTGCTGTTCGTCCTTGAATTCCCGGGACTGTTAGTCCTCGTGTTTGCTACGCTGTGTTGGCTGCAGCAACCGACCAACTCTTCCTTTCCGCCCCGAATCCTAAATCTCTACGGATGTCCCTAACGGAACCCCTAACTTACAGTCCTCCGACGCTATTTCCCTCGTAGCTTAGGCGCTTTCTTATCGTTCTGTTACGATTTCTAGCAATATTGCAATATTTTTAACGGAACTTTTTCCAACCGTGCTTCCTTCGATGTTTTAATTGCCGACAATCAAATAGTAAATTATCGCAAGTTTTTCGAGAAAATTGCTGCAGGGATCGGTAGGGTCGTAAAACGTGGTTGTTTTCGACGATCGGACGAGGCAGCAAAATATCGCCGATAGAAACGGCGTAATTAACGACGAGGAAGGCGCGAAACTAAAGTCGTCGCGAAGGCGAAACGGTATGTCCTCATTCGGATGGAAAAGAAACGGCCAGAGATACACTTGTACGTAATCCTCCGAGGGACTATATCCCATTACGGAAGACATCAAAGCCAGCGTTACCAGCGGCACGATCCACGGATTTATTAAAATGAAAGTAGGGCGTGCGTAAAGTGCATAGTTTGAAACGATGCAAAATCCTGCGAGCGTGATTCGTTCGTACGCAGTAACCGCAATACCCGATTATTATATCTCTGCTTAGTAAAATCAATTGACGGTAATAAATATCGATAATAACATGCTCTTGGTCGTCCCAGCTACGAGATACTTTGGCCGCAGCTGCACGCTCTGCATGGATAATTATTACAAAAGCGTCAACGGTAAATACCGGTGGATGCGGCACGATATTTTAGCGCTGCTACAGCTGGAGCTTACGTACGCTCGATAACTTTCGTTTCGTGAAAAATGTAGAACGCCATTGTGAACGCACCTTTCGACCAAAAATTAACAGGTATATGGTAGAACAATATGGGAATTTCTTTTACGATAGGGACATTTGGAATGACAAATTTGGAAAAGACGAGTAGTCTTTTTATTCATAAATCTTAAAACTTCTATTTTTGGGCAGTATGGTTTTCTGGTAGCAGCGAGCGTGTTAACAGTTGCTCTAACGAGGAAAGGTTTTATTCTGTATTTGCTTTCGATAGACAATGGTGTACCTGTGACGAGTTGGATAAAGTAA
Source organism: Bombus vancouverensis nearcticus (assembly GCF_051014615.1). Classification (NCBI taxonomy): domain Eukaryota; kingdom Metazoa; phylum Arthropoda; class Insecta; order Hymenoptera; family Apidae; genus Bombus; species Bombus vancouverensis. The sequence continues at coordinate 11,287,236 of NC_134916.1, read as the reverse complement.
TTCAAAGTAAGCAGATAATTATCCTCTGATAGAAATTGAAGAAATAAAGAAATGTTTTAGCAAGAAAATGACTGGAACCATATGTAGTTCAAAGCTAGAAACTTCGATGTATAAATAAGTCACTGATTCAATGGAATATCTATATTCATAGGAACGAGGGGAAATAAATATTTATAGAATTTGCACGGTTTTCCGATCGAAATTAGAAGAAGAAACCTCGTTATTGTTTGCATCATGCTTTAACAAGAAGTGACAATTTTATGGAGAAAATGAAAATGTTCTGACATTGCGGATGAAAAAATAGAAAGTGCCTATCTCCCTGTCCTCCTAGAAGTTATAAAGTCATCAACTGACCTGCCTGGCGACAGTCACTTTCTACAAAATTATTTCTATTGTTTGAATAGGGCAAAAGCGAAGAACGCAGCCCTGAAAAACGCAGTGGATGGTTTCTAGGAAAACGGACCTTCTAAGATAATGTTAAAAGCTATTTTTCTTAGGGCCTTAATCCTTTTCCCATGGAATATTCCACGGACCTTGAAAAAGCATGGATGCCATGATTTACAGCCTTTAATGCAAGCATAAATCACTACTCAAATACACATAAAAGGCGAACTTGAAAAGCGGCAGAAACAGCTGAAACCCAATTGTCGTCTTCAAGCTAGAAAAGGGTTCTACTTATTATACATATATATATTAGAAGGGTTTATAAATCCTGTTATAAAGCAAATGAAATAAAGCTTATTTGCAAATGTAAGATATAAGACAAAGTATATGGGTAACCCACCCATTATTTTGATACAAAGTTCTACGCTCTTTACTAGTTCAAATAAAACATGTGTAAACGTTGTACGAAGCCCTTAATTAAGACCAGATAGGAAAGCTTCGATAATTAAAAAATTCTAGAAAGATCACAAAATCATAATCCGTCCGTCTGTCAAGTCGTCTTGTAAACGCTCTTATTTAACCAACGAGGAAGAAACTTTGAGAATGGAAATTTCCGCGTACGCACTGAACATCGTCTAGCTACCGTTAGTAAAATTATTTCGCGGGCGCTCCTATGCCTCTTATTTTGCCGCCATTCCCAGGCGAGGCGATCGACCCCGATCAAAACGGTACACAACCGAGAGAAACAATTGCCTTTTCAGATCCGGAGTATTTAGGTTAGAAACCGGCGCGATCCCCGATCGTAGAACATCGAGGTGGCCGTACGAACATTAATAGTCACGGAATAGAAGCCTTGGCTAAGATCGTAAAAATATAATTGCACCGATTGCAACAGCGTTATCCAGGCACCGGTGCGGATAATGATACGTGAATGGGCGAGTTACAGCACTAGAGTTGGTCAGGCATCTCTTTCGTGGCCACACACACACACACACACACATACGCGCGCGTATATAGACGTATATAGAGTCCCGTTCCGGTATCGGTGCGCGGGCGCGAGTGCACGACAGAGTTGCCGTGTGCGTGTGCATTAAGGCACAAAGTGCATTGGTTGCGCAAACCACCATTACGCTCGGTGCACACAGTTGCATACTGACGAGAAGCAACAGCCTCCTGCTAAACCGCTTCCACTATAGGCAACGTTCAACCTCGTGGAACAGATTATTCTAGCCTATTAAATATATTAACCAAAGTTATTCCTCGATAAATCATTGTGTTCTAACAACTTGTACGGAAACCACCACCTCTGCCGCGGAACTCGTTCCCCCTTCAATACCGATTCCTCGCACGCGAGACACGAGTTCTCCCGATAATTTCATTCGTTCGAGCAGCCACTGAATTAAGAAGCGAATACCAAGGCGTTCCACAGAGAGGTTCTCGAAGGTTTCTCGAGATTTCTCTGGCATCGTTATCCAACCAACTACTTTCGACCTATCGAAACGCGACACCACGAGGAGTTCGACAGCCACGAAATCGTGTCCTGACGTTGCTTCATCAGACAACGAGCACATACAAAATTAAATTAAACTCGTCTCTCTCCGTTTCTCGCGTGGTTCCACGAAGCGATCAGGTAAGGAGTCGACGACCCGACCGACCTGGAGGAGACCGGTGTACCGTGCAGCAGAGGACTCGGACCAAGAGAACGAAGAAGCGTCAGCGCCATCGGAGAAAGAGAGAGCAAAAGGCGCGAGTAAAGTTGAAGAGTCAACAAGAGGGTTCGTGGTCGGTCGTGGCACGTCTCTGGCTCTCGATGTTTGCACGAGTTCGACGAAGAAACCCGTTTCGCCTTTTTCCTCCGCGCCTTCCTCGTCGCCGGGCATGCACGAGCATCCACGAGAGTCCATCGAGTTAGCGTTTACTTAGGACCCCGCGCGATACACAAGGTGGCTCAAATTAAATATCCCAACCGAGAGTAGGGGTATACTCAAAAATACGAACGATTTCCCTTTTTCAAGTTTGCCGGCGACACGCTACGAGAGATTCACGATCGTAAAATAATGTAAGTCCGATCGATATTCCATTCCACGCCGGATATGACGCAAACTTGGCTCGAAGAATGGAAAACGGAACACCGATTGTAAATTAAGAGAAACTATTCACGATTCTTGGAAACGGTAGAAAAGAAAAAGAAGAGACAAAGAATTCGCCTATCTACTATTCCTAGTTAACAGTCTCTCAATCATCCGAAAGCCCGCACAGCTAAAATAATTCGCTTGTTCCGACACGACAAAAGGATAATGTAGCATAAAAGGGAAGGTAAGAAAACGCGTCGCTGCAAGAAACGGCAGTTTTGTGAAAGCTCCTCTGCGTGAAATCGGCTTGGCCTTAGCGGTGCTTTTACAGGCGGTACATGGGAGCTCTGACAGGGGAGAATCGGTAGGCTCGTGCCAGGCCCATTACCTGCATGGGGTCTTTTCCAACTAAGAGGACCCTACGACCACCTTGGTGGCAGTAGCCACCTTATAAGTCTCGCCTAATGGTCGCTCGTACCTTTTCCTTCGAGGCACGATGGGGTGTGATAGCCAATTGGGTGCTAACCTTAGAAAGTTCCACTTGACTCCTAGAAGACAACAAACAAACCGGAAAGACAGCAGCCTGTTCCGTTCCAAAATCAGATCCGATGTCGTTCTCCACCTTTTTACACCGTCTTTCACTTTCCCTTGGCATACGCGTTCTCCCGCGCCCTTTTTACAAGTACATTTTACCATGCTGCTTCGTTTGAAAATAGAACCAATGCGACATGTACAGAACAAAATGCAATTTTCAAAGAAAAATAATCACCAAATTACAGACTCTTTTTTACGTGCCCTTGGCTAAGTTAGTTTCAAGGGATGACAAAAAAGTTAATAGAATATTCAGTGTCCGCCAGCGAACCAACGACTGGTACCATAAAGACCAGGATAATTTATGAAGCACAGTTCATCGAACAGAAACGAAAGCGAGGCTATCAGAATTTTATTCCTCCTCGTTCGCTCGTAATTTGTAGCAGAAGGAACGTTCCAGGTTGCAATGTTAAGGGTATATTGAACGCAGAAGGCTCATCGCACAGATAGGAGGCAATCTAGTTAAAGAACTCTTCGAGACATCGTGTAATTGACAGTTACATTCACAGAACTAGGGATATCCGTGGTTGCTGATCCACGAGCAATCAACGAGGCGGATGAGAGTAAGTACTTGAGTCGTTAAGTGTAACGCGATGTTCGACAGTTATCCGGAAATTCTTACGATCGGCACATGGGACACAATTTGATACATTTAGTGACGTCACCTAAGATGCATAATTACTATAATAATAGATACCACTTACAATTAGTAAAGAATATTTGACGCACGTTGAAGGTTATACGTATATCATTTACAACATATAATCACCCCCCTAATGATAGAAGTTATGACAATAGAAATTATGGCAATAGATATGACGACCCTCGATCGATTATGTCTAATTCCGGTCATCGTTAACATGATCAATGGCAACTCATTTTTAACCAGAGATAAGACCTCTATAATGTTACTTCGCATCGAACATTTATACGAAACCAAGCGAAATAGCTATCAGCTTGATATTCGAACGTATCGATAACCTATATCACTAATGCATTTACCGTGTGTTATCGCAAAAATAAATATATCCAAACAGCGTAATGACGCAAAATTCATGTTACTAATGCAAATTTTAAGAATAATGTTTTTACGATTTTTTAAATACGATACGTATTCTCAGTTAACAAAAAAAAAAAGGAGGAAAAAAAAAAGAATATCGTCAATACTACCAAGAAATAATTATTTCATCCTCGTACGCAATCGATGCATGTAAAGCACATGCGATTTCGAGCGAACGGCGACACGTGTGAAACGGCGGCGTCACGACGAATTGTCGGCTGCCATTAAACGACGCACGCGAACCTAAGAAATCGAAATCGAAAGCAGAGTGGAGATATCGGCGCGTCGGCGTTCCATCGAACGGAGTTCTCGGCGCGGCGCATACATAAAGGCAGGCGTGACCGCGGCACGAGCTTGGACCAATCGCGATTCAGCCTGGTCCACCGCTTTTTTTTTTTTTCTTTATTTCATTCACTCTTTCTCCCCCCTTTCGTCTACGCGGCCACACTGATTCCCCACCATCGGCATAAACTCTGTGCTCACGGGCTCACGGCCCGTTGGATCGCGATCACGCGCATTGCAGCTGCAACGAGGAATGCATGCGCGCTCCGCGAATCGCGTCCTCAACGATGCGCCCCGATGAACGCGAAAACCGCTTTGACGCCATCGCGGCGATCTTCGCGATAAAATCGTGTTCACCGATCCATTAGTCCGCGTCCGACACCGTCTTTGAAAATTCACGAACAGGGCTACGCGACTTCGCGCGATTAATCCTTTACTCCGCCCCTGCAACACCGTTTCATAGAATCGTCGTGTTCGTGGCGTTATATAGTGATAACTCTGTGTTACAATGGCGACTCGATATAAACTCGTTTTTCCTCGAACATGTATAATTCGTGAAATATCAACCGTTGATGACATTTTCTCCAAGTTGTTTCCGATTGTATAGATATTTTTTGATGGAAAAATTCGATGTGATAAAGCTCTTTTTTTCAGTTGAGATTCGAGTTATACCAACCTTGACTGTATTAGAATTAAAGGAATCGTAGCAAAAATTTCCCTAATTCGTTAATTCTACGCAGAAAATAATACTCTAGCAATCTTAAGTTCTGTTCAGGAAATTATTTTCTTTTTTATTTGCAAAATATTCACATTATGCAAATGTTGTAAACGTACCCGTGATTATACGTTTATCTAATCTTGGTAAATTAGAATTGTGCACGATCTGGACATAGATTATTTTATTGTTGTGAAGTTAGTTTCAACTAGAATGCATTATTTAAAATTAAAAAGCAAAAAATTTAAAAATGTTCGTGTTTGTTACGAACCCTCCAGTTATTCAGCATTGTGTGATAACTCACAAAATGGAAGATACACGGATGTCTTGGATTACAGGATACTTATTTAAGGGTGAAAATGTGACTTCTATTCGCGGAAGGATATACATAGAACATGAAACGCGAGCACGCATAAAATGCGCGCGAAATTTGATCCAGACGTCAACCGACCTTCCATTGCATTACCTTATCGGCTAGCCAGTGGTAATGAGTTTTGGAGTATTTTCAGTACACGTGTACTGCAAACATGCCAGCATTGTGCATTTGCATTATTACGAGTCACTGAATCCGTACAACGTTTGCTTTTTTTTTTGTATGCGAGATAGAGAGACAAGACAAACTGATAAAGGAGCAGGTTAATACAGAAAAAAATTACTTTTGGTATACCGTATACAGTAACTCGATCAAAATGAAAAGTACACACTCTATGATAGTAAATGTCCAACACTGGACACCCGACATGCGACATTCGAAATGATGGAGTATCGTAAACGCAGTGTCGAGGTAATTTCTCTCTGTATCAACTTGTCTCGGTCACTCCCATACGTAGATAGGTACGACTATGAAAATTAAGCATCTGTCAGTCAAATAATACGAATAGAACGAGTCCAGAAATCCTTTTGTTCTTTTCTTGGTCGAGCATATTGCAAATGTATCTGCGAAGTAAAAAGAAAGAAGGGAAGAAGAGATTGGTGTTTGCAATTTTCAGTCCGGCTTTGCTACGGGCCGGGGCGCGGCTAAGGGTCGAGCTCCGGTAGGATATTATCTTCAAAATCTAATTATGAGATTTTTATAGGGCTATCGTAAAACGGCCGAATAATAGTTGGCATCTCTTGGAGGGAGGAGGCTAGGGCCGTGTTCCGCCATAATCTTCCGCCAAGATAATGGGGAATAGCACGACCAACCCCTCCAATAAGAAACACTGATACACTGTCAAGGACGTTCTTCGCCTAAAGTCTGTCCCTAATGAAAACCTCTATCCAACATAATTGGTCGTTCCTCTGCGGGAATGTTAATTAGAGAACGGAAGATAGCACCTTGCCAACTGTCAAAGTTGTATCAAAAGATGTCGAACCACAAAACAGTCGTGAATGATCATTCTCTATATACCTATATGATTATACTCCAACCACTTGCTATTCGCAAGAATAAAGATCAAACTGTTCGATGGATACCTATCTGAAATTTGACTCGAACAGGCTATTAACGTGTTCAACAGGATGTCGGTCATCGGTGAGCAACAAAAGATTTTCAAGGCTGTCATAAGGTAATGAATATGTAAAAGTATGTACAACACGCAATATCATGGATATCACGTTTCGCGGAATATAAGTAATAGAATTAATTATATATTTCATTGTTCATTGTAATTTAAAATTATAATACGACCTTACTGAATAGAACGCGTCACCCGAAATCGACTCTACGATGATCATGCTAGACTGTAATCACATTCCATGCGAGTACTTAAACCTTGTCACCCTGGCAACTACGTCGAAACAATCAAATATAAAGATTCTTACGGGTATACGCGTTTCCATCTTCAAACGTTTCATTCGTCCGAACATTCATCGACCTAAACTCAACTAACTTGACTGTCCAAATTTGAAAGAATCTCAAAAGGGTACCCTTGTTCCAGGGTGGCGCTAGCAGCACTGCCACGACAATGGTACCGCACATGTTTTACCTGGTCCCGTCCTAACGAAACATGACGTCACGACATGGCGTCTGCAGGTGAAACAGCCAGGCTAGCCGTGTATATAAGCGAGCGCACTCGCTAGCCGATCCGATTGGCCGAAAGAGGAATCCCCGCCTTTGTACCACGTTCTGCACACCGTTTGCCTCGACGTTGGACCCAGCTAAGCTGCCCCTCGTGCCCCCCTCTTCTCACGTTCTTTCGCTCCCTCTCCTGTACTACCTGGATCTCTATCTTCACCCGATTATCGCCCTCTCCTTTCTTTCCCCCGTTTCCAACTCTTTTCCCTCTCTTTGCGCGCGCGCGCGAATTACATCGCCCCTCTTTCTCCCCGTTCCGTCACACAGCTCACCCCTTAACGCGACCGTACGTGCAAATACTCGACGTATAGAGTGGCCTGTGACACGAGCTCACGCACACGCTGACAACGAGCTCAGACTGAATCAACCGGGTTCGTGTTTACACCTCTCTCGTGGCGCAACGACAACGCGACGCGTCGCGCCGTTCATCCCCGGGCAATTCGCTCGCTGTTAAGGATCTTCTTCCCAGGCGAAACCCTCGTTAACCCGTTCTTATTCTCCTTGTTTACAGTGCTATTTAGCGATGGGCTCAAGCACGTCGCAGATACACGGCCGGTATTAAGTATTGGGACACTTACTTGTTACACTTAATGAAAAGCTTGAACGTATATTAGTTGATTTGGTACATACTTGGTATAAGTGGAGCGCAGATTTTTATGCGTTTACGTGATATTTGAAGATATTATCGTGGTACTAGCGCGGTATCATGCAAAAATATACAAATGTTAAAAATATGATCTGTTCGTAATACCCAGCGAACGAAATAAATCACCATCTAGGTTCCATATTTTTTTAATCGTGTTTATGAGAAAATAAATTTGCAAAAAAATCTGCAATTTAATTAGAAGCTATATACGTATACATGATGGGAATAAATAGATTTATGATACAATAGCAAGAAAATGAAGACAGCGGAATGTATCAGGTGTCCTAATGCTTATTTCGTTTTATAAGGAAATAATAGATACACAACATTATTTGTTTTATATTATTTTGTTTTATGGAACTGTTCCATTGGAATTCTATTATTTCATTACAAAACGAAAGGAATTTTTATACATTACCTCTGTTAAACTCCTAAATTTTTCATAAAAATCGAATGAAATGGTAATGCCTTTCTGGCTCCACAATTCAGTTATTCATTTTTACTATTTATAAGGTATCTAATTAGTCGAAATATCGTAGTTATCAATTATAAATTATCAGAAATTTTTTAATACTCATTCCGAAATTGGAGACGAATTCGCGAATAATACTTTGCAAATACGATACGATGAATTTGATTCGCATTTATAAGTTACGATATACACAGATATATACTGAACTTGATCCCATCACTCGCGCTATCATCGTTCAATCAGCGACTTTTCCCTCACGTGATCTCGCGACCGACATGCTGCACCGCTGCGAATGAGATTACATAAAATTTGTTAAATATACGCGGCATAGCAGGGGTCGTGCGTATCGATGAACGTATTTTTAGAACGGACATATTGCAAAGATCGAAAATACGGTGCTTCCTGGATCTCGTTGGTTGATCCGCGATGACGGGGAGTGGGAACGTTCGGATACTTCGCTACGGGTTATTATTATTCCAAAGTATTGTAATGGGGCCGGCATTGCAAGTAGGGAAGCGTGTAAAAGACGTGGAAAAGAATAGACGATAAAAGAAAGGATAAAAATATCTACGCACACGAGAATATTTTACTGCAGGAAATAACCGAGAGATTGAAATTGACAATAACCATTGAGATTCGTGACTGGAGAGACGGCCATCATTTATATTGTATTTCTATGAGTGTAAATTGCAATCTGCGGAACGTTTTTACGAAAGGTCGGTTATTGCTTCGTAATTTATTGGTGTTGTTCGTCCGTTTGTGTCTGCGACCAAAAATTTTCCTTTAAAGCAGAGCGAATTTTACTGTATATATATATATAAATTATAAATGAATTAATAATTATATATAAAATAATTATATGTATATAAATTATGTATAAATATATATATAAATTAATATATATATAATAAATTACGTAGCAATATATATATATATAGTAAAATTCGCTCTGCTTCAAAGGAAAATTTTTGGTCGCAGACACAAAGGGACATATATATACATATCGGCGATATCTTTAGTAGAAAAATAAATACCTATTTATCCGAAATTTGTGACGGATGACATCAGTGCTGCGATAGAATAAAAGCATAGTCGTTAAAAATTAATTTGTTTGCTATGAAATCATGATGTCACAATAGATTACGAATTTTAATGACGTCACTATTTAAGCATTAATGGGGCATAAAGTTGTCCGATGTAAAGTACTTAAATACATTAATGAGACATAAAGTCGGGGACACTGCAGACATCCGGGCACGAAAGTAATAAATCTTTTTGGATTTCATAAACGCCCTCTACAACTTATATCTTATCTTTGAAATTACCGTTTATGAAGAGAAATTATCCCGTAAGGACGAAGTTCAACAGTCATTTCGCATGAGCAATGAATTTCGTACAACATCGTATGAAAATCCATTATACGTATCTATAATAAATGGTATACACGATTTAAGATATAATGCCAATGGAAATTGAAGATGGAAAGAGAAGCGAAATTCAAAGCTTGAGGGCACTATCGTGAAAGGGTTGCCGTTGAAAATTAAGTCGACTATGGACAAACTTGCCAACAATAACAGTGCTAATTCTGCTGCGAAAACGACCGAGGTGCCTTTTTATTTGATATAGCTTTATCTTTCCTCTACCAAGGATATCGTTATTCTTAGAACGCTTGTGAACTCGGTCGTATAAGAATTTCGCGATATCGACGATCCATAACAATATCGTCGAAATTATTCAACCTTCGGTAGTATGTTGGTATTACCTTTGCGATATTCTAAAGAAGATTTCAAAATACACAAGAATTATCACGCCTAGCATTTACGAAGCATTAAATTCATCGAAGTTTCTAGGACGATCACGTTATAAACAAGTCGAATGTGACTTTTATATCAGGATAGGCACGTGCATAAAACTCGTAGCTGAGATACATAAAAAACGCTTACGAAGCCGCAAAGGCGGTCGGTCTGGCATTGTTTGTAAACCATGCTGCCCTTCTGGCACATTGTAGCATTTCGCTGTATTTTCAGTGATGTGTATCGTAAATACGTAAATACACGGCCGTTCTCTATTGTCAGCCAATTTTATCCATCGACCAATCGAAAATTCGTGACAACAGGATACGACGCAATTCTGTCCGAGTTAAATTACATTTTTTACGTTCGATGATAGAATTAACGAATTTTCGATGCTATTGTTAGTTACAGTTTACAATCATTGTTTCCGTTATGTCTGTAGGAACATAAGAATATCGAGACACGAGTCTGTCGATCGAGTATCGATTTTTTGTGAAACTATCATTTAGAAAGATGGAGAGGCAAGCCACGTGATTATCGATAGTCGAGGCATTCAGAGCAAAGATAGTGGACTAAACCACATTTGTATGCATTAACTTATTTCAATGAACTATATTAATTGTTAAAAATCAATTGTTACACCGAATATTTTATGTTCGTATCGACTTTAGATAGCGGATTCACTCGTTTTATCGAATGTTAGGATTAATTCATTTTTGTTCACAATGCGTTAATTATTAATCCATATTTTTTTATATATACATCCAAGTCCTTGTACGAAGAAAAAAAATACGATGGAATATAAATAAAAAATGAAAAAACTTACCAATGGACTATCAGGCGTACGTTGGTGATGGGTAATAGGTATGTTGACCATCGCTACCCCTCCTCCGGGATTTCCCATGTCCTGATACTCGTCGCTCATTTCCATCGCGTAGGATGGCAAGGGTTCTCTGTTCTTCACCCGAATTTTGACTGTTTTACCGCAACGCGGTTGCCCACGACACGAGTGACCGCAGCAGAACACGCTGCCAAAATACGAAAAAGAAAGGAGGAACCGATGGTTCGCTCTCGTTTATCACCGTTTACGAAAGAAACGAGATCACGGCGTGAAGCGAGTCGCGCGCACGATCGCAAGTATGATTTTTATCCTCGATAAACACCAACCGCATGTGACGCGAAACAAACGAATTAATATCGGCTCCGTCGGTAAGTGTCACGTTACCGGTGAAAAGTAACAGAGTTCGAAGTACGCCTCATCGACACCGCGAAGAAACACTGTAATCGAAACAACGAGAATACATGTTCATGCCTTTAGTTGATACGTTTGTGTAATGCAACGAAACGTTCGCTGTTCTTACACAAAAATTCACAATACCAACCAATTCCAATTTCCAATGGAAGATAAACTCGATCGATGTCGTCTCAGTAAATTGTGGGTGTTCTTGGATCGACGTCGTAAATTTGTTCTGTCACTGAAGTAAAAGCACACGCGACGCGCTGATGGCATGCGCGCGAGCTTTCTATCGCAAACGTCCAAGTCGTCTCGCAGCCGATACACAACACACTACACAGTGAAGAAAAAAAAGGTGGAGAGTTTACGAGGGAAGAGCGCGCACGCGTACACTTCGCCTGCGTGTTGCCCAGTGTTGTGTGTGGTGCAGTGGTAATGCGCGCACTCTGCGTTACCAAAAGGGACTATACTCTAAGGAAGTAGGAAGAAAGGACAGATCGGGGAGGGGAGGGGAGAAGGGGAAAGAGAAGACTCGTAGCTGGATTTGGAGGGGTGAAGCCAGGAAAAAGGTACAGGACACGCGGTAATCGGGTGCGTTCGCAAGATTCCACGAACGTGACAAAGACAGATTGTGACTGGTACCGATTTCGTGACTACACAGGGAACTCGCCATCGACGTTGTTCCGCATCGTAGCAACCAAACGTAGTCGAGAACGACTACGATTCAGAATGATTGTTGTAAATATAATAAAGGAAAAATCGTAACAAGCTCACCGATCAGATGAAACGGTACGCGAAGAAACGAGACGAGAACGGACCGGCAAACGATGACCCGGAGAAACGGTGGAACTGCCGAACACAGAGCTGACGCGCGCACACTCGCGTCCCCTTGCGATCTGACGCCGGGATATTCCGTCGTGTTCGCGATCCCCTCTACTATTCCACGCCTTGGTACAGACTTCGAACGTTCGCTGGCGGAAAGAACGAACCGGCAGGCGAAATAGTATCCAGTGGGCGGAGGCCTGGGACGCCAACGCCGTCTTCTGGCAGCGCATACCAGGCTGTGGTAGGCGGTAGACCGACGGGTTACGCCCGGTATCGACACCTCCCTCTTTTCCCTCATCTCTCTACCGTCTTCTTCTCTCGTATATCTTCCAGTCGTCCTTTCTTTGCTCCCTCCCTTCTCTCTATGCTCCTCTTGGCGCACCCTGCCGGATAACGACCCCTATGTGGCGAACTCAAGCGTAGATGACGGAGATTTTCGGTGCGGTAGCACGAATTTCCCTGAGAGTTTTCGCTTCCGTTTCATCTCGGTCACTTGACCCTGAAATATCCAGTGCATATTCTTTGCGCGAAAATTTAAAGTAGTTTGCAATAAATCTATCGATACGATGATTTTCTGCAACACTTCCTGACGAGGAATTCAATTATCAAACAGAGTACTGTTACCGTGGTTGATAATCATCGTCAGCCATGTCCACGTTCCGGTTGACGTCTATATTTTTCTCCATTTTCTTGCACGCTCGTTAACTCGTGTGCTGTCTCGAGCGGGCGAGGGCTCGATGGAAACGGCCGAGTCCATTCCCGATCCCCCTTGCATTTTCATACTGGTATCATGTTCCATCGAGAATATGGCTGCGTAAGGTCCCTGCTAATTGACCATGATTGCAACGATCTTATTCGCGATACTACGCGAAAAATGTCAGTCACGAGACCTACCTTCTCCCTTTATTAGGCAACAGATCGTGTTCCGTGATAAAAACGATGTTTCCGGAGAAAATTGTAGACTACTATGTATCTGACTATGAAAGAGTCGTGATTTGGTTCGAGTTTCCGAGGATTCGTATCGCGAAATATAAATGAATACGTAATCTCGAAAACATGGCCGTTGGACTGTGAATGTATTTTGTAGGTGAAATCGGCCATGAACGCAGCAACATTGTACTGATCTGACTGTTTATTCGTAAACGATCCCTTTTGTCTATACACACGCGGACTTTCGTTTACACCCAAAAACCTGAGCGAAAATAATCGAATAATGAACGAAATATAATGAACGTCAAAGTACTATTCGTTTTTATCTTCCAAAAAATTACAGTCATCTGATTTCACATAGAGATTTTATTATTGTTATTATTAAATTTTATTTCTTAAGTATCTACTTTGTTGTATATTTCTTTTTCAGAATCATATTCATTTATACAAAATTAGATATTCAGTTCTTCAACCAAGTTCTCCAACTACAGGTGCGATTACAAACGTTGGGTGATATTCGCCAACATGGACGGAACGTTAGAAAAACACAAACCCTGGCATCTGGATGTCGTATAAAATTGTTCCCACGAGCAACAAGCGACTTGTATATATGTATATAATTGGCAAGACATAGCGTTGTAAACAGACAAGAGTATCGCAAGTGTCTTTCTTCGTAGTACACGAAGTAAGTAAGTGCCGTAGTAAACCATGCGGGACATCGGTGATCGCGCAGGACGAGATCGAAGAGGACACAAGCAACGAAAAGAAAGAAAAGAAGAAACGAGAAAATGCAATACATGCACTTGCCGATAAGTGGTATTAAAATTTAGATCCATTCGTCGATCAGTTAACATCCTGATTGTTTGATCTGGTCAATTATACGACGTAGTTACCACGGTTCGTTTTGGTAGATACCTATCATTCCTATTCGTCAATTTTTCTCTGTTTTCTCGAATACACAAAAATACTGTTTTATTTATTTAAACTTCGTTCATTACAACGATGTTTTATTTAATGATCACGGTGAAGCTTCGTTCTGATCGATTTTTCGTAAGGCATCGAAACGATATTTCGTTCGTATAATAGAAATGCACAATCAGGTATGTAATTAAATTCAATCGATGAAAATTCCATAAACCGACTGTGGATACCAACTACGCTTATTTAAGTAATTCATTTTTCTCGCTTCTCCATCTTTGTTTCTTTCCTTCGTAGTGCAAACATTAAGGATACGTATGTTAATACGTATTCGAATTTAAGAAACTACAATATTTTCTCACAAAGATAGACAGGGTCAAGGAGAAAATAGAATACGAACTGGCGTGGATGGAACAGAACGAAAATACTGGAAAAGCGACGCGGTCACTACGATTTTCTCCGGCCTGCAACGTCTGCGCGGAACATGCACCCTCTTTAACTCTCCGCGTCCCGTTTCGCTCTCGTTTCCTCTTCGTTTCTCTACGCGGTTCGTCCTCCTTTTTCCATCGTGTATAGTTTCAAGTCCTACAGCTTCTCCTCTTTCATTTTCGCCTCGTTCCCCAGGCTTCTGCCGGTTTCTCCCGCGCGTTTGTACGCCATCTGCATGCGCTCCGCGTCACATATACAGACAAGATGGCGTATACGCTGTTCGTAGTACAAATTGCAGGTAATTGCAGCCCGCGGAGAGGGCTCTCCTCCTCCGCCAACGAGACGAGGAACGAAAGGGAGAAGGGCTGGCCGAAGTGGAGAGCGTGTGAAACTGCGAATTTTATGATTTACAAACGTGATCCTTTATAAGGGTATATGGATCTACGCGAGGAACGAAGCGAACCGCAGTTAAGAACCGCCCCTGTGACCTCGCGGACCAACCGCGAGATAATTGCACGCCACGGACGATGTACGATTTACTCGTGCGATTTGCGATTCCGCTCGGTTGGTCGAGTCGAGGAAATATCGACTGACCGAAGAGAAATTTGGTTTTTCCTTATCGGCACTTTAACCATTGCGATATATCGGTTTATTCGGAACGTAAATATCTCGTGGTTCTTTGGGAAGTTAGGCGTATTTACGGGACGTTGAATGTGAAAACGGAAAAAATGTAATTTGGATTAGAAACCATTCGAGCGGTATTAAAAATCATCGCAAGCGTTTATACGTTTATACGTAACTCAAAGGTGCAACAATTTATCGTAGAGCAATGCATATAATGCGTAAAAATAAATAAAATATCATGGCCATTTAGTAGCGAAAACAAATTTCTGCGCACAAATCACTATATACGTATCGTGACTCATCGCACTGACTGTTATAACCAAGCAAACAAAACCGAAGGAATCCAATAAGTTTGGATCGGTACATTATTTTATTCACAGCGTTAATTGCACTTACGCCATTCACTCGTATAACGCAAAGCAGTAAATAAAATAAAATTCGTGCCAGCTTTCCACCAAATGTATCGAGTAGATCGCATCCATGGTCAAGCATGGAGGTCACCTTTTCCTTTAGTTATGGATTTAATTGCGAATTGAAATATTTTAAAGGAAACAATTGGAAAGTGAACGTTGAAGAAATTACAGCTCGCCTGGATTCGTTCGATCTTTTGCACAGCAAGTGAAAACCCATCGGTCCTCTAATTTCCGAGTCGGTAGGTAGTCATTGTCCGTTACAGTATTTCTTGGAAGGTTATCCGACCTGCCGAAGGACCCCCTTGGCTAGCCGTGACCTCGCTCATTTCAATTTTAACCGTTACGATTTTCAAAATTTAATGGAAGATCCTCTCTAACCGAAATAAAACCCAACTTTAAACTGGTAAACACCCTTATCTAGTCTTTAATATCTTTATGTTTGCTTAGGATAATGCTAATCGTTTAGTGATAAATTAAATATACAACGCTTTGTTTTTAATTTGCTTTATTTCCATACTTACTTTCACCGAATTTTTTCGTTGTTTAGGCCAACGCATCTTTCTAACTGTTACAGATATTTCGAATTTGTTCAGAATAAGAAAAGAATTATTATCAATGACCGCGTACTATTAGCAGCTTGAATTTTATGCTAAAGAAGAACGTTAATAGTTCTTAAAACATAACAGCTATTATCGAAGAAAATCACGTTAGAAAATAATAATAAGCAGATATTACGGGTGAAATTTCATCTTGGTATATTTTTTGTTTGTTTTAGAAATCAATAAAATTAATTGCCAGTCTGTATCAGCAGATAAAAGTAATCAGAATGGAAAGCGTAACAGTAGAAGTGACGTTAACCCCTTAACCTACAACTACGGGCATAGTCCGTAGTACGATGATCGGGCCAAACGTAAATATTACGGGCATTCTCGAACGTAAATCGTAGGTTAAGGGGTTAATAGATAGATTAGAAAACGGGATTAGAAAAAAATGAATAAAAAGAGTGTGTGAGAAATATGTATGGTTTAGATAGTTCTATGAAAATGAAGAAGCTGTAAACCAAGTCTCTTGTTTAGCAGCGAGACTAAAATAGAGATTATTATCGTTAATATGGAACGAAAGATAAAAATGTTCCCATTATTGCAAGATGATGATTCACATTTGTATGGAATGAGATATCATCTATGGTATCTTTTAAGGGTCAAAAGTCTTCTCTGCTTGCTGAACCAAGAGCAAAGTTGGACTATAAAAAATCGTGAATTGCTTCGGGATTAGATACTAGTTTCATTCGAACCACGAGCGTCATTACGTCGCAGGAGACAGGTATAATTTATTCGTCATACGTAATACGCGCACGTGTTTCCCTACGCATCCGCCCGTATGCCCGACCGTAATCGAAAAATTGTAGGAAATTTCAAACGACCTGAGAGCACCTATTTCTGTCGTATTAAAGTATTTTTAAGTACATTGCCAAAAGGCATAAAGGATTAGGTTAAATCTCCGGAATAAGTCTTGACGAATGTCTTTTCCATTGTCCTTTCTAAATACTTGTGAGTGAACAGTTTTATGGTATCTTACCTGAAGAATTAATTAGGTTGTAAATTACATTTGAGTTATTATTAAGTCTCGTATAAGCAGTTTATCGAACCTAAATGCGTTTTATCTTTGATTGGCAACGAGAACACTATGCGAGAACCGTTCGTGTCGATGATTTCGAATTACTTTCATCTCAGACTTTTAAAATTCTTCTTCTTTAAAATTCTCAGGCTTGTAAAATTTTTCGAAGCGATAATCGAATCCGTTACGGAGCTTATCGAACCTTCCTGCGAAGTAAGAAGCACAAAAGAAGAAGAACAGAAAGTAAGAAACGGGTAGATCTTTATCGATCTTTCGATCGTAACGTCACATCGTGACTATATAGAAAGGAACACCTTTGAAATGAGGAGACATAGTGGAGGAAGTTTCGTAGAAGCAAATTATACAACTGGCAAAGGAAACGATATTTGAAAAATCTAAATTTTAAAGCTACTCTACGAGAAAGGCGAAACACGTGGCTTATCGCATTCTTTATAACCTTCTCGGTCTTTATATTTGAGTTTTCCATAGATAGACCACAGCGCAAATAGACTACGCGAGTAATCATGATCCGTTCGGAATAACGCGCAAGTCCGGGAATATTCGCGGCCCCTGACACAGGAAGGATGTTTGAGAAGCCGCGCCTCGGGCGCCTCGGGACATTCTCTCGTTTCTTGGCACCTTCGATTGACAATTCTCAGGCCTGCGCCTGGCCACGAGGTCCGACTATTTGCTCTTTCGTTCTCCGTTCTACCTTTGGAAATCTTAAACGTTTCTCTTCTTTCTCTGTACGCCTCGTGAACTTTTCTCTCCCCTTTCGCTCTTCTATTTCTGTCTCTCTTCAGCATATAATACATAGACGCGTTGTCGTCGACACATGGACATACGCACATTAACGCCACTGCGCAAGGATGTACCGAGAACGTAAGTTAACTATTACGGGGCCTGGTTGGGCTTTTATAGCCCATCTGGGTGGCGTGCATACCAACGCCATCTTGTTAGCCACGATTAAATATTGATGCAAGAACGGATACGCAGACTGTAATGGTACTCTGTTCGTGGAATCGGATCGCGGGAATCTAGGCCGGTAATATTCAATTACAGGAGACCATTGGCCTTTTTTTCGTCAACGATGAATCATTGCAACGATGAATTGCTGTCACGCAGTTTCGTTCATAGTTTGCGACAGTCGTGGATACATTTTCACGTTCGAGAGACGTCGATACCACGTTGCGCTGACTTACCAAAGAAATCGCAAAACCGTACGTGGAACGCACAACCGATTATTAGAATAATGCAAATGATCCGGCTCTATTACACGTTCCGTGGCGGCTGATTTCGTTTCTCGGCTTCCTGGAACGCGGATCAATTCATCGGTTGTTAGTTCACTCGCCTATAGACGATCCTTCCGTCCTTCCCTTCTTTTAGCAAAGTTCCACGGTCGATCACGTTCGATCATGGCGTCAACTCGACGATCGAGAAGGAAGTCGCGTCTAGCATCGAAACGCACGCTGACGAACGCGAACGTGCGATGCCAGACGCGAAACCGATTCAACGGTTTCTCTCCGCTAATTTGCTGTTCGCCGGTGCGTGTCCATTATTGTGCAAATCGACGAGCAGATTGCGGCAAAAGGTTGACAATGGGGGGATCGCGTAAGTGTTCGTGGTCCCTACGGGGTGTTGAACCACCCCATCGTTAGCGTGCCGAATCAACCGGAAATTCCAGCTTTCGTCGCTTCCGTATTCACTGGCCGGGAAGAAAGACAAGATGCGCGTACGAGAGAGGAACGAAGAAGAGAGACAAGAACGTTTGTCGACGGATCGGAAGGTTGAGCGAGAAAACCTGCGGAGGAATTAACCAAGGTGAGATAATGCCCGGTCGAACGTCTCTTGGCTCATCCTTCTCTCGTGTACGAACGATTGTCATGAAAATATTCGTTTATTATCGAGCAAATAAGGCAGGGAAGTTTGCCGCTGGGTTACCTGTGTTTCCAGATAATTAGAGATCGACGGCTGTCGAAGACTGGCCGAAGACGCCACCTGGTCTTTCTCTATGCTAATACTTTACGTTCCCCCTTTCCATTTTTACTGAACTCCTTCGGTCGGTGCTAATCCCCTACCTTTCAGTAAGATTTATCGTAGATGAGAAACTCGAACAATGCCGCTACGTGCAAAACGAACTTGGAAACACTGCAACAACAGAACCTTGCAAGGTGCTGCATAATCCGTCCATCAAACACAATAAGAATGGCAAATTTCCGAGAAATAACGATGTTGTTAATAGCACTAACGCTCTGTCTATCCGAACGGGTGTTAATCGTTTCCGAAGACGTTTGTCGATTATCGAAGCGTTCTCGCCGGGAAACGCTCGGTGTCGCCATCTTGTCCGTGATTTTAGCGACTGGACAATCCGATACGTTTCACGCAGCATCGTTTTACGCGGTATGCACGACTATTACAACGGGGCAAATGATGACCCACGCAACGAAGTTTCGGGCGCGTAACGTGAGAGGAATGGTCGAACGAGGGGGTAGGGGGGGCGGAGGCGGTGGCTCGGAAGACGGAGAAAGATTGCCCTAAAACGAGACAACCGTGAGTAGATCGCTTTTAGGATCATTAATTATCCTAGGAAGCGCGAGAACGTGCAGGATACTGTGCGCCGCGCGACCAACCGGCCAGCAGGGGCAGAGACGAAAGGGATGCCGAGGATGACGACGAGGGAGCAGAATGGAGAGCAAAGGAGACGGCGAATGTCGCCACTGCAAACCGAAATTACCGTCGAAGATTAATGATCACGAGCTTTATTACAGGTATTTATAGCCATGTAAACCGTGTATAACCATGTATAACCATTCTAAAATCCAAAGCGTAGTTAACGTTACGCCAATGGTAACAATATCGATAAGCCATCGGGAAAAAGAACTTTGGGAAAATTTGTTTACTTTTCCTAACATCCTACAAAAGGTTTCTTAAATAATAAAGCTTTCCAAAACCTTGGGGCAAGTACCTGGATGGATAGTGATGTTGGCGAAGAATCGTTGGTAGCTGCGTACAGAAAGTATTTGAACATATAACACAGGAAACTTTTACGTATATATTGTGTACGTCGTACGAAATATTTTTAAGTTTCATTAGCTATATTGGAATACGATTATCGTGATTGTATTGGCAACGTTTTAAACCAGTCTGAAAAAAAAAACAACAAAAAATGTATATATATAAAAGTTCCGTGTAAGTACGTATTATAAAAAGTTTGTTGTATTCTTTCAGGTCGACGATCATAACAAAGAGCAAACTTATATGTACCTTAATTAGCGTTACTACCAATCCAGTCGTTATAATACCAGACTTTTAGATTTTGCAATTATCGAAATCACGCTTTCATCGATTTAAATATGATATAATAGTATTGCCGTTATTTACTTACTGGAAAATATTATGTTCGAATATTATACGGTATTTAGATCATGGCTGTTCGGTTGAGGGGGGGGGGGAGTTTTATTGTCAATAACGGCAATACTTTTTTCCCTTTGAAACATGCACATATATCGTTAGCGATCATATACAATGTATTTTTTATTTCTTCGATGTATCTCTCTCTTTGATCGATCGAGTAAATTCCGATTATAGGAATTTAGTACGCGACGAAATACGAGATAATTAAAAAGTTCAAACGTGGGACGGAATTAGCAAAAGCGCACGAAAAGCAGAAACATGTCGTTTCTCGCCGAAGGGGGCACACATTAGTGGCATTCGAAAAAGAGCTTCGATGATTCGAAATACAAAACGGAACGTAACTCTATACGGTTACTAACGTTGAAAGAATTATGTTACTTAGCGAGTGAAGAGTCATTGCATCCATGACTATTTCAAGAATTTTAAGCCGTTTTTGAAGGAATGAAATTTCATATAGACGAATTTCTTAAAACGGGAAGGATCGTCCCGACGTCCGGTCTCTGCGACGATATTTCAACAGCCCCCCGTCGACGATATACCGATGCATCGATTAAGTTTAACCAGAGCGCTTGCTTTTACGCGAGGCGAAAAGAAGCCTAATAAAGACGGGAAAGAACGAAGGGAAGAGAGACAACGTTATACACGTTGATGCGTGCGCGCATACGTTCGTTCCTTAAATAAATCGCTTCGAGTGACGGATTGGGGAAGAAGATTAACGAGCGTCAGTGTGTCGTTCGATTCGATACGTCGAATTAACGCAGGACAGCAACGAGGTTCTCTCGGTATCGGTTATTAATGACTCGGGCCTCTGCCAATGTAAACCTTGCCGAGCGTTTCGCATTCGTGACTGTGGAAAGTTTAGATTAATCGCGACTGATAAATGCTCGCGATACCGAGACGATGGATCGTATTATAGTCGAATGAATTGCTGTTAATTATCGCCGATCGCTTAACAAGCGTAAACGTTATGGGATTAAAATAAAAGCACCGCTCTTTGAACCAACGTCCGTCCGCCTTCCTACACGATTTTCTGCTGTTAATGTTCGTCAGTGAAAATTTCCCTCTTCGTTCCAGTCGTTCCGAAGGATCGTTACTGCCGTTGCCGGAAATTCTAATAGAAATATAAATCGTCGCTTGCGTAGGCTTGCTCGAGATGTTACTCGCCTTTTCATTTCGAATTTCTTTCAAACGTACTGCAATTCCGTTGGTCCGAACTCTGTTCGTTCGAGCGTGATTTTAGCTACCGCGTTGATTGCTGTGCCAATTTGATATACTTTGCCCTGGAAATAGCAATGCATCCATATATATACTTTACCATTTAACGTTTAATTTTTGCTGCATGTTGTATCGTATTCGCGTAACTTTCTTTCGTTTTCGATCTCGCTCGATGATTGAGAAAAATCACTAGTTTTCAAATACTAACGGTTGGAATGGGAAACGGGAAAAGGAGGTGGTCGGTGAATTTCCCTAGGTAGCGCCAAGGAAACGGCGAAATCCTTAATTTCACAGTTGGTACAACAACACGTGGTGTAGGTGGAACACGTACATGCCACACTCCTGCGTAGCTTGGTGGTTGCAACCCTTCTTCACGGTCAATTCGGCAGTGGGCAAATACTTACCACAGAATTGTCGAGGAGAAATGGTAACCAGCGTTGTACAACATTAATATTACGTTCGATAACGTTTCCGTTTTCTATTTATTCAGAAATAATTACGGTCTAGATAAAGTTTTATCGACAAGATGCTCGTACGATTTTTTTTTGCATAAAATATGTAAAGGACAGATGACAAACGATGTCCGAACCGCACTAATGTATCTACAAAATATTATTTAAAAGTATATTTGATGTGAGATAACGATATGGAATAATTTGTGATCGATTATTGACAGACTATATGCGTGCTGTTTTTTTTCATTGTATCAACGCTGCTATGACTGCCATCTACCGATCTATGGACGTTTATTTCCAGTTTTAGTTATCCTACAGTTCGAAGAAAGTACGTACGTAGATACGTATCTTTACGGTGAATCGTATGATGAACAGACCATCATTTACGTTATATATTTAGGTCAGCGTTGTCTGATAATGGTAACGACGTAACTTCGTTTTACTTCCGTTATTTCTAAATTCGTATTTATTGAGAACGTAAAGTGAAAACACAGGTACAAATTATAATCTGTTCCGACCGAGGCTAGAAAAGGATGTGACCTTCGACAAAATATGTATACGCAGGATAGACTTTTTTTTTTATTTATTTATTAAAATTACAATCAATTCTCGCGTTGAGAATAGGATAGACTTGACATTCTAAATTTCAAACTTTTTAAATTTTTATAAATCTATTTCAAGAGTCGAAAGGAACGTAGGAAGAAAATCGAGGCTCTAATTCGGAGGATCCGATTTAAGAAGTTCACTAATTTATCCTCTTAATTAGCTTTTTTTTTGCAAATGAAAATTTGATCGAAACGCAGACCATGAAATGCTATATCCACCTAGTGGTGAAAAGGAGGAACGAGTTTCTTCGGAAAATGAAAAAAATCATATTTCTCGAACTATAAATTTAAATTTAACTCTTGAGCTGTTCATGAATTAAGTTAAGGTTAACGTGGATCTGCTGGATTAGCCTGACCGACGAATCCTCTAGCAGACCCAGGACGAAACATTGTTTTCTCCCCCCCCCCCCTACGAACTTCTATCTCTTCTCTCTCTCTCTTTTACTTGAAGCTATTATTTGCATACAATTTTGGGGATAGTGGAGCCATCTACCGGTGAACCAGCGGTACTAATCCTAAAAAGTCGCCAGAGAAGTACCAGTCGCTCGCCGACAGATGATACCACTGCGTCCAAAATCACGCACCTCGCATTAATTTACGCGTAATTAAGCACGTAATTACGTAGGCATTGAATTTTTCGTAAACTCTGTTCGAAACTCGAATCGAAATTGTACGTCAACATAGTTGAGAGTACAGGCTTCGAAGCGCATACACGCAGAATATAAATCAGTAACGTAATAAAATTCAGATATAACACGATAGAACACGCGCATGCCCACTGAAGCTTCGTATCGCGACTTTATAACGAAACCCATGCGAAGAAATAGGAAAGACAAAGAACGACAATGCTCGGAAGGGGGTGTAAACTGAACAACATTGTCGATATATGCTTGCAAACAACTGTTATTAAAGTGATTTGACCTTTCGAGTTACTGAGTAACTTGCTTCTTCGTGGTAACCTGTACGTATTAAGGATGTCTGCTACGCGTAACGATATCAGGAGAACCGTACGACTCGTAAGCTGCTCTTGAGGTAGGTTTAATCTAAGGTCGTACGTACGATCGTAATTATTACATACTCCAGTTTTGTAGTAAGTGTAGCAACTTCGAATTTTAACCGTCCCCCAACGATGCTAGGTCTAATTTGGCCAGCAGACTAACGAGACCCGGCTTCGCCTTCTGTTCGACTATCGAATCTTGAGTCGTCCGACGGTTAAATGAATTGCAATTCGCGATTCAGTTATTCAAAAATATGTACATAAATCTTGACGATACACCGCGTAAAATTGAGACCTTATACAGCCCTGCTACTTGAAGTCTTCTTCTCTTTATCTGCTTTTGTAGATATCGGTAACACTGAACGTAAGCCATCCTGTAACTATAGACAGATCGACAACAGTAGAACGGGAAAGATGTCGTGTTCGAGTGAGCTGTCCCGATCGCAGGAGTATCTCAGCTTTCGTAGTTCCGTCCCGCTCAGAAAAATTGTCGTCGACGCCGACGGCACCAAGGTAATCATTAATGTAGTATATTAATTATACGTGGAAATCTTTGATTTGAAGATTCTGCCTGATGAGATTACGCTTGAGATCGAGACCTGTAACGATGACCTCGTCTCCGTGATTATTGTAAACAAATCTCACGTATACGGATACAAAGGAAGAATGTTCGTAAGAGAACTAATAAAGGCGGGATTTCCTGTGTGCGTCCAACGCACGCGTGTACGTCGAAAGCAGCCTTAAACGTGAATCATACGACGTCGTTGCGAAAACAGAAGCATGTTCTCCATTGTAAATTTTAATAGTACAAAGGCGTCCGATGTTTACGTGTGATTCGAGTCTTAAATTGTTTTTGACACGGACGAGCGCATATAGGAAATCCCGCCTTAACTAGACTGCGAATATTCATGTAGATTCATATATTTAGAAAACCAGATAAACAAATAGAACTTGAGCAGAAATTTTTTACCTACTAAATGTTACAAAAGATGCTAAACTTTGTTTATTTTATATTACCGTTGCACATTTTAATAAATCTTCAATTTTTTCCACGACAATAAAATTACTTATTCCGTATTACGTTATTATCTGGTTTCTTTTTTGAGATCGAAACGTCTATCAATATTATCGTTGATCGCGCAAATTAAACACAACGATGTTTTCTTCAGTCTCTGTTTAATGTGTTTCAGTAGGTAAACATAGTCATACAAATGTATTTACGTATGGTAAGAATGATATGTTTTATTTTAGGGATGGAAAGTATACGATTCTAGTCCAAAAACCGTCAAGTGTCCACTCATATGTCTTCCACCGGTTAGTGGGACGGCCGATGTTTTCTTCAAGCAAGTATTAGGCTTAGCAGCTAAAGGATACAGAATCATATCGGTAAGTTTTATAAATATCGAGATACGACCTTGGTTTGTAAGAAAATCAATCGAGTTAAATTAACTTATGTTTCAGGCCGAATCACCCGTTTATTGGAACGTTAAGGAATGGTGCGATGGATTTAGGAAACTTTTAGACTACATGGAGTTAGATAAGGTGCATCTTTTTGGCACCTCATTAGGTCAGAACGTACGAACGAAAGTCGATATCAAACGCGATAACCAAGTATACGTTCGGAGATCTGATCAAAATATCTATTTTTAGGTGGATTTCTGGCGCAAAAGTTCACCGAGGCAAATGCTCACTGTCCTAGGGTAGTGTCCTTGATTCTGTGCAATTCGTTCACAGATACGTCGGTATTTAATTACAACGACTCCGCGGGGGTGTAAGTACGTTATATTGCTATGTAATTGTTTGCTGTTTTTCAACAACTATAAAGTCAAACGAATTCATCGTATTTCATCGTTTGTTTCTCGCTTGTTTCAAGATAAGTGGACGTATGACAGACCGCGATACGTTATCTCGCATATTTTACTGTTACTGTTACTAATCAACTCGAATTGTAGTTTTTGGATTTTACCGTCGTTGGTATTGAAAAAGATGCTAATGGGAAACTTCGTGACAGACAAGGTCGACGGAGAGATCGTAGAAGCGATTGATTTTATGGTGGAAAGAGTATGTATCTTTCGTTTAATATAGCTCTCTATATGAATATGTATATCGTTTTTATTCACAGTTGGAAAGTTTAACGCAACCGGAATTGGCTTCTCGATTGACGATGAATTGCGTGAATTGTTACGTACAGCCACAAAAGATATGTCATTTGCCTATCACGATTATAGACGTTTTTGATGAGTATGCGTTATCGAATTCGGTGAGAGAGGAAGTATACAAGTGTTATCCGAATGCAAAGTTGGCACATTTGAAAAGCGGCGGAAATTTTCCATATTTAAGTCGAGCGGCAGAAGTAAACTTACATTTACAGGTATGCGCTGTTTATTGTTATTTATGCGATTGATAATATTCATATTATTAAGTGAAAATATATTTACAGATTCATTTGAGGCAGTTCGACGGTACCGAATACGCTGCTTCTGAAAGGAAGAAGTTATAGTGCCACTAACATGGGATATACGAAATTATTTACAGTTCTCATATCGATATGCATTTTACACATATTCTCCATTTATTTCCCAATCATCGATCAGTCTGATTTACACGTTATCAATAACGCATACGTACTGAAACGTACGATCACAATAATAATAATCTTGGAACGTTTGTCAAATATATTCACCATATCAAATATGCCTAAGAATTCTATACATATAGATAGTAATATTGTACAACGTCTATTCTATTTTTATCGTAATGTTTGGGAATGTTCCTCGTAATATTTTCTTAGGCAAATATTTATTGACCGTAAAGCCTCCTTATTTCGAAGAGGACTTCGAGATGCTCGAATACATTCTATATTGTTGTCTATCAAACGATAGCACACAGGATATAGACATTTTTATGAAGACAAGTGAACAAGAGTGTTTGTTATACGTAGATAATACGAATATACTCAGTTGGATATACATATACAAGCTAATGTAAAGTAGTTAAGAAAAGAGAAAGAGACAGACTTTGAAAATATAAGTTAAGATTTATATCACGATTAAGTAAACATCGATATAGTCAGTTATCACATCTTGTATAAGCTTATTCGAAATAAATATAATTTTGTAAAAAAAAATGAGAAGCAACCGAGAAAGATACAAACTTGATATATTTCATTCGATAAAATACCAACTCTATTAAAGTAGTTCTCGTTGTCTGTGCCGCTTGCCGGTGAATGAACTCTCAGGCTGTGTACAGCTTGCTAGACCACCTAACTGAGAAACCGTACAAGAACTTGTCCAGAATCGATTTCTCTGCACGCGTTCTCATTCGCGTTTCTCTCGCGAGATCGGATTACACAGCCTTTCTTGTCTACTTATGGGACATTTTTACACTCCCCTATGTATACTACGCACACATTAATTGCGACTATGCACCGAATCGCAGATCTACGTCGTCCGACTCGGAATACCTTCTCGGCTGGCCTGGTTGTATCTTTTTAATGAAACTTAACGCACCGACGTCCACCCTATCTTGTGTATATATGTGTGTATATATATATATATATATATATATATATATAGCTGCCCGATAAAGGGTCTCAAATTATAATTATCTACACATGTTGGAACAAACCACATAGAATAGCTCTTTATTTAGAACTGTGTCAATGATCTTCTATAACTTTTCAATTACCTGTGCTAGTTTAATATTTTATATATAATATTTCTAGTATATCTTGAAGTCCCTCTAGTTCAAACTATTGGCCACTGAACCTTAATTCTTTTAATAATGTGTGTATTCTTCGATACATACAGTACCATTCATAAGTTATGGAAACTTATACACTTAGTAAAATTAAAATGTTAATAAATAGTATACTTATAATAGATGTAAAATTGTTAGATTCATAACAAAAAGGACCCTCGTCAAATTTCCATCTCATAGAAATTATGTAATATGAAGAGTATTTTGTTAAACAAAACGGAACGTATTGAATAGGAATGAAGGCAAACACGAACAAGTATCGTTTACGTTATGGGTATTTTAATTATACAATTGTATTGATACTCATCGATGTATTATAAGGAAAATTAAATCGCGCTATATTTTGGAGATTTTATTAATAAAACTTATGTTTAAAATGATTATAAAGTATCCCGTGCGGACAAGAAATATACATCTATTATTTAATTATTATATATATTCATAATACTTCGTGCCTCGCTAATGGATTTTCATTTATAATCTCTAGAGATATTTTTCGCTCGATAAGATAATAGCTATCGGAAGGTGGTAATGCGTTATTATAATCGTGTCGTCGATTAAACGATAATCTTCAGGCCGTGAAGCGGGAAACGGCGCACGTTTGAAAGTTCAGTCGCTCAGGTAGTCACGTCGTGGATAGTCGCGTGTTTCGCTCACGGCCGCGGATGGAATGCGTGTTTAAATGAACCGGCTCGTCAGCGCACGTACCGAAGATTAGCCCGTTCCGCTTCGTAGTTGCAACGACGAAGCACGTACGTTTCTTCCTCCAAATATAATTCTACGTGTAAATCTGCCAATCCGTGATCCTTTTAAGAATTCTTTCGAATTCCACACTCGCGAGTTAAAGTGTGTAGCGTTCGCTGAAAGTTTGATCGCACGTTCAGCGCGTTCTAAACGATCGATACGCGACAGGAAAAACGGAAGAGGCAAAATAATCGCGAAAAACAAATACGATCTCATCCGGTAGCAACGTAGAGCTGCCGAGGAATTCGATACGGTGACATGTAATCGTGAAACGTTTTGTGGACATTTTTACTACGATTCGTCAACGATTCCATGCTCCTCCACGGAGATATCCGTGTTTCTTGCGGCCGATCGACCGACTAACAAGCTTTCCACGCGTGTTTCTTCCAAGTGCATAGCCTTAAGCGGAAATTGTGACCACGAATTGATTCGCGGGTGAAAGGAAGGCCGATCAAAACCACTTCCTTAAAAATATTGGATCTCCGTGAAAAATAAGTTCTTTTGCGGTTTTTGTCGCGTTCAGACCTTGTTAATGACAGACTCTGCTTACACAGCGTTCGGATATTGCTGAGTTTCGATATCCATGCGCGTCTTGTGGCTTCCGGCGTCGTCGCATTAAATAGATCAACAGCGCTTGAATGGAAGTAGCAACAAGCAGATGTAAGTTTCAATTCGAAGATGGAAGTTTCTGTTGAAGGACGTTAACGTCGTAATAGTTATGTTCTTATAGTTTGAACGTTAGATAACGAAGCAGAACTTTTGAATTACAAACACAGACGCGTGTGGATAAGAATAGTTGCAATTGTAAATACAAAGTTGTATCGTGATATGTATTTAGAACTAATTGGAAATCGTTAAATACGTTCCTTTTTACTTCGAAGCTGGCAAGATGATTGTACGACACAATTATTGCGTTCCCATGGCATAAGTATAATCAAATTATCCCATTTCATCACCGCAGAGAGATGTAGGTAATTGTAGACAGCGTGTAACTTACACCGTTGAGTCATATATTGTATTAATATTCGATCCTATCGCCTTCCATTCTTTTTTACAATTGTAATCAATTACCATCATATACATTTGGGGCATTGAGAAAGAAAATGAAGTAAGCTTCATTGTTTCTAGGTGTGAATTCATAGGATTAATTCAATCCGATAAGTTGTATTAGTTATAGAAAAGTGACGGAATTTATCTTTTTTCCAAATCAGACCCAGATAACATAACGAAATTAGTAATTGTATTGAATATTCTGCGCTCACGTCTATTTTATATAACGAGCTGCTCAGTTTGTTGAGTGTATGTACATACGCTTCTCGCTAAAAAGATAGCCCAGGTGTGCTATCTTTAATTTCCCAATGACGCGTGTAAAGTTTTTCGTTTGTAACGTATAATATCAAAACATTATGAGCTCGGAATATGCGGTTCGTTGAAAATAATTAAAAATATTATGAGGTTTAGTGTGTAACAAAAAAAATTGTTTCATTTTAAGAACGAAATGATAGCACGCTCTGTTAATATGTTTAGAAATCTATCAACGAGTAAAGATTACAGTACAATATTATATAAATTCGTAAATATGGGACGCGGAAGAAAATTAGACGAGTCTGAAAAAAAGCAAATTCTTGAACTGAAGCAGCAACAGTTATCGGTAGGAAAAATATCGAAAGTAATAAGTCGAAAGAGGAAGTCGCAATACACAATTTCTTAATAAATGTTGAAGATTATGGCAAAAAAAGTAATGGTCGACCGTCATTGTTATCCGATCGTGATAAGACCAATTTTGCGTGTAGTTTCTAACTCGCAGTTAACGCAAACAATTAACAAAGCAAATAATGGAAAAGTCTAGTGTTAGTGCCAGTGTTTCGAGCGTTCGTCGAGTTCTACTATCCTGCAAAAATATTAAGAGGCCAAAATCGAAAAAGAAACCTTCGTTAACAAGGAAACACAAAGTAGAACGTTTGCGCTGTGCAAAAGAAAGAGTGCATTGGAAAAAGAAATGGAAAAGGGTACTATTTTTTAGACGAAAAATCCTCATCCTTACTACGTACCCTCGATAGCCTTAAGGACCCATCATAAATCTCAGGAATTTGCTAGCTAAGGTCCTTCAGATCGAACAAACGTCTTTTTACTGAATCGTTTCTAAAGCTTATTGTTTACTACGGGAAGACGCGAGAAAGTTGATTTTTCCTAAAATTCTAAGACTCTTTCTACTCCACCAACCAATTTTATCCAATCAGAAACAGCGTCTATTGTCCTCACTTTCCTAACGAAAATTGTCATCAACAAATCCGATGGTCCTTTGCGTTAGAACATCAATCACTAGCTTTCCTCCGACACAGCATCGTCACTTTACCTTACTTATTCTTCATCGTTAGAATAGTCAATATGTCATTGCCGGGTTTCTATCCTTAAATCAATCACTTACTTAACTTACACAGACGCATCAGTGTAATTATCTTCTTTACAAAGTTGTTGGAATAAACATTAATTTATACCTGTTAATTCAGTGTAACCTCAATTGAACCACCCCTATTATCGTAACAGAAATCAGGGGATCGATCGGTTCGTCGATTATCTAATCGTAACGGGAATTTACGACTCCCGTTGACGTGCTTTCTCTCGATCGCGTCTCTCCGCGAATGATCGAACAAACAATTGTTTTCTTATTGTACATGTGCTACCGCTTCGTTCTTAAAACAAAGCAATTTTTTTTTTTGTTACACACTAAACCTCATAATATTTTTAATTATTTTCAACGAACCGCATATTCCGAGCTCATGATGTTTTGATATTATACGTTACAGACGAAAAACTTTACACGCGTCATTGAGAAATTAAAGATAGCACAGCTGAGCTATCTTCTTGGCGAGGAGTGTACATAAAGATTCAATTCGGGTATTTCATATTTGGAATGAAACGTTCGAACGAACATTATTTAATTTGCAGAGGGATACGTACGAAAAATGGAGAGCTCTTTGTGTGATTTCAACGAATTCACTTGAAGCGCGAACACACTGAAAGTTTCTTTGTCTTTGGAATCGTGTGAAGCTCGTCGATTTCGAATTTTTACGAAAATGGAAAACATGGAGGAGCGGTTTCCGTTGTTGGAGAGGAAACTAAGTACCTCGACGAAAATCGCTTATGCTTTCGGACACATTTTCAACGACCTTACTGCCGCCATGTGGTTCTCCTACACCCTTATCTATTTTCAAAGGGTGGCCCTGCTGGAACCGATCGTTGCTGGTGCTCTCTTACTTCTAGGTAAACGATTATTAAATTTTTAATTCGGAAAAACCATACGAAGAGGATGTTAAAAAAATTAAAGAGCTCATAACAGAAACGTCTCTCTAGTAATTATCTTTAACGCTTGTTTCACAAGTTTCAAGTTTTCTCAACAAAATCTTTAAAGATTTGAAGGAAAAGTCAGCGAAAAAAGTCACATCGACAAATTTGAGAAGCCAAAGTCGAAAATTGAAATCTAAAAGGTTTTATCGAAATAATCTTGTCTCGAACGTTACAGCAGATTTTCTTTATTTTCAAGGCCAAATCGTGGATGCCTTCATGACTCCCATCTTCGGAATACTCGTCGATCAGTACCTAAAGAAGAAGATTTGGCACATAATCGGCTCGGTGATGGTCACGCTGTCGTTTCCAGTGATCTTCGGCGGCTTTAGTAAACCGTCAAACACGAGTATCATGCTCGTCTACGTGCTCAGCATCGCTGTATTTCAAACTGGCTGGGCGGCCGTACAGATATCGCATTTGTCCATGATCCCAACGTTAACGAATTCACTGCTGGCACGAGCAGATTTAACTGCAATAAGGTAACTTTAACGTAGTCCTATGCAATCTTTTCTCGTTATTTATAGAGACTGTGTACGTTATGGGGTACAGGTATTCCGCTCAAGTTGGAGCAGCCGTTGCGGTGTTCGCCGTTACGTGGATTGTTCTACCCACGAACGAAGAAGCGATGGTGCGATTGGCTGAACAGGATAGTTATAAATTTAGAGTGAGTAGTTCGAATTAAACTTATCGAAAACTGTCTAAATTACGCGTATCTCGTCGACAGGAATATATTGGACGGAAATATATGTTCCGTGTTATCGTCGTACGCTCTTAATCGCCCTTCGAGCAAAAAATTTCTAATGGAGAGAGCAGGGCTAAAACCTTTCTCCGTCCTTTGTGTAATTTTCGAACGAATAGTTTCTATCGTTAGGCGATTTCTTAAGTTCGAGAAAAGTAGAAAAGAATCCCTACTCGCGCGTCTGATATCTGACCTTAATTTTACTGAATGTTTATATGTACAACGTAGTATAATAATTATAAATATAAATGGAATCTGTGCAGGAGATAATTTGAACGAGATACGAAAGTATTAACGAACATCTTCCTTTTCAGGATATCGTGTTGACTTTAACATCGATCGGTCTGGTGGCTACTACGCTCTTCCACGTATTTCTAAAAGGGAACCTCTTAGAGAATTCCTATTTGCACAAAGGAAATATAGAAGAAGCTAGAAGGTTATTCGATAATTCGCAAAACGATCG
The DNA here is from genome assembly GCF_051014615.1 of Bombus vancouverensis nearcticus. NCBI lineage: Eukaryota > Metazoa > Arthropoda > Insecta > Hymenoptera > Apidae > Bombus > Bombus vancouverensis. The sequence goes on along the minus strand of NC_134916.1, from coordinate 11,254,436 downwards.
AAACTCCTGGGTCGGTACGTCAATTTTGTTAAGAGTGGCTATGTTGTACGTAGCCAGTAGACTCTTCATTACGTTGGCCACCGTGTATTTGCCACTATACATAGAGGAAACCGATGTTAATGGAAAACAGGCACTAGCTACCGTTCCCTTGGTCTCCTACGTATCTTCGTTTATCGCTGCTTTGTTATTAAAATATATTAATAAATCATGCGGGACAAAGGTGTGTATATTACACCAAAATGCACTTACTATTGCTACTATAGAATAATTAAGCAGCAAGTATCATTGTAAAGAGAATATTTTACTGTTATTCAGGTATGTTATTTATTGGGCACTTTAATTGGAATACTTTCTGCAGTAATTACGGAATATGGAGGAAGTTCAGCGGCAGTTATATACACTGTCGCAATTCTAATTGGAAGTGGAAGCTCGATTACAATGGTTACGGCCTTAAGTGTGACTGCAGAGATAATTGGTCCACGAACGGAACGAAGCGCTATTGTCTATTCGATCGTGACTTTCCTTGATAAAGTGGTTACAGGATTGGTTGTCATTTTTATTGAGAGATGGTGAGAGAATTGATATTTTTCAGACTGATTTTTTCCAAGTATCGGAATTAGACATCGCAATCGTGTATCAAAAACATAAAACTATTTTATCGCACTCCTTTTAGGAGGTGCACGCAACCGGAGCTTTGTCCAAATTACAACAGAGACACCTTGGCCCTTGTTTGCGTTCTCTCCATGTCTTTGGGGCTTGTCACGCTATTTTCTGTTTCACGATGTTTAACTTAAAGATGTTGATAAGAATTTCATAAGACAGCAAAGATCGTTTCTACTCCTGTGATCCTCATAAGTCTTATCTTATAACCAAAAGTCATTTCATTTTCATATTTGCCTACCTTCACGCAAAGAAACGTACTGCCAATGAAATTTTTGCGATAAAGCTGTATAACACGTTATTAAAAAAAAAATAAAAAAAAAAAGAAGTCCTTATACGTAATGCGAATCTGAAATCGACTTGAATTTTCCCGCTAATTATTTACTCGTGCGATAACGTATACATATGGAGTCGTCTTTATCGATACAGCTGCTATTTCTATAGATTCTCGTACAGATGTCGTCGCAAGGGTGCGGCATGCCCTTGGAAATTTCCAACAAAACGGACCGGCGTGGTGGCAACGCGAGGGTACGATGACCTGCTTGATTTACGCGTTACGTGGCGAATCGTGGTTGCGTTATAGAACGTAAGGCGAGATCCGTTGAATTCTGTTTGGCCGTTATGCCTCGTCGGAGCATATAGCACGGTTATGGTATGGACCCAACGATAGAGTTTGAGCAAGGTTCGGGAAAGGGGAGGGGGACAGAGACGAACAAGCGAGCTAATCTCAGGAAGAGAGACGGAGAGGTCGAGGAAAACGAGAACGAGCGAAAGTTGGAGCGAGAGGGAGATAGCGTGCGCGCGAGCTGTCTCTCTGTAGAAAGAGAGAGAGAGATAGGAAACGAAAGAGGGACCGAGAGAGGAAGGTAGAGCGAGAGAGGGAGGTTCGCAGTGGAACAGCGGCGCCTTGGTGGACCACGAGGCAACGACAAACGGCGCATACATCGCCTCGTGCGAACATGGCCCGGAAGGTGCGCGCGAGGCTACTGCGCAGAGTCTTGTTTTGCTCGGCGGGACGAGGGGAATACGGAGGCGGACGCGCGTTCACGGGGCATGGCGTGGTGCGCGTTCTAGTAAACAACTTGTGTGCGACTCATGCGGGGAATCTGCGTCCCGAGTAATCGTGATTTTTCTGGTGAACAAACGCGATACGCCGGCTCAGAATGAATAGCACCGCACGCGGATAGATCGTTCGCCGTGTGTCTCGCGAAACACGGTCGCGTACGTGGTATTTTAGTGCGGTTTAACCAAGTTCGTCGGTCTCTCTGAGAACTCGACCGCGGACAACCTCGTGTGTTCCTCTCTCTCTGTGCGTATGTGTTTACGTGTGTAGTGACTGATACGCGTGTTTACATAGAACAAGTGTTCCCGGTGTTGACCGATATCCAGTGTCATCAATCGACTTTCGATCAGTCTACGAAGTCGAAGACGTTTCTCGCCGGCGAGCATCCAGGATTCACCTTTGTTCCACGTTGACACGGTAAGTGAATTTCATGGTATTTTCTTTCATAAAACGCATGGCCACACGAGTCGTTGGATTTCGGTCACGGCGTCGTCGTATTTATCCAACAACGCGGCCTACGTTGTATTTTACGAGCAGCACAGAATCGAGCTAAATAGCGAATTCGGAAGACGCGTGTTCCTTATCGTCTACCGCCAATGCCTTTTGTGTTCAATGGAAGCTCGGTATTCGAGTCCTCGTTTCACCAGGACTCTTTCCTCCTGCACGAATGCGCGCCATATACACAGGACAGTCGAATCGAGCATTCACTTTGAACGCCGCTTTCGATTCTCATTGATCGTCTGTTTAGTAGTCGCTGTCAGTGGTCTGGTCACTCTAGTCGGTTGGACTCGCGGCGCGCGTTCCACCGTTTCTCCCGTCTAACGCGGTAAATAAACGAACGCATAAACGAAAGCATCGGAGGCGTAGCGAACGGACGCTAGTAAACGCTTACGAATAAAGATGTAAAAGGAAGTGCGCGATCGTTTACCTCGGATGTTGCATGACATACCATCGATTATAGATATATCGTTCGTCTGTCGAGTTTCCTCTAAGGCTGGATAAAGATCGATTCGGCCAAGCGCGCTGAACGAATCGGATGGTTTCGCGTTCGAGTGTGTCCAAACGATATCAATGGTCTGTGTGATACTGGCGTCGACAAATGTGAAAATCGTGCGCATATGTACTTGCAGCGTGTTGTCTTCGTGGGGTGAGTAGGGGAATCAGGGTGTAAAAATGGCTCGGCGAGAGGAACAGGGGGAGAATAAGATAGACAGAGAGAAACAGAAGAAATGGAGTCTAGCCAAGGGAGCGAGAAGGAAGGAAATAAAACAGTGGCGCACGAGAGTTGGTCGGAGAGATCGGGAGCGGTGTGAAACACGCGATCGGAGCCGATGTTGATCGCCCTCCTGCTAGTTCCTCTGTAAAAGGTCCTCGGAACGTCAATAGGCAGAGTAGCGCGGCTATATCGCGTTCTACGTTATTTCTCTCTTTAGTCACTGACCTCGCGGCTGCTCGGCCAACCTCGTTTCGTCGCCACTCTCGCCTCCTTGTTTACCGCTCTCGACCGATTCCAACTCGACCTCCACTCGGAAGCTTCCTCTCAGCTTCTGCCCGTTTCTCCTTCTGCCTACCGTGTCTCTAAAAAAATTCAAGTGTTTGCACCAATAAGAAGCCAGGTCTAATATTTCAGTCGTTCAGAGGCAATCATTGATCAACACCATAATTCGGATAATATTTATATTTGTGAATAACCGAAGAAATGGAACCTAAACGAAGATTTCTTTCATCTACCGAATATCGTAATGGATATTTTACTTTCGGTGTTTTATACATGTGTTATGTTGTATTCCGTGTATTTTTGTATCTTCGATTTTGCCGTAAGTGCGTCAATATCCACGCTAGAGGAATTTATTATTGAAATTAAACTCTCACAGGGAAAGATGGTGACAAATTCGTATTCGATAATTTTTTGATTTTAATGTCGGCTAGATATTGAAAGGAGAAAGGTACAGCTTCTATGTTTAGAAGTGCAAACGTTTGTTACTACGAATATTCGAGAACTATAAATTATAGCACGTTCGAGGAAGTTATTCGATTTAAGTGAACTTTTGTTGCTTCTGCTTTATTGGAACAGCTTCTTCAATTGCTCTTTTTCAACGATTCTTTCTAAACTTCCTTCCATCTTCACGATTTCACGTATCTGTACATATCTATAACAAGTTTAACAGGAACAACATGTTTATTTGGAAATAGAGATTAGGCGAGTGAGTCAGTTTAGAGTTTGTCGAATAAATAAATAACACCAATATCAAATAGCTATGAAAATGACGCGAATTTCCGAACCTATTCCCTGTTTTCGTTGGTTGTTTACACTCTCGTTAAACTGATTTAGATTCACTGCGACAAAATGCAGCTTCTACGAGCTCGAATGGTAAACGAAACGACGAGTGTGTCTGACGGTCGAGGACATCTACAGAGACGATGATGCTGTTTTCGCCGTAGATTTGGATAAACGTTTGAAACGTCCTAAATCCTAGTGCAAGATCAGTCGCTGAGAGAACATTATATTTGAAATCGTGGATTATTTGTATAAAGCTACATAAAATAACCGCGTCCTATCATAAATCGTTCTTCGCTTCTTCCAGGGAAACAATTTATGTAGTTACAAAGACTCGATTCTCGGAGTGTTTCGAGATTGGCTCGGCGACAAAGAGCAACGAGTTCTTTTACGCACGACCGACAACACCCTGAAAAAGCGACGAAGATCGAGACAACTTCGTTCGAAGACGACAAAGATGACGATGTTTACATCTGGACGGCCTTGGTTGTACCGGGTTATTGTAATCGAATATACAGGCTTCTCGATGCTCTGATACATACTTACTTACTTACACACCATGGCGCGAGAAAATATTCCTCCTGTGAAACGATTTATGCGTTACTTAGTTCCCAGAATCATTCGTTCTCTGACATTTCAGAAAAGGATATGGATTTCTCGAAACTATTTCTCGAATATCTTTCTTTCTTTCTTTTTTTTCCTCTCTCGACTTCAATGATTTCCATCGAATTGATATTAGCCGATAATATATTACCAAATTAATATTACATAATGGAAGGAATTTCCTACGTTTATAAGCAGAAGTTATCTACATTTTTGTAAAAATTATGATTGTCAAACTGCCAATGTGGAATACGTTTCACTGTTTACTAAAACCGGACGTATCAGTCGCAGAAATATATACTGCTAGTAACGAATCAAATAGTTTAAGTGCTCGATATTACAATGACTTTCAAAATTGTCGCAGTATCCTTTCAAATTGAATAATTTGTTTAAAATTGGGCTTTTTTTCGACAAGCTAGTAGAATTCGTTTGCTATATGATATATCAAAAGAGAGAGAAAAAAAAGAAAAATGTTTTGAAAAGATTGAAATTGGTCGGAATCGAGAAGAAAGAATTAAAGGTCAGATTTTTTACCTTTTTTAATCTACGCTTGTAACGAAAATATAAACAACACATTTTCAACATTTATATCAGTTATATGTATATATGCTGTGAATTTCACTGAGATAGGCGGATGCGGAAACAAGCGATAGCCATCGAAAGATGTAGATTTTAGACCGAAGGTTGTGAAAAGTGTGTTTTATATCATTTTTTTTTTACCGTTTGTAGCTCCTGCTAAGGTTAATGGATTTCGATGAAATTTTTACCACGTACACGCGTAACCGATATAAACCTTCGAACTGTGTTGTTTAAATTTTCCTTACAAACGCAGATAAAAGGCTGAGAAAAGCGATCATTGTTTTTCCCGCCATTCCGATCAATCGCAATGTTTTTAAAATTTGCTTTAAATCTGCATCTAGTGAATTAATGCTGCTAGTTTCTCGAAAAATTCAAAGTCGTTTGATTCAATTTAAAAATGTCGGTTTCAAAAGTCACTGTAATAAAATTAATGTTTTCCTTGTCTGTTTCTGTAGCGTCTATCGATTACTTCGATCAATTTTAATATTTCTTACTTCGTTTCATGCATGGTATGAACCATTTTCCAACACACATTCAGATACTCTGCATACTCCTTGGTGTTCCCCATACGAATAATTTGTATTCGTAAAATATATTCGTTTGTACATTGCGATAAAATTTATGCACTATCACTATCAGATGAATCAGAGTACACGCAAGAAGTTGTTCATAATCGAATTTGGCAAATTACAAGTAAATTAGTCAGCTGAAACCAATGTGTCATTGAATCGAGCGAATTGCATCTTTCTTATCCTCGGAAGAACGAAATTTTCGCTCTTTTCACAGCAACAAAATGAACCGTGCTCGGAAAGCAGAATTTTTATTGTCGTTCGTGGCGTGTACGTACGTGGCTCAATCGGTTGCGTAACAACGTATTCGCGTACGCGTCGCAAACAAAATTTTTATTGCGTTCGTCGCTACCACCTCGCTTTTAACATTCTGCGTCGCAGTGCCGACTGTGACTCTATTTTCTCGGGCTTGCGTAAGAAAACGTAAACCCAAGCGCGGCCACGCTCGATTCGCTGTCGTAAATAACGATCCTCCAATGTTTCTGGCCGCTTCGACACCGCAAAAGCCGTTGACGTCACGATGTGACCGTCAACGACGCTCTATTCGCGTCGTGACGTCCCTCTATTCGGTAAAAATCGGGCTTCCAGCCTATAGGTCCAGCGAGACCCGTAAAGTCTTGCCGTGTACGAACGTACTATGTCAGTGCATGTGTAAAATGTCGTTTGTTCGATGTTTCAATTTATTAATTATCAATTATCATGATCGCATTAAAAGCAAGAAAAAGAAAATTACTATAAATCATGTTATGTCGAGCGTTAAGGAGATTGCGTTTACGCAAGTGTTATAAAGCAAGGAGCTGTGATTTGTCTTAAATTATTTACGCAATGTATAACGTTCATTGATTGTTTCTACTTTAATAGATTATATTTGCTTTAATAGTTTGTTTTATTCATCGATATTTGTAAATTCAAACTACCTTTCCTTATCTGTCGAGAATGTCTAAATAAACATGAACGTAAATGAACTGTCTCTACGTTGACATGCTCGGGTTAACTGAGTTATATTAATAATGAATGCGAGGAAAAAAGGTGGGATTACAAATTATACAGTGGATAGTTAACGTATAGTATAAATCATCGCATAATGGTGTATATTACCGCGATCCTGGTACAACGTAGAACGTCGTCTTAACGCGTAGGCACCAAATCATAAATATTAGAGTTGTCCATAACTGCTTTCTTGTAGGAGAACGAAAAAAAAAACCTCTGGCATTTTTCATTTCTCTTCGGTAAATTAACATTTTTTTTTTTTTTTTGTACAAAATATCCATCACTCTAACTAAATCTGTAATTACAGAATTAATTAATTAAAATACGAAGTTCGTTTGATTACAAGCCAGAACATAGATCGTTTAATATCAATTAATATCAAATTGATATGAATATTCCACCATGCTGTAATACATACTAGTTTCTGATTACACAAATGCGTTTTAATTAAAAAGTCGACCAATTTCACAAAGATCATTCTCGTCGCCAAATCTTTAATTATATATTTCGAAATACGTACTTCGTTAAAATTTGCTTTTTATTATATCGACAGATACGGGTCACAGGTTATTTAAACATTATGTAAAAGGGGATCACGTTACGAAAAAAGAAAAGGAAAGAAAAATTGGTGAACACTGCGCTAGAATCTGTCGGACGTGCCCAGTCTATCTTTTTCGTAACAATCTCAACTGGCGTTTCCGCTCTCGGGGATCACTGTCAACGCGCAATTATCCGTATTCTTATCGCGAACACGCGCCTTCTCTACAGTCTAGCTTTGTCACTATTTTACACGTGCTGCTCGCGTACCAACGCCAGAGTTGCGTGCCAGTGAATCTTTATGAATAGTAGTTGGTCATTCAATTGCAAACCCAGAAAAACCGGCGAATACTATAAAGTTTACTTACTAAAGAATTTTAAACAGTCAGCCTACGAGTCCACGTGTCTTTAGTCGGTGTGAGTGTTCTATGGGCGAAGGTCGTGTTGTAGCAATCGCGAACATTATCGCACAAGTATTCGATTTCGAGGATAGTTGCTTGATGCGCGTTTTAATCCCACGGGAGCAGCTGATGACAGCAACTCCTGGCTTTCATACAACTTTGTATATATCGTAGTATTTAAATCGTTTTGTTATTTCCAAGTTCGCGCTACTTTTTGAAAGACGATCAGTCAGATGTTGCCTCCTTCGCTAAACAGAGATCAGTGGACTGCGGATGTTTGTGCAAGTTCATGTTTTTATCAACACGGTTAAAAAGATAAAACCTGAAACCTAGAGATGTGTTCTATCATTTCTATCCTATGTATTTTTGGGTTCTATAAATTTCCCGTAAAATTAATAAACAAACATCTGCAGTTTACACATCATACATTGTAAAAATAATCATCTATAATAAGATACGTTCAAACCGAAATTGATATCTCTCGAAAGCTTCATATGGTAGACATTTTCGATATTACATTTGAACTTAAGACGAACGACGTGTGCCATTTGCAAAGTGACGTTATAGATTCAAATAATACAACTGTGCAATAACCGAAGATCGCGTAAAATCCTCGTAACCTAGTGTCGAGCATACTTTGACCAAGTTCTTCAACGATTCCCTTCTTCGGCTTGCATTTTAAAAGATTATCATTGAAAAATCCAGACACAGTCTCTCACTTCCGCCGTTACGTCCGGCATCACCTTCGACGGTGTGAATTGATCGGCACTAATTAACTCAATGGCGTGTTGGCTGAGAACAACCAGCTGCCCCCACCCTGTTGTCCCCATTACCGTGTGTACAAGGGGCGTTAATTAGCGCCACGTTGAATACGTGAACCGAGTATCAGTTCGTACGATTGTTTCTCCCCTTGCGGAGGGTCGTCCCAGGAGTTTTCACTCGATACGCCATAAGGCGTCCTTCGATCCCCTTCGTTTACTCGATCGCAGTTCGAGGCATGGCAATCGAGAAAGTCGAACCAAACCACGTTCGTACGTTCATTCTATCGTCGTATGCTTTTTGTAGAATGATACGTTGATTTTAATTCCTATTTAGAAGTACTAAAGTACCAAACAGAGAGTAGGATAATCTTTGGAAGCGATTAGGAAGTTATCGGAACTATCAAGAATTACAGGTTTCGTTGGAAATCTTTCGTACGTAAAGATAGACCGAGATTATAAAAAAATAATTATTGGCACACGATATACATATCTATTTATCTATTTGTGCATTATTTTAATTATCCATTACTCCTATCTTAATATTCCCTCTCTACGTACATACATATTCTGGTTAATTCTGGATATGAAAGTAACATTTGAAGCTAATAGTCGGTCGCTATAGCACGAAAATAGATAAATATCGATATCGATACGCATGATTTCTCGCTTCGAAATTCTACGTTAAACAATCTCTGAAAACGTTAGAATTTTATCGTTTCGCGAAACTACAATAATCAAGATATAAGAAGCCGAGAATCGTAGCACGTTTGATTCATCGTGTTTCTTATATAACTCTTGCAAAAGGTTTCTTCAAATTTCTGTATCGTTATTCCAGCAGAATACGAAATCACAATCAGTCGATCGTTTCCTGGATAATTTAACCCAATTAGCACTCTACGAAACCAGGAAGTGTCTCGACATTTATGAAAGAAGGTATATTAGAAGGCTCTCAGCTGGTGGTCACGTATCGATGAAAACTGTAGGGATTCTGAATTCGAGACGCGTGATACGTACGGTTGTCGAAGAAGGGAGGGTCGCAACTAACAAAGGGTGGGTGGGAGGATAATGAGGAAAGAGGAGACGGAGGGTAAGAGCTAACAAACTGGTAAGGAAGAAAAAGAAGACAAAGAGAAGATGATGAAGCACGGAGAAGAAAGGCGAAGAAAGGAAGAGGGAATGGGTGCCCTTCCATGAATGCCGTTGCTCGACCACGTTAAGTATGCAAACTGTGACTATGTAAAGACGGTGCGCGGGAGCGTGAACCCGACGACGGTGGTGCTGGTTCCACCTTCCACGAACCACATTTCATTCGACCGTGCGTATAGTCTGCGCTCGATGGGAACACATCGCATTCCACGCGTGTACTCGCGTTGTCCCAAAAGCGTTCACACGGCCAGACACACAAGGGCACCCACGTTCTTCTCTCGCTTGTATACAACGCAGAGCCGTACATACTTGACACCGCCTTTTCCTTCTTCGACACCTCTTTTTTTTCACTTGTTGCGACTTCATGGCGTTAACGCGCCTATACTCTTCGGGGTTCTTCGCATATGTACAATGAGACCATACAACGGAAGTATCGTCGTTGTTACATACCGAGGAAGCTTTTTCCCTGAATTTCAGCGGTAAAAACGTTCGAATAGCTTCGGTTAATCGGCCCATATCTCGTTGGCCTAAAAACCCGTCTCGACCTATTTCCCCCGTTCCATCGAGCGTACACGTTATAGCGTTCGACGTTCGTGCCCCATTCGACGGGTGTTCGCTGGCTATTCCGCGACCAAACGTTCTCTTGGCGTGAATGGATAATTATTCGATCGAGCGAAGATCACTGTGAAATTAATCGAGTGCGAAACCGAGGCTATCGGGTTGCAGTATCATCAGAGGGAAAAAGAGAGACGAATATAAAGGTGGGTAAAGATAGAGACGGAGACTACCTAAAACTACGTCGTCCCGACGATGTAGCCATACTTACCTTTCTCCCGTGACGTTTCATCGACGTCGTCGCTTCTCTGTTTACGCGCGAACAGCGCCTCGACGGGTTACGCTACTTACACACAGGCTCGTCTCTTCAGCCTTGGCACATATAACCGACCGCCGACCGTGTTGGCGCGCGCGTGTACACGACCTATTGCCGTGTTCATACGTGCACGTGTATGATGTAGCCCGTGTGTGTCCTGATACGTAGGTGTACGCGTGTGCGTACGTATATGTGAAAAAATATAGAAGGGGAAGCCGAAGGGCGACGAATCGAGACAAATTCGGGCGAAGGGCATCGTCCGCGTGCGGAGTCCCGCGGCGTGGCGCGTCTTTTTTTCTTGCCCCTTCCAGCTCCGGTCCGCCACCTTCCGTCCGTATACCCCGTAAATTACGCAACGCGCAGAAGCGGCCGTTTGATTATTCGTCGCCGAATCGGCGCGCGGAATGTAGGCCGGCCGTTCTCTCCCAGCGCGCGTATACCGTACGCTGGCCATGGATTTTCGAGGAAATTATCGCCTGGGCCAGAGCACACGGTTAGAACTCTTGACCGAAACTCTCGAGTCTGAAAATTGCAAAATACCAAGCGGATCTCCAGGGTCGGAGAAATCCGAATTCCACGAACGATCGTGAGCTAAGAGGAAAAAGCCTTGGACGCGACACGGATACACCGAAGTGAGAGATAAGTTTCTTTTTCCTCGTTCGAAGTGTAGCGATCGAACGTTCGGACTCGATGAAACGGACCGAAAGCGAGAGTGTCGTCGTCGAAGGCACGCGTTCGCCGTATATATACGTAGTAGCATGCATCTGTCGTCTATTATTGCGCAGCAAAGTGCGCTCGAGTTAACGCGAGTCCACTCGATTTGGCCGAGGCGATGATCGTACGCCTTCTAGACGGGGTGAGATAGAAAAAGAAAGATATAGCACGAGTAACGCGTGCTAGTCGCGCTTACATATGTACGCGGTGACGATGCGTACGACGTACAAACCCGTTCATAAATTAGGACACTCACAGAAAATGAGGTTATTCTCATCGTTGTCGAACGATTAGAAAACTGTCCAAGTATTTTACATAATTTCGCTTTTACATAATTCAACGAGTATTAATTATTGAAATTTTACGATTCACAGGCTGCAAATTATGAGTATCAGTAATAATTGCCTTTACGTAACATTAACGAGTTTAGTAGGAAGGCAAATGGAGTTTTAAAAGTATATTTTACAAGTTACAGATCGGATATTTATCTTATTTCATTTAAAATTGTATACACACATACACACACACACACATAAAAGAGAAGTTTATACTCTGCATACATTTGTAGCTTGTTAATTCACCGATGTTATTAATTGGTAAGTTATGACCATAACTTAGGAAATACTATAATTTCTACATCACTGTTATTCTTTTAAATAATATTAACAAATTTCGCTTATTACACAATGGGTATATAAGATCACATCCTTGATGAATATGAAATTGTAATCGATTAACCAACACGAGAATGTATATGGCATACAACGTTACAGGACGTACCGAGCATCCGGCGTTTCTTCGCACGCTCGCTGCGTCGTGTTCTCGCGTTCACAAACGGTAGACTCGTGTTGGTTCCACCCACGTCGCGCTTAGAACCGTACGATAGAAATCTAGATCAGCCGTGGAAAACATCAGACGTTCTACATTTTCTCGAGGCACGCGTGTTTATCGTTCGTGCGATCGTCAAACGCCGGAACAAAACGCGACTTTTCTTCACCTTTTCTTTACTTTCCTTTTTTATACTTTACCCTTTCGTCCGATAACCATGAATCGCTGTCCATTCTTCGCGAAACAATTAACCTGTTCGTTCTGCTCGTAGTTATCGATTATCGATGCCTCGACGGCGTATGACGTTTCCTCCGTTATTAATATCGTCCGACGGAAAAGAGGATCGCTAGAGACAGAGAGGAACAGAGAAACGGAATGCTACGACGAGTAGGAAATCGGTAAGCACGAGAATAGTGCACGAGATATATAATTTTACCGAGCAAACTCTGTATCGGCGTTTCCGAGACGAAATGGCACCGTTATTTCACTTGTGACTATTTCTGTCGCGAATATGAACCAGAAGGGACCGCGGCATCTTCGGGGAATCGTTGATGCATCGAGACGCGCGAAATAGTTCGCAAAGTTTTTAGTTTACCGTTGAAATACGTCGATACATAGCGAGAATCGAAGCGCAGTTCGTCGAGGACAGGGTCATTTTTGTGAATCCAACGGGGCGGGTGGAACAGAAAGGAAAGTCAATCACTAAGAGAGAATCATGGGAAATGTCAAAGTTATTCTTGTACTCCTTGTTAGAAAAGCAGAGAAAAGTAATAAACACCGTTTTCCAAATTCATCTTAGAATTCACCATTATTTGTATCGTCATGTTGTCTGATGAATGCATTTATGGAGCACGTCATCGCTTCTTAAGAATTGGATGTTAATTTAATTCAATTCAATTTAATTCAATTTATTAATTAAACGGGAGAAAAACACTTCTAAAAAAGGTGATATACGATAGGAGAAAGAGAGCTTGTGCTCCGTCCGGGTTAGCTGAAGCTTTTCGTAGCCTTTCTTTCCGAGGTTGCTGGTTGAGGTGGAAAAATGTTGATATTACTGCACAAAGCGTTGCCGAGTTGACATATAAGGGCAATAGTATTTATACGGCTAAATATAAATTAATCGTGTAGTTACCCAATAAAATGAAGCTCGATTACTTTAAAATTGCGTATGATTCACCCTGTGTATTTTATATATTCCTTATATATTTATATATCTCCCTTTTATTTCTTTTTTTTTTTTGTTGTATCGTTTCGTATGTCAATCGGTTATATCGAGAAGTTTATCCCGCGAATGAATAAATAAATATATCTCTTACAAGAATCGTTTAAATTTCAAAAAACTGAGTTGAAATATAACAGTATCGAATTAAATGCGATTGCGAAACGTCGTTGGTCGCCAGTAGCAACTCTCTCCTCGTCACCCGGAGTAACGAGAACTGGAACGTTTCGGTATCGATCGCGAAGACGATCGCGAACGAACATAGCGATAATCGTTAGCCCAGCATCTGTTCCAGATCCCTGTTTGCAAAGACGTATGGAAAGGAAGGCTAAATGGCCGAGCAACGACACGTAGGTCGCATTCTTCTCTTCTAGCAAACGAGTTAGCCAGAAGCGCGAAGTTGATACTTACTCTTGCTGGCTGGGACTTTGTAGCGTCACAGTAATCTGGGACGCCCGGAGTCTCGATTTGTCTCGTGTAACACCGACCCGCGATATGAAACATCACGACCCGTCAAGCTGCTCTCGAGAAGAATGTCGCGCGCTCCAGAGATAATTAACGCCCGCTCAAATGAAATCGATAAACGGCCAACTTACATACAGTGGCTTTTATTAACACGTTGATTGCCACGATGATTGTGGAGCACCGTTGTTACCGTTAAGATAAAATAAATGTCATCGATTAAACGACTTCGAAGAACGTAAAGCAACTAGTACTAACAATGTAGGATAAAAAATGCGCTCGTTCAACGGTAGAAAAATTAGATATTATAATGTGTCACATCGCAACATTCCAATGTAGGTATCGCGATCTCTAGTGCAAAACAAAATTCGCTTGGCAGTCAACTCGTGAAGGACCAATGACGAATGAACCCGACGTTTCGTTTGTTATTTCTATTAGTGAATTTATACTTATTTCACTTTATGATTGTCGAAGGAACTTTCCACGAACATACTTGGTAGAAAGCGAGGATAGTAGATAATAGGGGTGGAGCAATAATAAATAGAAGTCATTTAAATATCAGTTAGTTTTAAATGTCAACTCACAAACGAACGTCTGCCACCTAACATTATTCAAGATGTTTCTGCATTAAAGTGCCTAATTCTCAGATCGATAAGATAATCTCCAGGATGTATACGAGTATCCTAGCACCTTTTTTAATCCGAAGTAAGTCTTTGTATACATGGTGTATTCAAAATATTCGAAATTATCTAGGTTATTCATTGGCTCGCGATTATGCAAGGGGAAACTCCCAGTCATCCGTCAGATGCGAAATAAATCGATCCGTAGAATCAGGATACGGGATATCGGGAACACGTATCTCGTGGCATGGGCGGAAATCGTAACACGGGGGTACGCAGGTTCTCTTACGCGGCTTCGAGGGGAACCCGAACGGAGGACACGAGGAGAAACAACGCGACGTAATAAGCGTTCGTGGTTTGCTCTGCTATGGGCATGGGGAACGGACTCCCAGAGAGGATCACGAGTATTCCGAGGGAAAAGGAAAAGAGCGAAAGAGAGGGGTAGAGAGGTTGAGAGAGAAGCGCAACAAAGCGAAGGAAGAGGTAGGGAAAAAAGCACCGACAATAGTCCAACGGCCATGGGTAAAACGATCAAAACAAATGTCTCACTAGTATATAACAACCACATTCCACTGCTGCCTCACGCCATATTTGAATCCTCCTCGCTACCCCCTCCACCCCCTACGGTCTGTTTGTCTGCCCCCTTCTCTGGTACCGTCTCGTTTCCTCTTCGTTCCCGAACGATCCTACACGCGTTCGTCTTCTTTGCTCATCTCCCTCTTCGGGACCGGGCTGTTCTCGGCTCCGTCTTTTTCCTTTTCCTCTCTCGTCTCTCTCTCCCTTTCTCACTCTCTCTCTCTCTCTCTCTCTCGTTTTCTCTCTTCCATTCTCTCCACAGCATCTCTCTTTCTCCTCCTTTTTGCCGTTCTACATTACCTCTGCGTCTCGTTTTCCTTCTGTTTCCTCCTTGGTAGCCAACGTAGAGAAGGGGAAGGAGAGACCACCGCGACCGCGTTCCACGCTCTCTCACTCTCCTCGCTGTCCTTTGGGCGTGGGTAAATACTTAAACGAGCGCCCCAAGTGTCTACCTATCATCGCTAATAAACCTACGCGTTATTGCCCTCGTGGTTCATTTTCCTCTCGTTCTCTCCGCTCTTCGTTCTTATTCCTTCGTATGAAGCCCCTTACGCGGGTTGTTACTCTTCTCCTTCCTTGACTTTGACTTTCAGTTGCCTCCAATTTCTCGAAATAAACGACGCGAAACTCGCGCCGGTATAAATCACCGGCAAACGAGTGGGAAGGATGTTTCTTTCGAAATCGTATCTCGTTTGTAGGTTTATGATCGCTGCAGAGGCCAATTAAAGTGACGTCTTCATTCAGCCTTAATTACCAACTTCTCCGGCCAAGCTGAAACGACTAGCTTGTCGTAAGATTATCGCTTTTCGTTCATATAGCTTTACCTATCATTATCAAAGAAGGAGTTGGTACAATTTTACGTATGTTTTTAAAGCTAGAATTTCCTATGAGTGTCAGTCGCGCATTACATAGAGATAAGAAAAAGTTGCTTAGAAGGAATGTCGAGTCTGATCGTTTGTTTCCGATAAATTCATTTCGTTCAAAATTCTGTACAAATTATGTTTAATTATATATAAATTTCAATATATATATATATATATATATATATATATATATTATTACGTGTAATTATAGGTATATTATAATTAACCTTCTAACGCATTAGGTCAATTATTATTTATCGCTGTTCATTATTTTCTATGATATATCTATGCGTTATTACCCTACACTGTATGAACTATTCAGTGGGCTTTTCTATTACAAAATAAAATGACTGATGCTTCTATGATTCAGCTCTCGCTGGGTGAATGTTAAATTATACGTAAATTATTACAAATCACTCGGCATATTGACCGAAAATTTCACTATGTGTATATAAGGTATTATTATCATCGCGCGATCCTGGCGACTGTGTCGTCATACAATGAAAGCTAACGAGCACTTCTTTCTAGCTCTACACAGTACGTCTCGTGTTAACTGTGGCAATTGAAGATCGTCTAGAAGTCGTTCTTTAATGTATTGTAATTTAATCTCATACTGATAGAAAAATCTCTATGTGTAAACTGTAAACACTATACCCAGCCGTTCAGACACAATATGTACGTATGACTCTTACAGGAAATCTCTCCTTAAGATAGCGACCGTGCAGACGATAAGACCGACTCATTGACGACTCGAGTACCTCTCCCTCTCGTAACGAGATACAGTTTCGCGCGAAAAAGGGTGTTCTCGAATCTTATGGTAAAAGGATCTCGCGTAGGTTGTCGCGGAAGAGCGAAAAATCGGCAGAGCGCGGAAGTGTCGCCGCGAGGGTTGGCAAGGATGTAAGGGGCGCGTTCCCACGACCGAAATCGTCGTTTATCACGCCAGAACAGACGATGCGCTCAGTTTTCGTGCTCGCCGTTGGATGGCGTCCCTTCTATCGTCTTGCAACCATCGATAGAAGGTGGCATTACGACATCCATGCGATTCGTGCCATTTTTCTTTCGAAACCAAAACTAGATCAATACCAAAGCAATTTAATAGCTATTCTTAACTTATTATCCCAATAAAACGAAGTAATTTCCCCTCGAACTGTTCTAAATTGCATTTCGTGTGAATCCCACTTCGATTGCCTAAGTTTTGTTATCGATCACTGGAAACCAGTAGTTCTTTTTAGTAGTCGTCGTTAAATTATCGGCCAGATATTTATGTGCAGTACAAATAAGGAATAGAAATCAAGCTGGCTTTGATTAATGCACGTTGAGCCGCATTATCGCCCCATCTCGTCCCCGAAAGACCGCGTCGCGGAGGGTCTCCGTTTTCCCACGGTTCACCGGACTCTGGCGAACGCGCTGCCACGGAATTCCAGGTCGAGACCAACCAGGAACTGCGCCGCATACTGGAGAACGTGGCGCAGCTGAATAAAGTAAGGAGATGCGCTCCGCTCGCTGGCTTACTTCGACATTTTAATTTTTTACGCGCCGCGGTTAGATCGATGTATGCTCCGAGTCACAGGCACAGTCAAAAGCGAGCGTACATCTTACGAAAATGTGCGTCTCCTTACTGAATCTTACCTACAGATTTACGGATCACGGATGGGTCTTTTTCCCTAATTTGTATTTTTACTTATTTCATATCCTGCGTTTAAATTGCCTTTAAGGTATACAGGTATCCACTTTTGAGAGATCGCGCATTTTATTTGTTACCGACTTATTAAACTGTCGCGCAAAAAGAAAGCGTCGATCTTTGAAAGTTCATCTATAAAGATAAAGTTAAGAGGGCGACAGGACCTGTTGAAACGGAGCGTGCATTATCGAAGCTAAACCGGTTTCCGATTCCATTAATATGCTCATTACGAGCAATACTCAGAGCGAAGGAATTCGTCGGACGGCATTCCATCTCGATTTTATGAATTTCCGATCTCGATGCGATTCCAATGCTGGCTTCGATCACATGGGTGGAAGATACTACTTCGTGGCATTAGCCCAGATTCTTCAACGGGACATAGTGCCAGGAGAATCACAGTATGATTTGTGGTCGAGCGTATCGGAACGATCGAATCGTAGATCGATCGGTGACGAACTTAACGGAGCATCGTTTCTAGACTGCGAATTTTTATGGAAATTTAGGATTAAGAAGAGAAAAAGGATGAGGAGAAAAATTTGTTTTTCATATCAAGCGTTATAAATATATCTTGGATATTTTGTTTGCGCACGTCATGTGTATTCTATGGATTTTTATATCTTTAAATTTCCTACATGGCGTACAGATCCGCGATCTGATCCCTTCAAGTCTGCTCAACGAGCGAATAACGTTGATGAAAACGAATATTCAGACGGGATATTTGTAAAGGGCACGGAAATGATCCAAGTAAAAAAGCCCAGTACGAAATTCTATGCATCGTCGTACACTTCAATCTCTTATTCAGCGGAACCGACCTTCTCAATTTCCCTCGTTTAACGTAGCCGGGCTATAGAAGTTCGTCATTTCGAGGGAGGGAAACTGGAAGTAGTCGATACGATCAATCCATTTGTAACGACTGTGGCCGAGTATAGCCTGGGCTCAAATACAAGATACGTAGTAAGATAGCGTAACGAGTTCAAATCGTTTCAGATCGTATTCTCTTATTGCTAATCAATTTTCTGCGTTTAAGAAAAGTATGAAACAATCGTCGACGGACAAAAGAAAGTTTTTAAGATAAAAAAAAAAAATAAAAAGACGACATAATTTTACGAAATGGACGATTGTTACCGATATGATAAAAAAAGCTTTAATACAAAAGTTTGAGAAAAGTTTGAGACTGACACTCGGATCGTATCGATTAGAGAAATTTCTTTTATCAGTCACTGTGCAGGGCTTCCCCACGTTTATACAAAGACACGCAACAAGACTCGATCGTACCAGCGCATCGGATTTAAAATTCAGACGGTAACGGTATGATACGTGGTCCATTATAAATTTTTTTGCAAATGATCAAAAGCCGAGAAACTGGTGTGTATTTGAAAAACAGGAAGCGCGCCGTAAGCGAAGCAGATCGAACTTAGTCGATCGGTGGAAAGAGAGAAAGAAAACGAGTAGGGTCGGCTTCTACGTTCTGGCCGTAATATTACGTTGCCGGTGGAAGTGACGGAAGCCGCGGGGGTTGCTCGAGCGGCGGGGGGTTCCAGATGGTAGCGTAAGTCTGTGCGGAGGAGCGGCAATAGGTGAGCGTAGACGAGTGGCCAGAGTGGGGATGGGTGCGAGGGTGGAGGGCGGAGCCCATCCTTTCCTTACTGCGCACTTTCTTACCCCTCCGCTGGTTGGCATTCAACCCTCGGCACAGTCGGCATCCGTGGGTACACAGTTCGCTCGTACAAAAAGGTGGTGGCGCGTGCTGCTTTCCTTCAGTATCTCTCGTTCGTTGCTACACGGTGTAACATCGCCCCGTCCCTCGCTGTAAGGGGAGGTCGTTGTCATCGTTGTCATCGTTGTCATCGTCCTCTCTTGAGATACACGACTACGTGTGTTAGACAGTGCGTTCTAATCGTGTGTACAACTGTGTCTCTGGCGCCACGAGAGCAGCGTGACTTGACGTGCGTGCACGCGATCCAGCGATCATCGCCGTCACGAACGTGCGTCGACCCTTTGGTTTACGTCCACCACGAGGTCGTCCAACGCGTCGCCACCAACGGGATATCGGGACAGCGACCCGCGCCGTGTCTCCGTCCTTGCTCTACGAGTACATAGTAAGAAAGAATTCTTCTTTCCATCTGCTCTTCTTATTTCGTCTCTCTATTGCGTCTCTTCGACTAAGCTACGTTATTTAGTACGGATGTAGGTAACGTCCGTTTTATTTTCTATGATACGAAGAGGAAGATAGCGTTGTGATTCCTTGGAAGTGTATATTGGATAAATACCAGGAATCTTTCGGAGCCGTGCATCTCGAAGGAGAGAACGGAAGCATGTTTCGGTGGAAGGCGGCGTGGCAGTGTTGTGATTCGCGTGGAGCGCCAACCAGCGGTGCTGCTCGCATCCACTACCTTGCTGCCCCGCCTAAACTCCGGCGAAACTAATTTCGCAAACGAACTCATTATTTATGATTTTTCATTCTCGAAATTATAATCTCTCATATTTAACATACGAGAAATTGTTTCTCTATGAGCTATCTCTATGAATCATCGATAGTCGTCCCGCACTCTACGCTATATTTTACATTCCTCGAATATAGTAGGTTCGCGTTCGAGCGGCAGGCTTAAGTATCGAAACGTGCGGTCGGTATCGACCGCGCCGGATCATTATTCGATAACCCTCCTCTGCGATTCGCGGAATCGTTCAAACGGCAATGCGTTCGCCGCGCCGAGCCACGGAACCGCGCCGATCCCTGGGTGTATTTATTAATGCGTATTGTTTGGAGGGCGTACTGTATGTACGTGATCGTGTACGCGGTCCACGATGGAGTGACAAAGACGGAGATACGATACGGTAGAGGGAAAATGGAGAGAGAGAAAGAAGCTTCTCTGTTTTGCGGACGCGTCGAAAGGCACGAGCTTCGAGGTTCGAGGGATGAGGATGGAGCGGGGATCTGGGATCCGAGTCAGGGGGATCGGGACGAGAATGTCGCCGACGGGTGAGGACGAGGGTGAAGGGGGTCAATGTACGCGCGTCGAGGAATCACTCGTACTCGAAACTCGAACCAGAACGAGAACGGGACCGAAAGGACAGCGGTAAACCGCTACGCTTCATCTAACGATTCTCGCGGTGTCTCGATGACGCGCGATGCATCGACTCAGCTTCCAGATAATTTGATATTAGCTGTTCTCTCTATCCTTCTTTTCTCTCTCTTTCTCTGGACCTATGTTTTTTCCACCACCACCAACACCACCACCACCACCACCACCACCACGATATCCGTCGATACCAAGCACGGATCAGCGTCACAATGTTCTTTACCCCTCTTTCTAGCGTCGAGCTTTTCCGAGAAAATAACTGGCATGCGTAATTAACTGTATGCATCGTGTTCTTCTCCTATCTATGCGCGCAATCAGGAATTCGCTCGATAATTGCGACTTCGATTAATCGCGATGCTCCTTGTCATCGAGTTTATTTTCGTCGAATGGGTGGCTAGAGTCGATGGTACGACGACGATGATACTGTCTGTCATCGTCTTGATCGAGATATTTGCATGGATAGACATCTCTGGCCTTCCAACGAAGATGTGTACGTATTTGCGCGTATAAACTGCTTTGATCGGCGCTACAGTCGATCTCTAAATGTTACTGGCTCCTTTCGTCCTTCGCGCGCTATCGATTTTCGATCGCTCTAATTAGTGTTTGACCTTTCGATGGTATTCGTGCCATTTTCCTCGAGTGTCCTCTCTCCGTTACGAATATCGATCGAGCCGCCATGGGAAACAAGAAGGATTAAGTCGTGAATCGGTCGGTTGGCAGTGGCACAAAAGGAATCCACGGAAACACTGAAATCGTTTCGAATCTGCGTCTGAATAGCCGATTTCCTAGAAAGATTAAACCATTGTTCCATTAAACGATATCCGATTACACGATGTCCGTCGATCGAAAGAAGAGAAGGTTGAATTCCTGTAGAAGATACGCTGTAGTTCGTTCCGACCAATTCGTTCTTTATCGTCGGTTACTTTCACGTCGAACCGCGTTTATTAGATAAACATGACAAGATATACAAAGTATGGAAGCTAGTAGTCGAAACAGTCTTGTACACGATACTGGAGGGAAATATATGTACATCGGGAGTGTGTAACGAGCGTACGAAGCATATCGGTCGAGCGCACTAAATCACGGCTGATTTCTCGAACGAGCGTAGATTATGCGCGGCGGTGCTCCATTTAGACGCGCATATATCGCGCCTGTTTCTTCGAACGCGCGGCAAGTTTGCGTACGTGCACCAAGTACCGAACAAGCTTGCACGCTTTGCTTCCTTGTATCGGAACAAAACACGGCCGACGAAGAGAGGGATGTCTATTAATACGCTGTGGAAAGGAACAGAATCGTCTTCGGCGGAGTTCTCGCGATAGCAACTCGTTACGTCTACGTTCTGCCGCCTTTTGCAGGACACGCGTCTACATTTCGCCAAAATTATGTGTTTTCATTTTATATATTTTGATTCGCCAGTTAATCTTTGAGATCTTTTGCCGACAAATAACAATCGTTTCTTAAGTTTTAAATGTTACAGTATCTACGCGTCGAAACACTGATAGAACTATCGGGTAATATATCGATAATAAACTAAATCGGACATAAGTACCTATTAGGACAGCTATCTGTTGCATTTATTGGAAAACTGATAAATTTTATATTATAAGGTATATGTGAATCGAATAACGGATTTATAATACAATAACTGGATAATAGAAACAATGGAAGGTATTCGATTCGTACTAAATATCATCGAGTGTCTTAATACGAGCAACGTAAGATAGAAAGCTATAGTTGTCAAACTATCATTGTGAACAACTCACTGTTATCTCACTGTTTACCAAAATCGTTCGCATCGATCGTAGAATCGCTACTAACAACGAGTCAAATTGTCTATTTTCAAATATGTATATCGTTTAAATGTTACTTATACTCGAATCTGGGAAATTTGTGTCAAATAATTTATATAAATAGACGTAAATATCCCATTGATTCAAGTACGTAATTCTAATTTAATCAAAAATATATATCAAATCATTTCATAAGTAATATCGCGCTTATACTATATGTAACTTTAAATACGTTACAGAAGTTTATCGTATTAATTAATTAATAATATATTACCCATTGCATCGAGGACATCTTCATCTTTACGCAAGTTTTCTAATTCTTCTCTTATTTAATTTAAAATTTAACGTGTACATTAAGCGTAACGGATGGCATTGATCTGATATCTTTTTCCCACGCGTTTTTCATTTTTCTCGTCAGAATGTTGCATTTCTCATTAGTTGCAACCTTACCATATAAGACCAATTATCGTTAGTCAAGTTCTTTACCGATTAATTCTTCGTTTATTGCTTCTTCATCGGTGATCTGACCCATATTAATCGGAGGGTAAATTATATGCTACAACAATCTCGCGTAAAGGAAGGTTGTCATCTATTTTCGGTGGATTTTGAGACAGACAAGTTAGACGGATAATTCCGATAGTCAGCGGTATACGTGACAGTAAACGAACGTTCGGCAAGATTTGAGGGCCGTGGGATAGGCAGAAACGCGGCGACGCTTCGGTTCGCGTACGCGGAACGACAATTCCAATTATCTGTGCGCGTGCCTGTGTCGTGCCGGTATGTATACTCGGTAATAGCCTTCGCGATCTCGCGTGCTTGCCTGCCGAGACTCTGTATTCGTCTCGTTCAATGGAACATTTCGTATGCCCGATAATTCTGTATTGATCTCATAAACAATCTCTCTCGGTTTCGGGATGCATCCGGGTTTCGCTTCCACGAACAATCAATCTCGTCAGTGGCATATCCGCCGATCCGCGCCTTCCTAATCAGATCTCCCTTGATGTTCGATATGGGAGGATTTTTATCTTGCGCGAGAAAAAAAGCTTACAAAATTATACATTTCCTTAGGTTTTGTTTCTATAAAAAATAAATTACATCGTATTTACATTTGCAAGGATTAAAAGCGATCTAGCTGAAACTTTAATTTGGCTTTGTTAACTTTCTTTCGTAGAATGGAATAGTCATTACGATTATCAATTCAAACGTAGTACGTTAAAAAACTAGATAAAAGACACTGTTCGTTATTTTGTTTTATTTCCTGTTGCCAAAAAGCGATTTTATAATACATGTTGCGCAAAGTCATCATTTTGTTCTCTAATTTGCTATTATTCATCCTTTTCAACAAAAGTTGCTCGATTATCGCTTCTCACGTGTTACTGTTTTTCGCCCCCCGAGAGGCGTGTCTCGATAAGATTGACAATTCTTGTAAACTAGTAGACTGAATTAGTAGACATCGAAATTGCGCGTTATCGTTTTTCATGGGAAATCTACCGCGATTATTACGAAAATATCTACACTGCTTAAACGACACTTATTCGATATCGCAACTCGATAACCTTGTACTTTGCTATTATATTTCGAAAGCGAATTGCGTTAATAGGAACAAGTATTTGACGAGATTCAGGTTTTCGTAGATAAAGATCGTAGTTGGAGGTATTTTCGCAGACAAATTTCATTCGATTTCAACAATAGCTGTTTAATGCGTTTCTCGTTGCATTTCCGCTGTTGCCAATACATATGTGCATTTTCTGTGGTCACTGGATTTTAAAAACATTTCATTATCCGGATATTGTTTCGCAGCGTCACCTTGACACGCGTCGATACAACGCGATCCAGTCGATACCGCGTTACGTAAGCTCGACGTTACAATTCCTTAATCCTTCCCTATTGACGCGAGCACGTGGCAGATTTCGACACGCGTAGAAATCTTTTGCACTTCGTCATCGTAATATTCCGTACACATGAACCTGAAGTGTTATCGGATTCACGTACGAGCTGTTCCCTTTAACAAACATGGAGGAAAATGAGGCGTAACGAGAGAAAGGGGATGTTGATATCAGGTGCTCAACGGAGCGTGCGCTCGAAATATATCTTTTTCCTCGGTGCAACGTTTTTAAATAATTGGAACGAATTGTCGGATAATGAGGGGAAATGATGCTCGTTAAAATATTCGAACAACCACAGAAAAGAATTACGAGGAAAAAGTTCTGCGGCGAGCATTCTCTTCTGATATCCTGTTATTCGAGAATTAAAAAGTAGCTAGTAAAACTTGTTAATCCGTTCGGTCACGAAACTGTCCGCTTAATTGTCTGGCATTCTTGAAACGTTTCTTCGTTCGACGCCACGATAGAGGACGTTTAAACGAGGATAAATAAGGAATTTCAGGGAACGAAATCTCCTCGGCGTAAACAGCTTTTTTCCTTTGCAAACATCGTTTAACAGGGTCTGCAGGTGCAAACGAGCCCACCGCTAACACGGTGTACGTAATCGCGTTTAGAAAACGTATTCTAGGCGAACAATTGGGTTACAGAACGCGTTGGAGAGCGTTCGCGTTGGCTAGGCATGTGGCAATGTTTTGGTCGGCATCGATCGACCAGCCCTTACACTGCGGCGTAGTATCATACTTCCTTGCTTCTCCCGCCCGGTGCTCTCCCACCACCCGCATAATCCACCCACGCCCTGGTTCACTCAGCCACCCTTACACGCCAGTGATTCTCAATCGAATCGTCTCTACTACCTGATCGAATCTATGCTCTATTTACCGACACAATGGGGCTCTTTTCCATTATCGAATAATTTCTCCGTTGATAACCGAGACGATATTCAACAACGATACGCAAGTAATCTTGTGAAATTTGAATTAAAATATAAATTGACATTTTTCTGAACGTCCTGTAGAAACCAGGTATCGCTACTTTCTAGAAACTGTAGATTTCAAACACGATAGAGATGGTACCGCGAGACGTGGTCGTTGGTCGACTTATTTCGGGTTTCTAGATGTAACCTGTTTTCGCTAACGGCTGGCGGCTGTAACCGCGTTAAAGGCAATCGGCGAGACGCAACAGAGAGCCTCGGCTAGCCTGGAATTTGCATCGCGGTCGCCGGTACCGGGACCGT
Source organism: Bombus vancouverensis nearcticus (assembly GCF_051014615.1). Taxonomy (NCBI): domain Eukaryota; kingdom Metazoa; phylum Arthropoda; class Insecta; order Hymenoptera; family Apidae; genus Bombus; species Bombus vancouverensis. The sequence goes on along the minus strand of NC_134916.1, from coordinate 11,229,025 downwards.
ATAAATTGCAATTAATTTATTCGTCTGTCTCGTCCGGCGAGGATCGTGCGCGCGCCACGCACTTGAGGAACGCGACGACGCGACGTTCGAATTCTTCCCGCAACGGAGCACTGCTGTCAGCAGGCCGAAATTCGCCGAAACGCAACGGGCGTCGACGAACGCGGCCGACCGCCTCCGAGCCACCTCGAGCCTGCGACTTTGTACGTTTCAGTGGTTCTCACATGGATTTGTGTGGTGCGCTGTGGCGGTGGAACGTTCGGATGCGTCGCACCACTCCACACTGCTACCACGGTCGGGGGAGTTCATTGAACGAGCGAGCCGGCGCGCGGAGTGGACGCGGCAAGGAATGGCGCGTTCCACGGTTCACGGTCCGCGCGGATGCTCGAATTGACAATGCACCAGGATATCGTGTATCGCCTACGAACCGCCTGGAAACTTTGAAATAACGACGCCGCGAGCATCCACCACGACCTCCTCCGTTCCGACGAGTATCGAAAATTACTCGACCTCGTTACGTTTTCCCGTACAAGGACGACGTGCCGCAGGTATCGATCCTTTGACCGGGCCGTTGGCTACATTCGAAGGATTTCTTCTCTCGTTTACCTCGTCGATCGTTTTATCTCGATTTTACCTCGACATTTACCTCGACTTTTCCCTCCACTTTTACCTCCACTTTTACCTCGTTGTATCGCGAGGATGATTTTTGAGAATCTTACGCGTGTACGATATGGAGTTTCAGTTTTAGTACGATATGGAAATATTATAGTTGTAGGTGGCGAAGTATACTTCAGAGTTTTCTAGTCCAAGTTGGTCGATACGAACTCGCGTCGGAGGGCATTGGAAGCCGAAGATTCGACGAGATAATGGACGCTGGGCGGGTGAGGAATTCAACGAAGGGAGCTGTTCGGGACGGGAGAACGCGCGTGCGTTCCTCTTTGCACGCGCACCTTCGTACAGCGCGTAATTTTATTTACACAATGATAGAGGTACTGGTTGTGTTTGTCGCCACTCCAGGCTGGCATTACCTATATCTCATTACGTTCGGCTTTATCGCCTGTGGCACTCTCTAGCTTTCAAAACAACCGGCACTGCGACCGAATCGTAATAAAAGAATCTCTGCCGCGTTCCACAAGGGAAAAAGCGTAGTCGTCGTAGTCCGATTACGTGACTATTTGCGTTTTCTAAATCTAACGAGAATCCTGCTTTTCATCGGTTTCGGACGACGAAATTTGGTATGACCTACAAAAGGGCAGCGAGAAGAAGCAGCTTAGTACAACGTAAACCGTAAACGTAAGCGCGGCCCATCGTTACTATGTAAATTTATTCAGGGGAAGGAGAAAAAGTAGCCGGAAAACAGGTCGCGTACACCGCTTGCTACAAAATGTCGCGAATTTTGCTCTCGAAATTCTCGATTCTTTGCGCTTCTTCTTGGTATCGTGTGTTTAAACATATACGAAAGACCATGACGCGTCCATATTTGTCGATTTTAGTATTTTCGTGGCCCTTGGTGGCTGAGCTTCGAAAATATACCTGGTTTTCTAAAGATAGATCACGAACCTCTGTCAAATCTTGCATGTACGTGTTTAATATCAGGACAATCGACAATTTTGGAATGTTCAATAAGATGTAAAACTGCGTATTGAATCTCACAAATGCAGGCACAACTTTAATAACATAGTTATTTAGTTATTAAATTTTAAGTTTGGTTGTCGTGTTCTTTCTCTCTATGGTCTTCATATGCGGTCGTTTTATGAAAGTGGAGGAGGAATGTGACGCGGCGAGAAAAACGCGCGGTATGGAAGAAAGCGAGGGACCGCGTGCGACTCGGTGGAAATCGAGAAATGAAGCAAATAGAGGACGAGGAACGCAGTCTGCGCAACGACTGCGTTCCAAGATAGAACGGAGTGTCGCGTACGAATGTAAAGTCTGCGAGAGAAGCGGAGCCAGACAAAACGAGACAAGTTGGAAAAAAAGATTCGCAAGACCTATCGACACGCGGCTAGAGCGTGCCGCGATGGATCGAGGAACGAGGTGACGTGATTGTCTTTGTTGTTCGCTCATGGACCTCCGTAGTTATTGACGCGACACCAGCCAGAAACCCATGAATGTAGTGCGTATGTAGCTTCTCAAGTACCATTACTCGGTGCGGCGTCGTCGTTTGCTACGATCCTCGCCAGCGATTGGTCAAAGGTTCGACTCGTTAAATCGAGGAAGAAGGGGCTGCGGAGTCGATATACGAGATTCTTCTCGTGGAATGGCAGGACCGGAGAGAGGAGTCGAACGAGCATTAAGCCTGGTTCAGACACGGCCGGTAGTTCAGCCAAGTAGCAGGTAAAGCCGAATTTACACTGTTCGTATTGGAGGATCATTGCGGATGAAACGAGGGAAGCAAGGTATTACGACGAATCATCCGCTGTGATCATCCAGAATGAAACAGTGTAAATTCGGCTTTACCTGCTACTTGACCGAACTACCGGCCGTGTTTGAACGAACCTTTAGCGACGAAGAACGAGTATCGACCATCTTTTCTCTCCCATTCACTCGGTCCTCAACACTGTAGGTACGCGAATAACCAACCACGCATCGAGCGTGTTCGAAAAAGACAATAGAGAAGCTCGATGCGACGTAGTGTACCGCTTCGAAGGAAAGAAAGACACCGTGGCCTGCGTCTAATTCCACAGTGACCCTTTCTTTCTCTCGCACGCATCGCTCCCTCTTCTTCCTCTTCTTCCTCTTCTTTTTCTTTTTCTTCCTGTCCTCCATCTCCTTCTCTTCCTGCCGTTTCCTTTCGCGGCTACGATTCGGTATAAGAGCTACCGTGTTTTCAGTGCGTTGAACCGATACCCTAGGCGACTTCTATTTTTACGGAACACCGACCGTTGGAATTCACAGCTTTAAATTCTCGCGGCGCTGTGGCACGCGGATGACATACTAAATCATAGAATTCTATCGAAATCTTCTACGATTCTATCAAATTTCCACGGTGCCACGTAACACGGTTCTACGTAAAATACCTGTGACATCTTAAATCTAGGAAATATTACGTATGAAAAAAGGCATGCGAAACATCTGCAAGTTAGCGATAGTCACCATTATACGATGCCTAGTCTCGGTAGACTTCCGTTTGAAGCGCGTGACAGGTGATACGCGAAAGTGAGCGACGAGGAGAGAGAATTAGAACAAGCGCCGAGCGTGAGAGAGGGAAAGATAAACGTGGTCGGATGGTCGGTGTCGACGGACCGGCAAACGCGAACACAAACACTTCATAGTAGAACGTAGCGGCGTGGTGAATGAAGCCTGCGGCCTACTGCCCCCTCCCTTTCTCTCCGTACTTCTCCTGTGTTTCGCGTCGACCGTACTTCACCATGTTTCCCCACTCCGTCCCTCGCCGCCTCGTTCACGAGTCGATTGCTTCCCCCTTCCCCTTCAACCCCCTACTTCTCCCCACTATCTGGCCGCCGTGTGTGTGCGCTACTATCCTCCCCACTCCAGTGCATCGCTGCGACCAACAATGTACCCATCTTCCTCGTTCTTCGTTTCACTTGATGCACCGACTACACGCGGCACGCACGCACCGTGGCACAGGGGCGCGGGAAGACCGCGTCGCGACGCATAAAACGGACGGACGACGGATCAAAAGCGCGGCAGATCGTCCGTTTCCGGTACGGCTAATCTGACTGAAATGTTTTTCCAACCGATGACGCGTAATCGCTATCCGAGCGAAGAGCACTCGGTAATCGGTCTTTAAAGCGAATCATCCGTGAGCTCATGGATTTTTTCATGTCGACATTCGTTTGTTCGTTCGATATACACGGAAAAATTCAGACTGCCTATCTCTTTGTATGTTTAGTTTTTCGTTCGTTTTTATTATCCCTGTATTTTTCCCGGGGATTTTTACTTGTTCAGAAACGAACAATCTCGTTTAGCAGCGGTACAAACACGCAGCGAAACGAACCGGTATAACTAACGCGTAATGTTGCTTTATGTAAAGCTTGTAGTTTTAATACCTATAAGTGTACTCTCTGTTAACAGTACTCGTTAAGCGTACTCAGTGTTTGTAGTTACTTCCAAAAATATACGAACAATAAATATTTGGATTGATTTATTTATGTTTTTTGTTAGTTTGGTATATTTTTATCAAGTAACTTTAACTGTAGAGTAAATAGAACGATTCGCGTTTCACGATGTACTCCTAGTGACTGACTTGTCTGTTTGTGTCACACCATCCCCGTTCGTATTTGATCAAGAAAGATCTCCGTCGTTAATGGACCACGCTACGATTGTTCCAATAATCCCTGCGAGAAAAGAGATATAACAACAGTCGTGGAAACTTTTCTGGGCATGTTGAATTAATCCACTTACCGGTTAACGTTCGAGTTTGATGTTTAACCATTACAGCGATCTCGAATCCCGGGAACGTTTCATCGTTCCCAGTGAAATATATTCTTCGATTAGCGCGATACGTATCACGGATACGGATAAATAGCGGTATGCGCACGTGTCGAAGCGACGAATCGACATGTGACGGACTACGTCGGCTTTATTTGCATCCCGCGTGGATATTTTAGCTTCCGTCGCGCTATCTCGTCTGTCAGCCTACAAGAGGAAGGCTAGAAGCATTTCGGATGGAATACGCTGCGAAGAGTGGTCATCCGTTATTGTATTTTTCTCGATCGAAAGGCGGGATTTCCTATGAGAAATTATCTTTGTGAGCAAGCTCCGCTTTTCCTAAAAATCTCATAAACTTCGACGAAATTGAAGTACGTATTTATAACACTGTCATTTTTCTAATTTTTCCGGTGGATTTCTATCGAGCATTTATTATTCAAATATATTTTTCCTCCATGAAACGACATGTAAGTCAATTTATTTATGTTTCTCAATAATATTGCATTACAATGTTAAATAGGGCGTTTCACCACCCAGGTATTTTCCTTTGACAACCGAATAAAAGCGTGATTAAAAAGCATCCCCGCAGGCTGCTCCGTGGGACAAGCGTTTCTACATTATGACGAGTTTCGCGATTATGCATACATCTTGGTCGGCGACCCCTTTTACAGATATACATACGAGTCGTGCGAGTTTGTTCCAGCTCTTCGTTGCGTCGGTTCGTTTCCCGAAGGACCGAAGCCCTCTGCTTTTTCCCACGCGCTCGGGTGTTGTAGAACGATCGATAATAGAGAACAACGTAGAACGTGTTTAAAGCATGTACAATCCAGTTGTTTTCTAGGTCTCTACGCCGCACGGAAGTGCTTGTAAAAGACAGGTATCTCGCTAGTTTTTCTTCTCGCTCCCCCTTTTTTTTTTTACGTTGCAGTGCGTTTCGACGCCGGAACAAACTTCATTCCGACTTTTTTCAATGCCCTGAAAAGTCTCTTACCTATTCTCCGTGGTACACAGAGAAGGAGCATAATCGCTTCTTTTTCCCTACAGTTTACCCGAACTGTTCCTCCGCGTTTTAAAATTTACTTTGTCCTGAGAATAGTCACGCGATCTAGTTTCCCTGCCTTTTTAAACTCTTGTTAGTGCTACTTCTTTAGCTTGTTTTGGTGTTCACGCGCACAGAAAGAGAGGCAGAGAACCGGATAGGTAGATGCTTTAAATGCCAATCGATTTTTCCAGTAGTCTATAACTTGTGATTAATTGGCAACTTTTCCACCCGATGCGGTTTTCTCAGGAACCATCGAAATCCGCATTCCCTTACCCCTTTCGCTGTCTTCTACGCAACCTTTCGGAATAAATGATCGTTCGACCAGATAACACACGCTCGTCTTCAAGATTATAGACACTCTGTATAATTTTGTTGCCGCTGGAAGAAATACGCATCCCATAAAAATCCCGTAAAGACGAAGTGTACGGGAAGTCGAGACGATACTGGGAGAATAAACTTGCGACGAAATGTTAACGCTCTGACAGAAACGATGGTGACGGCGTTACATTCTCAGCCTTACGATACCATCGATTGTCCGATCGCGAAACGAAAATTTCGACACCAGGGTCGACCGACGTTCAATCGATCGAATCGATTTTAAGTGGAAGCTTTCCAGACGAACGAGATGTTAACGATTGACAATCCGATGGGTGGCAACGATCGTTATCGGTCATCGTCGTCGTCGTCATCTTCGTCGTCGTCGTCTGGTTGAACGAAGTGGTAAGAAGCGTATTGGGAGCGGAGAGGACGGGGCAGCGGAGATTTAATGGAGCGGATCGCTCGGTACCAGGGCGCGTGCTACCGCGTATACGGCCCGGCTGACCCCTTCATACGCAATAAATCAATTATCGCTCGTTAGCAAGAAAAATATACCTTCAATCGAATCACGTTACTTAACCCGAGTGTCATGGTAACCAGAACGGTGTTTTGCAAGCACGCGTCCATAATGCAGTCGTCTTATTTGTTCAAGCTACTTACCGTGTGAATTTCTTACCCCTTTGTCATAAATTACGATTAGGTATCTGCCAAGAGTATTTGCTCGCCGATGATTTGTTCGTCGGTCATTTATACGGTTGGCGCCACGCGATGACGTCTTCATCGAAGAAGTCAGACAAGAAACACGCGAGATTACGTACCATCGTTGATTTCACGCGATTCCTACTCTCGTAAACGATGATATTGTTCGCTGGATGGATGCATGCTGCGGTCGTTTTTTACTTCACGTCAATCTAATTTACGGGTAGAGGACATTGCCATCGTCCGTTCCGTATGATCGACTGTAAACAATTATTCGAGATCGTGAGAATCGCGACTGTTGAATGGACATTCCAAGCCACGGTCCGTGTCCGCGGGAAAGTAGAAAATACCGTGTTAGTCGGCGGTGCTCGCGGATGAGCTGTGCCGTTTCTACGGATAGGCTAGTTCTACACAGAGATGTACCTACATCAATCGTTACCGCCCACAAGCATTCGTACATCTGCTGCAATTTCATCTTGAAATAGTTTGATTTTTTTTTTATTATATATTACATGTTATAATTTAGACTGACAGATTTTTATGAGTTTGTGGGAAATACAAAGATGTAAAAATATACAAAATGCACATAACATGCAAATATACGTGAAATATCGAAGAATACTACTTGCTACAATATTTAATAGGTTAAACAATTTTCTACTTAGGTTCCCCCTTTTCTAATTAGACACGTAAAAATATGAATTTACTCGCACACATACACATATATATTTATATATCCCCAGTTTAGTTAAAGTACAATAACGTTCCTCTACCGGTTCTTCTTTATCTCTTTTCCCATAATTCGAATCAAATGTTGTACTAAATTTAAACTGAAACGAGAGATATACTCGCATCGCTCTAATTCCATATTTATCTCTAATTCACGACTGACACTTCATAGAATCCATACGAACTTTTAGAACGTGACTAGAAACACTGAATGCTTATCGTGGTACACATATTCCTGTGTGAAACTAGCCATAGAACTCTCGCGCGGACCGTTCCACCGTACAGAAGAGCAAAACAAAGGTTTATCGTTCTTGTCATCGACAAACCGTGTTTTCCTTTCGTTTGATCGAGCAAAACGAGTCTGGAATCAGGAGGTAGACGAACCCGGTTCGATTATTAATTTACGGGTCTCTTTCTCGAGAGTCGAACGAATACAAGTCAAAGAGTCGTTCTTCGTTATAGTTGCAAGAGGGTCGACATCGTGAAAACAGAGTGACGATTTCACGGGTCGCTGGAACTAATATTAGATCGTCCCTCTCCAGTTATAAAGCGTAGAACGGGAGGGTATCTGCGCGCGTGGACATCGAGATATCATACGCGTCGGACGGAGAAACGTCTCGCCGGTTGCTGCTTTTAGTTGCTTTCGCGACGACTCAAGATGCACGGAGCACCAGAGGGAGAAGCCTCGCGAAACGGTCGGTTCGAACGGGGAATGAGTTTTATCAAAACTCGATGGCCTGAATTCGTAGCGATGAATGACGATGGATGACGTGTTCATTGAAGTATGTTCCTCTATTCTTAGAACAGAGTACGTGGCTAGCTCAGTAGCCAACTCGTTAAGTATTCTACTTTGAGCGAGAGTGCGTCCCGCTTCTAAACTAACGATTCTCGTACCGACCAATCAGACGGTTGAATTTCAAGCTAGAAACAGTCGTAAAAGTAAAAGTACTGTACCGAGCTGGCGAGAATATGTGTCCGATTGACAGTAATGAATTAGATTTACTTCAATCTCGTATGGTCACGTCTATTAATCGAAGGGACCGCTGTAACAAGAAGGCAGCTCCAATTTTTCCATTAATTTGAGTAAACCGACAAATACCAACCCTAATTCGATTCGAATCAAATCACTCTTACCAATGTGCTTTTACGATCCACTAATATTCTTGCAATTAGTATGGCAAATCCATGCAGAATTCTATACAAAGGTTCTAGATCTATAGGCTCTTAATTTACGAAACAAATTGTGCGTTCGCAATTGTATTTATTAAACTTCCTCGTAATAGACATAAAACAACAGAAATAGAAGGCGGAAGTTTAATAAATAACGGAAGAAATATAGGATCTGGTAAATAAAAACCTACCATTGATCTTTAAAACAGTACAAGTAAATCTCTGTAAATAAAATAACATAGTAATAAAAAAGACTGATACTAGTTGCATAGATAGAGTGTGGAAAGAGGCGTGACGAAGTGAAAGGGCAGCTAGGGCAACGTAAACCCTGGACATCGTTGAGAGCGACGCTGTGGGCGGCGGTCCAACGAAAAGGGTCCTGTGTATAGGGCTTCGCGTAATGAAAAGCACCGTTTGGCCGCTCCACAGCGGCGAATTTCGCAAACAAACATTCCTGGACGATGATGCTCTATCCTACGCGTCCTCGCGAATATTGCTCGCCGACACACGCCGAGCGGACGAGCTTTGTGCGCCCTCAAATCGGCCGCGAGCTGCCTCAGTTACAACAGCCGCACAACTTTCCAATTTTAATTGGATTTATAGCCTCCGGGATCCGTCGATCTTCTCGCCTGACGCATCCGCGTTTTTCGTGTCTCATAGCGGAAGCCTTTTGTAACAAGAGCAACGAGATGGATTTTTCAATTTTACCCTATCCATCTCCCTTAAAGTTCTACCAGTGGAAATTATTTACGAAACGGATTAAAAAGATAAACGTTGACTCGAGAAAATCTAGCACGACGTTGAACGGACCCAAGAACAACGTTTCTCCGTCGTTTCCTAAAGTGATCGTAATTATGTCGTGGAAATAGCTTCGCTTCGCGTCGTGCACCCTTCACGTTTCATTTACGCTTTTCCAAGCTAAAATCTGAAACGTTCAATTTCCCACGTCAAACATTTCCACAAATAATCGAGATGTGAAAGTACTCTTATTCATCTAAATTGTACAATACGTTATGCCGAATGGGAGAATACGTATTACGTCGAGTGTGACATGGAATATATTTAGTTGCCAGCCCAATAGTTTCGGGGATTTCGTTACGGCCATGCCAAAAGACATGGTTTCGAGAAAAATGTAAGAAACGTTTTAAGACGATATTTTTCCCGGATGGAAAAAGATCTTGTAACTTTACTGTCGATCAAATGCTCATTGTTCGTACCGCATATCACGTATGATACGAGAAACTTGAATTACCTACATTTGAAGAAACTACATTTTCTTATCTGAAGCAAACAATTCCTCGATTGTCTCTTTATGAATTGCTCTGGCACAATACTCTATGTAAAAATTCGAAGAAAATTAAGAAGAAACTATTAGCGAGGTGTGCCCTTTTAACCTCCGTCGAAATAAAATATCTCCCGTTAGAGTCAAGCGACTTTTAATTGGACCATGTTACGTAAAAACCTCGATCATGCGAAATCGAATAAATTTAGTTTGAAGATTTTTATTCTTAAGGAAGAGTAGCTTTATTTCTATTAGGTATATTTCATTTCTTTTCGTTTTCTTACAGAGTTTTTCAATGGCTTATCCAATAACGAGTAGTATAATTAATATTATTTTAAATTTCTGTAGTTTCTGACAGTAGGTATTATTCGGCAATTACAGCTTCAGAATCATCCGCGTCAAAGTCGAGACATTTTACGTTGAAGCCCTCTTTGTCTTCGATAAGTCTATTGTCACTGTTTAATTTATCATAAAAATTTAAACGATCTGCTGGGAACGAGGTGCTTCGTTTCTTGTAAAGTTTTAAGCTTTGCGTTTGATATAAGTTTACATTTGACATTGGTAGATCCGTAAAAACATCCATAATGTTGATTTATTATTTCATATTTTCAATTTATTATTTATTATTTCAAGAGAATTGGAGAGTTCATTTTGCTTAAGCATAACCAAATGATTTGGAAGTTTTCTGCGAGATAATTACAAACCTAAAATGGAGCTATACCTTGGTAGTTTCAATCATTTTATTGCGTAGTAGTTGTTCTATGAATTGACAATTTCTTGCAAAATAAAGAACACAATATTGACACATTAGACACATAAGAAAAAGGCTTCTGTCTGGTACGTTACCTTTAAAAACTAACTAACATGGTGAGTGACATCCCATGGATAGAATTATCCGAAGCTATCCAACTTTTATGTCGATATTCTGGACTTTTGTTTCGATTCTTCAATTTCTTTTAAGCGTAAGCTTCAAATTTACGTTACGCAAGTGAATAACACAGCTAATCCTGCATCTCTCGTTTCATTTTTTTAATTCTATTCGTATAAGAAATGTCCGTGTCTAGCAATGAACGTAATGTAAAATGTATTATCGGGCTATACTCGTGAATAATAATAATAATAATAATAATAATAATAATAATAATAATAATAATACGCGATAATGACATGGAATCCATACTAGATTCAATTAGTCTTTTAGAACTTTGAGGATCGATAACTTTCTGCGTAATATAGCCGAATAAATCGCCCGATAAACAATAACCTTTTCATTCGCAGATACTCTGGTTTAAAAAACATCGAATTTAATCCACGTTAATTTTCGAGTCGATCGATGAACACGTTACAAAAAACCGTAATTATACCAGATTACATATACATATACGTTGAATGTAGCGAGGTCGGAGAAAAATTGGCTCGTAAATAGTTCTTCATCGTGGTGGACGAGCGCAGTGAAGGGCATGCGTTAGCCAGACGGTGGCCGATTAAATCGCGTCCGCCCTCCGGGTTAAATATTGACGTTTTCCTACATAAAATTCATGCGAACATTTATTTCCTGATATGTATTTACCTTGTCCGCCAAGTACATCGGGTTCCGGTTAAATATCATCGCCCAGCGGCTGTTTATTCAATCGAGCCTTCTATGAGGAAATCGGGCGAATTCAAACGTATATGATAAAATGCGTGCACAAAAGACGATATTTAATCGATACCTGTAACCAGTCGTATAATTCATACGTTATAATTCTCTGATTGCAGGATATTAATTGATGGGAATATCGGCGGAGAAACAGGACGCGAAGACGATTCGCATATGTCGGCGGAAGTGTTAAGCAGCGGAGGTTGAAAGTGTTCTCGTAAAGGAGAGAGAAAATCGACTGTGTACTGTGAGACGAGTGGCGAGGTCCTGTGGTTTGATTCATTAAACTCAACTTGGATCGAAGTCGAAATCGATGGCGCCATTCAACCCAACTAGTCATCGATGTTATTTCTTCATAGGAAGGGACTGATATTCGGCTCATCCTCGATACAGGATTGAGCCCGAACAACTGTACAACAGCGCGAGGAGAGATGTCTCTTCTACCATCGATCGCAGGAATCTCCAATTGGTCCTGAGTCTCGTCGATCTTCCTCGAATCTTCATCCACCGCATCTTCGATTCTTCTTCGAGTAAGAAAAAAAGAAAAGAAACACGTTCATCGAGAAATCTTCAAGAAGAAGCAGAAGACTGGATCGAGTTCGAGGAAGATGAACGACAAGATAGCGAGAGAGAGAGAGCCGTTTGAGTCAGTGTAGGCGAAAGACGGCAGAGAAGAATATCGAATCCTGTTCTTCGAAGGTCCGTCTTCGAAGTGACGATTATCCAGAAAATTTTTTGCCCATCATCTGCGAGAAATCCAAACATGGAGCCGTTAACGTGGTGCACGCGCAGGCTCGGTGGTAGCGTAGCGGCGTCCGAGGAGTCGACGATCGCCGTGACTCTCGCGAAGGTTGCCGCCACGACCTCCTCCCGTCTCTCGACCAACGCTAACCCTGTCAGCGATTGTTCTTCCACCACGACCTGGATCTGCGAAACCACCTGCCGTCTGACTGACACTAGCGAAGATGCGAACAGTGTCCTCCGTCATTGTCACTGTTGGTCAAGCAGTGCTACACCAGGACACGACGGACCGCCACTTTCTCTCTTCTTGCCGAATCGCCAAAATCAAAGCAACGTTTGCGATCTCTGCGAGCGTCTTCGTGGACGAAGCTGCGATTATTCCACGCTAGACGAGAAAAGCACGGAAGGACGTTTCGATCGAATAACAAGACGCGGGCAACGACAAGTGGTGAATCGTGACGTAAATCACACGATGATTTCCTCCAAGATATCACAGCGCGACAGGTTGGTGTCTGACGCTTCTTCGACCAGCTACGTCTCCAGCGTCGTACGGTGGAGTTTAAGGCCGGAGAGATCGTTTCGCTGGACCAGGCAGAAGCATGCGTTAGCCTGGACGATTTTGTTCCTATTGGTACTCGTGCCCTCCACTTCCGCGAACCTGCAAAAGGGAATGTCAAGAGGTTCCTCCAAAGAAGAGGGAGGTGAGTTCGATCAGTTACGTCTGTATCTACCGTTCGTCGCTCGGGAGATGACATTTGAGACGGCACATGGCAAGAGGAGTACGCTCGGTTAATGCGTTGCCTGTAACATCTGAAACTCATTTTTTCGACCCTCGTGTGCAAACATATCAGACGATGGTTATAAAATATTCAATTTCATTATTCGATCGAATTAAAAGGAAAGCTCAGAATCATTTTACGTTAATTAAGGAAAAACGAATGAACAGGCTGACGAAAGTTCTCGAATTCTTGTAGGCGGCTTTTATGAACATATTATGTGTTATACAGAATATTCTGAAATTCATACCGTACGCTAATTTTGTTTATTCGGTACATGTGCGCGATAAATATCTTGTAATTTGTGCGTGTTTACAATTATACGTGATTCGTACATTTGTATGTTTTTACATTCCGTACGGTACATTTTTCGATTGGTTTTAAATTCGATCAGTACAATCGTGACAGTCTGATTACAGTGCTAATAAAATTTCAAAATGTTTCGTATAACATGCCATATCGACGTAAAAGTGTCCTGTGCTAACTGTTCAAATACTTTCCTGAACCGGTGTATCTCTCGAGTATAGCTACTATCGTATAAAATTCTCAAATGAGTTTCAAGGAAGTGAAAACGTGTATGTTAACGAACGATTTCTCTCTCTTTCGATCGGTGTTTTTTTCCGGATTGCTCCCTCTGGAATGCTTGGCAACCGGAAAACTGATAATGAACTGGGACAACAAACAGTCGGTAATCGAATTTCGAATCCATGCTGCGCATTAATTACATTTGGCACAGTTTTAACGTTGGCTTAATGATATTACAGTTGGTCGATGCGACGCGCGAAATATCGCTGGCAATTCCGCTTAATTCGTTTCGATGAACAGAACATCGGAGTATGAAACAGGATTTAAAAGAACACCGATAAAACTTGCATGCATACTTAGTGCTTTTCCCATTCTCGCTTCTTTAACGACCCTATTTTAGTCCGATAACGTAGCGAAGATCGATCACTCCGTAAACAATCAAAATATATACGTAGAGTGATGCAGTGTTCCCTGGATCATCGTAACGTCTTCTGTCATGTATTTTTATATTAATCCACCGTTTAAATTTCCACCGTTTTATCACTATATTTTCTTACGTTCAATGTTTACAATTGTTGGATTTGGCGGTTGGTTACTGAAAAAGAGAACGAAACATTTTTGTTCTACGTTGTACGTTTATGATAACATTACGAATAGATAGGAATTGTTCTAATTACATAAAATCGATACAAATACTGTTTTATATTATTTAGACTATGCAGTATATATTAACCCTTTGAAAATTGATTTCTTTCTATCGTTTGAGAAAGGATACAGAAGCAAATAATTTCTTTTTATTAGTTATCGATAATGAAAACATTTTTTACTGGCGATTTTGTAAAGAAAATATAACGCGTTGAAATACGAGATCAGTTTTATCGAACGCAAATATATTTATCGTCTAGTTCATTAGCATAACAACTTCTTAAAGCACAATGTATATGGAACATCGGGTGTAAAAGGATTGTGCAAAATTGTAACATGAAACGGACCAAATCAGATTGCGTTGAAACCCGTTCTCATTGAAAAAATGCCATCTATATACGCCAATGTAATAACCACAAATATATTATACAACGGAAAACAGAAAATTCATTAGCTCTGCTAAACGAGGGAACCGTGAGCTATAAAGGTGAATATTCATATTCATAAATACGGCAATATGCTTGAGGACATGCAGACAACTTTCCTTATCCCGGATTATTGTAATTTCTCAGCTCGAAAGCCAGTTATAATGATCCGAGGAATACTGTATAGGAAAGCAAACGACGCTCGGAATAATCACACATTTGTCTCAGCGTCTCCGAGTTGTAGATCGCTATTTTCTAGACCAGAAATTCTTTAACTCTTCTAACTATCGTAACAATCTGCATCCTTTTCGTAGACTATTCGACAACTTTCGTTTCTAACTGCTTTCGATATACCCATCCATCAAAGCAATTGAAAGCAGTAGCAACGATACTTTGCTTTGCTTTTCTAAGTTCGAAGAAACATCGGTGAAACCTGAGGGTACGGTCGTACAAGTGCATCGCCAGCACGACCGTATTTTATGAAGGCAGAAACCCTCGCCTCCCAGCTGTTTGTAAATCCGCTCGAAAATATTGACCGCGTCTATTCGGCGTGCGCGCATCAACCGAACGTCCGCGCGAATGCAAATATTAATTAATTGCCGACCAAATTGCAGCTCGGATATCAGGTTCGTTGATTTTTCCGCGTCGTCGATGATCAAGCCATCATACATGTAGGTACATAACCGTTCATAAGTATTATGACATTTAAAGATCACACGGCAGTAATACGACAAGTGTATTTTTGATGATTTTTAAACTTTCACGTTAGTCGATAATAAAAGAAAGAAAACAAATTTAAACCGCTTGAAAATTTAACACCGGAAAAAAAGTAACGAATTTAAGCTTAGCTGTTATGTTACTTTTGAATTCAATTCGGATAAAGCATCCACATATTCGATGTTACAATAATACTGCTGTCAATGTGATACAACAAAAATTAATTCATCTTTTGTCTATATACACCTGTCGCGTCTTTATCATATTTCTTATTATCTGGCTGCACGAATGCTACAGATGATTTTACAATGCAGATTTAGATTCTCGATAGATTTCTTGGAGTCTCAGAATTCGCATTCAATTTCTTTGATAAGACAGTTTAGAAAACTGTGATGCTGTCGACAGATTATTAGTACGATTTACTATATTTACGATATGCATGTTGGATTGCAAACATAAAGCGCGAATATAAAATTCTGCTCGATTAATCATTTCTTTATTATTTTCGATTCGTTGTCACGTTTCCTATAAAATCAGCAAGTGTCTTAATACGCATGCACGGGAATGTATATCGGGTTATCACATTCCGCGTTTTTCACCTCGTCGATCGATACTCCTCTTCCTGTTGCTCGAACAAAGTATTTCAACGACTCGAGAACTGGTCTTTCCCAATCGTTACTTCGAATCGGGTTAATAAGTCATCAGACGGAGTGAATTGTCAAGCGGAAGATAGGGATTAATAGTAGACACCACTGAAGTCACTAAATGCTTCGTAATGGACAGATTTTCGACCTACTTTGCATTTTTGCGACAAGAAGCTGGTGTAATTAACTTGCTGCCCATAAATATTTGGACCCCTTTGTATTATTATCGAAGATGAAATGTATTATAAAATATACGCATATTGCTCAATATTATTAGTGAAATCTTACATATTCCAGGTCACAAGTTACTATAATTTTAACCAGTTATTTCGCACAATAGTAACAAATTCTACGTATCGATCTTAGCAATTGCAATCACACATGATAATTACACATTCGATATTTTTGCAATGTCGAAAAGGGCGAGAAAAATGTATGTTTAGTCTGAGAATCAAACGAAGACATAGTTTTGACGCGGAGAACATATTGAATTTGAAATTTGCCCTTTCATGAGATGATAGAGGATGGCTTGCAAGTAAATTTTCTGACGCACGATTGACTGAATATCTTCATTGGCGATGGTGGAAAAAATGTGAAAGAAGAGACGAAGAGCGTGGGTTAACTGTACGTCATGATGCTTTGGTATTTCATCGCACAAAAGTAAAACCTTTTTCATTTTCGACGAGATTAATTTCCCTTTTCTCTATAGACTCACGGTAGACTTTAAATCAGAATAAATTACTTTTGTGTTGGAAAGTTGCTTCGACTCTTTGTAAAGTGAGAATCGTGTTCCTCGGCCAGATTCAACAAAAGGGCTCGTCCTTTTGAAACAATTCGCACTGTTTCCCAAGAGTTACATCATCCCAGCATTAATATCTTTGATATCATTAATTCATATCTTTAATTTATCAGAGGAACGATACTGGCCGGTATTATCGACCGTTTCATAATATTACAGAAATAATATACGTTTGCGCAACTTAATCATTATACAGAATCGATTCGTTCGCATTTTCGTAAAATCTCTACTTCAAAGCGGTTCATTTCAACGCGTGATGTTGTAATGGAGGGAATATTCGTTCCAGGTTTATTACGCTCGTATATGTATAAGTGAATAACGCTCGCATATATTCGACCTGAAACGTCAAAAATGATAAATCTTTTCTTCAGCGAAATTGTTTCTTGGATGAAGGATATTTATTTTGGGTATTTATTTTTGCAATTTGTAACACTTTTATATAATACAATAATGACGTTATATTTTACGATCGTTAATGTAATGCACGGACGGAAGGCGATTCTTTTCATTAACGCGATAAACACAATTCATAATTAATCTAAAAATATTAAAATGTATAAAATATCTGATACATTTTACAATATGCTACCATACATAATTGGTACGATACATATTATAAAATTGAATATTAATGTAATACTCTGTTTCTCTTTTTGTATTTAAATGTTTGACGTTGACTATTTTCCGTGTATCAATATACATACTATATATGATGTTTTCCATTCAGATATTTCATTTTATTATAACTTTTTAATAAAATTTCAAACGGTGTGTGTGTGCGTATATAACATTTCTCTTTTCTCTTATTTATTTCCATAGAATATTCTGCCAAACTTTAATCGAGAAAACCTGCAACACCATACATATATACGTAAAATGCAAAGTGAGCAGACTTTATCTCACAGTATCATTAGTATATGGTCATGGCTCAAAAATTTAGGTTACCTTATTTAATGAGGGAACTTGAATTTTTTTAACGAGAGAAACGCGAACAAGCATGTTTGAGCTTTTATATAATTTTAAATTAATATATAACGGAGGAAAAGGTTCGGTTATGATTATTTTATAGGTATTTTCAATGTTTCGACATCTCGAGGGAAATTCCAATTATTCAACGAGAACAAACAAAGTATTACAATGTATTAAATAATTTCATGAATTAAATAGATTAATAATTTCAATTGGAAAGTTTTATAATCCGTAAAATCGTTTCGCGGTCCATAAATTAAATATGAAACGTCGCTGTTTGCAAAAACAAAAGATACAATATTATAACGAGGACAAATTCTAATAAACCTACTAAAAGCAAACAAATAGTATAAAATTATTTCTCATTTTATTTTGCCTTTCTCGTTTCTTTCTTTTCGTGAATATCTTAAAATCTCAAAATACATACCTCAAACTCCTGCGTGGTAATAAATATCGATTGCTTCAACGAATAGAATAAATAAGTCACTGATAAGAACGTGCCAATTATTGACCGTATGCAATACAAGTTTCAACATTAATCTTTGCCGAATCGAATTTGTTTTAGACTTTGACTGCAAGATTTGAAATCGATTTTGTCAAGAATAAATATGTTTATCAACTAAGTAGATACGTGATACTTTGTGAAGTAGTAGACCAGGGTAGGTTGTAGCTCATTATGTAACTCGATTATATTTGGGTATCTGAAACTCATTAATCAAGTGTTTCTGATGCTAAGGTGTATATTTGTACATGCACATACGTTAGGCTTTGATGGTCGGTATTCAATCGTTTTCGTTTCCATAGCAATAAATATTCGCGTTGTCTTTTCTATTTGCCTGGAACTACGCTATGTAGAACTGTATATTATAAATTACATTGGTACATAATAGGGTACATTGATACGCTTGCTTTGAAGCTTTTCTATACCGCGACTACACATTTTTCTTTTCTTTTTTAAATTCGATTCCTTGAAAATGACCTGAAATTACATCAACAGAACAAAACACGATGAAATATCGCAAGGTGTTTTTGACAAAACTCGTGTCGCGGTAAAGGAAGGCTCATTGTCACTGAATCGATGTGCAAATATTTGCAAGATAGACAAAACGACCTTATTGATTCCTATATACATAGCACTACATGTTATATTTTAGCATGATTTTTTCGGACTATTGATTGAAACAAAAATTGCAGAAATCAAAAGCTGAAAAATATATCAACTTGCCCCGGTCTCTCCTACATGCAGTATCAGCCGTGAAATGGTTAACGTGTCACAGCCTTTCTAATCAGACAGATCGAAAGATGTGTTTGTATGATCGAGATTTGTTCGGATTACGTGAAAACTTTCGGAAATTTCGTTGACCGATACGATCGAAATACGCTTTCTGATAGCCGATCTCAGTTTTAAATATGCGAAGAAAAAAAAAAACATTTCGTTCATGTGAATTCCTCTGGCGAATGCGAGAGGACCGTGTCACAGACGTAATTCGGGCGAATCACGCGGAACATCGGCTACAGACAGCACAGTGAATTGAATGTCAGGGGAGTAAATGGGCTGGAAATATTTAACCCGACGCCTTCCTTCCTCTCTCCGTCTGGTCGAATTAGCGAGCAAGGAAAGCAGGTGAGAAGGAAGCTGCATCGGTTACCGACGTCGTTCGGCTCCGATGCGTCGACACGCATCTACATATTTACACGTGGCTCGTAAAGAAACGTTTTTATCTATTTCGCAAGCGAAACACGAACAAATGAATGGAAGCTGGCAAATTGAATCACACGATGACGAATTCCAACATCGTAAATTTAATATAAAATTGTTCAAGTTTATGTTACGTAAAAATTTACCTGTTCGATTTTACCTGCTTACTTTTCTTTTATTTACTTATATTTATATATTTTACGATGATTTTATAGTTACGAGAAACGCAATAATTTCGAATATTAAGAAAGAGGAAAAATATCCCGATTTGAATGCAATAAGTTGTCACCAGAAACGACAGGTGATAATTACGGATCGTACTTCTCCCTCGCGGCTCGCTCGAATCAGCGCGAACTGGTTAAAGCCGGCGTGAAGTTGTTTCCGAGGTATTTAACTTTTTAAAAAAAGTCATGCAAATCTGCATTAATTTGTCTACGTGCTATGGCTTGGTTCTTAGAAATCCGCTATTATGCATACACAATTTCCGTGCACGCGAACTCGCTTCCAGGTGCCCTCAAATGGTTACATTCTTGCCGAGTCGCGGTTGAACTTTGACCGCAACTCCGACTCGAAACACCTTGCAAACTTGACTGCGAACCTTGGTCTTTATTCTTTCTCCTTCTCGGCCTTCCTTTTTGCTTCGTTCGAACGAAAAACACAGTTTAAACGCGGTCAGCCTCGGTCTCGCTTCCCTTCTCGTTTTTCCATTAATCGCCCAACCATTTCTATCGCGTTTATCCGCTACGCTCGACATCGTCTCGCAGAGAGGCAACCAAAAGAAACAGAAAGAAAACGAGATTTCGTCGCTATATTGTTGCTCACGAAGTTCATTTCGTGTTGTCTTGCTAACGCTACTGTTTCCCGTACACTTTTTCCCGTGTACTTCTTGGTATCTAACGGACATCGGCCAACTGAATTTGTTCAACGAAGAAACAGGAACGTATCGGTTGGTTAAACAGAATGTTATCTCCGAAGTACTCATCGTAGGGCTGGCATGTAAATTGCTCAGGCAATTTGCATTTCGTGGTTGTTCGCCTCTCGACCGTGTATTATACACGGCTTATACGTTCGGCGCGATTTCCACTCCCAAGGCTTACGAATCTTATCTGTCTATGTACCTCTGTCTCTACCTATCGCTTAAAATGTATCAACGTCAACGAAGACAATAAGCTTCATAACGTGTCTTTTCTCTATTTAAAGTTAGAATTATAGAAATAATATGTACACGTTTATTCATATTAGGACTCACATAAAATGCGACCATTAATTTGGATCAGCGAGGAAACGATCGACAAATGAGGATTTGCATTTTCGCGAAGAGTAATACATGCAATTTTTCATGGTTTTGCCGGAAGATCGAAATTATTCGCAGGATCGTACAATGAATTTTCTAATTGATATCAGCGTCTCTATCTGTTTGTACGAAATTTGAGGAAATCCGAAAGTAACTTTTCTTTCATCCAGTATAGGATCTAGATTCGATCAGAACAAGATCGCGCCGTGTTTCACGTTTTCGTAGTCGATTAAACGTAACGGTACTGCAAGGTACAGCATTAGGAAAACATAATTATTCGCTTTAATAAGGAATTTCCCAATTAAAATTTCTATTTCTATCTACTTGTATCGATCAAACAACCGAGGAAGATCAGCAAGTAGTTACCGTACTACGTACAGCTCGGTAGCTGTACAAAATCAGAATCCGAGCAGAATAAGATTGCACGGCGCGTTTTTTAAATGGATCGAAGTTGCACTTCTCGTTCACCGTCTACGAACGTGCTTAACTTCTCGCCAGCAACTGACCTTTCCTTACAGAGCCGCATAACTTTACCGGATAATATCTTGGTAACGTAGCCTGCAATTGGTGAGCCCATCGGCGGTGTCGACCCCATTCCCGCGCGTTGATAATGCACTTTCAAAATTCGTCACGCGAGAGCCAGATAAGAGGAAGAGAAGGCTCGTGTATACGAAGGAACGTAAAACAGTGAGAGAGAGAGAGAGAGAGAGAGAGAGAGAGAGAGGCAGGGGCAGAAAATCGCGACGAAACGCGGAAAGTCGTAAAGACGAATCGTCGTGACGCGGCAGCCCATATTTCACCGCCAATTTGTTTCAAGTAGGGCTAAAATGAAACGAAACGGCCAGCCAAGAGACGCTTGTTCGTCTCGAACGGTGGAATTATGCAAATATCCCCGGAGATAATCGTGGAGACTCGCACGATCGTCTCCATGATTATTTCTACGTTCTAAAGATGCACCTGTTGACGTCACGGATTT
Organism: Bombus vancouverensis nearcticus; assembly: GCF_051014615.1. Taxonomy (NCBI): domain Eukaryota; kingdom Metazoa; phylum Arthropoda; class Insecta; order Hymenoptera; family Apidae; genus Bombus; species Bombus vancouverensis. Next base: position 11,207,547 of record NC_134916.1, on the reverse strand, counting down.
TTACGTTTTCCATCGCCCTTGCTTCGGATATGACGACCATTAGCGCGGAAGATACGTTAGAAGAAAATGAGAAACTTTTCAATTTGTTGAAAATTGCTCGAACAACTCGTTCTATTCTAAATATAAATATCTTTTACGATCGATATAACGTAAAATACGAACGATCGACGTAAAATAACACTGATACATACGTCAACTGCAATTAACGATGAAAGTAAGGAATTCGAGTAATTTACGTTATATTTTTTTTTTAATTTATTAACGGCAGTTGCCATTTCACGGAAGTACGAACATTACTTATAAATATAGATTTCTTCAAAGACGTAGCGGTACAGATTAATCTAAAAGATTCTGCAGAGATAAGGAAATAGGCATCAATCGGTACCATTTATGATACGATAATTTATATTAGTTTTACGACCTAACGGTACTTTATATTACCGCTTAATTAAAATATGAAGCAAATATGCTTGGCATCTATTTAGGATTTATAAATACGACTTACGTATGCGTACGATAGAGAGCCTCCTTGTTTCCAACAGATCATTTTATTTGGAAAATGGTTTCGAAGGGAAAGGGATCAAATCGTCGATCAAAAACGTTGCGTGGAATATAGAGAAACGGAATAGATAGAGAGATACAAGATACTGCCGTTAACACATTGACGACCGTACGTTTCAGCGTAGATCTTGTTGCCAACCGCTGGCACTTTTCACTCAATCTATTATTGGATAATTATGATACACTTTTTGAGAATATCGTTATCGAATCTTCGTCATATTATCTTAATTTATTTTGTACTCTTATGCGTCGTATGAATTTATTTATTTATTTATCGCCGTTAGATTTAAAAATTGTCGATCTATTCGGTGCATTTGTAAATCGTTTCATTTTGATAGAACGCTGTCAAATATAGGAATCATTTGTTTCACGCGTAAGCGTTGATTAAATGAAAACAAAAAGTCACGTAAACGTGATGATGGCCGATAACAGATAGCAGAGCGAAATCACGTTTACGCGACAGTGGCCGTCAAAGTGTTAAAAGTATGACATTGTACGTATCGTGTAACTATAGACGATTGCATCGAAATCTACCACAAAATGTATGTATTTCGTACGGACACGATTGATGTGTGCAAGACACAAGGTTCGTATGAGATACGGAGGCGGTCATCGAGATTTAAATGGTTGTTCCAAGACTTGAAACATTTGTACTTTCCTCCATTAATTTTACGACTTGGCTATATCGTTGGACCATTTACTTGGACCACCTGCGTGTCCGACGTGGCATGCAACAGTTTCTTGGGATATGCAACAAATTCTTCAGACGCAGACTTCTTCGATATATTACAATGCGGCATCTAAACTAGAATATCTGCAGGAAATCGTTTCGAATGAGCGTTGAAACGCAGACATTTCGTTTTACGATCCTCACATAGTAATTACTAGGTTCGTTTAAAAAGTAGATTAAAATCGTTTGTCTCGAGATCTCGTGTTAAAAAAAGTCGAATTTGTAAGTTCCATAATTTCACGTATCACGTGTATCGTATTAACGCTTCACCGAGCACATTCAAAGCCAATTTTCTCCAAACATTTATTACGTTCGTTATGTTTTACGAGCATTGTTGTAATTTTCTCGTTAGCTTATCGTTATAGAAATGAATAGTCGTTACAGAGGAACGTGTTATACGACATTGCTCGATATTCGGGAAAGAAAATGTTGAAGACGCTGGCGTGATTACTGTCGTTTACAGGTCATCCTGACCGAAATTGGTTACGCGCGAATGGAGCCACGATCGGCGGTTATCTAATTGACACCTTTCGTGAGCAGCCGCGTCGCGACGCGACGTCGGCTCGCACTTTCCCTCTCGATACGAGAGTTTATTCCCTTCGATCGGCTCGTGACACGTCGCTACAGTTTTACCTCCGTTCTTTCTCGATGGCTCGTTTAATCGACCACAGGTCGGTGACCCGATCATTTCTTCGCTTTCTTCGCTTCCTTCCAACCCTTCGCCCGTTAAATTGTATTTGTTCTCGCCACGCGTGCCTCATAATTCAACGTATACATATAGTCTTGTATTCACATCGTAGGTGGAAAGTTGGCTGATAGAAGCATTGCTAGTGACTGCTAGTGACTGGTTTATAATGTAACCGACGTATCTTGTGTGGCAAAATGTTAAAATAGAGCACACTGTGCGAAACGGTAGTCACATCTCTAATATCCTCTCCGTATCTCGTAAATCGGTCTTTTACTTTGCTAACTGCATAAATAAGTATTAGGACACTGGCTTTCTACCTACTTTTATCGGAGAATGCAAATTTTCCTTTAATATTTAACTTTTTACTTTTTTTTTATAGGTAGACTACGGATGTTTATACGTTTGTCGAAAATTAAAAGATACAAAAATATAGTACAATTTATAGAATTTACAGATGCACAAATTTTATGATGTTATTTATTAATTTTTTTTTTTGCTAATTAGGACATGCAATTTCTATTTTTATTTCGGAGTTGAATCGAGATAACGAACTGGCAAACTTTCAATAAAATCAGAATGCAGAATTGCCGTCTGCTGTAAGAGGATTTCGTTGACACGCATTGACAAGCATATTATTATTTTAGTTCATCCGTCAATTAACCTATATTTCAGTTATTTCCATCGTTTCCCGTCGATGCTGTTATCGAGATTTCGTACTTTGATTTTTTTCACATTTTAACAAACAAACAGAATTTGTAATGCAAATGGAATCGAGAAATCACGTACACCAACAGGACTCGCTTCGTATTTTGCGGTTAACGTTAGATAAATATAATTAGTCCGAAAATGACCGAAAGTCCGTAGGATCAACTTCGTCGTCTTACTTCAGCTTCCCGTGTCCCTTATCTTCCTGCCATCCCATTAACCAACTTTCCAGCCATGCTTAAATATATCATTGGCAACATTGTGCGAAACGTTCGCAAGATCGAAGACACTCGAACAGTGTAACAACTTGAGATACTAATTGGCAAGCGTGCGCAGGAAGCACGCGGCGCGCTTCAAGACAATCAAATTAAAACGCGATTATACAAAACTCGGCACGCCGCGTTAATTCCCCCGACGCTTCCGCCGGAAATTGAGTATTCTAGCACGGCGATACGGACACGGAACAGGATACCATTTACCGCGAATTCACCGGCTGCCATGCGACGAAACTATACGCCTTTTATCCTTGTCCGTTACGATTTCACCTTTTCTCTTTATCTTTCCCTCTCTTTCTTTTCTTTGCTCTTGTCCCATATTTGATATACATGTAATTGTTTTTAAGGAAGATTCCAATCTTCCAAGGATCCATACGGTTTGGTTTCGATCGACCGAAGCTTTTAGCGGCTTGTCTCGAGGCAGATTGGTGCGTCTTGTTAAAGAGCACGCTATTTTGGTATACTTTGTGGAGTAGATATTAACAAGCTTGAAAATTGAAGTATTAATCTCGATCGAGCAAGTTCCATTTGATTTATATTAATCTTCGGTACTTGGTACTTAATGCTTCGTGGCACGATTTAGTGGATGATTTTTTCAAATGGAATAAAATATTTTGAAACGGTTAACTTGATTTTTTAAAATTTTTAGAAATTTGCCTTATGATATCGTACATTTTTATTTCGCGCACATGTTTCATCGTTGTATGGTTGTGGAATATATAAACGATATTCTTGCAGAATAGTATTTAAATACTCAATTATACATTATATTTAGTGAAACTATCTTTAACGCTTATTACATGTTTAAGCTGTTTGCATTAAATATCTTTTTCAGATCGGTGCCAAATTTTACCAATACAATCACGGCAGCCGTATACTGTTACAACGACAATGAAATTTCGAAATTATCGGATATCCTAATTCTATAAACGAGCAACCAATTCTAAATTCAAATTACAGCCTGAATGAAATCTCAAGCTCTTTGTCTCTCCCTATATGTCTCGAATATGCTCTTTCAATTCTCGAAACTACTCGAAATTGCCGTTTCAATTCTCGTAACCTTAACTAATGCTGTTACGTACCTTGCTGTACCCCTTCCACCAACAGCATTTGTATTTCTCGTATATTCCCCTCGAGCAAGGTATTACCGATGGCCAATTGCATCAGCGATTCGATACCTGAAAAGCAGAGGAGCATCGGTCAGTTTGAAACGTTCGCTCCTTTTGAGGACGCGTTCGAAAGGTCCGTTATTCGATCCTCGGAATTTCTTTCCCTGGTTGGCCCGATTTGACCAGAGTTTCCAAACACGTTTGATTAATTAATTACCTTCGATTGACGTTTCATTTCTTCGTTTTATTTTTCACGTATATTTCGAGAATCGATTAACGTCGTATCAATTAAACGCCATCGATCGATATATCTGTCTTTTACTTATTTACTCATCTTTTAATTATCAACGTGAAACCTCTAACAAGTGTATTTAATTTTGTAATTGGGAATCTGATCAGAATCGCAGAATCTAATAATAACGCGTTATTACACATTGTAACTAAGTACGTTGCATTTACTCGTTTAGTGACAAATGATTTTATTTCGCAATAGTAAATGTGAGCCAGTAAAAACGTGATGCGTAATTCTACAAGATGAATTGCAAAATACTTGAGGATAAAATAACTTTCCACGAAATAGGAAACGGTATAAGAAATAACTGAAATAGATGACGTAGCCTAAGTAGGTACGCAGTATAGGATGCGCGTACATCGTTTGACGCGCTGTGATTGCCGTTATACTTTTCTCTCTACCCTTGTGTCACACCCTCATTGGGTTCATGGGTCAGAAAATGTCAATTTCTTTCATGGATTGCACTCCGACATTCCGTGATTATCGTTTGTAATATTAGTAATACTATTTATAATCGCTTCGTTCACTAGGCTCGTCGATTTCTTTGCTCTCTAGTAGTGTCAGACTTCTTGGAATTACAGTTGACCATAAATGTATCCGGCCACCTGAGTATTCTCAATCTATTTTATCTTCATCATTGTAGAATAAGATAATAAATTTATTTATAATTTTGTATAATCTCATAATTACGGTTTCATAATTTTCCATAAAATATACCAACGCCTCGATATTAAATTACTTTCGAAATTGTTAGGATATTATATCGGTTTATCTGCCAATAATGGAAGCAAGTATCATTCGCTGGGAAAAGTCGACATCGATTAGAAAAACGAGCTTAAAGCTATCTACGATTATAAATCACATTGTACTCTTTTTTGAATACGCACGGAAAAATAACTGGAAGAGGAGAAACACGTGGGTTTCGAATATCATAGCGGCAGTCAAAATTGTTTAATTATTCTAAGATCTTAGTTTAACTTTCCTGGTACATAGTATAACTCTCGTTCTAAGTTCTAAATAGCCAACTTGAATACTTTTGTAGCCAACTACATACGTCCTTCTTCCTTTTCGTTTTACGAATGTGTCATCAACACCCTCGAATGCTTCAAAATGCTCTGCAAAAGCTACACGAGTTTGAAGCTGCTAATGTTTCCTAAACTCGCGGTATTCCCTTTCTTCCTGGCGTATGTGTATCTCGTTCTGCGTAAGTAGTCGGTTGATTATTCTTGGCGTTGTGATCTCACACAAAAGTCAAGATGTAGCGAACGAGAAACGAAGTGTGTCAAGTTGGGCGGGTCTCGTGTCGTATGTACACTTTATGGAACAATCTTGCAAATTCTAAATGCCAGACAAATCTCGGTCGCGAAGGGAGACTCGTTTATTTTCACAGATTCGCCGAAATTACAGCGCACGAACGCTGTTAAGTATGTACTTCCGACGATGCAAACGAAAAGAACGAGTAGCCGGACAAAGAGCCACCACAGTAAGGATACAGAGAGACAAAAGAGCGGCCGAAAGGTGGACAAAGTGAGAGAGAAAGATAGATGATTCTGTCGCACGAAATCCTGTTAACCCTCGGTTGTTACACGAATGTAAGCGTAGCTGTCCTGCAGACGTTTATTATACAGGCTGCTTCATTTTTACACCGCCAAACGGTATGAGCATATTTTACAATTAAAAATAAGAAAAACGAACAAGCGTTGTATTAACACAGAAGTCAGAAATGCCTTGTTACCGAAAGTTACAACAAAAATACCAAAGTTATAAACGACTGAATTCTCGATCGATCGGCTATGTTTACTGAAATTCTTGTTCGTAGAGTCGTTCGTTCTCCTAAGTACAAAATTGATATCGTCGTCACATGGAATCAAATAGGAAACCAGTGATTTATAATTTTCGTACTTTTCTACCAACTACTCGATAAAGCGTTTACGAATCTATGCTTACATAACTTTCTTCCCTTACTTTCAATCGTAGAATATGCCGACGCTTAGCTCCGCCGATCATAGAATCTGTTAACAATGAAAAACCCTGTATATTCTTGCTGTAATGTACGGTGATTTCAGTCTGCCAAGGCTAATTCCTAGCCTAATACCTTGTTTCTAAAGTAAACACGGAAACCGACGGACCCCTCCACCTCCAACCTGAAAGACCATTTAATACCTCGATGTGGGCGGATGAGCGAAAATTAATGTCTCTTCGGACACGCGAATTGGATACAAAAAGAGTTAACTTAGCGGACAAGAAGATGCGAAACCTGTAGAGATAGACGTGAATCTGTGACGAGGGGGAGTCAGAGAGTCAGCGGAGGGTGGATTATCTTGACACATACGCGGAGCAAACGGAACACGCTGGTCTGTGGGATCGTATAGCTTTATCCGTACGCAGTTACACGGGCCAGATGCATCAGCGTGAAAATAGCTTTAAAGGGGATCGGTTCAACGAACAATCGTGCTCATCCCCCCTTCTTGTATCGAACTCTGATATTTTCTGGACCCCACAGCCACCGATCGAATTAAAAACAAATTATTCCAACAGTTCGAACGACTTCGATCCGTTTCCACGAGCAGACTCGCCGATATTTCCAAGCGAAAAATCCAGCCTGCGCTGAAGCGAATTAATTAGTTGATAGAGTATCGAGGAAAAATCGGAGAGGGTTAGTTCGTTTGCGCAACGAATAATCTCATCGGTGGGTTTCGTTAAATTTGTTGCCACGGCTGGATCGATGGGTCAGAAAGTTCGTTCACTTTTCGGTGAATGTGAACGTTGCTGCGAATATCAGAAATCGAAGTGTTGCGAATTCTCGACTAATTGGCCATCAGTCGGGTTGCAACTGATCGGTTGATATCGCGTACCATAAACGAGATTAATGCTCAAGGTGGAGGTGAATTAAAGATGCGGAGTAGCAGTGCGTTTAGTTTATTTATTTTCACTCTTTAATATACACCAAGAGAATCGCCAGCAAGTTAAGATGCAGAATAATATTATGTTTAGTTAATTTAGTTGCACTGTTTAGTAACACGAACAGTATGACGCTCTGACGAAGATCGTTGTAAGAATTCTCAAGAAGCTTCGCTTGGTCCTTATTTACTAACTCTCCGTCCCTGGTCTTTCCTTCTTACCATGTTTTTTATGGCAGGAAAATCTATTCCTTCCAGTCTTGTAATTGTGTACCCTCGTGGGCACATATTCTCTGATGGAGCACATTGATACCAGATGTGTATTTTAGAGCGGACCCAAGGAGCCCTTAGGGTGTTAAATAGCCTCTTGATGAGGTCCGCATCGTAAAGTTTACTTGGAAGGTAGGAAATTCGGATTTTCCCCCCAAAAAAGCGCAGATGCGCTGTCCAGGTCATAAACGGACGGTCACTTCAAATCCAAAACACGAAGTACATACTCGTTTTAGGTATATCTTATTTCTGGTTAAAAAAGTGGAATTCTAATAGAACGTATTAACGATTAAAGTTATTAAATTGACAAATATAATTAAAATAGAGCGTAACAATTGGTGGCACGTGGAATGGCAATCGCTTGTTAGGGTTTAAAATATTGTCTTACATTTTTGCTGTGGCACGAGACGAATCTGGCCTCATGTGTAGCCGGAACTCTATTTCAGCGTGAAATAGCTATGACGGTTGCGTTTGTTATATGTGTTACGCGTGACTCGTTAGAATTCCTCTTGACGAAAATAGTTTCGAGAAATGACGAGAGTAAAGAAAACGCTTCGTTTGAAAGTAAGGGTATGCGCAAATATTTTTGGTAGCCATTGTATGCACGGAGCGAGATATTACTGTGGATGCAACAGAGGGTGAGGACATTACAACGCGGAGAAAAATTAAGAAAAAGAAGTTGCCTGGCTTTGTCGCCGAAAGTTGCGCTACGTTTTATGTGCCAAAGCAACGTGCCGAGTGAAAGGGTTAGAAGAAGTAGTGAATCACGCGTCATCTGAATTCCTCGGCGATGTTTCTCCGCGTTAAACCGGCCGCGGAGGCTCCCGAGGCCAACCAAGAGACTAGCGTGAACCCGACCCGATTGGTGCCAGTCAACGATCAGCATCCCGGTTCGCTCGAGACGAGTTTAATACGTCAGTCGACCGCGAGGTCGAGCCCGATTGATTACAATTCTCGAAATTATCGCGGGAAATCGTGAGAAATGCAATCGCCTCACCCTGACAAAGAGATCGCTCCGATTGTTGAGCGCTGATGGAGCTTTATGAACAGATGCTGCGATGAAAAGTATCCGAGCTGTATATAGTGGTTTTCACAGACGCCAGATAATGTGTGTTTTAACACACGCTTCGATCGTCATGGTGGTCATCGCGTCATCTTTAAATTCATTAGAACGATTAAGACGAGATGAATTTTATGGACTAAACAATTTTCAGCAACGACTTGGATCGCATCGTCGGGAAAAAGTGGCCGAGTGTAATATTTTGCAGAAATGAAACGTTACGGTACGGTATATTTAAGTCCATTGCAACTGTCAGGGCAAAGTACATAAAATTCACGTGGCAGAGTTGACCTATTAATCAAATCGGAGTTAACGTACCAGACAGATTCGTAATCCTAGCGATGAGTTTGCTCGGTTGACAGATTAATGAAATGTAAGATAAATGTGACGCAAGGAGCATCGATTCTAGAGATTATTAACGCATAAAACACTGTCCAGTAAATTGTGCGGCGCCAGTTCTCTCGACAATTATCAGAACGAATTAACAGAAAATAATATCGCATTTAAATCGATATACCTAACATTTAACCTATTTCCAACAAGTATCTCGTACGAGGGCAGATTGAGAAATTACCGAAATCACCGCTGTATGTTGCTTTATTTGTTTCGTCATCGTCATCGCGGAAGCTTATCAATCTGCCCTCGAACACATTTTCAGATCCGTTTCAAATTTTACCAATATGGTCAGGATACTCGTGTCCCGTTGCGGTGCTAATGCGATTTCAAGATCTTTTGCACCATATATACGCAAAGAGTTTCGAAGGATGTTCGAATACTTTTTTTTGAATTACGGTATAACAGATTTTTACGAGCTTACGCATTGCAATCTTCGGATGTTTCATTCGCCAGACCGGTTAGCTCGCCCGAATACGCATCCATCGTATACACGGCCTTTTCGTTCATAATCTGGCGAAATAAAGCTCGCGCGATCCAACTCATCGCCTCTCGACACAGTAGACAATCAGTAAGCGATTCTCGCAGTGGAATGTCGTCGAGATAGAGTTCAAGACGTCTTTGTCGCTACTAGCCACATCCAACGGTTCACATTCCGTCGTTCGCGTGCTTTGCCACGTGTCCCGACGATCACCAACGATCACCAACGATCGCCAATTGCCACGGACCCTTCACGTCCGTCTACAAACTACGCTTGCAAGCTTTTATCAAATCAAACAGACCGATTTTTACCCCACTCTCGAGAAAACGTATCGTGCGTAGCAATCAAGCGTTTCAGAAGTCACATTGATCAATCGCATAAATTGAAAAGTAAGTACGTAGAAGCAATGGACGTTACAAACAGGCGGCCAGGCCGCGATCGGACAAGTTGTCTTTCGTTCGACACGGCGGCGTTTAATAAAATCGTGACATTCTTAAACGAGCCGCGGTCTTTAGGGTTAAAACCAGTTTTTAAGACGTCGTGTTTACGCCGCAGCTTCTCGCTTTAAACTACGTGTTTCTGAAATTTACCTTACAGTATACCATTACTTGTGTCATCTAAATAATTCGTCGGTAAGTAATTTGTTTCTTGAAACTTGAATATCGATCGAGCGTTCGTGTAATGAAATTAAGAAATTTAATATACAGAGGAGTTGACCAGTTTCCGCTTCTGAAAGGTTCGTATATTACTCGATCGGAAAACTTGCTTCGATCGTTTATCGTTTTATACAGATTGCTCGGTTCGGACAAAGATTTGCAGATTCGTTGTACGTACCAATAACTTGAAATCCTGGCGATCATATCATTTCGACGAGTTCAATGTACAAATTTAGGAACATAGTTTCAAAGTACGAAACACAGCTTTGCAGCATGCGATAAGAAAAAACGATTTCTCATCCCTCCAAACACAAATATTTCCTTAGGTCAGCTGCAAGAGACGAACAGAGAGAAGAAGAAAAGAATAAAACGAACTTGGTGGGGTCGTAATTAGCGACTTTAGTTTGTCGGATGGAAAATTTCTTATTCTCAGTCGGATAAAGAGTCAGTGCAGAAAATAGGAGATCAAGCGGGCAATTATCCTCACGGGTAAGTTACGCGTAGAATCGCGTGTTATTTCGCGTTGTATTCCACTTTGGAACAATGACGAATACGATGACACCGACGAACATTGTTTTAATGGGATGCAGCTACACTTAGAAAGTCAATGTTCCAGCACTGCTTCTCCCTCTCTCTCTCTCTCTCTCTCTCTCTCTCTCGATAGAAGTATTCGCTCGAATTTAAGATGCGGCGCGCAGTTTCGAACGAGATAAAATCCAGAAACCAGGGAGGGAACGCAGTCTCTCGAGAAATGAACGTAATCCTCGAGCCTTCTGCTCATCAAGAATATGCCTTTAATTAAACGTTGGACGATTGTCAAACGAAATATAATTCGTTCGTCTCGACCGCGACCTCGCATCGAGAAGTTCGAATTCCTTCGGAAAGCTCATCGACCACGACCAACTGAAATTTCGTATAATTTCGCTCGCGTTATTATACGAAGAGCGACTCGTCTCTGTGCTGGATTCGCCGCTGCTCGCCGTCGAAAATAGTTCGGCGCCGGCGACGACGTGTCTCGTGAACTGCAACGCACTACGGGCATAAATTCGTTCACCCGACACTCGCGGACCTACTTACTTTAAAGCTGCGCGGTCCGAAAGTGTAGGAAATAGAACGCGCGTTGCGGCGAACCAACGATCCCGCCGCAATCGACAACTTCATCGACACGATCCTCCTTTAATTGAGAAATACGCTTGTCGGAAATAGAATGTAACGCGAGTGGCGTCGATTTGAAACGTTCGCTATGCGATAGAAGAATCGTGGAGTGTTTCGCGGATTTTTCTTTTTTCTTTTTTATCGTACGACGATCGAAGAATGACGAACAGGATCTTCGACGTGTTTTTTTTAAATTTCCAGACTTTGTCTAAATTCTGGTTCACGTCTTAGACACATTTGTACCAATCAGAATGCCTGTTTGTTTCTTCATTTCAAATAAGTCGAACAGTCGGAAGCGCGTCTACCTCTGATTTCGATTTTTCACACTTCGCCAAGATGGTGAATATTCTTGAAACGTTAACAAACTTGCGTGCGAAGGTCAACGTAGAAGAGTCTTGTAATCTCTTTGAGAGGAAAATAGCCCCTGCCCCCCAAAGAAGAGAAACGAAATTCTAAACTGAAACAAACCCTTTAAATGGGTTAACTCCGCTTCTCGATATTCGTTCAGCCTCGATTTGGTGGACGAAAGCAGCGATTTCGGTTGGCGCAAAGTAGGAGAGAGGACGACCGTGCGATGTAGCACTCGAAGAGTTAACGATGACGCTGCTCGTGCCACGAGATCGATAAGTTTCAACGTCGGAGCGTTCGTCGCAGGCTCAGGTCAGCGAACGTCGCGACCGAATTTCACCACGGCCCGTTTAACCCGGTTTTATTCCCTCGTGCTCCATCTTCGTTCGCCGCAAATTCCAAACGGATTAGGAAAAACGGTGATAAACAAATTTTCAACGTTCGGTCGAATACATTGTAGTTAACCGTGGAAAGGCTCGAATTTGTCGGCCAACATAAATCAACGTCGTTACGACAAAGCAACAAGGCATATCCGACAGTCAGCGTTCATTAGTTGCAGTCAGCGACTGGCATGTTGCAAGCAGTTAAACAACATTAACGGCTCGTTCATCGACTTTCGTCGCTGGATCGTTTCGCAGCGCGTTCCGCGTCTAATTGTTCAGCTGTTCGCACGTGCAACTTTCGTGGCAACTTCCACAAACTCGACCGCCGATGACTCGTTTCGAGCCACCCCCGAATCGAAATACGATAAGCGGTTTTGCATCGATTTGTGGAATTTATTGCGGAATTTACGATGCTTTATGATGCGAACAAAGTTTCTACGTAAGTACGTATTAACGTACTTTATGAATATTGGTATAGTACGATATAGTGTTTTATACCAATCATTAAAAAAAAACAAAAAAATTGCGTTGATAAAACATAGTCCAATAAATTGCGCGTAATAGGAACGTAGCAGGAAATAACGATATTTCAAGTCTAATCCTGTTAAACTATTTACTGTCGAAGAAATATGAAATGGCCAAGATCTTTGTGTCATCGAGCGAAAGAAAATTAGGATATTTTTGTATGGCAGTGATAATGAAAATTAGTAAGTTTTGATATTGTGCATTTTTTTGAATATTTAGTATTATTCTTACATGTCACCTTGTTTCTATCATTATTTTCCATTAGAACAACGTGGAAAGGGTAAAACAGAGTTGGTATACTTTTAAGGTCGAGAATTCTTTAAATTCGGAGCAACTAATCATCGAAAAAAATAAGGATAGATTGCAAGAATTTCTGAGAAAATTTCAACGTTCGACAAATTCTTCTCTACATTTCTGACACCTGAGCAGCTCGTTTATCCCAATGCTAAACTACCACGATTATCAATAATTATACATAGATACGTAAGCTTGAAGCGTATACACGGATTTTGTCATAATCGTAATAACAGCTTTTGTAGAATTTTATCAATCTACTTTATTGATTACCGCACTATAAAAAAAAAGCTGAAGTACACAAACGTCCCTAAGGATCGTTTCCCACGGAAATGTACATATTTTGTAACCCCTATACAGTTGCACGCGTCATCGTCGTAAGGATGCTAAATTTACGACCCCTTACGCGTTCCAGATTTATTTATGGTTCCCGTTACCATGACTTTAAAATCGCAAGCGACGTTATAAAACGTCGCCGTGTCTCGAACTTAACGGAACCGTACAATTTTGTTCGCCGATTCAGATTGCTATCGTTGCTGGCAATAAATCGATAGAGAAATATACGCGTCTGGCGTTAGAGATTTCGGTAGTTTACCGAGTATCAATTATCGTGGAGTATCCGCGAAGGTGCGAGGAGCCGTGACTCAACGATTATCGAGCCTGATACCAGATAATTTAAGATAACGTACCGTTTAACGAACTCGAGCTTTATTACGTGAAAGCGGAAGTATTTAATTGATTGCGAATCCAGATGCGATGTACCTATAGCTTTTTAATCGATTCTGTCTGGATTATTAATCCTCTCGCGATGGAATTTTCCTTGCTTGCGAGAAAAATTGCTTTTTTCTTTTTTTTTTTAATTAGTTATCGTTGACAGAGACGCAATATTTCGAATGGTTCTGCAAGGCGGATGTAACACACGAAAATATAATTGGTTGTGTAATACGTACAGGAGATCGAAGGAGGAATGTATAATTATTTCAAGTTACAGGCAGGAAGTTGTTAGGTAGAGTTGTTAGAAAATTGTTATTAGATAGAGAAATGTCAAGCGAAAGAGTCGTTCTTTCTTTTCTTTTTTTTTTTTTCAAAAATAACATCGTATAATTTCGACGCGTTAATCGACGCAGCTTGTTACTTCACATAAAAAAATTTATAGAAATTTCTTTAATTTCGGTATTATCAGATGATTTTGTTAAGCTTATCTGCATCCATGTTTTCTTAGTTGTGTCCATAAACAAATAAATTTACGTATACATTTCAACAGAGTAAATATTCCGTACGCATAATATCATAACTTTTCTCTACTTTTTTCAATTTACGAGCCTCTCGAATAAGATATCCGGCCAACTGATATAAACACCGGGCCATAGATGCACGCTGAAATGGTAATGGAAAACTAGTAGCGAGCTGAAGTTGTAAAGGAAAAGTCGAGACGTGGGCGTACGGGCAAGTAGAGAGGCGAGTAGCGATGTAATTAAGGCGTGTCGGCTGCATATTAAACGGTGTGGTCGCTTACGGTAAGTGGCAACGGAAGTCGTCCGGTGACATTATTTAATGATTTCCGGCTGGTCGGAAGACGCGACGAAAAACACTATCGGACGAATCCGCACTGGCTCGTACGATTCGTACGGCTCTAGCTTGCACATGGTAAAGATGTGTAAAGGTGCGTTTAGACAAGCGCGCGAATGCTCGCTTTAATGAAATTAAAGCGTAAGCGAGCGTTCTTTCGTTTAATGTAAACGCTCTCCGAGCAATTTCAATTACGCCGAAAGAGCTTCTTTACGACGACGTACGCGAGCAAACGTCCGTAGAGATTAGACAGAGCAGAATTTACAATGCTCAACGGTTATTCCCGGTTCAGTCTCCAGTCGAATTCGTAACAACGGTATCCGGCGAAGAGATTATAATTAAATGCATTGTTGCAGAGAATTCGGATGTTCGATTTCCGTACGAATGCTCGTTTACAGTATCATTTTACTGAATTTTATTAAAACGAGGCAAAGCTGCGAGCATCGGTTCGCTTGGTTTAAACGCACCTTTAGATGCTACGCTCAGGTCGATCGTCGATCAAAGGGATATCGTAGTAGCTGGCAAGGAAATATCGCTCGTCCGGATCCGTCGTGTAAACATACACCCATCGGGGACCGGTCGTTATTAAGGAGACCGGCCGCACCATTTCCTGTGGGATAGTTCACGATGATGTGTCACCCTCATCGTGGTTGCTCCACTCCTTCTGCCGAAATTAATGGCGCCAGTCGCCTCCAAAGGTTCCACTCTCCCCTTCTGGAAAACCTACGTGTCTTCTATATGGTGGGACCAGAAAACAATACAGTTGTTGGTTGTTGAATTACGGCCGAATTACTCCGAGCTTTTAATATTTCACATTTTGTATCGATTCGAAAGTCTGACGAATCGTTTCATTGATGATCAGCTGTCAGGTTTCGTACGAGACAAACAAGTGTTAGTGCTATTAATAAGTGCTATTACTAAAGACTAGAAACGTATATAAGCATCTAGCTATCGAATAATAACTTTAACGGTTAAAAACAATTTGTCTTTCATGACATGCCGAAGACACTTATCGACTGCGTAAATTGAAATTTAGAGAAGATGTTGGAAATTTTGAAATTTACCTTTGAATCTATAGTTACTTGTGTCATCTTGTTGCAATAAATGAACTCGTGGACGTAAGTCATTTGTCTCCTGAGAATCGAACATTAATCGTGAACCTATGTAAGGAAACTGAAAGAGTGACTCCATTCATCATACAAACTGCTCGAAAGCCGCATTGATCAACTCCGTATATTGAGAAGCAGAAAAAGACGATGATACTGCAGATACTATTTTTTACATCTATCTTGCAACTTGATATTATTTATGTCATCATTATGTTACGATAAAGAATCTTATGGAGTCATTTGTTTCTCGAGTATCGAACATTAATCGCGTGTTTATGTAATCTGTATGTATTAAATAATTTAGCTCGATGTTTATTATGTAATGTGTATGTATAAAAAAAAATACTATTTCTTCCAAAGTTTATCATTCTGGCTTATGAGAAATCACGTATCGAACGACCTAAAATTCTCATAAGAATATTTCCATTGTCTGCCAATGTGGGAAGTAGAATGAGCCAGAATGAGCCAGTAGACGAGTTAGTGCCATTTAATACGACGCTAGAAACACGCATATATCTCAGTGACTATAATTCGATAGCGAACCTCATCCTATGGTACATAGATCCTCTTGTTCGCCGGTCTGAAAGAGTAGAATTTCCGCAACGTGTAGCTTTGCAGATCAGAAATGGAGCAACCCTTAAACTCTTGACCCTAGGTGTCGGCTATCATCGAATCCTTGGTCGCGTGACAAAGAGCGTACTTTATTATCGTCGAAGATATATATCGCAGTGAATTTTAATCAGATTTAGGAAACCTGTCTGCCCCTCGATGTAAGTAACAAAATCGTCGTTTCGTTTCGAAATTTATCGTCAATTTCTGTGTTGGCGAGTAAAATACTCACGTTTGTCTAATTTCGTTTGACCGAGTATCTTTCTTGACGGATTGTGAGTCAGACGTAGAGCGATAGTTTCATTGGGATGTCAATGGGACGCTAATGAAATTTCATCACGTAATGAGCAACGATAATTAGACTGCGAATGTTTGTAGAAAAATGTATATAATTCAGATAGTATAAGAACATATATAAAATATCGAAAGTTATGTTCATCCAGTTGGTGAATAACAAGAGGCATGTATTTTAGCGCGACAATTGCTAAAGATATGCCGCGACAATTGCCAAAGGTTACGAAAGTATTTGGACACGTAGAGACATTTCTGAAACGTTGTCGAGTGTTGTACAAGGTATTTTGAAATTTCATCAGCACTTTAATCAGGCGTGAAAACACGAATCGATGGGAAAATGTCCACAGAATAGTAAGCAATTGTGCAAATAATATACTTTCGAAAAAATAAAGAGCTAGTTACGAAAAACGATCGCTTTTAAACGCGTACTATCGTCGTTTCACGATCTGTCAATTATTATATCAAGCTGCTCCAAAAGTTTCTTTCGTTTTAGAAGGAAACGATAGATACGCACCGTCCTTCGCATTATATTATTTTATTCAATTGCGTACGATCCATCTTGCCCTATTAAGATAAAGATCGCAACATTTGACAGACTAGGTTTCGTGTTCGTATAAACATTGCCAGATAAAGCAGCTGCGTGCAGATAGCGAAAGACACATTTACTTACACAATACTTTTATATATTTTCGCTTCTACGTTATTTCCACTACGCTTAACACAACCTATATACGTATTTTATAATTTTTTCTCACCAGTAAGATATAAAACTATAAATCACGGAGCATAAAATATAAAAAGTAACGGAATAAATTTTCGAAAATAATTCCCCATGAATTTTTTTCTCATACACGAGTTGACGATCTAAAAGTGTATCGCTGTACTTGATAAAATCGTGACTCGTGGCTTACTTGAAAGAGAACTAGAAACGACCCAAGTAGCCAGTTACCGGTACAAGGGTTAAACCCCTCTTAAAAGCCAGGCGTATTTAAAAGGGTAGATCGAGTAAACTCGATGGAATACAGGTCAAACGCGAGGAGGGTTGAAAGACAGTGACAAAAGGATGGGATGTGTTTAGAGAGACTGGAACGAAGCCAATCGCGATTGTGCGAGGCTCGCGAAAATTTCAGTCACGGAAGACGGTAAACTCAAGAGCGAGGGGAACCGGCAGCCGGAACCAGCAGAGGAAAGGAAAAAAGCATCGTCTAGACAGCAGCTTCCGGTATCGCTCGAATACACAACAGAAAGATACCCGGGAAGACCCCCGCCGGCACGTTTCACCTGGCCCTACGGTCATCGGCTGGCCAAGGTGGATGACCCCATTTGTGGTGTCGCTCGCGTTGGCGCCCACACCCGCACCCAACCCTCGAGCCCGCTTACTCTGGCGCGCAGAGAAATCCAATTAATATGTGTTCCGTGCACGCCAATCGATTTAATTCCTCGCGAACAGCCCGGTATATTCGTCCCCGCGTGTTTTGTCTTTTTCCCTCGATCAATTCAGGTAACGAGATAAGAGACGACAACCCTTGTTTCCTGAGGGGGTTTCGATGAATTCCGATATCGCGACTCGTATTTTGTTTCGTTCGACAGGCAAGAAACGGTTTTTCGGTACGCCAGTCTATTACCGGTTTCAGATTAAAAAAAAAAAAAAAAACAAAAAAAGAAAAAAAACATTTATACGACGTCCGATATTCAATTAAAATTATTAATGAAATTTGCTAAGTCACGCAAGTTACATGTTCCCACTGGTATAACATAGGGTGGTTGGCAATAAAATAAATAAAATTCGATAGACAAGCTACTAAGTTTCTATCGTAATTACAAGCTGAAAAATGATAAAATCATAGAAGAGGTATCTATGATCTACAGGTATTTCGTTAATATTATTAGTCGGAAAATTATTGTGCAACAGCATTCTAGATGTCAAATTAGACTCATTGAAGGCTCTTAAAATTGTTCGGTCTGTTGCCCTAATAATGCCCTACATCCTTCCACGTTCTATATTTTGTTCACCTTCTTCGTCACGCAATACTATAACCCTGTTTGTTAATCTGACGCTTCGGGTCAGTCACGAAAATTTGCGTGCTCTGTTCTTCGTGATTGTGTAACAGAAGTTGGGTCTATCGATGCTTTTTCGTTTGAAAAGAAGGCGCGATTCAATTTCCATTAAACACCGCTGAGTAAACTTTAGTAAAACGTAAATTCGCGTATCAATTCTGGCTGTGTCGACATCGCGATTCCAAACTATGTAATAATCGCAAGGACCTTTATTCGAACGATTCTTCAGCTTCGTCTAATTCTCGTAAGTATGCTAATACCTGTGAACAGCGAAGTGCGTTCCAGCCTGTCTAATTTTAACAACCTCGTTCGTATCATTCATTCCAAATTACAAAGAATCCCCAAAAAACACAACTTTCCAACCACGTTCGTACTCTGAGTGGAAAAACAAACGATACTTCGAGACAGGTTCGAAATTCCTATGACGAGCCGACGACTCTTCTTTCGTAAGTTTCGCCAGATAATTTCTCACTCGATGTTACCGTTCGTTTCTAAACTCTAACGAGTCTACCAAGTGGTTTCGGGGTAGCTGGTTCCCTCGCCACTGTGAATTACAATCGCGAACGCGATTTAGAGTCGAACGCGCGATCCCTCTGTTTGTCTGAAGGGCCCTTAGGTGCCTCTTCTACGTTCCGACCTCCCATTATTCCACGGGCCAAGGCTTCCTTCTTCTCCTCCGCCTTTTCCTGGTCGACACGCCGCGCTGCGCCGCCGCCATTCCCCGTCGAAACGATCGTCCTCGATTTCCTCGTCGTTTGTTTTCGGTGCCTGGCCCCTCGAGCCTGCTTCCTGCTTCTTCTCCTCGCCTCGATCTTGTCCTTTCCTTTTGTACCTACTGTACTTACCTACGCCCTTCTACGATACACCGTCGTGTCCCACCGAACCCACAAGACCTCTTTCACACGACGGATACGTGTATCGCATTCGAGAATCAGATAGCCACGTGGCGCAGTTCCTAGCTAATCGTAAGTGTCATTTATTTACTTCTCAGTTGCTATCTTCTTGTCTATGGAATGTTTCTCGATCTTTCAGCCGCGGACGACATGGAAACCGCGTTCTACTAGGTCGTCCGAAAAGTTTGTTTCGTTTTTATAAGGAAATAATACTACATAATAATAGAAATATAACGAAATTGGTCATACCTAATTCAATAAAATGATATAAAACGAAAATTGTTGTTCATCTATTATCACCTTACGAAACGAAAGAAACTTTTCGGACGACCTGATACGAGCGAGGAATGAAAGAGAAGAAGACAAAAGTTGCACATGATTTTATATCGATAAGACTTGGTTTTGAACGATTAGAACATTGAATAATTTTTTTTCATGTTTTTAAAAATATGAAAATCTCCCAGCTGGAAGACGAACGAGGACTTTTCTGTGAAAATGGCCGACGTTGAAGCTCATCCATTTCGCTTATACGTACATAAAAGAGATGCAACAAAGGAAAAGTATCTAAGTAGAACGTATACATTAAGTCGTTCCCTATAAAGGAAGAAAATGGATCTTGTCATACGCTATTTTAAGTATAATGTAGCCTACGCTACGAAATTACGAAATTATGGAGGGTTTAAGTCGTCATTTTGCTGGTTTTGCATTTTTTTTTTAAGCGATACGAACCTTTGAATTTCGCAATTTTTCCCCACTTCTATAAAATCTGTACCCAGAGTTTCAAAAATCAAAGGAAACGGCTCTTTACTTTCGATGGCGGTGATTCTCGTAGCTGATGAAGCATAGAAAGGAATTTTACATACGTACGAGTACTAACACTGCGATTGCAATACAGAGTTGGGCGCATGTAATATACGCGAATCGCGAATCATATATCGTGTGAATGAGCTCTAAGTTCTTTTTCGGGTGATGGTAATTCGAATCGAGCCCCGAAAGTAAGACCATTCCGACGCTCGTTCCGTGGACGATGCGCATCCGGGAACGGCGTCGCGATGAATCAGCGGATATTGCCGGATGAGCATTTGGCTCCAGCTCCAAGCCACTTCCGGTATTCGAAACGGTATTAAGACCGAAGATGCTTTACCAAGTTTCTCCATTGTTGTTCCTGATCTTTATGATTTGCTACGAACTGTTATGCGACGAACCAGGAAATTACTTCTGTTTTAGATTACTTTGTTCCTCGTCTGAGTTGGCTGGCGTGCACGGATGATACATACCTCTTACGATTTTTATTTATTTATTTATTCATTTATTTATTTATCGTAAATTTACGTAGACCAAGTTCTGCTCGAACAAAGGTTTGTATACCCTACGATTGCTGTGGCGCTTCGCTAGAACTCCGTTTACTTGCTAGGGAAAGAATACCTTGTACAATTGGAATTTATGTCTCCCCCTACGTACGATTTTTCGTTCGTATAATAGGAATTCACGTTAGATAAGAAGTAGTTTCAACCTGCTGTAGTTGATTTGATCGGGCTCCGACTAAAACTTTGTTCAAATAAATGCAGTTCATATAAATGGAATTCTACCGCGTAAGATCCGCTAGCTAAAACCAGACTCGCATTCCTTACTTTAGCCGGCAACTTTGCGAACTAAATAGAACTTACGGAGCAATTTAATAAGAACGTAACAGCAATGAGGGAACGCGTCTAAGTCCGAACGACTATTGTCGCCATGGAACTCGGTGAAGGGAGCAAAGAGCAAATCGTGGATTACACGCGGAAACACGATCGGCAATACACGGTGGACGTAATCACGTTTCGTGCTGCCTTGGTGAGCAGGCGAGGCGAGATTCGTGCGAAGCCGCACGATAGACACCGCGTCGCGTCGCGGCGTTCTGGCTTTCGTGCGGCGCCCCGACGCTGCTTTCCGGTCTCCGTCATGCTTTAACGAGCCGAAAGCACGAGAATGACAAACGTTACGCGGCTAATTTATACGCTCGCGCCGCCCGTTTTTCCAAACTGTTCCGTGTCCGGCTGGTAGAGCCGGTCGAATCGACGAGATCGCGATCATTCGTCGAACTCGGCTGACACGCAATCCTTTCCATACAGTTTCTACCAGTATCCTTTGTCTCTCGAATGGTCTCGAGCGTTCTTACGAGATGCTTGACTAGCGGAATTTCGAAGGATGCTTGAGAAATTGTTTTCGACGGAGGAGCTGAAACAGCGAACGATATAAACGTCAGAAGCGAGGATTCTCAGTAGCAACGGTAAACGATGCCTGAAGCGATGATTTCTAATACAAACAAGAAATGTATGTGATATTTAAACCGATAGTTTAACAACGTTGAAGTAATGATTTATGCTAATAGCTAAGCAATGGAAATCTTCCGAACATCTAACGTACGTATTATAACAAAACATCTTTCCTGCGACTTGATCGATCGATTCTTCCGTAGTTGGCCACGATTCGATAGATAATCTTAGTTGGTTAATTTCGAACTTTGAACGTTTTACGCGCGCCAAACTAATAGATAATCTATCGTGCGTTATTTAATCGAATGTTGTTTCTTTGAGTTGTTAATTAGTCGATCGTTGCGTAATTGGATAAAATTGAACAGGTAAATCGTACTTGGATAAATTCAAGCTTTATCCTCCCAACGTTCGTAGAATTTGCTGTCTAGATCGGCGATTTCATCGAGACCTCGATTCGACGAGGAGTGCCTCTCTCTCTTTGTCGAACGATCGTAATGCAACCGTGAATCCCGATGCGGATTTGAGCCGCGAATTCGTCCTCTCGATCGCGTCGAACCCTGAACGAATATAATGGACTGTTGGGACGGTGAATCGCCTCGTTCGTCGTGTCCCAGGGGTCTGGCTCGTTTATTATTCGCGTGAATTCGCGATTCGTCCCGATATTTTCCGCGAACGACAGATAACACACCGCGTTCCCCACAGCGCGAATCATCCGGGTATATCATCCGATGCTGTTTGGAATTGGATAAAACGAAGAGATCGTACCACTGATTTTTCCCTGAATATTTTTACGACATTATTTGCAGAAGGATATATGAAATGAGATATATCCGTATATATACATACGCTGTCTTCTGTTTACGTGTATTCGAGTTAGTATTTTTGTGATCGTTGATAGTGCGTAATCCGAACGTAGAGCGAATTATTTTAGAGCAAAAGTGCGGAAAAATGAAATTTACAAGAAAATTATTATTTTCGTAATGGCCCCAAACATACGGCCTATGTTGTTGGTAAACCATTTTTAATACGTCGAATATATTATCGACTTTGCCATAATCCGCAGACCTAAACTCCATTGAGCCTGTTTAGTCTGAATTGGGAAGTAGGATCGAAGCGTATCGTATCGCGCCTAAGGAGGATTCGAAGGAAATACTTCTTGAAGAACGTAACAAACTGGGTCAAAAAATGGTAAAAAGATTGGTACGTTTTTAAATAAAGGATTGCATACTAAGTATTAAATGAAACGTTGTAAGAAAATTGTACCGCGGAATCGTCAATGTGCCAACACTTTTGTTCCGCTGAAAACAGACCTTTGTACGTGTTTTATCCTTTTTCTTCGCTACAGCTATTTTTAAAATTTATGATTCATGGCGCGCTTAAACTTCAAAGTCGGCAGTCACGTTAAAAAAAAAAAAAAAGAAATATTAAGTAGATAATCAGCTTCTTCGCAGATTTACGAAGATTCTTATACGAAGATCCGGCCTGTGCCAATACTTTTGTTTGGCACTGTATTTCGTTTCGTTACACGTACGTGTATTTTGAGATGGATTCATACTCTTAAATCAAGAATACTGTCGCACCTATATTTGCTTCTAGAACGGATTTTACTCTTCTTGCAATCGGTATAAAATGCGTTTCGTTGCCGGTGAAATTTCATTGGAACAAAGGCGAACATTTTAATAAAATGTACGAAGAAATTGACGAGCGATTGTATCAGAAAAGATCCACAACTCAAGGTATAAAGTGTCAGAGTCTCTTTTACACTGACACAATGTACCACAATGTATCCAAGGTTAGGAAACGGGTAAAACAAATGGTCGCGATCACGATGTTGCCCAGCGGTTGGCCGCAGAAACATTCTGTCGCCCGTAAAGATTCGATGCTGAGTCATTTGACAATATGTCAAATAAGTCAATTGTCATAACGACAGTAGTCATTTGCAGTAAGGCTACGAAGAACAATACAATATTATCATAAATCGCGGTGAAACGTCGATAAAATAGCGCACAGGGTATCGGTGGCCAAATTTGTGGTTCCCTGAACACGCATCTACTTGATGTACAATCGGTATACCGGTCTTGCGGGCAAATCTCGAATCTTTTGGCAGAATTTGTCGGTGTCCTTTCGCCACTACGAACGCTGTAACTTCCAATAAAAGCTCTTTTGTGTCGCCTATTTATATAGACATTTCTCGCAAAATTCTCCGTCAAGACAATGTTGAAACGAAGATTCAGAAAATTCGAGAGAATCCGTATTCGATACATTTCCGATCCAAATAGGCCGACGACGTCGTTAGTCATTTATTATCGATCGTATCGAAATGAAAGGATACGAATCGAAAGGAATATTAACGCGATAAGCGAAAATCTTGGTTAAGATTAAATGCGTGGCGATGGTTGATACGGAACTGTACAGTCGTGTGGCAATAAAAGAAAGACATTGAAAATATTTGGTGATTTTAATTCAATAGCCAGTAACTGTAAGGTAAAAGCACGAACGGGTCGAATTTCGGCGGGAAACAGAAAGCACGAGCGGTTAAATATGTAAATGCAAAAGAGAAACACAATGTATTCCTGGATTCCTTTATTTATTGTGATGATCGGTGGAGAAAACGGGCCTCTTTCTCGTTGGCGAGCATTCGTGGCCGTTTCGATCGATCGCAGCGACGAAGCGGAACCATTATCCGAACCGAATGCGCCGCCCGAATCATCGATCGTAACCGGTTCCGTTGGTATGCACAAAGTGGCAATTAGTCGGAACGATGTTGCCGGTGAGAATATATGATGTGGTTATGCACAATCTTTCGGTTGTTGTTATAATATTACTTGTGCCGTTGGCAATCGTTTCCAGTGAATCGTCGAGCGTGCACGATACCACCGCAACAATGCGTCCCCAGAAGATCCACGCGTTTCAATATCTTCGAACCAGGCAACAAAAATAACAACTATATATGTACTTTTTATTTATGCTTACGAAAAAGTCGGTTAGACGGTTATTTAACCGCTCGAAGAGAAGTTCGTCTTTGTTTAAATGGTAGACGATGATCGTTAAATCGTGGAGAACACATTTGTTGAAAGATTAAATTATCCAGAGATAATCATTATAAACGGTAAAATTCGTTTGCTTATCGATGATCAGACAAACATTCCATCCTAGATAATGGACATTCGTGATAAAAAATAACTTCTGTCGTCGATAATATGTCGTTAACGATAAACAAGAAGGTTCAACGTAAATTTGTAATAAAAATTGGCTAATTATTCATTACAGTTATCCCCGACCAAAATCATTCGAACCAAGATACCGATTCTTATACTATAACTTTCTTCCATCTCGGTTACAACCGTTATTTACGATCCCTGTTTCGAACCATTCGCCATCGTCACCCGCCATTTTCGTCCTAGGAATTTTCCATCGCGGACCCCGCTGCGTCTGATGGTGGCTCGCTGTCTCGTGGTACCGGTTTGACAATAATTTAACCTCTCCAAGGCCTGGATCGTGAGAAGATTCCAAACGTCGCCGCGTTTAGGAATCTTAAATGTTGCAACGTTCGATATTTCCGAAGGTTGTTGCCTGTATCGAGTGGTATAACGCGGGAATCATACGAAAGCTGTTTCGACGTGTTCGCAACTGTTCGATAAGATCGCGCCAGAACAACAACGGTGAGTTGTCTACTGCGCATTCATGCTACGTGCCATTAAAAATCAAAATTAACCCTTCGTTCGTACGCTTCTAATGTTACGGTAGAATTTCCATCCAAACTGTATTTACGATTATCGTTTTTCAATGTTTTCAATGTAACATAGAAGTTCCGTTTGTACGTCTTTTGTACATTTGCCACAAAGTAAACTTCGCTTTTCTTATTTACGTTTACCGCGATTTATTTATATTAATCCTAGAACCGTGGCAAACGTCGAAATCGCCTACTATTTATCTCATATTCTTTACCAAGAGAAACACGTAATGCGAATGGAGAGAAACCGTGTTTCGAAAAGAAAACGAAGTTCTACGGATATATATATATTATATATATTTATAAAAATCCTTTTCCGTGCCCGTAACTCGCGACAGTTCAACTTTAACACCCCGAACCGAAGTTGCTGCCTTAGTTTCTCAAAGAAATGAATTGTCGAATGACGACCGATATCGTTGGAAACAGTAGGAAAATACGCGGAGATGAAGGGAGTTTCATCGGTGCAGGGCATCCGAGTACTTCGGCCTTTAGGTGAATGGCTAATAACCTTGAAGAGAACGTCTGGAATGCGGTGTCCGTTGAAATTTTTTCAAGTAACCACGCGATCCCCTCCAACCTGTCAGCCGGTTGCACAGCCGACGTTAATCCCGATGGATCGTTGCAATTTTGTTGTACCCGCGTGACAGGTGGGTTCGTCGATCTCCGGCCAACCATGGTGTTGCCGCTACGTGTCTCGACTCGGCTCACACCTGCTAACAACTCCGTTAATAGAACCGGCCGACTCGATTCGCTTCTTATGTTAACCCTTTCGCCACGCCGGACCTCGCCAAAAAATCTTGTACACCGCTGTGCGTCAGCTTCAGCTTCAACGATAAACGCGTACTTTCGTCCGGGTAACGTCGTTAACAGGTTGAATGGCGAGATATTCCATTCAATATTCCATGGTAACGATGATACCGGTATCAACCCTTAAACAGTTTGTTTCTTTGAAATGCATTTTGCGGCAGATAATTTATACGTACGTAATCAGAAAACTCTGTAGAAACGTAATCCACTTGTTGTAGTTGCTTTAGAGAGTACAGTTATCACGCGTGTACACGTTTCGTTTATCAGGTGTACGGAAAGTTTTAGTCTTTTCTTTTTTCAACTTTCTATTATATTATTTGTGCACAATAGGTGGAAATAATTTCTCCCATTGTGCACGACTCTCTGTCGAGTTTCGTATTCCGTCGTAAGAAAATGACATTGGAGCGTTTTCGTATTTCTGCGGCATTTCGAAAGTGCTGCCCGACTAAAGAGTATTGCATCGACCTGAATAAATGGTAATCTGTCGGTGCCAAATCTGGAGTGTACGCCGCGCGCGGAAGAGGTTGCCAGCGCTAGTTAAGGATAGTGATTCGAGGCACATGCGTCCTAGCGTTGTCGTCATCGCCCATTGTGCTCGCTACCGTTTTTGCGAGCTTATTGTCGCCAATCGATCACGAAGTCACCGTTTCAGATAGATCGATAGCAATCAATCAATTGCAACGAAAAGGCGAGAAACTATATTTTGCAAGGTGTAGAAGGGTTTCTACCGCGCTAAGCTGATTTTGTGGACTCTTTTCCCCAATAGAAAAATACAATAAAATACGATAAATTGGTATAATTATAATATTTAAAATTGATATTACGCGATAACGATATAGAATATAGAGGATTAAATGAATAACGCTGCGCTTCTTTTATTAAAATATATACAGGATGTCAAAAAAGTGTTAGTCATGGTTTTGGGAGGTGATCGTACACCTTCGGATCGGTGGAGATCCGTTAAAAAAGTAGACTGCAAAATTGACGTTTTTTCCGTTGAATGGCACGGTACTCATCGCGAGGAACAAAAGCTCGAAAGAAACCATGCGTCGCGAATCTCTTCGTTCTCTCGGACAAAATTGCTTAAAGTTTCATTTATTTTCAAACTGGTTTTATTCGTATTTTAATGTCAAATATAATAACACGAAATAACGAAAGTGTCATTATCTTACGAATGAATTTACATACTTTGTGAAAGTATACGTAATATCTGTCACTTTAATCTTCAAACTGACTTTATTACACGTTAAAGTCAGATATGGAATAAATCAGACGTGTTCAAATGCCGCTGACTGAATCTCTGTGTCATACTGTGAGAATTTCTATACGCTCGAACTCCTGTGTTCTAACGATCGAGAATGTTGCTGTTGAAAGAAATTCTCTCATCCAGAAACGAGATATCTTCGAGATATCGTGCATTGCGCTCTAATGTTCCCAGCATCCAGGGACAAAATTTTCGTCATCCTACGAAATTCTTGCGCGCGATGAACCTCGTAAAGATCTTCTTGAGAGGCATACCGGCACAAATTTACTCTTCTTTACGCCAATGGACACGAGGACCCATCGAGTGAGGAATTTGGTGTAGCAATTGTGGATCGTTGAACCCTCTGGAAATCACGACGACCTGGAACTTACTTTTCCTCCACGCTGCGATCTTCCATTGGTCGAATCTTGCCGATTGTCGATATGTATATACTACGAAACAAAATTTATTGCTTATTGTTACATAATTATATTATATTACCGTTTATACTTTCTTCTAACTTATATTATTTTTTATGTATTGTATTATCGCGATATAACAAATGAAATCGGTTCGAGGACCGACGAAGCTGTAAAGAATTTTTTCCAGCAGGATATTTGCGTCTCATGATTCCTTTGGGACTTTTCTTCCTCGTGATAAATACCACACGATGCAATGAAGAAAAAGGGTTTAACCTTGAAAGTCATGCTCGATCAATTTTGCCGTCCACATTTTTAACAGATTTCCACCGATCCGAAAGCGTAGAATCACCAACCAAAGCCACGACAAATACGTTTTTTAACGGTGTATTTCAATTTTTTCCGATCAAATTTGCTCAGAGTGTAGGTAATAAAAAAAAATATATATATATATATATTTTATAGACATAGATCGTTTAAAGTTTTATTAAAAAGTTGTGTCTAATAAAAATAGAAAATACGCAGAGGGCGATGTATAGTCCCTGCGATAACGCTCGATTCCGCTAGACTTGTACGTACGAAGAACTTGAAAGAAAAGACACACATATTGAGCATATATTGACTCGGACGGTAACTGTTTCATAGAAATAAAACAAAATCAAAAGGAACGTTGTATGTACATTCTGAAATGAAACATTAATAGCCAATAATTACGTTGACTGCAAACCTGTTCTTGTCTCGCAGTATATTAACAATAAATCCTTGCGATTCTCTTCGTATTTCATAATTCCTTTATAACTTTGCAATAAACGTAAATCATTCGAAACTCCATAATAAATCTTCGTACAACCTATATATATACATATATATCTAACCAACCATTTTCTGTTATAAAACTATGTAATAACATTTTAACGATGTCGACGAAAATATCCGAAAAGGTTCGATCAGAAGAAGCTAGAACACACTGTATTACAACCTATAACCATGTGCAGCGGATATAACTTGTTGAAAGAAGCGTCGGCGAAAACGTGTTAAACACTGTTGAACGATTAAAACATTTTCTTACGATAAACTGCTGGTAACTGCACATTTCTTGTTAAACTCTAGTTACAAGAAACATAACAGAGCGAAGAAACGTTTTACCAAACTACGCGGCCTCGATAGTGGCTGTTCATAGCGGAAGGGTTAACGAGAACATAAATACCGGCACTTCTTAGGTAAGAGAGCACCACCACGAAGAATCCCTCCTTTCTCCCGTCTTCCCGTCTTCTCTCCATTCATCGGACCGCACACCATGCGGTCGAAGCAACTTCACGCGTCACTGACCCATCCTGCCAGTTTGTTGTGCCGCACCAAGGCCACTTGGTCCACGATCAGGTGAATAACTTACGAAGGATTCGACCAACAAAAAACACGTGCACTATAGTTTGAACGTTACTTTGTTGACTCTGTTGAGCAGCAGGTTGGCGATATACCGCGTTCTGCGTATAGGCTTTTTATTCGCTTCTCATTAACGAGGAATATTACGAAGTTATCTCGTACAATTAGTGGAACTTTATATATCGGTTGAGAGTCGGTAATTAATAGCGGATACTTTGGTACAATAATAACAAGTTTGACGATTAAACCGCGGATATTAAGCGGATACGAAGGCAAATAACACGGATAGCCTGGAAAAATGTATAAAACAATTAGAAGTATATTTCTACAATTATTCGTATTAATTGCAGCATGATATTAAAATAGAAGATGCGAAGAGGAAGATGAATTTGAAATTTAAGAAACAAAGGAGAAAACTGAAGACAAAGCTCTGTTTCGTTAAAAATCTGTGGTACGATCGGACGTTATTCACAGACAGAAATTGTTTACGTATTTTCAAGCTGCGATAAATGGTTCGTGTTTTCTCGGAGCAGGCAACACGATATTTAAATCACCTCCTTCTTATGCAATCCAATGATTTCTGTTCCTTCGTCTCTTAAACGAAACGGCACACACAGAGATAATGCTGTGGCCAGATATTCAATGCGAGCAACTGTACGTAACAGCTTTGGACAACGACTCATATAGACTCATATATGTCTGTGTGCACCACCAGGTGTGTCTATGACTGTGTCGCACGAATCGTAGGTGGCAACCATTTTCCACGCCATAGAGTCAGAAAGGAGGGATCTCGTGGTGCGAGAGTCGAACGATTCGACTCGAACCGTCATCGTTGCTATATTTGGCGTAACGAGCGTGTACAGGTGGTTTATTTATAAACGTGTACGCCAAGCAAAAAGCAGTCGTCCATCGATGTGTACGGGATTAACGCTTGTTGGTTGATCGAAAACGGAAGAGACGCTTTTAATAGATTCCAGGAGCTGGTGCGATCAACGCCCGATACGGGGAACGTACTAGCTACTTTTATTTCAGTGGATCGCGTCAACGATTCGAACGACCCCGTTGGGGGCTTCTTTCTCCCGGGACCGTGGCGTTTATTTTTAACTTCGCGCCACTCTGAATAATATCGTATCATAGGTCAACGCGATCGAGCTTTTCTTCGCAGCCCTTCTGCTCGCGAAACGAATACGCATATGTTACGGTGCACTTGCTAATTTTAAACGCAAGCTTTCGAAAGATAGACGTGACATGAAATTTTCGGAACGCAGTAGAATTTAGTTTACCTTGGCCGATCGGAAAGGACTCTACCCTTTTGTGATATTATTCTGAACTTGCTTGAAAAATCACATTGCTCGTGTACAAAGCGATGTGAAAGTATTTAAACACGTAGAAAAGAATCTTCTACGTTCATATTATACGCGTTATAATATGAACAGTTATAGATAGATCGATTATAATATACCTTATAACGTTATAATATACACTTGGATCTACGCTCCGAAGGAAACGAAGCGATAGTCGCCAAAAGTTATAATATTACGATATTATAATAGCGCGTAAATAATCCGTAGGAAAAGAGACACAATTATTACTGAAAAGCATGAAATTAATACAGTGGAGTAAAATTCTGTACCTATGAAGCGTAAGCGAGGAAAATAATTTATAAGACAACAATGGATAATATGGTATTGCAATTTATTAACAAAAATGAAATGTCAATTCCTTCGGTTTGTTTGTCAACTGTGTGGTATCGATGTCACTGCGGTGATTTCTTTAAATATAACTTACGACGGCCATTGAAAAAACAGCGAATGTACCGATTAATCGGGATGATGCCGATATACCCTAATATAAATATTTAAAAGAGAAGAGCAACTTTTACCGAAAATTTCCACCAAAAGTCGTATACTATACCTACTCGAATTCAGGAAGCAAAACGAAGGAACAATTAGCACCGGAAATTAGAAAATCATAATTCTATTCCGATTCACCGATGAATCGAAAGGTCTCGTTTGCGAGAGTCAACAGCCGCGCTACGCGGAGGGTGTGAATGCAAATTCCTGGATTGAAAACGCATCGAAGAGTGGGAAGGTGCGCGTTTGCATCGGTTGGTTTTAATCCCGCGGTGATTCACGTAGCGTCGTTCGCACAGTATTAACCTCTCTATAGCCGTTGGTCAGGACGCCAGCCACGGTAGAAAGAAACTCGTTAGGTTTCGCAGAATCGATGACCTCCTCGAGGCTATCGAGGGAGGATCGTGACTCGCTGAACGGCGGTACAGTCAAGCCACGACTGCCTTCGATCGCCGTTCACGGTTTTTTAATTGCCAAACGACTTTTCCGTGTGTCCACTCCTATCTCTGCTTTTCCACACCCCCCTTGCAATTGGTTGGCGTTGGATCGCAACCGACGCGCGATACTCGATCATTTTTATTCCTCTTAATAACAGACGGCGCCTCGCGGCGGCGGCGGCGGCAGCGGTCGTTGTCAAAACCAGCGTCGATCGACGCCTCGATACGCATAGTGTTTGAGAATTCTTGAGCGTGCCGGATGGGAGTATTGTCGCGAGTGTGTTGGTTAATTTCATACCTCGAACTTGAATTATAGCAGATACGTATGGCAGATTTTAAAAGAACCACGGAGAACACGGCGTTTTCAGTGCCTTCTTCTCCAGCGATCATATTGAAATACATCGAGCAAAAATAATTAGAACCTCCGCTACTTATAATTAACGAAAGAATCTCGTATTTCAGAAAATGTATTTTTATTATTAATAAATGCGTGTATTAATAAAATTCCCATAATGTATTTCTACCATTAACGATTAACGAGTAACGAAAGAACAATGTTTCTCACGGGCTAAAAAATATTGGAGTCGGGAAGAGCCGTAGTACTACGTTTCTTACATATTGTTCGGAAACTTGCTTCAAATTCTTCGTTCGGTATCGCATTGTTTATGGCAGGTACCATTTCCTGCATGATGTAATGTTTGCTCTTCCTAACATAGAATACACTTCACCGAGTTTGGTGAAATTTTATTTTAACATAAACAATTTTATTATTAAGTGTTTGAAAACTTTCGTGACCCAACGTGTATTCTATCTTTATAGCTTTGTTCGTAAAAGCATGTATTTGCATAAATATCCGGCTTCTAGCTATTATTTGCTGACACGTGCGTGCGAAAGTTCGTTCTAACGTACAAAGCGGAATTTTCCAGCGGTTCCAAATTCCTCCCCGAATTGCTGGGAAAATGAACGACTGCAAGCACCTCGAGTAGAGCTTATAGCTTCTTACTGGGTCATTTTACAGTTACACCGCAAGTCGGCGTGTTTCGTCAGGTTTCGGAGGTGGCGCGCGGCGATTTTGCATAAATTTTCGTCCGCGTTGATTACGGCTCTAGCGAGCCGCCGCATACCTTTTCCCGCATTATAGCACATTACACGACTGCGATTAAATTAGCATGATTTCGGGCCACGAGTTCGCGTTACACGATTCTACGAGTTAACCTATTAAACACAAGGAATCGTTGCATCGCCTGGTCGATAATGTTTCTTTAGCAGTCGCCAGGCCGAGAACTTATCGCGCTCTTGCATCTCCTGCCTATGATAGATGTCGTTTCATAGGGCACGAGTACAACGAGCTTTCTTAGACTGTAGTAATGTAGGGCTATTTAAAGCATCTAAGCTTTGACATCTTAAACGTCAGTCTGTGAATTTTGCACAGTGGAACGAAACACGTCGTACGTTACGAGGCGCCGTTATTTTTTAATATAACGAAGGACCGAGAAAATATCGTGTAACGTGAACAGGTGGACATTAAAATTAAATAAGAATATCCTTTATATCTTACAATAATTGTTTCGTTTTAAACGCGAAAGTAAAATTGTTTCGTCGCTGTGCAAAGTTGCTCTTCTATGGCAAAGAAATTAAAAATAAAGATACGTAGTCTTCGTTGTTCGGATAACAGGAGTTTGGTAAAGTGGAATTTCATTCAAACGAAGTTCTACTACATTTTGGAGGCGATGACTGGGAAAATAAGCAAGTTTTACCGTGTTTAGAAACGAAGACTGAGAAAATAGACGATGTTTCTTTTTGCTTCGAATCTGATAGCGTTGCAAGCATCGAGACATTGCTGACAATTTCACTTGGCTTATCACTATTATAGCCTTGGGCCAACCCGCCGTGATAGTCGTGATAACCGGTTGTTCGTGTCTCGTTATGCTGATAACGCAGCCAATACGCGCGCAAAAAAACGCCGATACGATTTACATACGCGATTTGCTTGGAAAGCAACCTTTTACTCGGCCAGGGCCCAAATTATCCACGTGTAAGACGGGTTACGAGAAAAATCGTCTATCGAAAAAGATCAACGACATTCTTATGTGTCAAATTCTCCTTATACAGAGAAACAACTCTGTTAAAGTGAGTTTGATTGCGTTGTACGAGTTAAAACTTACACAGCGTATCATTTTTACGCAAATACTCGATCGTACTTTGATAATCGAATCATTTACCGTCGATAGAAACGATATAACGCGATCATAAAATCAGTGGCGAATAAAATCTACACTGTATGATATGCACCGGTTGGTATAGCGATCGAACAGCATTCAAATTCCTTCGAATAAAAATCTAATTGATCCGAAAGATAAGTGACCGAATAAATTCTTATACGAATACGTTATTCGACAGATTTTTATTCGGATAAAGATTATTACACGAATAATCTCTTATTCTTACGTAACTTACGTACCGTCAGAAAGTGGACTTGTCCTGTTTTCCAACTGGTGACCTCGATAACGTCTTTAAAACGCGAACGATTCCGGCTGCATCAATGAAATCCATTCTTGTAGCTTTGACTTATGACCGTGTCATATCGTTTCCACCAAATGTATACATAGTGCTATCGATCACGTGACCACGAAACGACGGAAATCGGTATCACACTGTTTAATCAAACCTAAGGTCGTTGAAATTTCTGGATAGTTTAGTTGGAGTCAAATTCGAATCCATGCAAACGTCTTCACCGACGCGATTTCACGATGTACAATCGATATCGACTGGACGTAGACGCGGCGATAAGATATGCATTTCGAGTGGTTCTGAACGGCAATCGTTTGGAAGGAAAAGCTGATGTTCCAGATCGGAAAGTAACGCCCTGAGAAAAGCAGCTTTCCATCCTCTGGGATTCACATCGGTCTTACGTTACAGTTATATTTATCTTCCTTGCTTTGTCTCCATTTATACGTGTCTCCGTTTATTTATAGGTGCGCTGTAACTATTTTTTCTGTTTATAATTTACAAAATTCACATTATTCTCAGCGATCGATAAGCTTAGAGCTAAAATCGTAGAAATCGTCGCTAAATTTGCCGAGTCACGCGCCAAATCTTTCCATCGAGCTTATCTCCGATCAGACGGAGCGTCGATATTTCAAACGCGTTTTAACGATTTACTATTTCGAGACTTGCCGCGGCTTTTAAGCCGTGTCCACAAGTATTGCATTATACCGACGTTTCGCGTCGTTTCAGCATAGCTGCTAGCTTCTTTAAAGATCAGGTGACACACTGGTATACTATATCCGGAAGTCTCGAACAGTAGTTACAACTCGAGCCATGTAAGCGTAAAATTCTTGTGTTTTGACATGTTTGGCGAGGTCAAAGTCTTGCGAGTTGGTTCGATACAGTCGACAGGAATATTTATCGTAGGAAGTTATCGATTTTACCTTTTTATATAGCGTCGACATATCGACATTCATAAATATTCATAATTTTGATAATTGATTCATATCATCGATCCTACAGCATATAGTTAACGTAAACTACGATACGAAATGTCGACACGAACTAACATACATCGTTTAGAATACGTGTGATCGATCATATTAGCGTCATTGTATATTTAACGTAAACTTGAGTGTTGTATGGCCGGAGGGAGAAGTCGAAACCACTTGCTAGAGTTACAGTAGTAAATTGCAATAATTTAATCGTTTAATTAATCGAGTTGCCCTCGACCTTTGAAACCTAGTCTACGTGAATCTTGTCGAAACGATTTAAGGTAAACTAAATGAATAGTTCCAGGATGTCTGCTCAGAATCCGACTGTGATTTGTAAGATCAAACAGATATTCGTTTATAATTAAAAATATTACGTTAATATAATAAATAAGAACGCACAATACTTTGTATAGTAAATAAAATAATGCTTCCGATCGATAAGAAGCTGTGGTGGTTCAATTCTCGAGACGTCTCCAAACTAAAATTTTCAATTGCAACTTTAACGTTTCAAACCATCGTCGCACGTCTCTGAAATTTTTCCCAACCCTCGCCTTTTCTCCTTCGAGAGCGATCGAAGTAGCGTGCAAACGCGTTTACCTGGTCGATTCGCGATAACTCGGTGACTTTTCGTTGGACGCGGCCAGAATTCGATTCCTCGCGAAACGCGACACCGTGAACGCGAGAAAACGACGAAAGGAAAAATCGCGCGAAGGAAGCGCGTTGGCTCGAGTTCGCCGGTAATAGCTTAGGTTACCCACGATTAAAGATTTCAGCTGTTCGCCAACCAAGGAATCGCGTTACGCGTAGTTCGCGCGAGTCGCTAATTCCTCAGCCACACGAGCACCGATCGGCTCGATCGGCGTCGTTAAACGCCTCCGCGTTGTTCCTCTGTTCATCGAAAATTGTATGTACGTACATGCCAAAAATCGTACGATCACGCTTTTATAACACGTAATTTGTGAAAATCGCAAAGGTATAACCGCTTAAAATTCGCATTGTCGATATTTTGTATATCTTTGTACATTGCGCGGATTCTTTTCATATTTTCATTGGCTTGACGCTTTCACGGTCGGTGAGATCAACGTGGTGTCAAGTGCAAATGAAATGTTAATGTCCGGTGACGTCACCTTAGTGTCTTGAACTTGAAACATGTTGGCAAAAAGCTCTCCGGTTACTGGTTAAAGTTACTGAGAAATTTACACTGTCGGCAAAGCGTTAAACGCGGTCCAGTTGTTAACCTCTGCTGCGTTCCTTCCGTCATTTTCGACCCGAATGTAGCTATTCCTTGCGCGTTAAAAAATATCCCAAGTTTGAGAAACGTACGATAAAAGAGTCGGAGTGCATGATTTCAATCCTATGTCAAATATTATTCTTAGAGATTAAAAATATTGTTGGTTGGTTGAAACGAGAGCAAGAGTGAAATGTAAAGATCAAAGTCCGGACGTACGTCCGAACTATTGTAGAGCCGCATAGAGGACATTTGATAGAAGAGAAGCGTGTTGATAGTTGGGAGCCAGAAAACTGGCGCTTGCTCCGTTATCAATCGGTCGACTCGTCGTTGGACGATATGCTGGTTGGCGCGTGCCACGCGGATTCAGAGCTGATTCATTACGGACATTCGATCAACCACGGTAGCCGAATATGTTTACTCGCTGGCGGCTATCTCGAAAAAACGAAGGTCGACGTTTGGTTTATTTGGTATCTCTTAAACGTTGAAGCCCGCATCGATAGCCATCGATATCCTTTCAAAAGCCTTCCTACATCATTCGACTATCCTATTTCTCCGTTTTAATTTCTAGAATTGTGAAATTATAGCACAGCAATTTATAACCGGCAATTAACCCCTTATCCTACAACTACGGGCATAGCCCGTAGTACGGTGATCGGGCCAAACGTAAATATTACGGGCATAGTCCGTAGTACGATGATCGGGCCAAATATAATATATAATATAATGTACAAATAGCTTGTTTGCGTTTTCGGCCCAAAATTCTCAAACGTAAATCGTAGGTTAAGGGGTTAACAGCAACTAAAAATTGTCGAAGCAGTGGGAAGACGTGTATTTACAGCGGTTGTATTATTAAAAAGTCAAAAATACTTGTGGTGTACATATAACACGTATAATCCCGTAAATCTCCAATCAGTGACTTATGCTACAAATAATCGCCTGGTGACGAATAGGCCCGGTGGGCGTGTGCGTGGGCATCGGTGACATCGAGGCACGTCCGATTCGATTTTCGTCGACGATTCGTTCGAGAAAAACTGCCGCTTCGAACCGATGCTCCCAGTGCGCTTGTCTGTCGTGTCTCAAGAGTCTCGGATGTTTCGAACGTAACGATGATTCCCGAGCGCGGTGTAACTCGAAAATCGGACAACGTGACGCGATACGGAAGAAACGACTGAGATTCCAAAGGTAGGAAGGCATCGTTGTTTGACCCGGCGGAGATCAGCCAATCTCACGAGACTCGAACGATCCGCTATTCTCTTTGGGCAAACAGATCAAAGCGTTTCGAATGCTATCGAACGAGCGAGCGCTGGATTGTTCGGGCTATCGTTCAGCTCGAACTAAGTTGTGTAAATAGAACGCTATCGCTCAAACATAAATAAAGTGAGTTGTTGTTTTGCAAAGCACGGTAGATACGGAAAATTAGAATAAATATTAC
This sequence comes from Bombus vancouverensis nearcticus, assembly GCF_051014615.1. Taxonomy (NCBI): domain Eukaryota; kingdom Metazoa; phylum Arthropoda; class Insecta; order Hymenoptera; family Apidae; genus Bombus; species Bombus vancouverensis. The sequence continues at coordinate 11,169,915 of NC_134916.1, read as the reverse complement.
GGGAAGTATACCACAAATCGAAGGCACGAAATGAAATTTTATAATTTGTAAAAAGAAAGAGTTTATCGTAATGCTATAAAATTCTTCAATTTCAAACTGTACAAAATTGTGGATGGAAATAAATATATACAGGGTGGTTGGTAACTGGTGGTACAAGCGGAAAGGGGGTGATTCTACGCGAAAAAAGAAGTCGAAAATATGGAGTAAAAATTTTTCGTTTAAGGCTTTGTTTTCGAGAAAATCGACTTTGAACTTTCGCTCGGTACGCGTGCGGTACGTTATAACGGATCTCACTGTAGATCGTTGTCTCGCTGGAAAAATTAAAAAAAAGAAAACAAAATTTTTATTCTATATTTTCGACTTCTTTTTTCGCGTAGAATCACCCCCTTTCCGCTTGTACCACCAGTTACCAACCACCCTGTATATATAGAGAGGTATAATAAATAACGAACAAAATTTTGCACAAATATGTGGATTTTCTTCTCGTAATCAGAATGTGAATTCGATAGAATCCAATAATGTGAGTTGATTGAAAAGAAATTACAAATGGAATGTTGCAATTAACCCAACGTTGGCGTTCAACGGATTAAGAAAGTACAGTGCTGTCTGTTTAAATGAGGCATACTTGCTTAACCTTTACGTTGCAAGATCCCTGTACACTGTAATAGTAGCCAGTTATAAAGCAAGACAGCGACCGCAGAAAGATATAAATTGATTTTCTTTTCGTCTTTGGATAATTGAACATTTTAATTTTTTAGCTGTAACAGTTGTTTCTCAATATAATATAATATATATCACAATAAGGAAGGATCAAGCTTTTTACGACCTTGATTCTACTTTTTGCACGTACAGTTATCGTAACTCCGCTCTAACAATGGAACGCTTTGCCAGAAAGATTCAGTGACCCCGTAGACGACTAAGAATACCAAAGAACTTAAGAAGGAACGAGCCATAGATTAACGCATTGTTGATATATGACGAGTAAGCTGGCGAATTCACGCACAAACGTTGTCGCAGGTGGCACGCATTAATTTTTTGCACAAAATAGCCGCTGGTGCGACTTAAAATAAAGAAACCTTTGTATAAACTAGTCGGTGGTACGCCGCAAAATAAAATGAAATTTTTGCATAAATTCGCCGGTGGTACGCCACGAAATAAAATACAATTTTTGCATAATCTACAGCCGGTGTTACGCTGCAGAATAAAATCAAATTTTTGCATAAAATAGCCGCTGATATATCTGAAAATGAAATAAAATTTTGCATAAAATAGTCGGTAGTGCGTCTCAAAATAAAATATAAATTTCGCGTAAGCTAGGCCGGCGGTAGGTCGCAAAATGAAATATACATTTTTTGCATAGTAGTAGCCGATCGACGATGTGTTAAAAATCGAAGATTTAGATATAGGTTGTATCGTTGATGGCGGTGTTGTGGCGATGAAATCAGGCGAGGCGAAGCGACACAGCGGCCGCGTGCCTAGATCAACTCGCGCGCGCTCTCATGTTTATCCCAATGTCAGCCGTCGCGAGTATTTTTAGCGCAACCCGTTACAGTTGACCGCGACGAGTCGACGCTTCGTCACGGTTCTTCCAGCGACGATACGTAGCGTCGCGTCGCGTCGCGTCGCGTAGCGTCATGTCGCGTCGTGGCCACACGTCTGCATACACGTGAACCGACACGCTACTTTGCCACACGACCCAGTATTGACTCCTTGTTATTCCATTAGCTCGATTCAGAACATTCTTATGGTGCGTATCTAGATCGAGCATACGAATGCTCACTCTTTCTCTGTTTTAGTATAATTTGGTAAAATGAAAGTACGAACGAGCGTTCGTTCTCCGCTTAGCGAATCGGAAATCAAACATCCGAATGTTGGAGCAAAAATGCTCCAAAAACGCTTGTTCGACTCCTTTTTAGGGACTCGGTCCACCTTCTACGAAAGTTCACTCACGTTCACCGCGAAGGCGTAGAGAATAAACAGACGATTAACAAATTCTATTTGTCTTATAATAGAATATTTAAAGGTACGTTATCTGCTCTTTAAAGCGCTATAAATACGTATAGAGTGGCTTTTAAACCGTCGAGTAATAATTAGAAAATAAAGTTGAATTTGGTATAAATTCCCTATTTATAATAAATGCTGGATATTGTAATATTTGTATCGTAATTATTTATTTTATCGTGAAACTGGATTGAAATTGAACCTGGTTTTACATAGTTTGCGAACACGAAACAAAACTATTATAAAACTAAACTTGCACGTAACTACGATAGCATAAAGGCGTATTCTTTGATTATCCCTCCTCTTTATCTCGTGATACTTCACCTTTATAAAAACATTCTTCCTGTTACACTTCAATCACGCGTTCATTTATTCCGCCGTTTATTACCTATTTATTCCTTCTCGTTCGTGCTTATTATTTCCCAATAATTGCGTTTTTCTTGTCTTCCCTTTCCCTCTCTGTTTGTGTTTTTCCTCTTTTTTCCATGCTCGCCATCGTACGAGAATCCGTATCCTCTGAAACGCACGAATCGTTGAAACTAAGATTTCATACTTCGAGTCCATCTTCTCTCCTTATCACCAAGTCTCGTTTCGATCGACCACCGATACCATTCGTAAGCTAAGCTTCGATCGATATCGCATTTTCGATTACTGTGATCGATATCACGAAGAAAGAGCAGATTAGCGGGTACGCTGAAGCAAACTGAAAAGAAAGATTTCAGTTTGTTATCGCCAGCTATACTTGGAGTGATTCACTGAATAATTTGAATAACTTTGGCGTTCAAGTTGGTCCGGTTTGCCGGATCGTAGAGAAAGAGACTGAGAGAAGGGGAGGCAACGGATATCAACGATCTAGTCAGGTTGCTCGACCTTGCCTCCGGAGGCGAGTTTCGTTTCCCTCTCTGGTCGAGATTTAATGAATCGTAATCGGTGCAGTTGCCACGGCTCAGGGTCGCCGGTGTTCTTCGTCACCCTTTCCTCGATCGTCGGTCGGCTTAGTGTTTTCTGTCTTGATCCAAGGGAACAAAGAAGAATCGGTGGACGCTTCGAAAACGAAATGGAATATTTCTCTACGCAGCTGGCGAATTCACGTCGAATTTCATCAGAATGTAGAGAAAACTGTACAGTGGCTAGAAAAAACATTCGCGAGTTTTTATCAGGCGCTACATTTCATTCTTATAAAATGAAATTTTTATAGTTATTAATATCCTTGGATCTGATTAATCTGTACGAACGCAACCACGTGCATATACTTTGTCGCAGCCGTTGTATCGTCGATTTGGATATGCCGAAGATACGCTCGTCGAGTCTGTAAACGAGCCGAGTGTTTAAAAGATGCAAAATGTTGTCTAAAAATATCCACTCTATAATCGATATCTTATTTTGTTATTAATGTCATATATTGAAATACACTGTCCAAGTTAATAACCGAAATTCGACGGAAACGTCTAAAACCACTTTGCTCTTTCGTTCTTAAAGTCGGTAGATTAGATACGTGTGATTGGAGCTTCGCTCTACGAACGCAATTCCAAGAAACAACGAAGATAACAGCGATCACAGTACAAGCTAAAATTCCCTATTACGATGCAAAGAAGCTGTAATGTCTATTTCGATCGACCCTTCCACGATAATTCTCTCTTCGTCGTATCTGATCGAATCACGTACATCTTTTTCTGTTGCAGTGTGCCAAAGCATAGACATAAGAAACAGCGTGCGTTATTTCTCAAGACTGAAGGGATGCCGACTAGTCGAAGGCTTCGTACAAATTTTGCTGATCGACAACGCCGAGCCGTCGGAGTATGCCAATATCTCTTTCCCGGAACTGAAAGAGATCACCGGATACCTGCTTCTCTATAGGTAATCGTTGGTAGTTCACTTTCAAATAAACGTTAGGTGGAAAAAATATAACGACTGTCTGCTGGGGTATTACGCATCCTCAATTTGTCGAACGATTTAAATTCTCTGTCGTTATTACCGAGTCGAGTAGTTTAGATTAGTTTGCTCATTCACGTTTTCTTTGGGGAGCACGTCGTGCAGAGTGAGAAACGACATTTCTACGAGATTTTCCATCTGCAAAAGTATTACGAAACGATAACAGTGGTTTCTGAAATTCAAGTAATAAAATAAATCGTAGATTAGAAGGAAACGATACGACAGGTTTAGTTTTATCGATTTCCTGATCTTTCTGCCATTTATCGACTAAAAAGAAGTATTTTAATATGAAATACTCGAAGAAGATGGAATAATCTAATATGTAGATAGAACTAGCGATATTAATGTTTTCTAAATGTTGGAGACGGCGAGGAAAAGACGTATTTGATTGCAAAATCAAGCAAAAAAGATAGTTTGACATGGAATCGGTCGATAACGTATTATCAAGAACAGAGGTAAAAGATATGAAATGTTCATTTTTATCGGTTTGTTACTTTTTAATATCGCTCGGAGGCTAACATAGTTGGAAAGGAAATAATTTGTTAGATTCGATTCGAAGATACGTCTCGTAGAATTAATTGCAATCGTTTCTGAAATGTTCGATAAGGTGCAAAATTATGTACATATTTAATCTCACGGTGGAATAAAAAGACGATCTATGCAAATTTCAATTAACATAGAACGGATTACTAAATGACTAAAAATTGCTTATCACGTTCCTTCTTGCACGTGATCCTCGCATTGAATTTTAAAACTTTGCTTCTACGACAGAGGAAAATACGACATACCGTGCCTCTCTTCAACGTCTTTTAAGTCGAATCGAACGCACAAAAATTTTTCCTTCCACAAAAGTAACGCTCTTTCACTCTGTTCTTTACACTCGTAAGGGACAAAAAAAAAAAAACTTTCCATGAACCGTGCGAGATGGTCGAACGACGAGTCATTGGCAAATACACAAAGGAATTAAGTGACAGAGCCAACGGGAGCGTCGCGTCGCTGCAAAGTAGAAAACCGGCGCGGTTTATCTGTCTCTACGACTTCCTCTATCGTCGAGGGCCACTAAACTTCGTTGTACGTTGTTATTATCTCGCCGGTTCCTTCTTCGGCTTCCTTCTTCCTCGTTGGTTGCCCCTTTCTGGCCACTTTTTGCACAAGCATCGAAAAGTACCGTAAACGGCCAGAACATCGGCAGGTATAAGTTTGTATCGAGACTTTTATACTTTCTATGAAACGTTCGAGAGTGGGACAAAGGTCGTGCAACGAGGTAGACGCGAAGCAGCTAAATAACTGTGGAAAATATTTCACGTTTCGAAGAAATGTATAATCTTAAAGAAGAAAACGCCTGTGAATAATAGTATTAATATCGCGAAGGATAATATTTCTTCGAATATCTGCGAAATATATTTTTGCGAGTAGGGAAGAGAGAAAGGAACGGTCGATGAATTCCAGTGTACGATAACTAGATTGCGGATGTTCATGCGTTTACGAGAAATTTAAATGTGCGAAGATATACAGGAGGCGCGTAATATGAATATAATAAATGTAAAATACATTCGCATCTGTCTTTTCTTCTCTCTTACCTCTATTCTTTTGTGTACATGCTATAGGGTAAAAGGGCTGCGAAGTATCGGTCGCCTGTTCCCAAACCTGACCGTGATTCGAGGCCATTCTCTGTTTATAAATTACGCCCTTGTCGCGTTCGAGATGATGAACCTGCAGGAGATCGGGCTGCATAGTCTAACTACCATCGTGAGGGGTTCCGTTCGTTTCGAGAAGAATCCCGCGCTTTGTTACGTGGACACTATCGACTGGGACCTGATTGCTAAGGCTGGCAAAGGAGAACACGTGATCGCGGTAAGTTATCAAATCAAATAATTGTCAAATCTCATAGAAAGTTCTTGTAGAGATCAAAGATTGTTACGCGATTATTAAAATTTGTTATACGCGACGTTTTACGATTTCGCAATATCCTACGACCGTTTAGGAAATACATTTTTTTTTTTTAAAGAAGAAGCTACTAATAGGAGTTGATCGAGTTTTTCGCGATACTTCGAATTTTCCATTCACTTCGGACATGCGGATTTCATCGGCGGCAGAGAAATTCATTTAATCGGCCATTGACTAAAATTTCGTTGAAGTAAATGGAACACCGGAACTCCATCGTACTTGAAAGACGCGATCGCAAAAGTGTTGATTAATGCGCACTGTGTGAGAGGAATTCGCTGCATAGATGGAAAGCGTACAATTCAGACACCGAAATTCCATCTTCTATGGCAAGAAATCGCAATAGCGAGTAACGGCGGCGCCTTCTGGCATGTGGGCCAAGTCTTGGCGGAAATTTGACGATCCTGTGGAGAGTAGCAGGAGCATTATCCGGACGTGATGCAACGAACCGTTTCCTTGGCATCCCTCGACATCGGTATAACAATTCTATTGCCCGCTAATAAATAGCCGTCAAAATGAAACGTTATTTAACATCTTCGCATGTCGTTGACTTTGAAAATCACGCTCGTTCGTTTCGTATCGTCTAGCGCGACGCTTCTTGACGCTTTTTCCACTCGCGATTCCGGGCAAACCTTTTTCGCCAATAATTTTACGCAAGCCCAACTATATACGCGAAAAGGCACACGAGAGAAATATTTATTTGTTTATGTTTGATATAACAGATCGACATACGGGGCAGAAAAGCCAAAAATAATGAAGAGATGAAAAGAAATAGAAAATGCAGAAACAAAGAGAAAGACTAAAAATAGATACGAAGGAGCAATGAGAAAAGTTATATTATGACACTGGCATAGAAAACGCTCGGGAGAATGTCGAGAAGGATACTGTACATTGACCGAGAAGATGCGATGTGGCAAGAGGATTCCTGCGATTGACCATACGCGATTTATGCAATTACATTGTAACAATCGTAGAATGTGCGATGTTGTTGCGTATGAAACAACAGGTGACTTCTGAAGCTTCTTCGTGGTACATTGAGGAATAGCAGCTGCATGATATCCGGACAGTCGACAATCGCCTTTAACTATTTTACTAATAAAGATCGTATCAGATATTATCCTTCTCTTGCTCGGTATCGGAAGATATAAACTATCAACGATACTGACGTAACTGTGAAAATCAAACGTCATCGAACGTTGCTATATTTGGTAGTCAGCCTTAAAAATTTCTGTCGAACTCTCGACATTATGGCTGCAAGACGTACAATACGGAGATCATGTTATACCATCGTATCCTAAAATTGGTTTGACAAGGTGACAGTACGATGTTCTATGAGCGTTTGTATTTTTAAGAGACTTGCAGGATCCGTGAATAAGTCCTAAAGAATCAAGACGAGGTTATAAATCAAGATTGGCTGAGAAAATAATACTTGGATCTTTCACATTATCAAGCGTGGATAATGGCGTACGATTTATGAAACAATTAAACGCTAGATTATTTCTCCAATGATTAAAACGCACAATACGACACTCGGATAAATTGAGAGATAATTTATTAGCTAAACGCCAGTTACGTAGGCGATCGAGATCGACCTGAATCAACTGGATAGAGTCTGACAAACATCTATTCTGTTAAAGATCCTGAGATCGTTAGATATTTTCATCGTTAGACGTATCATTAACCCTTTGCATTGCGAATTTTATTTCAATTTCGTTACCAGTAGCTCCCAACGCTTTCAAGTGTTTTATTTGAAATTTACTTTAACTAAAATATAAGACAATTATAAATAAAGGAAGGAATAATTACAAAAATATATAAAGGAAGAAAGGAATTCACTTAAATGCCAGTTTTATTCACACTGTCGTTGTATTTTGTAATTTTTAAGCGTATGATATATCTTGAAACAATCTCCAGGATGCAATCCTGGATTTCTTTCGCACGTTTTCACAAAAAGCCTGGTTTTCTTTCACAAAGAAAGGCGGGATTAAAGAATGTCGGGTGTGACTCGACAAAGGAGCTTCTGAGATAAAAACTGACGAAGATAGGAGTGCAAAGAGTTAATAAATAAAATAAAAGGCGATAGATCCAAGCGAGGGTCCTGAGGAACTCTGGATGTACTTTGAATTTCCCTAAATAGATATTCGCCAAGTTGATAATTTGGATTTTGTCAGATAAAGAATAAGTAGAGTACGGAATAATTTATGAAGTCGATAGCTTTGTTAAAGTCAGTGTATACGTCATCAACTTGGAAGCCCTTCTCAATGCAATCCACTAGGTAGCGATGGTACTCAATCAGATTAGTTAAAGTGGATCGGCCAGTAACAAACCCGCGTTAATTATTACATCTTTGTAAATAAACGATAGCTCTTTGGTTATTAAGTCTTGAAGAATCTTCGTCGTTCTGTATATAGTTGGAGCTATAATCAGAGAAGTTTAATTTTAAACGATTCTCAGTTATATTTACAATTTTATCACCAAAGCTAAATTTACATTTTGCTGAGATAAATCTGCTGTCTTGTCGTTACATAAGCAATTTAATCTCGGCTGAATATTTGATATAAGTGACAGAACATCTTGATCGTTTTTCGTAGACGCGTAGTCTAAAATCTGACAAGTACGTTTAAGAGATTTTTAGAAATTGTCGGTAATCCTATCCTAGTTCCAAGCAAAAGTTTATTTTTTACAGGGTCGATGTTTTGTATCTATGTCGACTGATAACTGGACGAATTCTTTTTTATCGTTTGTTGACGAATGACTGACATTTTTCATCTCACTGGTGTGTAAACAGCTGCAAACATTTTCACAGCCCCATAATTCTGTTACGCAAACCTGTGCGATCGCGGCTCCTTTAAAAAAAAAAAAATCCTAGTCTACGATATTGTTTTCGATTCTATTCTACGAAAAATATATAGCAAAATCAGAGTGCAATGTCCCTGAAAAATATCAGCAAAATTGTTCAAGAGTACAAAAGATGAAATTTAAATGGACGTTTTCAAAAAAAAGTTCGGTTCGGACCGTGTCAGATTAACTTTATCGGGAGAAAATGTTTTTTAGCTTTGGTTATTTCGGCAATGATTAATAATTTTCCTAGGTTTCTGCAAGAAAGATCGTAATGCGCTAAAATGAGTAGCAATTTTGCAGGAAACAAATACATCTTTAATAATCAACCTGGGAAACAAATTAAATTGTCATTCAAGTTTGTTAATCTCTCCAGCATAACCGTTTCCTTGTTTACGGATCTCCTATTTTTTAACACATCTTATCGCTCCTGTTAGAAATAAATTCATATTTACATCGTACTGGTATTTGCAAGAACGACAGTCGATCTAATTGGAATTAATTTATTAGCTCTTTGTTCCACAGTTACGGAAATTTTCTGTTACCTTTCTTAACGAATGACTCGCTTAAAACAGCGATCATTTGTCAGAGTACAATGTTGCATATACGCACCATGAAATCTGAAAGAGTTGAATTAGATCACGTAAAAACAGAATTGCAGTTTCTCTAACCACGTTAGATCGAAGTCGTATAAAAACGGAATCGAGCGTGTACGGTTGTTCTATTTTCAAGATTGTGTCACGGAACACGGCCCCATTACTCTATAAACCAATCGGACTTTGCATCGCTTCCGTTAGCCAACTTTCCGGCCACGAACGGTATACATTGCACGGAGCAAGTTTCGCGATTCGAACGCGTCGACGACAATCTTTCGCGCGGCGCACCACCGATTGCTTTCGGGTGAACGGTTCCCACGACGATTTTGCCCGATGCAGGGCAATAATATCCCACGGTTCCAGCGTAAATCAGAGAATCGCACTGCTGGCACAGTTCGCGATGAACTATTTCTGTCGTAGATCGACCGACTGTCCTCGCTGCTGGCGGGATAATAATATCGTCACGCCGTCCACGAAGAGGTGAACCGAGTCGTTTTGGTGCGCCACGGCCGATCCAGCCCTCCGCGGAAACCGGTTCCCGAACCGGTTACAATTTCTAAACGATCAGACGTTCTTGAAATAAACGTTAACCCTCCGAGGCTATACCTTTCAGCAGCTGAATCGAGTCGAAATGACCCAGAATATACGTACATCTACAGATTAAGACGTACGCTATCGCTTAGAAATACCAGCACATTTGTTTATGTCCGACAAGCTGTACTTTAAGCGTAAAGTCGCCGGTAACTCGTACTGCGATGATTTGATTCGTTACAATTAAATTGCCGATTTTGATATTATAATCGTGGAAAATTGAAGGGCTCGAAAATGCACAGAGAACGTATGTAATATGCAGAAATAAACGTGAAATGTGTAAAGTATGTGGCAATCTTCGTAATACCAATACCAATACTGTCGAACGTTGTGATCTTTATTTCGATAGAACAAAATCGATCATACGTAATTCGATAAAATGATATAAAACGAAAAATATCGTACATCTATTTTCCTTATGAAACGAAAGAAACAGGAAATTGGTTCAATAGCCATTTTATGCCTGCAACGACTACAACGAAAGAAAGTAGACTCCAGTAGCAAATTTATTAAACACGTACGTAATAGCATTGGACTAGAGCCGAGTATAACACTGTAAAACAAGAGTAGAACAAGATGAAATCGAAGATACGCGGTAGCTATATTACACCAGTGAGCATCGGATCAAAACGATCCAGATCCAGTGTCCGATAGTTAAAGATTGATTCGCGAAAGCATGTGTGCCATAGCGTTCGACTATGCTCAAATATAGCGTTGTAAAGATGAGGATAACAAGAATGAAATGCAAGATATGCGGCAGCTATATTACAGCAGCGAAGATCGGATCAAAACGATCGAGATCCAGTATCCGAGAGTTAAAGGCTGACTCGTGAAAGCACACCGTCAGTTCGATGGATCGGCGTATTTGAAAGGCTCGATGCTGCGAAACCCGATCGATTCGACGCGCAATCGTCGACAGTGTTGCAAATATCCTATACAATGTTCCTTAAATGTAAATCTCATTTAACGCGATGGAATGCGGTTCGTCACGCTTGCCGCCCTCTGTAGATACAATGAAAGCTGGCGTTTTAATCCAGTCCCCATCAACCAGCTGACAATGCGTTAATTCGCGTTTAATGCGGAACATGCACACCGATCCGTGCAAGTGGCAAGCGGATAAGCGCTGCGTCATGTCGATCCAACCCTGCCAACCGATCCTTTCTTTCCGCCGTGTCACGCGCGGCAGCTTTACGCGCCACAGCCGAGAGTAACCGATCGCAGTTACAAACTTTCGCCGGTGAGAAATACCATTCGACGTTATCAGCGACCATGTAACACGCGGAAAACGTCGCTCCATCGAGAGATCGTAGTACGGCAATCTCTCTCTCTCTCTCGAGAAGGAGACAGCTGAAACACTCGTTAATTCGGAAAATATAACGCGCGTCTCTCGAGCTCGTCGTCCTGCCTCGTTATCGGTTGGAATACACGTTGCCAACTCACGTACATCATGCACCATGTGTTTTAGTTTCCAACTTTGGAGAACGTATGGTTTGCGTTACACGCGAATCGTTCGATCGGAGCATTTGAAACTTCGTTTTTCGTTTCGGCTATCCCGAATCTCCGAGAAGCGTATACTTATGTTTTTATCAGATTCGCGAGATCGCGCGAGCAAGCGTACGCTGCAAAGGGCGACTCCGACAAATCCGGTCTGAAGTGTGATCGGCTTCGTTCGAGCGAGCGGTTTTCGGACAAAGAGATTCGAATCTCTAGGAACGTGTTCCTTCGTGATTCCCGAGAGTTTCGTTCGGATTATCGACAATTACGAAACGCCTCGAAGAGCTTTCATTTCTCGACGCATCCCGCGGTAAAAACTTCCACTCGGTTAGCGCTCTTACTGGCAATTTGCACCGGTTACGAAGAAGTTTCGATCAAAGAGGATTCATCGGAGCAACGGCGCGTGCCGTTATTCGCTGGTTTGTGGGTGAATTCGACGAGAGAAGAACGATAATGACGTTATCGTCGCGCGATCACGACGAACGAATTTCGCGCACGTTAGTCTGCCAACTGTGAGAAAATGTAACGTACGATTCATGCTCGACTACCTAGCAGCCTAGCCGATTTCACGAAACAATTCTGTACAATTTTTTAGTATCTTGTATCTCTGTCAATTTGTGGAAAACTTCAGTTCTGTGTTTAAAATTCTCTGGTGTAATAACAAACCTGTGCTCTTGTTTCGTATTATGCATAAAATAATTAGAAACTGTGACTTTGTTTTTAAACGGAAAAGCGTTTCTGTTATTCGAACACTTGGTACTCAAGCGTTCCATTATTCAAATATCATCATTTCTCTTACGTTAATATCGTACGATTCAAATTCTAAATAATTTTTCGATTCTGATATTCTCCTTGTAAAATAAAATAATTTTTGTAGGAAATAGTTGTTTCCCAGAGCAAACCTTCTTGTCATAAAATTAACTATTTCTTGCGTTTTACTATTTCTACCGTAGCATTCCTTGCTCTTGTAATAAATTCACACTATATGATAAATGTGCAGCGTTTAGTATTTTCCTTTGCACGAAAGTGTCTGTTTTCTGACATTTAATTCAATACGATTAATATGACAGATAGATGTTTATGCAAAGTCAGTTTTTAATAACGTATGCAAAGAGATAGAATCTAAATGAACGCTTACTCGTTAAATATTATTACGAGTGCTATGTTTCAATATTTTATACAGAGTTTCCGGTTACGTAGGAAACAAAATATGCAAATTATTGGAAAATTATAAACTGTATGAAAAAGCGATTCAGACAAAAAGCGAATGGGCATAATTTCGTACAATTTTTAATTAGCCTTTTTGGAAGATGGCTAGCTACAGGTTATATGAAACTGACATCAACGTTTACGTGACATTTACATTTTTTAAAATGGGATCATAATATTTTTAATACAGTAAATCGATCCGTCTCGGTCCTCTCCCCAAAAAGAAAATTCAACTTGTTTATGTCTAAGAGCTTAGCAAATATTTTATCTTTACTTTGTCAAAGTTAACGTATGGAAGACAAAGACAACGCGAACCTAAGAACTCCACCTCTCGCCGTTCCTTGTCTTTTATACGTTAAATCTGACAAATGAAAGTATATACCAATTTTCCAGGGAACGTTTACTGTATTTGAAACTACATGATTCTATTAAAAGAACCTGTATTACCTGGCCACGTAGAAACGAATCGATTACAACCAGTTTATTTGCCCTTTGAAATCATCCAATTCGTGTCTGTATTATTTTTTCCCCACGGTGTATAGTTTTCCAATAATTTGCACCTTTCGTTTGTAACTGGATACCCTGTGTATCTTTGCATATCATACAAATTTCGAATCTACAACCTGTAACTTGAAGGAAACACACCGAAAATTACCATTAACCGACGAAGACGTTCAACGAACAACCAATACTTCTCCTACTAACGTTGGATCACGTTATATTGCACGACACGATCGCTAGATTAGTCGAGTACGCGACGTTTTATTTCCGCTTTGCCCTGTAAAATTTCGACTCGTCGATGTCTCTGGTGAGTTTGGAAATCGTAAGCGACGCAGGGCTACTCGATAAAGTACAGCCGTAGAAAAAAAAGCGTTGGAAAGGGAATAGATCAGAGACATGGAAATCCCGTCGCTAATTGCCGCGCGATACGTCCTGAATTATTTCTCTGGCGACCAACGACCAGAACGACGAGGGTGGACGTATGGATCGAACGGGGTGGCGAGTCGTTGTAATAAAAAGGGCGAGCCGTACCAGTGGAGCTCACGAGCTTGACGGCGACTCTTTTCCATCGGCAACTTTTATTTAAACTTTCATTGTCCGCTAATGGAAACGCAACGCAACGCAACGTCGTTTCGTCCGCGGCCGAGCGTTCTTTCGACGCTCTTTATTGATTCCTGCGACGCTAACGCGTCATATATGACGCGTCGCGTGCCCGCCGCTTCCGCGAGATAAATCTGTCCAACGGTCACGCGTCAATCTCTTTTCCTCTATCTCTATTTTTTCCCGACTTGCTTGATAACGTGACCGCGATTTCGCCGGTAATTATCCGTATCATTGAATCTTGCAACTGTGGAGAAGATTCGATATGCGTCAGCTGGTCAGCATCTTTTCGGAGAATCTATCAATCTATGGAGAACTGAGGAATATCGCAACGTCATAAATACATTACGTTTCTTTAAATTTCGTAGAATCGTAGAATCTGGCTGGAAGACATAACGTACGTAGCAACGAAAGAGAAAATGAATCGAATCCTTGGAAATCAGGCAGATGGCAAGCTTGTTGTAAGTTGTGCGAAATTACGTGGATGGAACTCTTTAACCCTTTGAGCGCTATGAACGCAATATACGTTCTCGTACAACCATTCAATTTAGGCTAAAAGTGGCGCTAAAGTGGCGTGATAAAAGAGACGTATGGATGTTATCCACCTGACATTTTGATGATTTCGTTGAAACAAAAAAAGAAAAAAAAATTAATTATCAAACTGGCAAACCAAAGCGAAAAACAAAGCGTGTAGCAGACTGCATTGCCTTGATGGGCGCAGTTGATAAAATCGATATGATTTCGAGTTCACTTCGCTGCGTTCGAAAAAGCACAAAATGGTATGAAAAATATTTTTTCCACCTTTTAAACCTCGCTATATACAGTGCATACATTCTTTGTAAAAATGCTAATAATAAAACTGGAACATTTGAAAATTTTCATTTGCCTCTCATAAAAGATATTTTGCAAAAATACCTACCACGCTGAGTAGAGGCTAAAGGGGGAAGATTCATTCGGACGACCTTCCATTTTTGTTAACGAAGAGGCATTTTCCCACATCCTGCACAACTAAAGAAAATAATAAACATTGTTCACGACGAAGATGCGCTGTTTGCACTAAACATAATCGCAGGACTGATTCGCGTTACGAATACAAAAAATGTAACATTGGCTTATGTATTGAAGCCTGCTTTACCATACAATACAAAATTATTAAATTTTCAATTAAAAAAATACATTTTCAAGCTTTTATATTCTTCGTGTTATTATTGCTCGATGAAATAAATGGTTATTAAGGCTTTTCAGGTCACTGCATCATTTATTTTAATTACAATCGATATATTTTTCGATGAAAATTCAGTCCGCTCAACTTGCGCTCTTTCGTAAAAAATACGCAGCCCACGGTGTTTTTTCGTAAAGAGAGTGCAGTCCACGGCGCGCGCTTAACGTCGGACAACGCAGCGCTCAAAGGATTAAAACCATCGATATATTTGCAAATGTAAAAGCACCGAAGTAATTTACACGCCTAATATTTAACACACAATTTTTCTACGAACAGAAAATAACGCAAGTAATTGGTAACCGAATTACCAACGAAGATGGCGGATTTTATTATCGTACGAAAATTGTCCTTGTGATTCGATTAAACGGTAGCCGAAAATCACTATGTCCATTCACTATTTCAAAGTCGTAGTAAGATACCGGTTTGTTTCGTTGATCTTCGTAATCCCCGTGCCACGACAATCCCGATAAATATCTCATTTCTCGAGTCCGGCCGATAGGATGGTAGCTCGTCGCAGCAACGGGTCGCAAGGGTGATCGATAGAACGTGACCGGGTCAGAGGGTTAATTAGTTTCCGGCTGGCGCGCTAAAAAATTCGAGCGTGTCGCGAGGGTCGAGGGTCGAGGGTTCGTCGCAAAGTTTCGAGCTTTCAACGAGGTGCGATCGTCGAGAGTACCGTACACCCAATTGCATCGTTTGATCGCTAGGAAAAACTCGTTATTCAATCTTGAAATTGTAATTTCGAATTTAAATTTTAACAAATATTGAAATTTTCATTTGAACGGAAATTTCTTTTCACATTGCGGATTTTTGTTCACATTGCCGAATCGGTCGGATTAACCACGCGTTACTCTAACATTTCACGTCGATTAACTCGTTCAGACAGCTTTGGGGTTCTGGCATTCTCCGATTTTCGCGGTACTTTTGGAATCGTTCGATTCGGATGTAGAATATAGCGTGAAATATCGTTTTCAGCCAGCAGTCGAATTTTTCGACAGGATACTAATTTTTTACGAACTTTTACCCGAATACCATGTTTATTCGTATTGCTTGATTCCGTCGATGGTACGAGAACAGGAAATGAGCTTCGTGTTTACAGGATGTCGACGTTTGAACAATCGACGGGGCGGGAAGTCGCAGTGGCGCGTGTCAAAATTTGTAGAATTTGTTTCAGTCACCTGTTTCAACTTTTAAAGCTATCATCCCTTTAACTTCGTGATCGATTAAGTTACATCTTTATTCCCTTATGCATTATATTATAGCGAACTTTTTATAACGTTGAATAAAGAACGTGTTTTATGAGAAATGTTGCATCCACTTACACCGCTATGATTGCTAGCCCATCAATTTCAACGTTTTCGTGTCTAAGTTGTGAAAAATTAGAAGAGAAGAGAAGATCGGTAATCGAGATGGTAAACTTTTAGAATTTTTACAACGCGAGCAAACGTAAAACGAAAGTTTCGCCGCGAGATTTTCGGTTTAGACACTGAAGAAAAATCGCAACTCTTTAAGAACGGCGCTAAAACAAAGGGCACGTACAGAAGAGATGTATCGCGAAGTGTATGAAACTAAAAGTTTCGCTGAAGCCGGAAAAATAGCATAACGGCGATAAAAATAAATAATGGAAGGCGCCAGACGTATCGATCCAACCTTTAGCACTCCACAGCCTCCACGGAAGTTAAGGAATTCTCTTGGCCGGCGCGGCGTGTAGCTAACAAGGTGGTAAACTCTCCCCTTCGTGCGCGATTTTCGTCCTTGGAGTCCCACGTGTTTCCAAACGTTCGCCGTATTGATATTTTTACGATTTCAACGATTTTAGAAACTTCAACAATTGGGCCACGACACCGCGTGTCCTACGAGCAATCGTCATAGTGAAATAATAATTAAATAACAAATTTTTTATGAAATCATCGTTCACGGTAAAAGCAATCCATCGATAAGGTATTAATAGACGAGTAATACGTCGTCGATGTTACAGAGGAAAAACTAGGTTCAAAAATGGCTAGGAAATATTTTGATGGATCGCTTGAATATTTCAATATTGATTTTTCCTGTATTTCTGTTCACAGGGGAACAATCCGAGAAATGGATGCCCAGTGTGCGAGAAGCACTGTCCGCAAAGACAGACCAAGTCGGATGAATACTTGTGTTGGAACCAGCAACACTGCCAACAAAGTAATTGTTTTTCTCTCTGGAATTATGAATTTCGCATGAAATATAATAGTAGACTCTGTCTGTCTGTCTGTCTGTCTCTCTATCTCTCTATCTCTCTCTCTCGATCGGTCTTTTTGTGATAGAGCAGAGTTTATAAAACAAGGTAAAATTTGGAACGAAATATTCAGAGGAGAATTCCATTTGGTATGGTATATGGTAAAAGGCACGTTTAGTTGCACGAAAGTTTATGCGTCGTGTAATATCAAGACCAACTTTTTTTTTTAGATTAAATTTTGTTTTATGCTAAATTCGACGTAGGATGAATACGTTACAGATAATAACGTGGCAGATGAAAAGGAGACCGGGTAAAAGGGAAGCTCTAGTATATCGTCAATTCTAGCAATTTTCGTTTATGCAAATAAGAAATTTCGATAGAACTACAACCGTCTGAACGCATCAAGGGAAGCCACAGTTCATGTATAATAGGAACTTATCGATTCTCCAATCATTTTCCCGTTTTCGCTGTCTTGCCGAATCTAAGCTACTCTGTCCATATCTTCTGTTTATTATATCGAAACTAACGTTATATACGATAAGTTTAATTATTTCGTGCAAAGTTCAAGATCGAACTTCGTCATGTCGAAGCTTAGGTGTTCCAGACGGACGCTACTTTCTCAGTTTCGCTAGAAATCGATTCCAGTCTCGAAGCATGACAGCCACCGTTTCATCTGAAAATATCGTTTCTCGACAAAGTAGAGAAATCGCGCGCCAGGTAGAACGAAAGTTGGAAATTCCCTGTCAGCCGATGTTAATTCGTAACGCGGCGATGTCGCAGGGGAAATTCCCGATGTTGGTCGGCCGCGTTGTCCGAGTGGAAGATGAAAGGACACGCACGTTTCCAGCTATCTTCGACGGCTGCCGCTCCCACGCGTGACGACGACCCATTCTCGATCACGCTCCCGCCCCGTTCGTTCCTTCCTTCCGAAATTATCCGATTATTCGCTGGCCTTGTGGAAAATGGAGGCTGTCTGGCCGCGAGGAAAGGGGCGACGAGAAATTGGCGGCGGCGCGACACGTTGGCCACCGTAGGCGGCTCACCCGTGGGCGCTACGACTCTAAATTACACTCAACGGACCTTTGCGCGGGTAAAAACTGACAGGAATGCGCTAAACATCGCTGTACTAGCAATCGCGTGCCGCTTGAACTTTTCATAGAACGCCGATAGTCGTTCAGTTCCACGGTAGCTCGAGTGTTTCACGTCGATTTATGAGAAGCTTATTTTTGGATAATTTCTCAAGGGCCTACGAAATGTTTTTCTTTTCTTCTGTTTTTCTTTTTTATATTTCACTCTTTTTTTTTTGGCGAACTTTCGATGTGTTTCGCGTTTATCGATCGTATCGTAGGCTGTTCGTTAGCGAGAAGCGGCCCCTTTCGCAAAAATTACAGGGAAAGTTGGAGACGTCGCCACGTGTCCCCACGGAGAACGTGACAAGACTTCATCCGGTGAGACGCACGTTCGAGGCTACATCCGTGTGGTTGTTTACCCGGAACAGTGGCTTGAATTTTTTCACGTGTAGTCATCAAACAGCCATTTTATCCGTTAAAAAGATTCAACCCTGTACTTATATATCAAACATCGGACAGTGTCTCCTTGATGCTTCTCTTAACAGCTACCTTATCGAGTGAAGGCGAACTCTCTGGAACGAGGTAGGATTTAAAAGACACAGAAGACAGAGGGATTTATAAGATATCTTCGATCGTTGAACCGCTAATTTTACCGGTAGAAGTCTCGAGAATAGCGCGTTGGTCAATTAGGTGGACGAGGGAAAATAAGGAAAACGCTTAGGTCGAAGATGCTATGTGGAATCGTAGGACAGTAGAGATGAGAACACCTTCGTACAACGTGATAGATAGTACGTGTTGTCAGTATCATTGGCGTTCTAACTTGTTCGTTTCAGTCTGCGATCGAAAGTGCGAGAACAACGCATGCGACGAGTCCGGAACGTGTTGCCATCCGTCGTGTCTGGGCACGTGCACTGGCCCGACGAATCGCGACTGCGTCGTCTGCAAAGACGTGGTAACCGACAACAACGAGTGCAGGGAACAGTGCCCTAACGGTACCTTGGAATTCATGAACCATCGATGCATCAACGAGGAGAGGTGCCTTGGAATGCAGAAACCACGGGAAGTGTTCAACGTGAAGAACTACCCGTACAAATCGTTCAATGGAAGCTGCGTAATGGAGTGTCCACCGGGCTACATGGACGAAGAATCAAATGGCAAAGTGTCGTGTAAAAAATGCGAGGGACCCTGTCAGAAAGAGTGTGCCGGAGCGAACGTGGACAGCATCGCCTCGGCGCAGAAACTTCGCGGATGCACTCACATCACCGGCAGTTTAGAGATCCAGATTCGAGGTGGGAAAAATATCGTGAAAGAGCTGGAAGACAGTCTGAGCACCATAGAAGAGATCGACGGCTACTTGAAGATCGTGCGTAGCTTCCCACTGATATCTCTCAACTTCCTGAAGAACCTGCGAGTGATACGCGGAAACGACATCGATAACTCAAAATACTCGTTATTGGTAATGGACAACCAAAATCTACAGGAACTCTGGGACTGGAGTTTGCACAAAGATATTAAAATCCTGTCGAAAGGTGGCATAGGAAAGATCTTCTTTCATCTAAATCCGAAACTGTGTTTGTACAAAATCGAGATGCTTCGAGAGAAGGCGGGTTTACGACCTTTTACGGATTACGAGGTGGCGCCTAATAGCAACGGCGACAAAGTTGCGTGTAACGTAACCGAACTGAGGACCAGGGTTGGTAAGAAGTCACCATGGGGTGCGGTGATCGAGTGGGAACCGTTTATTCACCACGACGCCAGGTCTCTTCTTGGATACGTGGTGTATTTTATCGAGGCACCCAACATGAACGTAACGATGTACGATGGTAGAGACGCGTGTGGTGGAGATGGTTGGAAGGTCGATGATGTATCCGCAAGTACAAATACCACCCTGATGGAAGGATCCAAGTTTGGGTCTGGTCGACAGGAGAAGAACGTACATACGCATTACTTGTCTCAGCTGAAGCCGTACACGCAGTACGCTTATTACGTGAAGACTTACACTATTGCCACGGAAAGGTCCGGAGCCCAGAGCAACCTAACATACTTCAGAACGATGCCGGAAGCTCCTAGCTCACCCAGGTCCCTTATGACTTGGAGTAATTCGAGCAGCGAGCTGATCATGTCCTGGCTGCCACCTCTTCACAAGAACGGAAACCTAACGCACTATCGGATCTTTGGACGATGGGAGCCGGACGACCCTAATTTCATCGATCAGAGAAATTATTGCGAGGAACGTGAGTACATCGATTATGAGATCAATTTTATTAATTTTATCAATCCCTTGACATTTGTAAATGTGATATGCACGGATACGGGAATGTGTTCGATTCGCGCAAGCTCGTAATATTCCGGGGCAGAGCTTGTTGCGATTGTATAAACGATTCGATAAGGAAAGAATTAATATTTGATCGATAATATTTAACATTAATACTTGAATTGATTTTTTACTTGAGTAAAAAAGAAATCAGGTAGATCTAACGATAATTAAAATGTGTTGCATGCTTAGCTCTGATGCTGACAGATAAGAAGGCGCTCGCAGAGGAGGAGAGGAAACGAATAGAGGAAGAGAAAGAGCAAATGATACCTGAAACTGGCACCTGCGAATGTCCTGATCGAGAAACCGATCAGTCTCTTCGAGAGAAAGAAGCGTCCAGCGCGATCGAATTCGAAGACGCTTTACACAACCAGGTCTATATAAAACGAAAACCGAAGAAGAAGCGCGACGTTTCGGAGATGTCGTTCATTCTATCCAGAAAAACGAAATCGTTGGATCGAGATCAGGTAAAGCATCGCTCAATTTCATCGAAAAGTATTTATAGCGTTTCCATACGCTTAGCCAACCTGGTATCGAGTTTTGTACGTCCCTGATGCAAAATTGCATTTATAGTCGCTTGATTCTCGCTTTCTTAAGTGATACATCGCTAATATCGGTCAGTTCGAAGGAGTTAAGTCCCTTCCATGTCCTTTTCAAATTCATCTTCCTAACCTTTCCACTTTTATATTCACAGCCTGTAATGGAAAAGATCGAGAACGGGACGTACATAGTGTTCGAGCAATTGGTGCCCAGCATGAATCTCTCCTTCGTAATGAAAAACCTACGCCACTTTGCCGCTTATAACATCGAGGTGCAGGCTTGCAGAGCGCAAGAAATGAACGACACTTACAAGAAATGCTCCACCAAAAGTATGAGAACCTATCGCACGTTACCCCTGGAAAGTGCCGATAACATTCCTCCCAACACCTTCAAGATGAGCATATCCGGCGAGAATAACAGTCTCACCATGGTTACTCTGCAGTGGGATGAGCCACCTCAGCCCAACGGTCTGATCATCACCTATCAGATCGAGTACAAGAGGGTTGACATACAAAACGTGAGTGGAATTCACGTCTACTTAACTTCTATTGGTTCATTCTGTCAAACTTTGTTCACAGTATCGGGTTTCGAATTTTGCAACAATTCTGTGAACAAAAGATTATCCTGTTTCAGTACAAACCGACCGTGGTGTGCATCACGAGGCGGGACTTCACAAAGGCAGGCAACTCGTACGTCCTTAAAGAGCTTCCCGCCGGAAACTATTCCGTGAAAGTTCGAGCGACGAGTCTTGCCGGCTATGGCGCCTATACGCACGTAAAATACTTCTACATCGAGGAGAGAAACACCCTAAGTATTTTCTGGGTGATATTCTGGCTGTTATTTTGCACGGTCATCGCGATCGTTAGCTTCGTCTCGTTCTACGTTTGTAAACGAAAGTTCTTAAGGAACGTTCCTAATGTGACGTTGATCGCAACCGTGAATCCGGAGTACGTGAGCACTCCGTATGTGTTGGACGAGTGGGAGGTACCAAGAGAAAAGATCGAGATGCTGAAATCGTTGGGAACTGGCACATTCGGCATGGTTTACGAAGGAATAGCTAAGGACATCGTGAAGGGTAAACCGGAAGTACGGTGCGCTGTGAAAACGGTGAACAAGGACGCCACTGATCGGGAGAGAATCGAGTTTCTCAACGAAGCATCCGTGATGAAGTAAGTTGATGAATAATCCGAACACGTTGCAGGGCAAAAATAACCCGTGCTCGTGCTTATCTTTCTACAGGAAAGTAAAAATATACTCTGGCGTCTTTGATTTCCATGTAATTAAAAGTCGAGAAACATCCGCTGTTTAATTATATGACTATGCGAATCTTTTCTTTGCAGGGGTTTCGACGCTCATCACGTGGTCAAGCTTCTTGGCGTGGTAACTCGTGGGCAACCAACCTTGGTCATTATGGAGTTGATGGTGAACGGCGACTTGAAGAGGTACTTGAGGAGTCACAGGCCAGGCACATGCGAGAACATGATTAACGCGCCACCAAAATTAGACAGGATACTTCAGATGGCCATTGAAATCGCCGATGGAATGGCCTACCTCTCTACGAAGAAATTCGTGCACAGAGATCTGGCCGCTCGGAATTGCATGGTTGCGGAAGATTTAACGGTAAAGGTGGGAGACTTTGGAATGACGAGGGACATCTACGAGAGGGACTATTATCGAAAAGGAAGCAAAGGCTTATTGCCAGTCAGATGGATGGCACCAGAAAGTTTGAAAGACGGTGTTTTTAGCAGTTATTCGGATGTGTGGAGCTATGGAGTTGTGTTATGGGAAATGGTGACTTTTGCATCGCAGCCATACCAAGGTCTATCGAACGAGCAGGTATGTGTGTTTTAATTTCTAACCAAAATTATGTTCACAACGATATGTAATTTGTACAAAAATCTACAGTCTCTTTATATCGTCACAACCTCTCTTAACGTACATTAGGTTCTGCGGTACGTGATCGAAGGAGGAGTTATGGAACGGCCAGAGAACTGTCCAGAGTTGTTATATGAACTGATGAAGCACACCTGGAGACATAAGGCGACCAGAAGACCCACGTTTATGGATATCGCGAGTATGTTGCTAAAGCATATCGACTCGGACCGTTTCCAGAATGTCAGTTTCTATCACAGTGTAGAAGGAGTGGAAGCAAGGAACCAAAACAAGTCCAACTCACCACAGATAGATCAGTGAGCATAGAACTTTTCTTATTAGAATATAGTAATGCTCGCTGAAATTCCAATAACTTTTTCAGGGTCGAATATTTTTGGAGAAAAAATTTCTTTTTATCGTTTATTAGGTAGAAAACAAAACAGATATATTTTCTTATACTTTACAAATATATTTATTGTTTATATAATTAACAACTTGCGAAAGATTACAATACGGATGCCCGATTTATTGGAATTTATCCAAGCGCTACTGTAATATCGCGTTCTTTGCTAGTCCTTCTGACACAATGTTTCTAATTCGTGTACAGGCACTTGGAACTAGCTACATTGCAAGATCTACAAGAAGAGGAAGTGGAAGGGGAGGAAGATTCTCCATTGAGGCAGGATTTCGGCGATTTCGCGAGCTTCGAGCCAAACAGTATTAAGAACAGTTTCAGTCCCCGTTTCAGAATGGATTCATACGGCGAGAACTCGAAAACAAACTCGAACTGCCACGACATGAACTCATCGAACGTGCCGTTGAAGGCCGGCTTCGACGATTTCGACGGTGTCTCTGCAGATTCGATTGCCTCGGGCAAAGACGTACTAAACCTGCCATTCGTCGAGGACAGTTTAAAATCTGTTAAGAGTTCGCCGTTTATAAACGCGAAGAGCACCTCGCGAAGCAACTTGAGTCAGCTATCGATCAGCAACAGATCAGGGAGTCCGAAGAATCCCAGCAAAAGAAGTTTCCTGAGCAGCCCAAATTCTTCAAAGCTGGTGAATCCAGATTACGAGAATGGTAGCCCAGAAATTTTGTCGGCTGCGGAGAAGAGGGAAGCGGCGCCGCTGCGGGTCGACTTCCCATCGATGGACACCATCAATATCGACAACGGTATGGAGAAAAAGGAAATGAAATCACCGGTTGAGTACGTGAACAAACCGGAGACCTTAAACAATGGCTACATAAGTGGTACGACCACGTAGTGTTAACATTTTCGCACCCTAAGTTCGTCGTTGCCCAAGCAACACGACGTCAAGGGTGCGACTGGATCTACTGAAAGCGATTTAAGATCGCGTACGTGGACTGCTGGTGTCAGTCTCTGAACATTGTGGTGAAATTTATTCGGGAAGGTCTGACACGAGACATTGAAGAGTATTCTGGAATCGAACGAACCTTCGAAAGGGGCAGTGTCTGTAAGACGACTGGCGAGTCAGACTTTCCAACAAACGTTCCAATAACTCTGCGACGCGTTTTCTACGTTCATATGCATGCTCACATCGCGCCTTCGACCGAGTGGTGTTTTAAAACGGCAAGTTCTAAGTTGTAAGTCGTATTTTAAATCTTTAGATGCGTTTAAATATGTCCTTGTTTATCCACTACGTTGACAAATTATTTTCGTAGAAAACGTGAACGTCTCTTGATTTCGTCTCTCTAAGTATCCTATTATTACGTTCGTAAGATATATTACATTATATATAAACCCGTGTTTTTCATTTGCGCGCATCCGCTTGTTACAGCAGACACTGCCTTTTCACGCCGAAAGAAAGAAGCGGCTTGAAAGTGTGAGACGAATTCGACAATGTTTTCCGAATACTCCGGAGAAAAGCGACGAGAACGAAACTAGCGTCCCCTTACAGGCCTGATGAATAACGGCCGAGGTATGATAAAAAAAACGCGATTGCATCGAAGACTTGCAATTTGCAATTCATGTTCTGTGCATATATAAATATGTATATACACACACACATATATATATATAATATACATACATAAATATGTATATACATATATGTATATTTATATGTGCACACACGCGCCTGTATATATATATTCCGTTAATGCGCTTTTCTTCGTTCGAACTAATCGTAAGGTGAAGGGAACATCGGCTTCCTTTCGTTGACCGCGTTTACAAATCAAAGTGGCAATTAGGCGAGCCAGCCGATCGGTTACGGCGGTTTTATATTTTACAAGAAATAGACGCGAATCACTGTTTTAATTGCCACTTTGCACGACTGTAGGCTTTTACGAATGCCATTATTACCGTAGATTAGGTCGTTCGACGATCGTTAGAGAAGAAATATATGTGGAAACGAATCGAATAGGTATGAATCTTCTCGAGTTATCCCATATTTTTAAAGAGATCTATCAACGATAAAGTGTCATTGTTATTGTCATGGACAGATATACGAAACCGGTTGATACAGCTTCGTTCGTATTCTTCTCGTTTTTATTTCGTATATCGGAAGGTAATCTTACAGGGGACGTGGTATCCAGGGAAATTCAACGTGTCTCCATATATATTTATTCCTTGCGATTTCCCCGTGGTGGCTGCGAGAAACCCAGTTACCGTGGCTCGATTCATTCGTTCGAGGGAAATCGGGATTCTGAAACAGAAATCCTCGAAATCGTGCAATAGAAGCATCGCTCGCGGCCTTGCGTTCGAGCGCTGTTCGCTACCCGTTGTTCTCTCGTTTGGTGCTAACACGAGCGTGTCGAAAAAGAAAAAAAGAAGAAAGAAAAGGAAAATGGTCGGTTAACGAACAAAGAGTTTCTCGCACTGCCGAAGGTTAAGGGAAAGAAATCGAACATCGGTTCAGAAGCGCGTTCCACCGTGCTTTTGAGTTAGGCGAGAGAACGTAGACTGTTTAGCTCGAGGCGATAGAGTCCAGGTCGATCGAAGCGATCGATCCTGACGCGTGTGAAATCGTCAAAGTACGTCGATAGCTAGAACGTCGAGCAAACCGGAAAAAAGAGTCCACCGCCAGCGACGCGATACCGCAGTTTGAATTTAGATGTTAACGAGCCTCTAACATAAGACTGATTAGCTAATCCCATTTATTACATCCGTATTCGCTGAGTAAGTTTACGACATGGTAGAAGTTCCATATATCTACATACGTACATATACATATTTTTTCATCTCCGTAAACGTTGCCCTCTCTTTTTTTTCTGTTTCATGGAGCATTCATCACGAGACGGATATCGTCTCCTTTATCTCCTCGAGACTACTTACTATCGCTCGTACTTTGTTCCTTTCTCGCGTCCTTCGCGCGCTGCTGGAATCGAACCGAGTGTTTCGCAAGCAGACGAAAGCGGAAGCAGAACGAAAGTCTGTTCGAGAGATCATCCGCGATATCGACGAGGCGCGATCGAAGGAAGCGGAAAATCGAATTCCGTGGGAACGTGAGTTCGGTAATCTCGACTGGTTACGCGCCCGAGACAATTAACCAGCGTAAGGGAAAAAACTTGAAACACGCGTTTGTCCGTTAGTCGTCCGGTGTTGGCCCGTAGAACGCGTTTCGAGAAAAAGGAAACTGGAATTCGATTCGTCGACGTTTACGGCGCGCGCCGTTTTCACTCGGCCATCCTCACGGAACGCTCTCTTTGCCTTCGCGACCGAAACACCGCTACGCACTCGATGGCCAGAAGCTAACCGCTAGAACGAGATTCGAGCACCAGTGACCTAATGTCAAAGTACCTACTCTATCCGCAACGCTTTGCGCATTATTCGTGCGTCATAGGTCGAAGCAACGAGAATCGTACAAAAACACGCGACAGAGCTGCGATTCGAGAGCAAGACCGCGCGTGTTCCTGCTCGACGCGTCCGCTCGCGGACGAGAGCGCGATCGACATCGAAATGAAGATCGAAATCGAGATCGAGTCGACTGTATGTCTTCACGAGTGCGATTTATTTTCGTACGCGTGATCTGTTAACGATGCCAAACCGTGACGCATGGCGTGATCGTCGATTCTTCCTCGATATTCGCGTCTTTCCTCGGATTACCCGTCGCATCATCTCGTCGCGTCCAAGTGCCAACATGTCGAAATGTGTATGCGCGATTGGCCAATGAAACGCGACGAGAGAGGACGAGGTAAAAGTCGCGATCGCTGCAATCCTTCTGATCGCTCGATCGTGTTCGAGGATCGCTGAGAAAGCATTTTTGCCCTTCGCAGCTCTTGCTGTTTCGCCTAACGTTTAAGGCGACTCTTGTTCTCGAAGCTGTTCCGTGGAGCGTCGAGCGAGCAGAGACTCGCAGGATGTCAGTTCTAGGAAAGAACGGATCGCGCGGTTTGATTCGTCGAGAGGATCGGCCGCGCGGTTGATCGTTGTATTATAAAACAATGTGAAGCCTCGCTCGTATTCTAAAGTATTTAGTGTAACTCGAATAAACAGTTAACGCTTAGACCGTACGCATACGTGGCGCGCGTGCAGCCGCGCGTCGTCCTATGCATACGGCATTGTAAGATTAACCAGAAATGTTTCCTACGAAGTGACGAGTTCTCTCTATATCATACAAAGTGGCTCGTGGCTCTAAAAGAATGAAGTTTCTTAGGCCTATATAGTTTTGAGACCGTGTAATATATAAAATATATTATATATATATATATATATATATTAAGGACGAAGAATCTGGTATTACAGAGATAACGCGTAAGATTATGAGAACGACTGCGACCGCGTGTATCCGTTGAAAGAAGAAAACTAGAATAATCGTGTGTCTGCGAAGAAAATGATTGACTGTGAAACGACGAGTGCTTGTGTGGCTTACTTCGCGACGCAAACGCGTGAAATCGATGCTAGCGATCGCAGCGAGACAGAAATTTCAACGGGTGATAAGCTCGTCTGGCCTGTATCGATATGATACGTATGTACTCTGTATCGATCACCTAGCCGAACTGATGCACGTAATTTCGTTGTCACCGCGAGAACGCGATCGGTGAACTGTTTCGACGAAAGAGGATGAGCGACCGTTCGAAGGAGACGTTTGAAAGGAACTGTTTCCACGCGAAAGCTATCAAAAACCGTTTCAAAATTCGTCGATGGTTAAACGTTGACAGTTGGACCTATCGTACGTTCAACAGATTCGGCTGAACGATGAGTAAATTCATTCCTCGATTCTTTCTCGGCGCCTCTTGTTTTCCAACACTCGCGTTCATTCGTGGGAAATTTTCTCTCCTCAGACGAACGCGTCTAATCGCTCGCCATTTTCCAAAGGATCCGCGTTCGATTTGGCGCGCTTTGTTTCCGTTTCCAGCGATTTTTTACCCGTTTTTTTTCCTCTCTGTCCTTTTTCCCATGTTTAACACAATGGTTAAACGTTTTCGTTAACGTTTGCATTTCGTCGACTTTTTTTTTTCTTCGTTGTCTTTTTGGGACCGATTCGCGATAATACGTCTACTTTCGCGGAAAACGTAGCGGCGTAATTTAAGTAACACACCGAGGACTGCCCTCTTGTTCCTATTCCATATCCTTTCTTTTTACTCTTAACACTGCAATTTACGTACGATTAGTCATGTACATACATAACACGAGTAACCTAAGATTTTCTTGTATTTACGTTTAGATTTTTAGGTAAAGATAACACATTTGACAAACAAAAATTTCGATTCCGACAACACCTTCCTTCGGATTTATCTTCGACTGTAACTCGTTTAGTATTCTTTTTCGACACTTTTTTTTTCTCCCTCCCTCTCTTTCTCTCTCTCTCTCTATCTCTCTCTTTTTAACATAATCTCGCGTTCGTTCGCGTGCGAAACTGCCTCTTAGTTAGTTCTGGCCAAAAGACAACGTTTTCTCTCACGACTGCTCAATGTTAGATTGCTCAAGCTCTGGTCTGATCTGTAGTTAGCGTGAAATCAATCAGGGAAATATTGTCACAAGTCCTCCGTGCCGAGAATCGCATTGACGACGACAGTGCACAAAAGAAGGAAGAGGAAATCGAACGAGAAAGGAAATTCCACGCATATTCCTTGAACAAAATAATAGTCTCTTTCTCTCCCTCTGTTTCTTTCTCTCATATTCCTCTCGTACACACGCGCGTTTCATTTTACCATTTTTATTCCCGTGCTCCTATTATTTTTCGGAATCATTTTTCGTTCCCTCTTGTTTTTCTCTTTTCCTGTCTGTTCTTGAGAACTTTTACTCGTAGTATCTGCGATACCACCATATACGTTTAACGCCCTTCTAGAGGAAAAAAAAAAGAATGAAGAAGAAAGAAACACTGACACCGACTTCCTCGGAGAAACCACTAATTTTTATATAGGGATCTTGTAAACGAAGTTTTTCTACGCTGACCGTATTTTGCATAAGGACAAAAAAAGAAAAAAAAGAAGAAAAGAAAAGAAAGAAAAGAAGTCAAAAGATATTTTAAAATATCACGTATTGTTAATCCGACTGTTAGAATTACCGTACTATTAGTATTGTTACGTTTAAGCCCGTAAAAGGAAAAAAAATGCAAAAGAAGAAAATGATCAATACGAACGCAAGCATGTTTCGTTTTGCCCTGTGGGGCGTTGTAGAAACGAATGCGACCTCGTCCAACGATTCTCGTTCCCGATCGACGCACCACGAGATCGATGATCGTTCGATGACCGCGTCGTCGTTCGTTCGTTCAATTTGTTCGTCGAACAAAACTGGTGAACGTTTTTTCCTATTATTTATTTTTTTTGTATATACATTATTGTCGTATTTATTTGTCAATAAAGAGCTTGCGATGCGCGGATACAAAGATGCTTTCATCATCGGCCTTTACCTTCTACACGCACGTCCGATATCGGTTATCGACACGTTCAAACGGTTACGCTCCTTCGTTGTACAGAGTGTTCAGTAAGAGTGGCGCTACGACCGAACAAGCAACGATTCGCCGCGAGAAAGTAAGTCGAAATTGAAGAATAAGGTTTTCGCGTACGAGGCTTCGTTTTCGAGAAAAACAATTTTGAAAATCTACTTGCCTCGCGTGTATCGAGTCGAAGTTTCAACTTGGCTTCTGTTTCTGCTCGTGTTTGTATCTATAAATATCAACAATATCATTGTCTGCTTCTTATCGTTACGTATCATACTTTCTATCGAACTGTATTATGTATAGTTTCTTTTATTGCGTTTCATTCGAATGATTTCATAAATAAGAATAGAACCGTGTATTAGCTTTGGACAATTAATTTTATTCGCGTAGAAATTGTTCGAAATATCGTCCATAACGTCTCATACACAGTTACGCTTTTCCAATTAAATTATAGTTGTTGTAACGTACGATTTATATTTTTAGTTTCTCAAGAACAGGAACAACGATTGCTTCTGCTTGCTGCATACTCTCAAGTCAATTTAACCGGACAAAGACAAACGTACCGTGCAAACATTTCAAATCGTTTTCCTTACAAAACGAAGGTTCGTACGCGAGAGCTTTGTTCTATATGTTCGGAGTATTTTTTCACGACGAATCGTTCCTTGTTCGGCTGTGTATCACCAGTCGTCGGACACGATCTACGAATAGATTAAAAACAGGAACGAAATCGGAGGAAATTTTTATTTACGTAAACCCGGCAAATTGCACGATGTGTTCCTCGTTGTTGCTATTATCGTCGATATTTTACGTTATCTGGTCGATTATAAATAATAACCGCGCGATAGAGACGGTAATCACTGATAGGTGCTCAACTACCGCTAACGACAATAGAAGAAAAATCCGTTTGTTAGATCGTTATAGATAAATAGAACGTCCTAGAGATTTTTTTGAAAAGTTTCAATTCCGAGAAAAGAAATGAGATTCCAACGAGAGCTGGCGTCCGAAGAGCGACAATATCGTGATCATCGGCACGCGCATCGATCGCCGTGTGATTATATCGGCAAAATACCGTGCGATGTCATTTCCAACCAGTCCTTGGTGCCGTATGGCCTACTCGCCAAGAAAATTCCTTTTCGGGACGGTGACGTACAATGAGCGGCTGAATTACGATCGCGGGACACGCCCGGTTTCGTAACCTCGTCGATTTTGCGCCACTGTTTCCAGATACCTTGATTTTTCTCCTTTCTCGATAATATGGTGCACTTGAAAATGTACATATGTACGCGAAGGTCTTTTCTCGTTTCGCAAGCCAATTCGAAACACGTAGCTGATGACAGGCGGCCGAATTTTATCTTCGAAGCGATTCGCAGTTTTTCACCACACTGTAGCAAATTCGAATCGTTTCTGAACGTTATTCGAAGCTTGGAACCTTTGAACGTTCTCAAGAGTCTTTACGATTTGGATACGTTTTACGAATCTTGCGAGTCTCGGATGTCTTGGAAGTCTACAATTGGAACATTTTAAACTTTCATTGAGAGTGTCTTTAGATTATCAATATATATTGTTGATATTTCAATTTCAGTTCTCAACTAATTTATTATTGTAAATTCATCAGTGTGTATTGATAATATTTATCGGCAAACTGCGTTTTTGTTAGGAACTTTGAAATATCGGTGATATAAGGGGACACTCTTAATTCATCGTGCGAATATACCGCTTGGACAAAATGTTTGCAAGATAATAAATATAATATTTACCAAGCTCTCGAAACCTATTGAAATTCTCAAGACTTCCAAAACGTTCGAGACTCGCAAGATTTTTAAAGCATTCAAGACACCTAAAACTTAATCAAGACATAAGAATTCCAAGCTTCGAATTACGCGCGAAACGAATCGAAGTTTTCGTTGGATATACGGATTCGAAGCGATTGCAAATGTGTCAGATCTCGTGGCTATATGTGGCGAACGAGCAGGTATTAAAATAGCAACAACTCTCTTCTATTCGCACGACGACGTGCAGATTTGAAAGCGGAGAATCATTTATATTCGGGATTTTTCACGAGACGTTTTTGTCGAACATAATGCACGACGTGCTTTCACTATCGTTCTCGCTGCGACGAAAAGAAAGTGCTGTAACCCGTCCCCGTTGCGAAAATCACCCTGTAACACATCGTTCGACCGATCCGTAGGTATACACCGATCGAACGTTATCGATCGATAAATCAATCCCTTTTGACGTGCCACGTTGTCAAGCCAGGAAGAAACATACGATTGTTCGTAACGAGCCGTTATTCTTCGATATCGAATAGAAGGAAAAAAGATGGAGGAATGTTACTAATCACCGTAATAATTGTAATTGTAATGCTCGACGTTGGAAAAAAAAAAAAAGAGAAACCGAGACGGACGACGGAAGCTTTTATTCCATTCGCAATCCCGCCGCCTCGTGTGTCCGACTACCCCGTTAACTGTAATTTACTATTACGATTATACGTTACGCTATACGCAAAATGGAGACAGAATTTTATTTACCAAATACGAGTTTTTTAATAAAACACTTTTTTGTGAAAGATACAAACCTGCCTCGGCTTGTTTATTTCTTTCTCTTTCAAGTCTCGACGTAGTATATCGCTTAGATAAAAATATATTATCACCTAATGAAAAAATCCGCAATTACCTTGTTGCCAATCCAATAGATACACTTACGTGACTGTTCAAAAGTCTTAGGATGATTATTACATTTAGCTTCGAAATTAAGGAACAGATATCACGTTATACGATAAAGAAAGTATGTTAGTATTCTAATACCTTATGGATTGAATTCAAATAACAACAAAAACAATTCGTAATCTATATCGTTCTGTCAAAAATACTAAATGTCCTAAGACTCTTACACACAAGTGTACATATAGGCAACAAGTACGTGTATAATGAAACATACGATTGAGAATTCGTACGATCTATTAACACTCGCTATGATAACGCTCTAATATCTGGAACCCTCGAAGATTTAAGAAACATTAGAAAATTGTGAGAATGGTGATGAAATTTATATTAATCTGCATAGCTAACGTTATTCTAAGATATACAAGCGGATGACAAAGACACTTCTGTTTCTTCCCATAATTGATCGAATAGACAATTTCCATACAGAATTGATCGCTAATACGTACAACATTGATCTCAAAGTTGTTTTTCTCTTACGAAGGATGAGAAATACGACTTATCGAGTCGTTCACATATGTTTGAAAATTCTCGTGTATTTGAAAATCACACTGAATCTAAGCGGAGTATGTTGAAAATTCGAAGCCCTTCTATTGGTTCCAGCAATGGTTTTCGATCGCCTGCGAGATGAATGAGTTTTCAAAGAACAACTTAGAAAGCAGCTACTGCGACCAAATATGGCGGCATCTTCGACGACGAGATTCTTGGGAATCGTCGGCCCGCGGAACGGCAAACAGGTATATCCCGATTTCGTTCCTCGTTTTGCATCTCCCGCGTGTCTGTTGTGTTCGTCATGACGCTCGGTATATGTATGTACGTGCAACTGCAGCCCGTTCACCGAGAGACTGACCTCGATTCCACGTTTCAAGAACGTGCCTTTTCGCGTCACGACTCGGAATCGTCGCGACCTTTGCGATCCTTTTATTCCACGATGACGGTTTTACCAGCGGAGCCCCGCCGATCGAGACACGAATTCCAATCACGATCACCCTTTGATCGATTTTTACCTATCGATTCAACTGCTATAAGAAGGCTACTACGTTTCTGTGAAACAGGTAAGACAACGATGGAATCGAAGGCTTTGGCATTAAATTAACAGGCTGCCACATCGAACTGGTCACGTACAAATATTTTTCTCTTCGCTTGTGTTATTGTTCGAATACGAACATTTGCATTTTTGTGAAATTTCAACGTTTTCTTTATTCATTTAAGCGTTTATATAGACGAATACTACGAAATTGGAATTATATACGAAAGGAAAAATTTCTAGTGTCGAGACAATAAACACACTGTATAAGAAGAAGGTCCTTTATGGAAATAAAACGCTCAAACGTTCCACTGCAAAGAGCAGTTTTATTAATACTTGGTATTATCGTTCGTACGAGAAGTTATATACGCTTCGTTTAAATAAAAAAGAAGCTCTTTTGTTATAAAGTCTTTTGCCACTGATTATACATAAGACCACGTACGAGAAGATAAAGATATTCGTTAAAAGAAGAAACATTCGGAAAATACGTGCAAGAAAATTGGACGTTCCTACACTTTCGTATAATTGCACCACGTAGGAAAGATTTTTACGCGACCTGCGTGGAATGCGTTAACAATAGGTTAAGGTGCATAGAGTTCTGACCACTTGCTGGACTTCGGAACACCGGAAAGTGCATCGATACAAGGAGATAACTGGTCGTTCGATGCGAGCTTCTTTGGATCGTTCTACCATGAGTTTCAACGGAAATTTAAGCGTCTTCAAGGAGATGGTTCGCGTCTCGCGACTGTTGTTCAGACTTAACCAGCGTAACGGGTTACAGCAAGATTGCTCCATTTTTCAAGCGAACAGCAAATCGAGTACAATTTTCAAAAAAAAAACATTCACCTTTATTTTTTCGATGTTTCTTTCAGTCAGTTTACGCTAGTTTACGATAACTTTGAAGAAAATTTCGAGGATGAAAGTAAATACCGTTGGTCATCGATCAAATGCCTTCCTTGGGACTATCTTCGTTCAAACCATAAAACCGTAAAGGTTTCGTTCTAAATGTTCGAGCTCGTATCTGCCAATGTTAACCCAGTTTACGTTACATGCGTGAGACGATTTCGTCAATGGCGGGCAGAATGAGAAACTGTCGCAACGTGACGCATTTAATAATGGCGTGACGAAATACTGATTTAATTAGATACGGTCTCGTTATAACGCGTCGTAAATGATTAGGAGACTTGGCGAAGCAGTCACCGACGTTCTTCATCGTTCCGTGGAAATCAATGGATCAATCCTCGTGGATAAGTCTATTAAGCCGAGTGCGTCATTGAAAACTTCAAAGTGCGATATTCAAAGTTAGATACCTGAAAAGGTGGCCTGAACCAGAAGGTACCGTTACTACCTGTTCCTCGAACCGTCTCCAATTTTATCTCTGTTCCCGTACGTGGGCAGGAAGAAGAGGAAGAAGCCTCGTGCTCTTCGCGTCTCTCTATACCTCTGTACCGTCTCCCTTTTCACCACCCTCTTCTACCTCTCTCGACCGTGCCTCGTCGAGGATCGCAAAATTTCAGGGTCGTTAACCCACGAAAACGAGCCGTTTCCACGGAAACGTTTCTTTTTCTTCCTACCGTTTTGTCACCTATGTCGGAAACCGGTAAGCTGTTTCCTGGCGTGCCGCGGCCAGATCCAAGATCGCGTTGAGATCAAGAGAACGTCGCATCGTGGAAGAAAAGAGGATGCTTCTTCCGACCGAGTCAGGCAAAGAAGAATTCGCGTTGATAAACCGATAACTGCGATAGGAGGAAAGTTGAGATACCGTGGCAATGGCATCCAAGTGATTGTAAAATGTATGTACGGAGTTCCCTGGCACGGTTGAGCTAATATCAATAGTGAAATTTTGCAAACTATAAGTCACATGTTTCCAGTACTAACGCATCTTCTTGTGGGTTGGTTCTTCTTAGATTTCAAAAAGATCTTCTATCTAGGTTCCATTTGTCAAATCACGTTCATATGAATATGAATTGTATGGAAACTTCTAGCAAGGATCGATCAATGGCAGTAGCGCAGTATTTTGTTCAAAGTGAAAGTTGAATTAATGGCAAAGAATCGCAGATATTACATCCACACGACATTACGTTGAACGTAAGAAGAACGTTAGGTGTTTGAAACTTGCGGTGCAACTTAGAGATCGCGTTCGTTCCAAAATCTGCTGAATCGGCTAAATGGCCTTTAGACCCTTATTCAAGGTCTCCTCTCGGTTGGCAAAATGTCCGCAGTTTAGTTAATAAGAACACCGAGAAGGACATTCCTGGACACCATATAGAGATACAGTTCCAAAACAGACTAGCAGAGATCGTTGTCCTCGTTCGAAGTTGCACGGATGCGCGCGCGCGCGCTTATCGAGACTCCTACCAACTCCGATCGGAAAGCCACCTGCCGCATACCTTTTGCGCCGTCGCCGGAGGCGGCAGTCTCCGCTCTTTCTCTCCTCGGAGAGAGAGGCGGAGACAGGTAGAACGAAAGAGAGAGAAAAAGAGAGAGAGAGAGAGAGACGATCGGCGAAAAAAAGATTCGCTTTCACGAAAGTCCATGCAGCCATTGCAGCCTTTTCGTTTTCCCGCATCATCCTCTACGCTCATCTGGAATGCGCGCCTACTTGAAGAGAAAAAAGTAAAAGAGGAATGGAATGTACGAGTGAGTTTATTGGAAGTTAAATCGAAACTAGAAGCATTTTTAAATAAATTTCTCGATTTACAAAAGGTTATACAGATACAATTACGATAGTGAAGAATTTTCGATCCTCCGGAAGCAAGTGACTTCTTTCTATCAGCTCGCATATTGGAAGTAGAGAGCAATGGTAGATCTCAAGGAGACGTAAAAGAATAATAATTGTAACGTCGTACATTTCTTATAATTCTCAATTCACCAAGACGATCGATATAAATTTTGAGTGACTCATATGCGCACCGTCGCTCTGGTCGGCTTGATAGTATTTTTACGGTTTCTTTTATCGATAGATATTCTTATCTTTGTATAGAATATTTCATATCATTTAAAAACTGCGAATTTTCTCCTCCATATCTGACTGCAATTTTTCTTTATCCGTTTAAGACTCGCTCGGTGATACACGATCCGTTAAAAACCGGTTATTTTATATATGTTACGATCTTATTGAAGTAGTAAAAATTCTTTGAACGGAAGAATGTTGTTCTCGTAAGTAAATCAGAGCGGTCCGAAAAATGCTTTAAATGGAAGTTCGATAGCGCAGGAACTGTAACACCGTGCGAAATTCTTGGCACGCGACGCCTATGCACCGTTGCTCGATCGGCTTGCCGCTTCCACGCGATTCGATGTTCACGGAACGGTCTGCGGAATCGGTAATTGCTAGGCGAGCTGTCGATCGTCCTCGTTACGCGTTCGAATTGAAGTCGGTCCGAAACTGTGACTCGGTTCGCTCTTTTCTTTCTCAACCTCGTTCACTTTTGCGTGACCTCTGTGAATCCAAGTTACAGCCGACGATTTTAACGTGTAACGATTTTAACGTTACCTCCACTCCCCCCCTGAAGCACGGACAGGCATTTGTGACACACCCTGTATGTAGCGAGGGAAATATCTTTAAACATAGCATGGTAGAGCACAGCTTTGGCGTAACTTGTCGATGAATCCTCGAATTACTTGGACAAGGACGATCTAGCCTGGTGTAAACGGAGCAGTTGCGACGAGGCACGCTTTCCTCGATTATTACGTAAAAGTTAACTGCACACGCGACTGGCAACGATGACGATTACGCGACAGGAATAACGCTGTGATTTCATCGTTAACGTTGTTCAACGCCATGAAACACGGTTATTTTGCCGTGCAGTCGCGTGTCACCGATGGTTGGACGGTTCTTTTCGCGTTGCGTGCCAATGGGAAACGCGTGGTCGGGGTCAGTCACCGAAAAGAAGACAGAGATGTTGAATAAAGGATGAAATATCGCTTCATAATTTATTATACCCACATAATATCCTGATGTCAAGGGAGAATGTACGCTCGTAAAGTAAATAAAATTTGCAATGTAAAATCACTGTACAAACAAAAATGTTAAATGAAAAAAGCTAAAGTAAATTATTTCAACGCTCATAACCATCTTTACCATACTCCGCTTCAAGTCTACGTTCTTTCCCGCTAGAAAAAATCGTTTTCTATTTTTTCTCCATTCACGTCGTTTACGATTTCAGCTCCTTAATTATCGACCTCGCGGAAGCGAAATCAGACGCGCACTTTGCGCCGATGCCGCCGCTCGTACCAGCAACCCAGATCTTCGCGCGATGGAAATATACCGTTAAAACGTACCAGGGGCCCGCAGCCGTATAACTCCCGTTCGACGAATCGTCGTTTGCCAGGAATTCTCGCTGCCCCTCTCCTCGTCTCAACGATCGATCCAACACCGATGGATCGCTGCAGGATATCCGGACGATTTTCGATGCCTCGATCGGGAAACTAGCGGCGAATTTAGATTATGTAAACAGATTGAAGGTGCATCGTGGATGATTCATCCGTGTTGACGATACAAAGATCGTTTTCACCCGTATTTGATCCAAAAGGAATATCCAAAGCGACCAGTGAACAAAATACAGTCAATTTATACTTTAACGAATCGCATGGAAGATTTAGTTGTAGCGAAACAGTTACGATCGGTCTATGTTTGTTCAGTAACGAATAAACAAACGCCTTTCTCTCGTTTCCAACATGCATGAACTTTGATAGCTCGAAAATCTCTGTACGACTAAAATTTTGTTCGTTCCTTCCTGCTTAGTTAGGAGAACGTTCTTAATTAGAAAATTTTAACTCCTCCCTTGAAATTCCAATTATTTGTTTGTTTATTTGTTTACGGGAAAGAATAAACCAAGTATGAAATTGTTATAAATTTGTGAAAAATAAATTCATAAGACTACATATGAATCTGTACAAATCAAGTTCATTACAAACTAATATAGATTAGGATAAGATAGGAAACAAAAAGTTGTTAATTACATGGCTAAATTAGAGGAAGATATCGGTGGGAGAATAAACACTATTGATATTTAACATTACGCGTTTGATATCGGTATGATACCCATGCGTGTTTCGTGGGGATGCGCATGAAAAACATCATAATGTCGCAGATTTCTCGCAGGAACGTTTGATTCGATGATTTTTAGACGGCCAATAAGTCCATTAAATACTTTGCGGGCGAATCAAATGTCAGGAAACATCCTTCGACAATCTAGCGATGTTAATCCAAGGGTTGAACGTTATTGACCGATAATTATGACACGTATAAGACATGGGTTCACCTCGATGTTTGGCAGGGTACTTGAATTACCAAAGTTCGACAGTATTTCGCACGTTCTCTCGCAATGGCTATACTTATTATATAATTCAGTCTCGACGCTCGTTATTTCGTGACATTTCGTTCATCATTTCGCTGACATTTAAAAAGCTAGTAAAGTAAA
This sequence comes from Bombus vancouverensis nearcticus, assembly GCF_051014615.1. Taxonomy (NCBI): domain Eukaryota; kingdom Metazoa; phylum Arthropoda; class Insecta; order Hymenoptera; family Apidae; genus Bombus; species Bombus vancouverensis. The sequence goes on along the minus strand of NC_134916.1, from coordinate 11,130,967 downwards.
ATCAACCATCGAGCTGCTATAAATAATTCGATTCTCAAGTTTCGTATGCGCTGTGCACGAACCATCCGAATCGTGCAAAATGTAAAAACCACGTAGATTCGCATAAACCGCTCAGATTTTATCGTCTGTAAATTGCGTTCCGGAAAATATCCGGGACGAACAACCTCGATGCAACAACATCCTCTATTAGAAAACACGATAGTGACCGAGTCTCGCGCTGGTGAAAGCGTCGTAAGCTGCATCGTCGCGCTTTTTGCCGCCGTTTCTTTCATAATTGTCGTGATCGTGTCTGCTCGATCTGCGGATAAACGCGTCACGAGCGCGGACAGCGTTACACATGGGGTCGTTATAGCCCTATGAGAGGCAGTAAGACGTCCACAGAGACTGCACGCCATATGAAACGATGAAAAACCTTCGCTGCGCCGTGATACAGATACCATTCATTAAGTTCAGTGGCGATAAACGACTTCCGGCCTGTTTCTTACAGTCCCGATGCATATTCACTGTGCAACGCGGTTATACGAGCGAAAGTACTTTTAGCGGGAAATTATCGGCGCGCGGCATGCCAGGAAGAACTCATCCTCGAGCGGAAGGCAAGTGCAATGGATAGAAACGCGGAGGAAGCGAAACGAATCGAGTAGCGAAGTCGTTAAACGTGTGGCTATTGGATGCCAGAACTACGAGGATCGATTTCATTTACGACACAGTGTTATGCGGTTGATTATAGAAGAAACGTGTACGTGAAATACTAAAACGCAGATATACCTACAGTGGCTGTAACAAAAGTATTTGTACGATAGATACTCTTATTTTCGCAACGAAATATTTTCCGTCAGATCGCGCGTTTCATTTTCGTACGTTGAAATTTTTCCGATGCGTAGTTATTTAGACCTTACGATTAATTGGCATATAAGCGCTATAATAAATATAATAACGTGCAAGCATTCTCCGTAACTATCGCAAATCGTCCACCAGGTTACATTGATCTATGAAACGAACCGAGTAATCGAACCTGTCTTTAGATTGCGGGGTGCGCGTTTATTCAAACCTCTTTTCCCTTTCGATCGAGTGGCATCGTATATCGTGCACCATAAAGTTTCTAACGGCGGCAGAAAGCACGACGCGCCACAGCACGTCGAAACTCGAGCGGAAAACGAACGCTTCTCGCCTCTGGCTCTGAATCACCGATCCCGATAAACGACTCGCGCAACATTCTCACGGCCGTCGCCGCTTTCGAACCTCCGCGACTCGTTGCATTGTTGCGGCTTTTGCATAATTCCACTTCCGACATTCCGACCGGCGTTTTCGCCCGCGTGGTCACCAACCGGCACGGTTTTACCGGCGAAAGTGCCTTTGATGGTAAATAATCAACAACGATGTAGTCGAGTGGAATCGAGCTGTGTGCGTATCGATGCGGTGGGAGCAAGGAAACGTCAATGGTCGACGGATTGGACGTTGTTGGCAGCCGCACGATGGGTCTGCGGTTTTGCAAAACGGGCCAGCGGTATGTCGGACACGTCTGACAGGATTACCTGTCGAGTGCTATATCGGTGAGAATCGAATCGACGTAACTCGAGTACCGCGTTTTCCTCGCGATAATCCAGGTGCTTCTGGGATACGAGCCACCACGAGTTTCTCATTCATCCTCCGATACAATGTTTTCGTGCATCGTGCGAGTTCTTCTTTCTGTAGACTACGATTATAACGAGTGCGTTTTCTGACGAATTGATAAATATAATTAACCGGTTAATTGCGGAATTTAGTTTTAGAAATTTCTCATGGGATCGGGTCGTAGAGCGCGTAAATAAATACAAGCGACGACAAGTGTACTCGTCAAACGTAGTTAACTGGTTACTACGTGCACTCCGTAATTATTAGGACGCAGAAATCAAGACTAACCATAAGAATCTTATTAGATACATCAACTAGGATAGTCACACTTGACGCTGTTAAACGCAGCATCGTTATGGTACGGTGGTGAACGCCTGTTGCGTTCAACACCATTTAGTGTCTTCGGGAGCAAACCGTATCCAACACAGTGCCAAAAGTTTCGTCGACGTCGCAATTAGCTTCGTCAAGAGTCGAAGGACGCGCTGATAACGACGAAAGCAACGCGTATACAGCGTTGAACGCGACAAGATTAAGCACAAGAACGCCACGTTTAACAGCGTTAAACGAGATCTTCTCAGAAACTCACTGATCACTGATGCATCTCGAGAAACCGAAACGTATGCAAGGTAATCACTCTCATAAGAATCAACGTAAATACATTTGATTATTCTGACGTATTTGTCAGAACCCTAATTCGTCAGAAAACAGTCTGTCGCGTTCTCTTTGATGTTCCTCGCGAATTGTCACGCAATGGGTAGGCGCAACCTGGAGTTACGTGGATCGTCAGAAGAGAAGAACCTTCGAACTCGGTCGACTAGACCAAAGAACATGCTTGCCTTAAGAGACGGAACTGGGGGAATGTAATAATAGCAAAGAAGAAGAAGAAGAAGGCGTACAGAGAGTACGCCTCCGGCACTTTTCTCCTGGCTTAATCGTTATGGAAAGTCGGAGGATAATATGGGACGTCGGCGCGCCGCAGAATCTCGTAGGAGCAACCAACAATCTCCTGCAAAAACTAAGCGTTGAAACCTGGACTTTCTGACGAACATCGAAAAAGATGACGAAGAAACATTCGTCTGTCCGTACTTATCAGGTTAATCTCGCATGAAACGTCGTTTCTTCGAAATTCGAATTTAGCGGATTAACACCAAAGAATGTTATCCCATCGACGAATGAGTTTCTTACAAACCAAACTGATCAACCTCAGGTTTATCCTAACTCCAATTTCATTATCCAACTTAATAAAAATGGTGCTAACGAATGTACAATATTATTGTTGCGACGATATCAACGTTGAAAATTAAGAACAGGATAGCCCTGGGAAGATTTTCTAAAATCCAGAACAGAAATATTTATCGAAAATAAATATCTCGACGAGCAAAAGTGTGTCAAGATTTCAGTCAGACAATAGTTCAATTAATACAGTTGCTTCGGTGAGAAGCGAAAGTATATTTATTTCAATCGAAGAAAACGAACGTTTCATACGTTCCAACTAAGCTACGGATATTTATGGGAAATCGAAGTCTAAAATCCAAGTGTGAAATAATATATGGTTATAATTCAAATATATAATTTATATTGGATTGGCAACCAAGTGATTGCGGATTTTGTCAATACCAACTAATAGCAAAATCCGCGATCACTTAGTTGTCAACGTAATATACTAAACGTCGATAGTTCTAGGTGTTAATACAATTTGCGTAGCCCGTTTTCTCTTCGCCTGTACCCATTTTCAATTCGACAAAATTCCAAAAGTTGAGCCTACACACCAGCGGAGTTTGAACAGGTGTATCAGTGACTGATGGTGCGTAACTCGAGCAGAAATTGCGCGTACCGCTTAATCGGTGCGTAACGTGGAAATACGCGCGCCCCATTCGGAGCGTCAAGTGCGGCATCGACGACCGCGGATAATACGCAGGCACACCGCAAGAATCTCGTTCGGTTGGATCGGCTGGTAGGCCACACTGTCGAAGCAAGGTGCGCGTCGAAGCGATACGATGGTGAGATCGGTTCCTTACAACTCTCCTCGAACGCACCAACGCTCTACGACGCTCAAATCTGATAACTTTTTCGAAAGTGCGAAACCTTTCGAACAGCCTTACTCCGTTCGATTCTCTCAATTTCTCAATTCGACATAATACGGTCAATATCCAGACACGGTCGTCCTAAACTCTCGATTTTTGCGTATTGATGAACGTTCGTGTTATTAAACGAGCTACTCAGAAAGCTGATCGACTTCATAAATTAAAGAATAGAAAAAGCTGGGATATCAGATACAAATGTTCTTTAGAATTCACATGGGAATGTACGATTATCTATACGACTAGCGAAGTTAAGAGGATAACTCGTGGATTCATTCGAGAAACTGAATGACCATTGGCGATGAAATTGGGAAATTTATACGAGCGGAGTTGGTTGGTTTAACTTGCGAGAGGTTCGAATTCGAACAGCGAACAGGTCCGACCACGTAGCTTCGAAAGTTACGGCAGCAATCTGTCGCGAAAAAGAACGAAATCTGCGAGTAAACTGGTGCTACACCAAGCGCTCTAAACTCTCCATTTTTGAACATTGGCGAACGTTCGCGTTATTAAATTCCAAAGATTGCTGGAAAAGTCTCGACATTAATTTCTCACCGGAGAAGATGTCGATCTCTAAACACACCGGTGTTATCCAACCATCCTAAACTCTCGATTTTTGAGCATCGATTCGTGTCATTAAATCCGAAGCTCAGTGGACAGGTCCGACCAAATTGCTCAAAAGGCCACAGAAGGGGACTCGAATGGTGGAGGTACGGATGGGCACTTGGCTCGCGGTTAAAGGAGGTTGAGTGAACGGGGGACGCGGGTAGACAGCCGAACAGAGAGGAAAAGAGTGGAGATGTGAGAGGAAGAGAGAAGGAGCTGGAGAGGGAAGACAGGGGGGAAGGAGGGAAAGAGAAAGGGGGAAAGAGACAGGAGACGGTGTTTGTAATCAAAGGGGCGATCCGCGGAGCGGCGTGGAAGAAAGTCAGCCTACTGGTGAGCCAGTCCGGCACGGCGCGTTGTCCCGAATGCACGTCGAACCATCGATTTCCGCGTGTGCTGGCCACGTGATCGTGCTCAATCGCCACATATCTTTCCTTGTGTTCGCTGTTGCTGTTGCCGACTTGATCTATTCATCGTAGTTCTCGCTTCACGCCTCCAACAACTCGATCGAACGCGATACTTCTTCCAGTTCGAAGAAGTTCTGCCATCGTACATCTCGAATCGATCGCGTAATCACTGGTCGAGCAGATACTGCAGAGAGACTTTAACGGTATACCGCGAAAGGTGGGTTACGCGAGGAAACCTGTACAGCCTGGTAACAAGTCGAAAGAAGCTGCGTTCGAGGATCACGTGGTTCGAATACTGGTGGATGCAAGGGACAGGGACGGTTTGCTAGTCTTCTGGCGATGAAAACGAGTGGCGAATGAATGGTAAGTAGAGGTAATCGTCGTGGGAACTGACCCGGTCGGTTCTATAGGATCGCGAGGCATCGCGATTCCAATTCTTTCGTGTCTTTAGCCGTGAAACAGAGTAACGATGATTACAACCCGTACGTGTTTTGACGAACTTCTGACCGATATAGTTACTTTCATAAAACTCTGAACGAAGATACGGAACAAGTCACATTTTCTTTATTTTTCAAGGGGAAACAGTTTTAAGATTCGGTAGGTTGCTGATCAAACTCGTCTTACCAAAATTCCACGTGTACTTGGTTCTGGAGCTAAACGCGTGCTTTTTCATCCTATTCAAAATTTTCGGAATATTCCTCATCTTGATAACTAGATAATTAGACATCTCTGATTTTCATAAAATTTATCAACTTGTCGATTATTTTTCAAACACATCTGCGTCTTTACGCTTGATGGGTTATTTACAATTTCCGATTGCGCAATGTGAAAATCCTCCTGTTTAATCGCAGAGTGACATTACGATCGGAATATCAACATATACTTATTGTGATTTCGATGGGATTTTACTGTAATCGTAGCCTAAATCGAGGGACTAAACATTAGCTTCATCCTATACATTCAAAGTTGCAAGACCTTCGAAGGTTGATCGTGTAGCGATGCTTACAAGGTCGAGTGGAAGATCGTAGGAATGCGAATGACATCGCGGCTACTATATGAATATAGGCGTGTAGTATGAAAGACTCGAAGAAGCATCGTGACAAGTGGACGGACGTACGCAACGAGATAGTAGCATATTGAACGAGACATATTCGAGTTCATACGATCTGGCAGTTCGCTATCGAAACTGCGTACTCGTTTAATCCGTTTAACCAGGTGTCACCGCTACGGCTTCGATGAACGTCACACTGATATGAAATCGAGGGAACGTCAAAAATTATCCTCTTATCGCGCTCTATTATCGAGATACTATTCTTTGAGTTCTCCAACAAACAGTCCTTGACAAACTACGATATCCAACTATCGTAAGGTCATTGTATCGTACAAAATACTTTCAAGCGATTGATAGAACATGGTAGAAATTCTTGTGATTTGTCTATGGAATAGCAAAATGCCCAATTCACGTATGCACTGGCTCACGAGAATATTAATACGATTACATAATATTGGACTAAGACCTGTTACTAATAAATATATAAATAATAACGATTAATTAAATGGACAATACCAAGCACTTAAAACATATTCTTGAATTTCTCGATTTTCTATTAATTTTCTCTAGCTGTGATCTCCCTGATTTTTAGATTCTCTAAATTCTCTTTATTTTTGGTCTCTCCCAATTTTCTCGATCGATTCGGTTACTTCCTAGCGGGAATCAGTTCCTAGTGGGAGTAAAAGGTTGCCGATAATAAGAGACGGCGTTTCCTCTGATCGACAAGAAATCTCTCCGGCGAAACCAGTTTCCATGGTAGAGGACAGCGCGGGGCCTTTGAAAGCCGGTGGCATTTTACATGTTTTTTCCACCGTGAGTGGAGAGACCACGGCGGATCGCCGTGATTTTCTAGCCGCCAGGTATTCATAGTCGATGCCTAGATAATTATTCCTGATTCTCGTGAAAGTTTCGGGCACGCCGACGACGCAAGGAAGCGCCACGCTTGCCAAACAAACAACACGCGGCCCGATCCCTTTACCGCGTGCGCGTAACATTCTAAAGACACGCTGCCTCTCGCAACGAAAGCGATTTTTCTTTTATTCCGACGTTATACAACGCTTCCGTGTTTCTAAGTCATTTCCAAAGCGTTTGATTCGAGTGGAAATACCGAATGTTGTTATTATTATTAATTCTTAACACGAAAACGCAATAGAATTGGTAAAGCTGTAGTTTGACTAAACGATCGTAACGTGGATCGTCTATCCTGTTAAGAACAAACCGTTTAAGGTGTCGTCGAATGCAAGAACGTGAGGAATGTAGTTTTTCTAGGCGTGGAGGCCAAATATCTCGGAGATGATGCTGCACGTGCGCCATAAAAATAGTAATTTCGATTCAATCGAACGTGTTCGACTACTTCGACTTGAAAGTAAGTTTAAACGAGGGAAATAATGGGCAACTGAATGGGTCGACCGGATACTAATTGAAAAAGATATTAAAAAGGACATTCGAAGAAAAACCAGTTTATAACGACTGTTTAATGTGCAATTTTTGCAAATCAGGCGCTCAAAAGTAATTAATTTTTTCTGGTTGTAATAAAGCATAGTAAGACGATTTCTTAGTAATAAGATGGAAAATGTAAGAAGCGAAAGAAAACGCTTGTACACGAGCACCAAGGTGTTGAATAAGTTGAACTGAAACTTCTAAAACAAATTTCGTACAAATTTCGAACGAAGGCTTTCAAGCTTTCGAATTGCAAAATTTCCGCCTTTTAAAGATTCAAATATCTGATATACCTTTGATCACCTTTCGATGCTAATTGCGCGATGAAAATAAAAGTGGAACGATAAATCTTTCCTTTGCGCCCGGTGCAAGCGGCGAAGGAAAAAAAAGAAGACGGGACGAATTTAAAACGGCGTTTTCCTCGGTGAAACGAATACACGGAGATTTAAGTAATGAATGGAGCACGCTGTCAAAATCCGTGAAGCGTGACGGAGAACGCCGTCGTTACGTAATTCCGCTGCATTGTAACGTCGTTCACGGCTGGGAAAATGCAGAATTCCAAAGGGTTACGGGTATCCACTTAGCCGAGTGTAAACATTTCCGTGCGGAACGCCCGATACTTCCGAATAAGGGCGCCAGCTTTACCTTATACGTAACAATTTATCTATTAACATGCTCGCCTCTGTTTTCCGCGTACCTAACCGCGATGATCGCACGTTTAACATTGGAACTCTGATCACAGCGAACATGAATTCTCATCGATTAATTAGCTAACCATCTTATAACATTTTACTATGAAAGAATAACAAAACTGAACTGATACATAGTAGCGATACTAAAGTAAATTGTACATTCGAAACTAAATTATAATAAAAATAGATTATAATAGAAATAAAAGCAAAATTCATAGAAATTCCAAAGTTTACTAATTTTCGTTCTTACCGTTATCGTACCGAATATTCCGAGAAACATATTCTGATATGTACGATTTATTTTTTCACACAGCATCATCCACTTGCTCGTTATATTATAAATTACCAAGGCACTCTGTACAAGATAATTGCCACGTGGCTAACTACACTCTACGATAGAATGTTACTCGTTCCTATTAACCGTCTTCTACTTCATTCACCTAGAATGCAAAACTAGAATTTCCAGACAAGAATTCATCTGCCGTTAACGCGGAAAAATCGATTTACCGATACAAGATACAAGGACAAGTCTGGTATGGGGAACGATCTAGACGGCGTTCGAAGTAGAATATGTCCGTTCGAGTTAGGCCAGAAGAGCGCGAGTAGAATGGATACGAGTTGTAGGTCAGTTTCGAGCGGTTTATTAATTCAGAGCAGGTTTAGCTGTCCCGGTTGTTTGACAAACCGATTACACTCGGCCGTAATCGAGCCGTGCATTTATTAGGATGCGGTATAGTTTTGGGTGTCAAGGAGGATGAGCAGTTAGAGGGTTACCCCGAAGAGGGCGAGACCATTACGTGGCAATTTCCTTCTTCGAAGCCTTTGACTCGCTCGTCAAACGTTTCTATGCGCCGAATTCGCTCACGAGGAAATTAATTCCGAGAGATGTAAAAACACGGTGCTGTTTCTAATTGACCGAATCCGCAGAAACGCGCGTGCTCCTAGCGTTCCAATGCGAATTCTAAGATCGTTTATATGGTAACGAACGAGAGATCGTAAACGCCATTCAATGCGGAAGACTACGTTTGGTTGTACGATGTATTCTGTGGTACAGTGGCTTACAGAAGTATTCGAACGCGTACGGAACACTTTTTATGGATACGTTATACGAAACATTGTGAAATTTCATCGATGCTGTAACAAGATACGATTATCATAATTAAATTGGTAAAATTTCGAACGAATCCGAAAACGTACATAGAAATTACAAGATATTTATTGGAAGCATACAGCTCGCAAAGATCATCAAGGTATTTTAACCGTATTATTAAACCACGATACTTTTTTAGTGAGATCATCCTTAACATTATACGTTTAAGATCACCATTCGTACTGTACGATAACATTTTACCAAGTATTAGGTCATCCGAAAAGTTTCTCTCCTTTTGTAAGAAAATAATAATAATTTTTCGTTTTATATTATTTTATCGATTTACGTACGATCCATTTTGTTCTATCAAAATAAAGATTACAACGTTCCACAGATTAGGTTTCATGTTTGTATAAAGACGTGTCTGTGAAAGAAAGACACTTTTCGGACAACCTATATATGTTTGCAAAAGTGTCTTGTAATTTTTATATATTTTTTAATGTAGGATTAGTTTCAAATTGTATCAAGTTTGAAAATGTTTCGTATCACATACACGAAGGTACTCTGTTCCTAAATGTGAATTTTCTTAGCGTGCAAATACTTTCGCGAGCCACTGTATCTCGTGAGAATGCGCGTACCGGTAGAATCGGACATTTTTTACTAACACGGTATTTGCTGTTTCTGTTACTTTCCAGCGATTTATCAATCTCGCGAACTTCGTTTACGGCCTCTTATTTTTGCGGCGTCGTGCACGATTTCTGTGTCAAGTTTGAAACGGAACGATGTTATCCGGGGCAGGTGCGATCGATTGGGCGCATCTCGCGAATCGGAACAAGGTTTCGTAATATTTTCACGAAGGTGCTCCGGTGCTGTGAGTGGCGAGAGAGCCGGTATATTGAGAATGTGGCGCTCAGCCCTGCGGCTACGAATTCCGTTACGCGCACTTGTATGGTTCTTCAGCTTCTGCCCGTCCTACACTGGCCACGAATAAATTTTTTTACCATCGAGCCGGCATCGGGATCCTCGACCGGATCCACGCTTCTTTCTCGTAAATTTCGTACAAGGAGAACCAAACCTCTTTCAACTCTTTCGAATCGGATTTTTCTTTTAGCAATGAACGCAATAACGTAATATAAACTGTAATGCATTGGTGTTTTAAGAAATATGTAACTTTTACGATCTCGGTATAAACGTATATTATGATGTTTAAAATGTAATTCTTTTTAACAATGAACGCGGTAGTACGATATAAACTGTCCATCCATTGATAGGTGAAGAAACATTGAAATTGTAATTGAATTTACTAGGCGATCTCTGTTCCTACTGTTTCTATTTAATATCGATATTTATTTATTTAGCTGTTTTTGAATACCTGCGTACTATGTATACAAAATACTAGCGTATTTTGAATACAACGGCAAATAGTTACCGGATACAGATAGGAAAGTAGAAAGAAAAGAAAAGAACAGTTAAAAATAACAATTTTGTACAATACAGATGAGAGAGCACAGTAATGAGGTAATAAAGGAAAATAAACGGTAAATTTAGGATCAAGATACTGGCTCGTAGGCCACTCGCTCGAATGACACGGCACTGGTGGTTTTCTGGTGATTTAAAGTATCAAGATGGAAATATTTAAACTTGTAAGCATGACATCGAAATAGTAACGGTTTTCTTAAAGGTCTGAGTGGCGCATTAAAATTGTTCAACGCAAGGATATGCCAACTGTTTGCATGGTCATCGATTATCTTACGTAGCAAAGACAAACCAGCTACAAATCTATGTTCATCCACAGACCTTAGCTCGAGTAATTATTGGTAATCGAATAATCATAGTACGTTCTGTTCATAGAGTAATGCAATCGATTGTTGACAAACCGAAGGAACCTATGTTGAATTCTTTCGGGAAACAGCATGCGTTTAACAAAGTAACAAGACCAAATGGGATATACATACTTCAGGTGGAGTCTGACTAACGAGTAGTATAATAATCTAATCGTTGAAGGCAGCAGAAAATCAGAGGAATGGCGCGTAGCATATCCTAAGGCTCTTGAGGATGTGTTTCAGATATTTTTAAAGTAGAGAGGGAGAAGGTCAGTCGAGAGTCCGAATAAACTGCAAGGTCACTGGTGACTTGAACTGGAAAGACAGCGGAGTCTGAAAGTGAATAATGAGAAACAGCAAGAGAATAAGTAGAAGAATAGCGTATCACGTGATATTTGGAAACGTCGAGAACCATCCTACTCGATAAGGACCAAGCATCTAAATTCTCTAAATCAGACTGCAAATACGAACAATTTAGGGGGCTGTTAAAGTATAAAATAGTTGAAGTAACAAACGATCTTCTCTCGTGTAAAACTAAAATTACTCGATTATTGGAAAAATCCGATCGTTTAAACATACGTGTATCACGACTAGCTCATCGAAATTTTACGGGTCCATAGTTGCTTGCCTTCTTTCGACTCACCTCCTCCATCTGAAATCAGATCTCTCTTAATATCTCCTCTACAATCAACCCGATGGAAATCATCTTCCATTGAAACGTCCTAATTTAACAAGATTATCCAACTTGCGCAAGGTAGAAAGTTACCCGAATTCCAAATTCGACAATCTCCGTTATTCCCCGTTTGACAAAATCACGAAAGCGTGAGACGACGATTCGACCAAACAGACTCCCTAGATTAAATTAAATTTTAGATGCTCGTCCGATCGTTGCCGTGAAAGAAAGTTCGCCGATGCACTCGATCGTTCACGATCAACCACGTACTAAAAAAGGATCTACCATACGCTGGAATCTCTGAAATAATCGTTAACGAGCCTGTACCTTCGTTATTTTATTCTTTATCGTCGAGCTCGATCGTGGCGATCGATATCGTTTTCTAGTAGCCGTTTCGACGTTTTGCGCGGGTCGCGTCCGAAGGTTGCGTGTGCACCTCGGCTGTTTCACCCAGTGATTTACGAGGCTGGAAGCAAGGACTTTCCATTCTCGTGATTCGCGTGAGACGTTCTCCGTGAAAAGGACCCCGTAGCAATATGAAAAATTACGACCGTGATTCCGTAGCGAGCGGTGGGAGGGCAATTGGCGATCAGCTGATCGCTCGACAGTGACCCGGGGTCAATCTACTTTCTATTTCTCGCGTTCTACGGAAATTGGAAGAACAGAGGGAGGAGAAACTGCGTGACGGTCTCGAGTAGAAGTTGGAGGATACTTTCTCGCGACGAGAAGGCGAATATACATATCGTTAGACGATCGGGATGCTGATGAGTGAAAACGAAGGAGGCGGTGAATAAAGAGTCGCCCCTCAAAGACTTATTGGTCGAGACGAGGCGACGGGAATCGCGGGAATCGAGCGACTCTCTGGAAAAGTATTTTCTCTATCGTGAGAAGAGATCGCCGCGAGATCAAGGTATACAGAAGAAAGATCGGTCGGACGATTTTTTCTCTTTCCCCGGGTACCACGATTGTCGTCTGCGTTCCACTCTCGAACGTGCGACAGCCGACCTGTATATCATTCTGAATTAACTTTCCTAACGTACATAAATTTTATTATACTTCTATGCAACCGTAATACCTCTCGGATTTTTATTATTGTTTTTCTCACGTGATTACAATTTAAAAATCGCTTGCGTAATGTTGCGAATACGTTTGACACCGTGAAATAGATTTTCCTTCCACATACATGTATTTTACGCTTCTTGTACACTAATAGCAATTTATCCGACGTATGACGTAAACGAAGTTAAAAGTATCTAGTTTTTGTATTTGATGGCAGAAGTGGAAGAAATTTTGAGAACAAACGGATAATTATTTTCTAAATCGTCTATTCTGAATTCTCTGTCATTTTACACATCCCAAAAGTTAATTTCATAGATATATGCGAATATAAGTATATCGTTGGCGATTCTTACAACAAAGAAAGATATATTTTAATGATATCTACGTAGACTAAATTGAAATTCTACGGCGAATACCTGTGATTATAATAATTAAATATATGCAGTGCAAGGGTCAATCTTTTTAAAAATATCGAGGGAAGGAAGAATATGAAATATTTCTCTTTCGCGTAGCAGAAAGAGTTTCAAGCGTTCGTTTTACAGATACAGAAAATTTGTCTTTTTGTTTACTACGATCGTTTTCCTGTACCCTTTACACGTAAATAAGATCTTTTGAGTCAACTTGGAACGCAGCTACGTGTAAAAAGTCGATTTCGCTGGCTGATTTATATTCGTGCATCTTTGATATTTGTTCGTAATTTGCAGCATAATCGTATTATTGTAACAGTACACGAGTAGTTGGGAAAACGAACAGTTACAGCGGGACATGAAAGTTCCGCGTTAAGTTGGTCACGCGAGCTCGCCGGCATGTAGTTAAGATCGCTTAATAACCATCCGAGATGTTCTCGTGCTACGTGACACAGTTTGTCGGCTTGATGACAATCCGCGAGATTTCTGCTTGACAACTGTTCACGCACATTACAATTTCCCCCGACCAGATTCGTGTCTCGAAATCGTCTATGAACTTAGCCTTTCTCTCCTACTTCCTGTGTTAATACCGAGGAAATTCATCTGACAATTGTTACAATTGCCATTTCCCTACATATTTGCGACACTGTACGTATATTCGCTCTTCTCTTGTATTAGCTTGTCCGAAAAGTGTCTTTCTTTTACAGACACGTCTTTTACAACGATGCATCTTTATACAAATATGAAACCTAATCTGTCGAACGTTGTGATCTTTATTTTGATAGAACAAAATGGATCATACGTAATTCGATAAAATAATATAAAACGGAAAATGTTGTGCGTCCATTATTTTCTTATGAAACGAAAGAAATTTTTATAATAGTAAGAGTCGTGGTAAGGTATAATCGAATCGATGATTTGTGATTTAAAATCGCTAAGGATTCTCCGGGCGAAATTGTAAAGTTTAAAAGTGAAAAGATGCATAGAATGCGGATAAAACGCAAAAATATGTAAAATATTCAAGGTATTACTCGTTATAACATTTAGTGGATGAGCCAACTCTTCATTTCTGTTCTGCTTCTTTGCTCGTATTCGTAAGAATAAGGATTTGCATACACATCCATGAAATTCTTTTCTGAATATTCAATGTTGACGAGGTTTGTAAGAAAAGTTTCAAAAGCTTTTTATGATTCGGCATAAATTACCAGAATATTTCTGTACATATCAGCCGTGAGCATTTGAAAAGATTGCCATAAAATTTGTCTGGGAACATAAATTTAACATTTGGTAAAGGTTAATGACATTCTCTACTTCGTCCAAGCAATATTTTAATCCCCGACAGAAGGAACTACAAATGAAGAAACTGTGACAGCTCCGTACTAGAAATTTCTTACCTCTAGAAGTAAAGTAATCCTCATAAATCCGGCATAACGAAACCAATTAGTTATCGAGAAAGTACATTAAATCACGCAATTACTTTAAGTACACGATGTTCCGAAGAAAGCACGCGCAGAAAAAGTTTTATTTAAAGAAACGCCGCTCCATATGCACCAACCTAATAAAACCATGCACACGTTTAATCTTCCATCATAGTGTGACAGAGGATAATGAGATCTGATGAGAACATTCCTATCAAATTATATCCGAATTAATGATTCATACCTTAAAATTACCTTTTCTTCTGCTTTCCTGATATGCTAAAAAGTTTCATCTATACGATAATTATTACAAATGTCTTCCACGTATAAAACGGCGCGCACGATGATATCGTGGTACAGCTATTCGAATTAACGGAGAAAGCGGTAATAACGTCGTCTAACGAGTTACGCGTAAAAAGATCGTTTACCCTGTAAAAGCGCGCAAAGTTCGTTCGAACCAGCGAGAAAACTTGTCCATCGATCGATTACGACATAGATCGTCTACAATGGTACGGACCTGCTTTCAGGGAGTGGCCAGCATTCCGGACTCTAAAGATCAGCGGGCTTGCGATGAATGGAACGCTTTAAGAACGATCCGGAAAATGGATGTCGCCAAGAGTGGAACGGAGGATTTCGTGACGGTGGTCAGCGTCGAGGGCCAGCCACCGTCGGAAAATTTCGTAACCGTATTGTCCATTGGTAGCGGTAAGAAAGAGGATGAACCTCCTCTACCTGTAACTTTGATAAAGAACCCAAGCAACGGAGTCGATGGACCACTCGAGGAAGAAGTCGAAGTGTACAGATTACCAGGAGAGCGATTAGGCTTTGGATTGAAGTTCGAAGGAGGAAATAAGACGTCTGAAAGGGTTAGGAGGCTGTTTGTTCAGAGCTGCGCGGAACAAAGCCCGGCCAGTAGAGCGAAATGTTCGTGGGGTACTTTGGGAGAGGGTGACGAGGTAAGGAAATTGTCGAGTTTCGCTAGTACTTACTAGCCTTCTTTCCTAATGCTTTATCTAAACGATGTTTCAACTTTAATTTTGTAAAACATTGCGTGTGAAAAATAAGGAAAAATATAGGGAGCAAAGCAGTTTGTATTTGTCACGTCTTTACGCTAAATTAGTCGCACTTATGCTCTATACGCTAAATAAGATAAATATCCAGGTATCCTGTTTCTTTGTAACCAACCTGTATGTTTAAAGATAAAAGCATTCTTAAGTCGTTCTGTGCTTCTCGTTCGGTATTAGACTTATACTTTTAGTAATTTTAACGAACGTTAAGAGGGTGGATTGAACGAACTGATCACTTTTCCGTGTCACGAGTGACGTTTATAATTTTCGAGACCCAGTTGCCGCGTAACGATTCCCAGGAGAAGCGGTTTGTTTCTAGGAAAGAACAGGAGCAAGAAACGAGCTTGCCGCATCATCTCACGTGCGCACACACCGGTCATGTTACCGTGTCTCTTTTCCAGGTACTCTCGATAGACGGTGTACCAGTGACACACATGACTCGGTTGGATTGCGTGAGGCGATTGAAGGAGTCACAGCTAGTTATCAAGCTAATGGTTAGGTGCAGAGGAGCGCTCAGGCCCGAAGTGGTGAGCGCTGAGAAAAAGAGTTCACCGGAGAAAAACAAAGTGCCGCCCGAATTGCCATCGGCGCCTCCGCCTGTACCGCCGCGAAAGTTGAGGCAAGCTCGAGGCTTGGCCGACGGCGAAGCGAACCCGAGTCCTGTCAAAAAATCCTGGAACGGATCCAGGTCGCAGAGTAGCTCGCACACTATTTCGCAGACGAGTTCGCAAAATAGTTCTCAAAATGGATCACCCAGCACGCAGCTAGCCAATCAGCTCGACAGCAAGTCGAGTCCATTCGATAGCTGCGAGGCTTCCCCGAAAAGCAATGGATCCGTTCAAGAAAGCCCGAAGGGATCGCCCAAGGAACGCTCGCCCGAATTCGCGAAATCGAAGCAGGTGAAGTAACGATGAAAATAAAACGCTCGAAACAACTAGAGAATCGCATTATCGTTCAATGGCCGTTTTAAACTTTATTTTTCTCGTAGCATCATAAAGATAACGCATCGATCTATCAAAGTATCGCAAAAATATCATGTCGATCTAGCACGTGGTAGCCACTTTGGCGCCTATCCGTCCGAGTGGCGAAGTAGAATCATCGATTCGGTAGCGATTCCCTAGTCGTTTTAAACGATGTATCTTATTTTTCTTCGATACGATCAACGAATACTAATGTCTGTACATTCGCAGGAACCTCCAGAAGCGATGGTATACGTGGACGCCAGGTCGCAATGTGGCTCGACTCACGGAAGCACGTCAGACGACACAGGCAGCTCGATGTCAACAGTGATCGATCGATTTTCAACCTCGGACCGAGTATCCACAATTTCAACTGCTTCGACTGCTTCCACAACCTCCGAGCAGCCGAACGAATTCTCACGAATCGACCAAGACTTCGACCGATCCTCGGACCGCGACTCGCAACTGTCCAAGGCGATTTGTCCATTCGAGAACCTGGACGATTACTCGTCAAACCCTCCCGATTACCTGCTTCGCCGTCTAGCCAGCTCGGAAGCAGTGACCCACGTGGAGTCGCGAGGAGAAGTGGAGAAGATCACCGCGGTAGTGGCACCGAACACTGTGCTAATCGAGGAAACGATCACCTTTCAGCCGCCGTTGAGCTTCCAGGACGCGCCGTTAAGCTACGGCCACGAAGCCAGACCTGATCTTTTTTACACGGCCGATCTGGCCGCCGACTCGACGACGCATTTCAGGCCAATTAAGGACGACGTGGAGCTCGTCGAGCGCGTGAACAGCATCCACGAGGAGTTCCACGCAACGAGCTCCTCGAAGGAGCTGGAGAAGCACAAGGAGACGTCCAGCGGACGAAGTTCGGACAGGACGCCTCCGCCTCTGCCGGCGAGGAATCACGTAAACAGGATCAGCGTCAATCAACCGACCAACGATCGCGCCGTCGACTCGCGTTCCCAGAAACTGTCCGACCAGTCCTCCATCGAGACTTCCGACAGCCAGGATGCACCTGTTCTACCGCCCAAGCCGCTACCCAGAAGAGACGTCAAGATCAGACGGAAGAGACCACCTCCGCCGCCGCCGCCACCCACGATCGTGCCCCGAACCGAGGTCAAACCCTCCTCGTTACCCGAGTCCAGGCAAACGAGTTTCGAGGAGGACGACGAGCCACCGCGCCTCAACGCTGACATCACCAGCAGCAAACTGGACGAGGTTGTCGTCAGGGCGAAGCTCGAGGACAGATCGAAGATTCACGACAGACGAGATTTAGAAATGAATCCGACACTATCGAAGAGTTTCGGCGACGAAGCTGGAGATTCGGAGAAGAAGAGAATCGAAGAAACGGATGACACCGAGTCTATGGAGGACTATGATCCTCGAGAGGACGAAGGCTTCAGGACGAACAAGGTGTTGGAGATAATCGAGATAAGGAAAGCGAAAGCGTTCTCGCCTCGCAGGGCGAATTTAACGATGCGCGAGGACGACGAGGAGAAGAGTAAATGTAAAATTAATGATGATGAACGAAGAAATGATGATAGTGAAAGGACGAAGGTAATAAATGTGAGTAACAGTAACTATCAGCAACCGGTAAGACCTAAACCAGAGCTTAGGACTTCACTTACGATTTCAACTGAAATAGAAGATTCTGACGACGAAGGAGAACAGGTTACGAAGTTTAATGAGCCGATAGATGAACAGGACGATAAGAAGGACGTTAGAAACGAGAATTTGGATCAATTTGGTTCACCGGTTAAAGCTGATATACTTGGACGACGAGAAAGCAGCGAAAGCGAGGATTCCTATAGATCGTGTAACGATATTAGCGTGCATAGTCTAACGAATAGCTGTACCCAAAACAACAAGGAAATTATAGACGAGGAAGACACGAGCGAAGAAAGCGACGACGGAGATTATTACTGGCAGAGCAACTTGGCGACGATTGGCGAAGAGGAGGAAACGAATTCTCTAGAATATACGAATCCGTGAGTCTTCAAGTCTTCATCTTCGTTACGTTTTAACCTGTTAATCGGGTCATGCCTTAACATATTCGCAGCTACTAAGGTACAGCTGGTCCTTTGCAGCTGCATCTTTCTTCTTATGTGAAAAATTGTGATTTCGAAAAGTATGTTATTTATATATGTACGTAAATATTATTTTAATACATTGATCGTTGTTCTGTGTTTCATCGAAATGCACGAACTCAAAAACATGATACAATAGTTACGTTAGCAGCATCGTAGCATAGTCAGTAGCAGCGAATGTGTTAAACAAACATTTCTTTAGTCAGGAAAATAGGAATAAATACGGACAAATCAATTAGGTCGATTTTAGTTCGTGCTAATGTAAATTATAGTAGAATCTTTTTCAGAAATATGAAAGAGCAGGTAAAAAGATAAGGGATCCCTAAATAAAACCATTATTATATCTAGAAGATATTGAGTTACAAATTGAGTTACCAGTTAACTCGTCTTCCCGGTTTAACTGATTAAAGTATAACTTGTCTGCCCACGGTAGACTCCTTTCTAATGAACTTTCACTATAATTATGATTAAAGTAGTACCATTACGCGACTACATTAGGCTATTTATCTCTGGATTCTGCCGCGCTCCTTCAATTCTAGTATCTCAATCTCACATTCGTTCCTATAGACAAAAGTCCTTTTAACCAAACGTTTCAAACAAATCTTTGCGCATAAAGTTTCAACGTGAAACTACGTTTCTTTCGTTTCATCTTGAAGCTCAATAGATTGTTTAAGGATAGAAAAACACCCAAAAGAAAATGGCCAAAAGATCGGAATTAACGGACGACTTAACTTTGACCGTTTCAACGCGCATGTTTCTTTTAACAATAAACGTAATAACACAATATTACAAATTATAATACACGTAGTTTAAAAAATATATAGCTCGATCGTGATATCTTAAATGGAATACTTAGTTCCATTTTTCTTTATGCCGTGCTTTTTGCGAGCAAAATATTCCAAGAAAGAAGATATTTGAAGAGATACGACCGTGAAGAAGAAATAAAGAGAACAGCAAAGTTGAACAATTTCTCGCACCAGTCGTAGCGAACGATCCTTGTCGCACTTTGCTGGTGTCGATCCACGAATTTGAACGAGGTGGAACTTTTTAGGATTGAACAATATGTTTGGCGATAAACGTGTCGTTCAACTTGGCGAAACCAGTTCTCGAAACAGGGAACAAAAGCAGTGTTCGTACGCAACGATCGGTCGCGAGATACCTCCGATCAGCTGCCTGATTTTACTCCAAAACTGGTCTCGGTGTCTTACTACGAATTATCAAAGTATACCATCTACTAGATTTTACCGGAATACGCTTTTCGCGCCGATCTGCTATCTTATTCACAGTGTTTACGTAGGAAGCAGTCTAAGTAGGTAGCAGTTCACAGTACATTAATTCCCAACTATGGATCGCGTCGAGAAACCTCACGCGGTGAGGTTCTTTAATTGTGAGCAAATTGCGCTTCCGCCCTGCATTTCCCTAGTTTGCCACGATTAACATGCCCGCCACGATTTATGCTTGCAAAACGCTACTCGTGTTTATTTATAGCACGATCGAACCACGCCTCGCTCGATGCATAATTGAGTTATTAGGTCGTTTCGTAAGCTTTGTTGGTCTTTTGTGGAAAGCTTGATAGAGAATTGGGAAAATGTACGTTAATGTTCGTTGGTGTATTCTCGAGAAGTTTGTTTGGAAAATCGAAGAAAAGTTTCAAGATAACGTATCTTCGTAGGAATTGGAATAGGATGTAACTTCATAGGAATAGGAATGTACGCGCCACTTAAATAAAGTATTATAGGAATGTTTTTCTGCTTGCTAAGTAGCCTCGTAAATTCTTTTCCAAAGAACTACTCTTCTTAAATGATTCTTGTAGGATTATGAATGGACCATTAACCGATCTCGAACGTCTTTTCTTAATCGTTACATTGAATGATCAACCAGAAACTCATTGCTTCGACAACAATACGAGATGTTAATTATTTTTGCCGATAAATCAATGAATAGTTTTGCACGTTAAGGGTGTAAAGATTAAATACTAATTAATTAAGAAAATAAACAACTAAAAGGCGATGATACAGATACGAAACGATGCTACATTAAAAGTCGATAATACGAAAGGAAACAAGTTAAATGAAATAACTTAATAGTATTGGATGTTCAGTGTTTTTGCAAGTTACACACGTCTTTCTTCCATTTAATTTCGAGCCGTTTGATCGGCACGAAACCGATACGATGAATAGATGGAATCGATCACGCACGTGGCATCGGTAAGCGATACAATAAAATCGAAAGCGAGCGATTAACATTCCAAAAGATTCTGCTGGATTCGAACGAAGCGTGTTTAAGTGAAAGGGTGAAATTTCAGAGGGCTGTAGTTAGGTTGAGTAATGGTATGCTTCCAAACACCATTTGAAAGATTTCGGTCATTTTACCTGGCGTGCTACGTAAAGAGAGTTAACTGCCCACTTAGCTAACGTAAAAGGATCCGATATGCGGAAACGAAACAGCACGGACTATCCCATTGACTTCGTTACAATTGCGTGTCTGCACGAAATACAATCCTACACAAAAATGTTATTAGGTTGTAACGTATTAAATGTCAGATTCTGTTGTATCGATCTTCGAGATCTCCGTTTTTCTTTTTTCAACAAATATTTTTATCTTTGTAGATCATTTCGTATATCATTTTAAAATTAAGATTTTTCTCTTCCTTACAACCAATATCTGTGGCTTAACAATCAGACACTTCATATTCCACAGCCTAATACCTTTAATTTCAAACAACCATTAAAATTCTTACACGACTTGCTCGATTGATAAAGACTATTTTTATTTATTTCCGATTAATATGAATTACGTTTATTTATTTTGTTTCGCAGGAATAAAGAATCGAGCGACAGCGGGGCAAACGCCGCGGGAAAAACAGAACGACAGGAATTGCCGGGCAAGGAAAACAAATTCGATGCAAATGGTAAGTAAGAATAAAGCGACGTCTTCGCTATTCTCTTGCTGTCTATTTTGACGTTGGAAAAAGTTCCGCTTGGCAAATTAAAACACGCGTTCGGGGTCAGTACAGAGCAATTAAGCGTACTGTCTGGGAGGGGGTTCTATTAAAATCGCTCGAATCAGTCGATTACGTCCATTAACAGTGCTAACTGCGCAAAAATGTTAGCGCCGGTATCGCTATTCGCGTTGACCCGCATTTCCTCTAATTGCCAAGTTTCTCGTCTCGCAAATACGTGACTCTTATCTGCTATCAAACGAATCAGCTTCATTAAAATGAATCAACTGATCCTCCCCTCTCTCTCTCTCTTTTTAACATATCGTACGATGTAGCCCCGAAACAACTACAAATTGAAACGACTCCTTAAAAGTAATGCCGGAATTAATAAAATTCGTAATCCGCTTGTCTTCGTTAAATTCATTGAATTAAATTCAGTAACTAAGAAACGAAACAATAAATATTGATTCGTCTCTCTGTGTTAAAAATATCGAAATATCGATTGTTTCAACATCGTACAATCTTTTCACGAATAATTATTAAATAGCTGAAAGATGTAGCGTAAAAAGATTACGAAATTTTTATCTTCTTCGCTTGCTACACACCTTTGGCTAATAACTATGCAGTTGATGCGACCTTAACCTTTGATAAAAAAAGAAAAGGATAAAAAGAGAAAAGGAATTTGCTATCTCGAACGACACGAGAAGTCGACCAGAGAGAGTTCGTTTGAACTCTGTGCGCAAAGGTTGAGAGCTGGAAGGCTAACGTGGCGAAGGAATTCGCCAGGGCAGAGAGAATACGCGACACGCACGCCCACGCACGCGTCCCTTCGCCTCGCCGCTCGGCGCGTCGCATCGCGTCGCGTCGCGTCGCGCTTCATAAAGGTTACGCATTAATCTCGGTGCGTTATGCACCGCTAAGGTTCTCCGGTTTCGCGCGTGTGCACGCCAGAGAGCATTCAAAACGGAGGCAACTCTCTCGAGCGAGAGACAAAGGCGTGTTTGCCTGGGCGCACCTTCGACACGAGAAATTCCTGCCTCGGCTCGATCCACGCCGAGCAGATCCGCCGCTGCTACTCATTGTCCGCCAAAGATGGATCGCGAGTATCGCGAGACTTACGTGGGAAATCGAAGGCATGGAGATCGGTGTGGCTAGCGACCGTCTCTTACGACCTCTTCTAAACACGCTAAAAATATCTCTCTCAACTAGCTGGATGAACGTTGAATGAACTCTGGAGTTTATGGACCCCAGTTACGAAACACGCTTAGAAACGTAGTATGTAGCGTTAATCCATTATGGATGAAACAGTGGAATACGTAATGTGTGGATAAAGGCTGTAGGATATTACGAAATTGTAAATAGGAAGCTGTAATGAAGGAAATGAAGTCAAATTATCGATATAAATGAGAAACAGAAGAAAAATCTCCATAATCGAAAAAAAGAAATATACGAAGATAAGAAGAGAAAGTTAGGAGCGTTTTATAGAAGGACAAGGTTTGAAATTCCACGTATTATCCACCACCTCCAACGATATACCGTAGATTAACAACACCGAGCGTGTATTGTAAGAAATCTTCTCTAGTTTCAAAACGCTACAACAAAAGAGGTGGTATAAATAGAAGCTAACAACACCAAGCACATGCAACAAGAAAATACCATTAACTCGAGAATTGTTGAAGTATTTCATACCACGATACACTGTCGCTCACAGTTATTCACGCGGTACATATGTTTCATCTTTTTCCATAAAACGATGTTAGATTTCTTTTACAAAATGACATTTGAAAGATAATTCTGTATCAAAAGTTCAAAACATAGCACTAAGAAAAATATACAGAAATAGATTGGCGACAGAAATTTTCTGAAATTATACGCAAAAGTACTACAAAATAGAAAAATATATTCTTCCCTATCAGTATATTCCTGACAAAAAAAAAAAAAAAAGAATATTTCGCCATTATTTTCCGACTTTCTGAATTATGTACCGTGTGTCGCCGGGTTAACTAGACTCGTTTGAAGCGCGTGCTATCGCGGCAGCGGCTTTTAATCCAACGTTCCTATTGTAGAAAAGGCGCGCGGTAATTGCTAGGCTGGATGTACCGGATGTCGATTATCGTGGGCGTACGCGCGATCATTTACACTCGGTGCATTATTACTCGGTGCAGCGCGCCTCGTGATCCAGTAAATGGTGTACGACCGAGATGTTTTCGCACCTCTCGCGAACCGCGCGAGGGTAACCAACGTGAGCGTCTCGTATTTTAGCCAGCGCGTTAACACAGGAGAGGATGCTAAGAGGAAAGCTAAAGACTAGCCTGCAGCTTCTAAATATGGATTCCGACGGTTCATTTATAATTGAAGTTCCGCCGGGGAAAAGCGAGCGGAGCGGTCATTAATTTTTGCATACAGGGGATCAACGTGTGTGCGTGGCGACCAGCCGTTGCTCGTTAAATTTCTCGGGAAAGTGGTTTCCAAGGAGCTACGGGCGATTTCGTCTTCATAGTTGAAATTGTACGCGCGAAGGTTTAACGTTTTGAGATTCCAAGACCGACGATTCCGAGTCGCGAAAAGAAATAAGGAAACTCCTTTCGATCGATAATCGGCGAGCACCACTCCTCGAAAGTGGATGCTCGATCGCGGTCGGTGGGTGTGAGAACGAAACCGTTAAGAATAATTCAAGAAGTAGCAAGTAGGCAAGGCGAAGGAAGGTTAGGCAAGGAAGGCATACCGAAGTTGGTCAAGTAGCAGCTACTTTGCACAGGCTAACGATGAACCAGGTTTTTAGGATCCTATTAAACGCGAGACTTTACGACCTACGGATAAATACATATCGTCAGTGCGTTACTTTCAAGCGGCTTGTTTAACTTTTCGCCGTATTTACCGAACGAAACGCGAAATCGTTGACATTCCTCCCTTCACCGTTTCGATTCGTTCGCCTTCCGACCTTGCCGCTCCTTAAATAGAACCACCCATACCGCTCTTTCCAAGCAAATATTTTAATTTAATCCGCGAGCTACGAAATCGTGGCAGCAAAAGGAGAACCCGATATAAGATCAAGGTTCCGGAGAACACAGAGTTCCGTGTCGATTCGGTCTCCAACGATCGGTTGACGCGTTTCTAACCCGAGTGAACGTCAACCGTTTGTTACGTAAAGCATCGGATAATCGGGAGAAATGATAAATGGTCCATGGAAAAGGAACAAGAGATATGCGCAGGCGGTCGTGTCACCGCGTTCCATCAGGTGAGCCTGCTGGCCTCTCGGCGACCAGAGTTGCGCTCGGTTGCGAGTGTGGGTGGCTAGTCAGGCTCTGTCAGGGCATAGTAGTCACAACAATATGGCGGTCGCGCATACCCAACTCCAGTGTTCGCCGTCTGGTTTCTCGAGCTCTCGCAGTGGCTGACCGCGCTCAAGGTCCCCCATTCCCCCTTAATCGCCTTCCTTTTCGAGATCTTTCACTTTGGTTCGTTCCCAATCGAAGAGACCGCAATCTCTGGCCATACACGCGTATTGACTATGAATCCTGAACGGAGGAGACAGCATTCCACACCGGCAGCCTCTTGACGTTGCGCACACAGTATCCTGACCTAAAGATAACTGGCCCAGCCCGCAAATCGCGTCATTGTTCGATAATTGATCGATTCCGTAGCGAGCCTCAGCTAATGCGGCAACTTAATCATTCTTTCGCAAACGATCTTTCCACGCGGTAGAATATAGAAAAAAGAGTATCGCTGTAAACGCGAGATACGTTGCATAGTATCGTCGAGTCGAAAGCAACTCGGTTCGATCGCGTTAATAGCAATCCCCGAGACTTTCTCTCCGTACGTTTAATATTCGTGCGCTTATAATGAACGCGCACACTCGGTCGCGTCGATGGAAAACGTCATCGGAGATCATATTAAAAAGGTTATAACGCATCGACTGGCAGGGTGTGCTCGAGTTGGCGATGCATTAACCCAAGACCTAAACATAACTTGTCAGGGGAATTGCTCGTTCCCTATTCGGTTCGAGGGAACCGGTCACGAACGATGATTAGTCGAATCAATCATTCGGAGAAACTATTGACGATAAATCGGCGAGGTGGAAGGCTCGAACCGCTCGCGCAACGATTCCTCTCGAAGCATCCCAGGGCTTAGCCATGACGGAAGATGGTTTGCCGCGCGGATAATTATTAAAGTCACGGTCAAATAACGTGGGTGATCGATGCGCGCGTGCACAGCCAAGTCGCCGCTCGCGAATTCCTCTTTCCACGGAACTGAAATTAGATCGTTCGGTTTTATTTATTGCACGGCTCGGCGAGTAACTCAGTCGCGACGATAGGCGAGCTGGAAGATCTGCCGGCTCGCAGCGGGAACCGGTTGGCCACCGCTTTAAAAACCGTTTAGTCGAAAGGATCGTTGTTTAACCGTGGCGCGCATAATCGTAAGATGAATGAGCGAAAGATACGACCGGGGACACGGCATCTCGTTCTCGTTGACGCGTCCGCGTAGTAAATTCGCCGGAAGATTGCCTTCGGTTCCAATTTATGCGATATTAATCGATCTCTCCGCGGTCGTTAGATTTTAGCGAAACTATACTCGGACGATCGAACGCGTAAAACCATTCTCGACCGCCTTAATATTTTTCTTCTAACGAGACTTTTACGATCGTTCGATCCCTGAGGGAGGATCCATCGTGCAGATATCGGTCGCAAACGGCATAAATTCGTGGCACAGAGGAGATCGAGTATGAAGAAACGAGCGACTGTTGCGTGCAATAAACTGGTCGAAAAAGAACTCGTCGAGAAAACGCGTTTCGCCGGATGATCGAAGAACCGAGAATCCATCCCGGAAATCCAGCTACGACCGTTCCATTCGATCGTCCCATTCGAATATCTGGCGAATACATAAGCAACGTTGGCAATGGCGAAAGCGTAAGAACAGCCAATGACACGACGGAGAGATAAAAAAACCACGCTCGTCATTATGCTCGATAGAGAATGCAGGCAGGCAATCGGGTCTGAAAGGATCTACTCCGCGCCTACGTGTGGCCAATATGTCCGATTGAAGCGACAACATTCCAATGCGCTAACCCGGAAGGTGCTCGAGCATCGACATCGATTCGATTACCTTCGATAAGTCATACTTGAACTCATGCAAACAGGCGGCTGCCCCATGCCCCGAGGAATTCGAAGAATCGCGTTGTAACGAGGGGAACGATTTCACCGGGCAAATCCGTCGTCGACGATTCAACGCCAATGGTAATCCGATTGAATTCGATCGAAAGAAACGATCGAATCGATATAGCGTCTCGTGATCGAATATCTCGACGATCGAATCGTTGGAAACAAATTACGGTCGCTCGATGCTTGTGCGATCAAAGGCCGAATACTCTCATTCATGGTATTATCTCGCGTTTCGAACAACGTTTGCAAATACCGAATGCAGTAAAGGAGCAATTAGTATGGACGACAGTGGCGCGTCTCGTCTAAACGAATGCATAATGAAGGCAAAGCGCCCTCCAAGAGTCACCGATACGTCGGCGGCAACACCTTGTGCCACAGCCCACAGGTGTTCACCGTAGACTTCCTGCGTGCATACTGATCCGATGCCACGCGCTCGTCGCTATCTCTAAATATCGTAGTTACGCACGTGTTTCGTATGCTTGCAAGGATGCGCATGGACATTTGAAGCATATAGAAGCAACGTTCGAACCATGCGTGGATCAAGTTCGGTCGTGCGTTGCACGAAGCAATTCGTGTAAATTTTCGGTCAAAGAAATAAGCTTTACAGCGAAGGCGATTCTTTGGAATGGAAACGAGGCAGGAAACATCCCTTTACAGTTATACTCTTTCGACTGGAAATCGTGGTTCGACTGACTTATCGTCGACGTGGCAGTAACTCGGCCTCTGCACTCCAGGCGCTAAAACGTAGCCGCGAGAACGAGCACCAGCTCATCCACTGACGACGTTCGCAATCCTGCACGTGTATACCGTACAAGTACGATCCTGGAGCAATCAGTCGGAATTTTTCTCCGGTTCGGAATGTTCTCCGCTTATAGCGGCGACATTGCACGAACGCCTGTTAGACACCGGGAAAAGATCGGTTTCTTTCGCGAGGACGACGAGTTATCGTCGATAACCTTCGATTCGGTCGCCTCGGAACGCTTTATCGCTGAAAAAGTTGCCTCATTGCTCGAGACTCTGAGCAACAGAGTCGCGACTTAAGACGACTGCTCACTATCGAACGTGTTCGCGAACGGTGCTCGCGATATGTTCGCAAACATTTTAACTCGAAGGTTTAAGGTTTAACATAATCACGAAGGTTTCAGTATAGGTTCAGTATAGTTCAGTATGATTCTTTCAAGTACAAAAAGTACGAAGGGTAGCCGAAATAAAAATTAAATTGTTGTTATCGCTACTGTTCGAAAGATTGGGATCACTTACTTTAACCGAGAAGAGGACGTGGATTTTTTGACGAAAAGACAAGCGAAAGAATTTTCAATTTTTGTTTTCATGAACCGTGAATATTAGAAACAATCTATAACTTCTCAGCACGAACGCGTTCGCGGGCAGATAGCGCGACCACGAACAGACGTAGAACTGTTACGAACTGTTCGCAAATACCTTGTGAGGATGCACCTTAATAGAAACCGATCGTGTGGTTGTTCGCGCGTTCGATCTGACCTCGGATAAGCCGCGAACGAACTGATATTTATTTCACGCTTATAACAGCTCTGTTTGTTATCTCGGAAACGGAGATTATACGATGGGATATTGCAAAGATCCCGTTGGACTCGGTGTGCTGGCTCTAATTGGAAGGACTGCTTCGGCCCTCGGGGGCGCACGAGGAATTCGTGCAGAGGCCGTGCAGATTCTCGCATTCCACACCGATACCAGAGAGAGGTCCGGCTTCTTCTCTCTTTCTCACTCTCCTCCCCTCTCTCTTTCTGCATTTATAGAGCTGCTCGCGCCAAGTTTGAACTCGCGAGACCCTTCCATGCTCCCCCGTTCGCGAAACGGAAGAAGCTCGACCGGTTTCTTTTTTGTCGCGTCCGCGCTCGCTCTCTCGCGCACGTCTTCTAGAACGCGACCACCGTGTGGACTCCGGTCGCCTGCTCGCCTCCAAAGAATTTACTATGTACCAAGCGGTAGTCACCGATTCCTAGCTGATAGCGTTGGGAATGGTACCACAGGTACCACACCGATACCTATCGAGACTACCTTGCGAATTTCTTACAGTGGTTCAGTGTAAAGTATTTGGACACTCAACGTAGAAAACTTCGATGTGCGTACATTCTACCATGCGTGTTATACGTGTAAAATATTTTGAAATTTCATTGACAATGAGACACGACTGCCATTATTGTCGTGGTATAATTTGAAAGCAATCGGAAAATGTCTCTTTGAATATTTAGACTTATTAATACAACGAATAATTACACTGTTTAAATACTTCCGTGATTTTCGTCAAATATATATTTGTACTAAATACCTTATAAATTCAGATACATTAGACCAATATGATCATTCAAATATAGTATATCCATAAAAAGTATCTACAAGTATACGAACTCCTTCGTAAGCAATTGTCATATCGTACTAAAAACGATGATATTAGCGTAGACTAGTTTCCTTGTAAATTTGAAAAAATTGCGATTCTTTACTTGATCGATTCTTATAAAACATGACTCTCAAGTCCTATCGCTGCTAACTGAACATCCGGCTGCATATCGAGCGGAACGGTGTCATGGGAACTTTCGTTTTCAATGTTTTCTTCTTTGTGATCTTGTTTCATCGATCGTCCGTGACGGATTACGCGTCAAACAGCGTTGATCATAAGTGAATCGCAACTTTTCTCTTAGCGTGTTCTTCCGCCACGTACGCTCCGGTTTCCCACGCGCAGCTTTGCACAGTCAACATTCTTGCGCCAACTAATCAACCGCGCGTGACTATCCTTTGAGATGCCGCCGCCACTTGGAATTTTCCTTTTCAAAGTCAACTTTGACTTTGAACGACTAGCGAAACGCACTTCGTGGAACGACAAGATTTCGCGTATTTTCAATTCTAAAACTTCTTCTACGCGATAATTCTCACTGCAGAGATGTTCGATTCTGTAGAGATAATATTTTTTCTCTTCAAAAAATGTTCATAATGGAACACCGTTTGTACGAACCTGTAGCGGAAAAGAACAGCTGAAATCAGTGTCTACTCGAATAGATGGATCCAATTCATAGGAGGCGAAACGTACGAAATTCATATAAATAGAGTTCTACTTTATTCGCTAGAGTATTTCGGCAATGGAAGACATCCAAAGCAGCCAATTCATATTCGCGAATCCGTTAACCAACGCGTTTCTGATTATTCTCTGTACAGTCGGCGGTCCCGTTCGACAGGTACAAAACTCTGGATACAATTTAAACGGTCGTACACATTGCGTGACAATGAGCCGGCTTTTACAAGCATGCATCTGTCATTTGCGTCACGTTCGTCATTGTCAGGGATATCGGAGCAACTAGCGCGTCGCGCATGCAAATGTATCCTGGCTAGCGGTAATTCGTACACGTTACGTGTTACCACATAACGTGAAAACTCAATCGTGGTCGGTTTCTCTCGTAACCTTGCGCTCTGGAAACACGCTCGTACGACAAAGAGGAACACGAATAAGCACTTTGCGTTTCCTTTCCAAACACATAAAATAACATCGATGATAAAACAAGGCCAAAGAAGATTTCATGTGTTCGTAAAATAAATATCTTGTAAATTGGATCGTAAAACGTTAGCTGAAACGAGTGAGCGTATACGGCTATGGATACAGAGAATGTGGATTCTGTAGAATTGTTCTCCATGTATCAAATACATATGTATCTGAAGACCGAAATACATATATTCGCAGAGATCTATTAACATTTAATATGTTTACTGAAGATTTGATTGTTCTAACATATTCGTTGAAACGACAGTTCATCGGAGCACGTTGCTACTGTAACTATAGCCTAACAAGATATAATTACACGTAATAGGTGTAAATTTGTGGCACGAGCGAACTCAGGGGAAATCCTATCACTCAAAATACGACAAAAATCAGGAATAACAGGAACATCCTCTCGTTAAATATTTTCTTTCTTTGAAGATATTTTGTTCGTAATAAGAACGTGGATAAGAATACAAAAAGAACAGTAAAGTTGTATTAAATACTAAAATCAAATATTTAAAAATTATTTATATGTCAGTAATGTTCATTTAGAATATGAGAAGAGCAAAATTAACGAGTAAAAAAAAATACAGGGAATGTCAAATATTTCAATATGTCTATGGGACATTTTAACTAAAAAGGGTAGTATGTATAAGTGCCTTGCAATCAGCCTCAATTTCAGGCGCTACCTCGAGCCCAAATGGCCCGAACTCGAACTCGAAGGAAATTCGAGCCCTCAAAGGCCAGCTAACTTCTTTTTTACCGGCCACTCGACTCCAGTCGCCTTATGGCGAAACACTTGTCAGTGGCGCTCAAATCCACCCAAGGGCGCTTCTTACCCCCACCATTTCGCGTCGTTATCCGCTTCCCAAATCGAGCGGATTCTTTTTAGGTGGTGACCCCGAGATTCGAAGAATCCGCGCGACCGAGGGAAACGACGTGACGCAAGAAACCGAGAAGTCCTCGTGGCCCCGGGGACGATCGATGGAATCGTGAACGCGGACGAGATCTTGTCCGGACAAGGTCGCTCGTTCCCGCTCGCTAATTACAACCGAGATGTTTCGATGAAAGTTACGTGGCGAACTTGCTCCGCAACCAACGGAAACGAGACGCTTTTTATCCGTAGAATTCTTCAGTGTTCTTAGAAAGCTTGCAGAATTACGTCGGAGAATATAATGTTGAAGAAGATAATATATATATTAATTACATTGAAATATATTTATGTTCATAAACAAAAAATAATTCCAGTTAAGCTATCAGAAATACTTGTATCCACTTATATGGTCGCTAGCATCACTGTCTTTGTTAAGGTACATAATTGTATATATCAAAAGGGGTTCTGAGACCCTTGCCTCATAATATCGTCATAGAGATTACGATTCGACTAAGATAATTTATATTTGTAAAAAAATTTTGTTTTAACTTCAACTATAGTTTCGATTCTTCAAACTATTTTGCATGAAACATTGTTCCCCCAATGAACAGCTAACGATTGTATAAGTAGCTGCTGTATAGAAAAGAACAATTCGATATGTATATAGAATAATGATCAAGTATTCGCATATTTCGAAACAAGCACATGCTAATCGACATTGGCGAAGACATCGGCAACTTTCCGAAACGCAGTTGCAAGACGATTCTATTCAATCCTAGCGTCATGAAACATTTATGAAGCGCGCACATCGACAACCTGAAATTATAACTCGAGACGCATGCAACATTAAAGTATTACATATACGTACATACCTGTGAAACATTTCACGTCGCAATGCCAACCAGGTAACAAACGGTGTGCATGTATATAGGTCCTCGAAATTCCTTGTTCCCGTGGTCAAGAATCGCAGACGTTGAATAATACATTATCGATAGCGTCTTTCGTAGAAAAACCTTGTATAATATCATTCTTTCGAAACCTCGACATTCCTGTCAAACTTCGTGAAATCCACCTTGCTCTTTTAGGTTAAACGATCATACTCGCTAAGCCATAACAATACACAATACACGTAATGTAACTTATGTCACGTCAGAGTGAAATTTGCAAAAGATAACCAAGACAAAACGTCAACTCGAATGTTGACATCGTGGCGCTGCCTGTCCTCCGGATTTAGTAAGGTTAAACGATCGTACCTTTTGGAAAGAGTGACATTGTAGATAAAACGTAGGATAAGAGAAATCGCGGGAAAATCTACAAACGAGAATCGCTTTGAAACTTTAACCGACCCGTCAACGTCGCGTCAAGGCTGGTTCCTCGAGTTTGGTAAGGTTAAACGGTCATTCCCTTGAAAACCGCGACACGATCGAGATCAGACTCTCGATAAGAGATCTTGCGTTCCATCGCGAAGAGGAAGACGCCATGGGTCACGCGCGATCAACGAACGAACACGCAGATACAAGGTCGAAAGGATCGTGTAACTTGAATTACCTTTTTTCGACTGCGCGAACCGCGGCATTGTGCGTGCACGGCGCGGCGGCACTCGTTCAGCCATCGAAATGAGTTATCGACGTTCGATCTTGCACTCGCTGGTGGACAATAACGCACCGTGAAGAAAAGAGTCGCCGCTTTTTTCCATGGTACACGCAGAAGGAACACGTTCTCTAAATCGATTCGATACGCTTCTAACCTGTGCCAGGTATCACGCGTCCAGCTGCACTGGCAATAATTGTTTCGCGCAATCGATATATCGCAGCGAATCGATATCCGCGGCGCATCTGCGATGCGTCTCGTGCGACCTAACGTCTTATTGGTCACTCGATGCGCTCCAATATCGTTGTTCAAATTTGAATATCTTTGGTGACCATTTCTTTTATGTATGAAGGAATTTCTGTATTGATGCTTAGCATTGACAGTGTCACAACTCAAAAAATGTCAAATTTGCTGTTATCGAATAAAAGTCTTGTATTATGTTTTTACTTTTATCATGTAAAACGGCATACTTGTAATTCCAGCAGTTTTGCGTCAAAGGTAGTTATGCCGCTGTCAACCAAGCCTTAGTTTTA
This sequence comes from Bombus vancouverensis nearcticus, assembly GCF_051014615.1. Lineage (NCBI taxonomy): Eukaryota > Metazoa > Arthropoda > Insecta > Hymenoptera > Apidae > Bombus > Bombus vancouverensis. Next base: position 11,097,888 of record NC_134916.1, on the reverse strand, counting down.
CAACAACTGTTAGCTCGTTTTTGTTTTGTGACGCGAAAAGTGGAAGGTTGTACTGCTTTCGCGAATATCGGCATATCTTGTGTTAAGTCAGCCTTATAATATCTTCGAAATGACGTACGAAGATTTCTTTGTAAATTTTTAAAAACATTCCTTCTAGAATTTACATTTTTTGAGTGTGTGCCACTGTCAATGCCAAGTAGCGATATAAGAAGATACAAATATAAACTACATAGTACTAAAAGTTATAAGTAAACTGCAATTTTACGTATTACCTATAATTCGTGCATGTTTACATTTTCAAATTTTCTGTAAATCCGTAAAAGTTCGCAGCCCACTTATGACCAAAGTGCCGAAACGACTCCAATTACAAAATCCGCGATATATTTACACCCATCACTGTATTATAAATTTTTTAGAAGTTTTTCCTATAGCCACAAAACCACGCTACACATATAAAACAAAAGATCGTACAAAGCAACTAACAGTATAGTTTAAATATAACTGTTTAGTTGTGCCCAAACTTTTTTAGTTATGTTGGAAGCATTGCAAATGCTATTTAAACAATACAAATACGAATATATTAAACATAATTAATTTTGAACAGCAACGTTGAAAAGGAACGTTACAATTATTTTATACAAGATACGTATTTATTTTTCTAGCATGTTTTTGATAAGTAGGAATACAAGTATTTCTGTTTTAGAATAGATTTATACAGTGAATTATAAATGAAACAGATTTACACGGTAAGAAGGGATCCGTTCCGAAATAGAATCGGTTCGAGACCACTTCTCGTAAACTTCCTGGATTCTCGACGGCAGATCTCGGCCGACTCCGTTACCGAGATTCGTCCAAAAATCCTTGCAACTTCCAAGATCGAAAGAGTGATTTATATGCATGCGCACGTTTACGATCCTATCGAGTTAACTCGAAGGTAACCTATCAAGAGTAAAGGTACTCACAGTCTCTCCGTGAGACCAGTAAGGAAGCCTCGTCATTGGTGGAAAGGGATGCCCAGCGATGTCCCAGGCAGAGGCAGAAAGGCGTTCGCCAGTCTCTTCTCGACGCTCCGAGTCAAAACGTTGCGAAGGCCTTCGTCCGGTTTGCCTTGCGAATTTGAACGTCAAACACTTGTCAAAATATTTTTCAACGAATTTCGCGTCCAACGCGTCATCCACGTCCGCCTATTTCCGTGCTTTTCCTTGTTATTGTTTCTTACTTGTTTGTATTCGTTGATTATTGTGTTTTTCAATAATTTATCATTTTCCGTGGATAGTCGAGAAAGATTAACGAATGAACAATCCGTCGGGTTACAAATATCTATACTAGTGAAACTTCATCAGTTTTTCAAGTCTAAGATCTTCGAAACTGTAAACAGATTATACTCTATTCGATGTATATAAGCGGAAAATATTGACACGAATAAACGACTATTGTGAGAAGTTGACACTACGTATGAATCACGAAGACGGAAATCATAGTTAAATCGTGACTACAAACTTCTTTGTCTTGTACGTAACAGTCGATTTGCAAAGTGTTTGATTCCTCGACGGGAGTTAGTGCTGTCCTCCGAAAATCGTGAACAAGCCCAAGAGATATTAAAAGCGACTGGATTCAGGAGATCGTGTTACTCTTCAACCAACCACAGCTAGCAAATGTTCCACGGGAACCGCTCGATTCGTGACTGAAAAGGTATTTAAATATTTACTTCCTTGGCTCCTCGATTTCCTCGTATTTATTCAACTGGTACGTTGGAAGTACTTGGCGCGAATTGCGTTAGTAACTCACATCCCGGTGCTAATAACACACGACAAGAGTTCGCCGCAGAGGTTCGTTTCGTTCCGACTGATCGAATAAAGGCTATTATTTGTATGGGAGAAATATTTCTTCAAACATCTTTTGATTGATCGACCAATCAATTGAAAAAATATTTCTTCAAACATCTAAGCCAATAAAATATACGAGACAGGTCTACGCTACTTATATTAATTGCGTGATCGCGAAACAATTTGACCTCGAAGCTGGCAAAAAAGTACGATCGAACAGCTGCTGATGTCGTTAATTTCCAGTAATGAATTAGAACGTAAAAAACATCTCGAAGTCTGGCGTTTCGCATAATCGGATGAATCATTGACTATCGAATAATTCGAAACTGAGTCACGAACTGATCGCGTCATCGCAGTACCATACTAAATAAAACACCGTTAAGGAGAAAACCGCTTTCAAGTTACCCGGATACGGAGCAATTAGCAGACTCAAAAATTACGATTCTGTATTTGATGACGAGAGAACGCTTTCAGCGGCAGGATGTGGGACATTAGAGAGGCGCGCAGTGTGCAGCATCGCGAGTAAAAAAAGATTCCTCCCCTGGACCGGGTGCTTCCATCCAGATCGACGAAAAAGCTCGCCTTGAAACGAAAAAGGGGACCGCTATATTGCTACAAATACTGTTCCAACTATAAATTGTAGGAATGTAGCATGAGGTAGACAGAATTTTACCTCTTAAATATAAAACAAGGCAGTGCAAACTATATTTAACAATGAAATAGAAGTAGTAGAATGACAATTTGATTCCATAATAATTCTTACTCAGGATGATTCAATTCTTTCCGACTCTGTTCCTCTGAATTCTAATTATTATTCGAAATTCTTTGGTGATTCACACAGAATTCTCTCGATTCTTATTGCACTGTTAAATCTACTGCATTCTTTCGATCATTCTCGACTGAGTCGTACCTTTCTATTAATAGAAAATTTCTTAAATTTGAGAAAAATACGAAATAATCGTTATTGATACGCGCTTGATTTCTAGCTTCAACTGTATGCTCGTGATTTTTTTTAAACATTCAAAGTGTTCTTGGCAACAAGATCAACCACTTGCGTCCGAAATCCCAATTGTGTTGACATTATTTTTTCAGCATCGTACGAGTGTTGTAAATAATCGAATGAAATAAATTATAAACAACGCTTTATCGTTTTCAACAACATTCTCGCGTAATCAATTTATGTAAACATTATACTTGAACGTTCCGTTTGGAAAGTAATAAAACATCAAACGTAAAAATGATATAACGATAACAGCTCAAACGATCGGCTACTATCTTAATTTGTTCGATAACAAATTGATGAAACATTTCATTCGACAAGGAAATTGATCAATTTTTTAATTACAGTCCACGGTACGGTTCAAAAACTGAATTCCTCTTCGTGATCACTTTTTCGAGCAATCGTGCATAATCGTTCAAACGATTGTTCCAGAAATATTAACACATTGATTGCGTAGATTATAAAATAAAGAAAGCAATCGTAGATGATAATTTAACAATCGATAATTTGTTCTCATGAAATTGATTTTTTATTGAATAGAAACGTTAAAATTCTATGCGCGAAGGGTTAAGAATCTTTCACACAACACACATTCCTGCTACGTGCAACTAAATTTCCACATGGCACCATGCACATGCATACCAAATCTCCATGTACAATCTCCGAATCGTTTCTCACCTGCTATTAATAGCATAAACATTCATTCACAGTTCTCCACATCATTCGATGTTATTCACGCTGAGTTATTCTCGAGTCGATCGATCTTTGTGTTTGCATCCTATTCACAAATCGTTCAGCGAGATAAAAGAAAATAATAATTCGAACGGATGGACGTACGAGTCTTTGGACAGCAAAATCGGCTCAAATTTTTCTTAAGCGGATTTACCAAAGGATGTGGTTACAAAAATTCAATTTGTCTCCCGCACTGACCTCGAAGCTGCACTTTCACTCGCCACCCACAGAAAATCGCAACAGCTGTCGCCCGTTTACTCGATCGTCCGCTCGCTCGCTCATGCACAGGATATTTTTCGAATTTCAAAGGTAGACCATGCCAAGGGCTTCGGCCGCTGGCAGCTGACACTGCAGATGGGGTACACCTGCCTCAAACTATTTACCGTCTCATTTCGTTGCTGTTTGCCCGAGAAGCCAGGCGCACACTTGATTACAACTTCGTTAAAGTCCCTATCTCCGTCACTGATTTTTCTCATTTAACCCTCAATTGTTATCACGGATGAAATATTACTGCATGCTAATTTTATTCCAATATTATCATCTTGCACGAATATCATCGCAATGTTATTTATAACCACTGCAGACAATAACTTCTTTGTACTTCATTCAATATCGAATATAACGAGAAACTATAATATAGCATCCCAACCGATTAAGAAAGCTCGTCTTCAAGCTCGACATTTTCATCGTACCCTGATAAATAATTTACATTCAAAGTACAATGTGTTGTAAAAAATTACTGATCTCTCCTTCTTTTGGAGATATTCTCTCCTTTATCTTATGTTTCCCAAGATCATTCCGATCCAACCGCTTATTTTGTTTCCACGTATCAACAAGAAAACATCGTAATCTCGTTAAAATCCGTGATGAGGTATTTTCCTCTGCAAGTTAATTCAAACTATGATACAAACGAATGGCGCGATAAAGGAAATATCTAAGAATATCTTTCTAAAGAATACCATAACGTTGTAGAAACGCTATTTCTAATATTAGAAATATTATCCGCTACTGTAAACACGCTACATATCGATGCATGACTTGAGACTTCTGCACACTACTGTACCTATACATACGTAAACCGAAAACAAGTTCGGCGGCACTGCTTTTGAGTTGACCAGCAAGTGGCATCATCCTGTAGAATTCGCGACGTGGAACGCACAATTAGTTCATTCATCGAATACATCTCCGGCATAGTGCATGTGTATATGGTCTTGTACGAGCATATTAAATTTCCGTACGACACGCGGCGATGTGTTGATCGGAGGCGAGGTTGGTCGGTCGGTCGGTCGGTCGGTCGGTTTATCGGGTAGGCGCCAACTACTCGTTGCTCGCTGTAACTCGCGAGATACACTCTGTTAGCCGCGCGAACGATCATGAGAGCGTTTATTATTTCAGCAGGGTCATAGGGGCTGGGTGTATCGCGTGCACGCGCACACCCGTTCAAACCGCTGCAATTCTCCACGATTACCTCGGGGCGAGAATAGATTCGACCGTGGATTTCGGAAGCGTTAACGATACGCCTGCAACGCGATAATTTCTATCGTGGTTGATGCTACGTGCCATTCCGTCTATTGTAAAGCGTGTCTATCGTCGTTGAATCAATATTGGTTACACGTTTAGGAGCGTACAACAACAAACGAGCTTAATTGATCGATTGTCCGTCTGGGATCGGAAATCGTAACCCTGATCGAATCACGCGTCACGTGTATCCAAGCTTTGCGTTTGAAGATTACGGGCCAAGAGTATAAATCACATTATGTAGCTATTTTGCACAGAGAAGCAGTTCTACAATTGGTCGTGCGAATTATGGACTCGAGCATATTCGAAGTTACGTTATTTCAAATATCATTTTCAATAACATAATATTCGATTTTACAATTAATTCTAGATCCGTAAATAATTTCTGTGAAAATAGAAAAATCTTTTAAAATGATATGACGTGTTTATCTTTTGAGATAATCAACAATTATAATGACATTTACGAATATCGTACTGCTTCTTCCTCTTGCATCATATTTGCTATTATTTCTTTCGTCAAAATTCCCTGACTAATCATAAACCGATGTTAAAATCAAAAGAAATCTAAATAATTAGAATAAATGAAAAAATAAATATTTACCATTTTTTTCGCCTACGATCTTCGTTTGAGCATGGAATGGCTATCACTGAAACGTTCCGATCCACGAACGTCAGTTCAGTTCGGGTGAAAGTTGCGAAAGAACGTTTCAATTTCTATCGATCATGACGCAAATAATAAATCGAACGTGTCATATCATCGTACGATCGATAGATCAAAGTTCAAAGCATCAAACTTGGAAAAGTTAGTACGACGCAACGTGGAAACGGCTGAAACATAAAAAATTATCTGGTTACGTCATATCGCAATTAAGATTACTTCTTGCAATCTACTTTCGATGATTGCAACGCGTGGTTGATTTCTATCGTGGAACAATATAACCGATCCTGTGCGATGGCTCGCGCGTGGCTCTGGCTCGCTTTAAGGATTATCTAATCGTTGATGTGTCTTTCAATCATTCGATTCTGTAATTGGCCAGGTAATAGCCGGTTGCTCTGGCCATTTAATTGAATTCATACTAATTAATGACGAGTTAATAATTACAAGAACGCTCGTGTTGCTTCGTGACCGTGTTACGGGCCGGTGATTTCACCGTACAACGAACTACATCATGAGAATTACGCCGGCTCGTAATACACGCTTTTACCAGAATAGAATACCCAACGCAAACTCCAGCACACGCCTCTGCCACTCTGCCGTTCACAAACCTATCGTAAACGAGTTTACGATTAAAGAATCCCACGCGACGTCTGCATTAACGCGCGTTTAACTTAGGCTCAACCAGCCGGAAAGTTATGTCGCGAATTTCGACTGGAGTTCTGGGAACAAGGGGAAATAAGCGACGGGGTAACAGGTATCTCCCTGTAAGCCCTCGCACCGCTCTTAACTGCAAACAAGCTTGTGGGAGTGGGCACGTTTGTTATCGAAGCTGTTTGCACTGTACCGATGTTCCAACAGTATCGACCCACGCGGCGAGTAACGTACTTCCGGTCAGCCGCTCCTTCGCCTCATCGAATTTCTTTCCACTGTCTTCCGCTAAGAAATTTCAGATATCAAACAAGTTTTTGACGCACCAAGATCGCAGAAAAAAATAGACGATTATACGATAAGATAGAAGAATTTTAATATCATATAAATCGAAGCAATCTTATCCGAGTATGGTAAGCAGGCAATCGTAATAATTATTATCGTGATAATAAAGTTAGCGGAATAATAAAATTTAGTCGAGTTACATCCTCGTGTATCTTATCCGTCAAATTCTTCTCTCCAGCAGCTTCCCTTCCGTCGTAAGAATCCATCCCTTAAGGCTACACGCGAGTCTGCTTAAGAGATCCTCACGAGTCTCGTGATACACCGATTTAAGCTACTTTGATTTCACTGGGCGGCGTACAGTGGGGCGTTGATACTTAGCGGCGCCCGAGTTCCTCTCTCTTGTAACGTGCCGGTCCTCCACGATGCGCTTTTCAGCGGCAGCCAGCAATTTGCCGTAATTATTATGTTTATCTTTCTCATTCACTTAACTCGATGCACGGAGACCGGTCCATCTGGTTGCATTCGATTTTTACCGAAACGATTTCGTCCCGGCGTCGTAGCTGCAAAGACTGACATCGCCACGCGTCGACCATTACGTTTCAGAGGCGGTACGGACGATCCACTTTGTCAAACTCCATTTGCGTGATTCCCTTCCTTCCCGTTTCAGTCAGCCAGGCACGAAATCTTGTTCCGACAATCGGTCGAAGCAAATTATCGAGTTTCGTGTAGGAACAAGACGAGGTGGTGCTTTGGCAAACCTGAAATGAACAAAATTGCGAGGTACAGCAGATGTTCGACCAGAATGCTAGCTGTACGAGTGACGTCCAATTTTTACGCGCTGCAGACCACACAGCCACGCGTTCAGCGTTATTACGTCTTTGAAAGGCCGACCCCGATGATCCACTTTGTCAAACTCAATTTGCGCGATTCCCCTGCCACGACACAGAGAGTTCTCGCTACACTCGACAATTTGCGGGGTTCAACGCAGGCAACCGTGTGGTTCGTGACAGCGATGGGGAAATGTGGTCGGAACGTCGTGACACCTTCGAGGAATGGGAAGAAACGACGTTAAAACTGTATCTACCCTCCACGTGGGTTTCTACGATGAAAGTCGACGTCGCAAGATGGAGAAAGGAATCGTAAGATTACTCGATACCAAAGATAACACTAAAAGATTTCGATCGACCAATCAAAAATTCTCTAAAATTCCCAATGGTCCTCTTACTATCGAAGGATTATACTGGGTTTTCATTAAATTTCCCAAGTTCGTGAAAAAAGCTATCGTTTGTACGCGCATCTCCGATGCGAATCCGCAAGAGAATTCCCGTCGTCGACATCGCGACGAGGAACGTCGTCCGTTTGTAAATCCGCTCGGCCTCCGTGAAGTTAGCTCGGACGGATTGTTCCGTGGAGCGGAGGTTCGTGGAAAAGTGTAAAGAACGTGAATAGGGAGGAGGATGGCGAACGAAAGAGCGCGAGAAAGGGAGGGGAAGGAATGAGAGTCGAGGATGAAGCGGAAGGGCAAGGAAGACAGAGAACGGTAGGAAAGGAGAAGAGGAAAAAGAGAAATAAGCGAAGCGGGAGAAACGGCAAGCGACAGAAGGAGAAGGGCAAAGAAGATTGGCGAGGAAGAGGTGGTTAAAGGAGGAGAGGAGGGTTCGAGAGAAGTAAGTAGAAGAGGAAAAAGCAGAGAAAGAAGAAGAAGAAGAAGAAGAAGTTAAGATGGTCCAGCGCGGGCAGCATCAGCATCGCAAGCCGGAGGTGATGACCTGCTCAAGGCCACCCGCTCCCAACTCTTAGACCGGAGAGGAGAACCACTCTTCTTATTTTTCGTTGCTCCCTTTTCTCTCTTTCCACTTCTCCCAACTCTCCCTCCTTCCTTCCGATTCTCTCTCGCTCACTCGCATTTCCCAGCCAACCTGTCCTCTTCCTGTTTACCGCTCCCGGACTGATTTGCTCTCTTTCTCTCTCCCTCTCTTTCTCGTTCCCTTTTTCCTGTTTGCTGGTTCGGTTCCCTCGGTCGGAACCCTTAATGTCAACTTCCCGCCGGGCCTTTCGTCGAGCTCCTCTTCCCGTTCGATCGCCATTGAAAAATGTCGTCTGAAAAATGCTCGTCTTAATCGTCGCCACACGATACACGCCACAGTGTACCGTAAAACGTAACGCTCCTGTATTTTATGATATAACCATGATAATCGAGTCTGGTAACTGTTCTTTCGAAATTTCAAAATGTTTTACATAACGCACGTAATATACGTATTCATAGAACGTGTCTACGAATGTTTGAATACTTCCGCGAGCTATGTACCACGTACAAGAGTATTTGCTGGTACTAGTACCTTGTAACTTGTGACTAGTAAAATTTCGCTAATAATATTAATTCAAGCGTACAAGAGGGCCTTGGAGTGGTATAGGAATGAAAGAACGTAATATTCTCTTGCGGTCGCACGGCGCGATTGAAATTTTTGCAAATGCGCACGGATTACTTCCTCATCCTCGACTAAACTATCCGTAAAATTGAAACGGACATGGAATTTTAACGCTCGATTAAGCCACGCGTTCGTATTCGTCATAACGTCCAAGCTCGGATCGCGGCACCATCGTGAGTTTACGATTCACCGTAAGAACTCTTAAAGCAGACGATATCGCTCGCTTTAAATCTGCCGGCACCGCAAAAATATTCCTCGCCGTCGAAGAACGCGCGTCACCATCCGCTGCACTAGCGAAAATTCTTCGCCATCTATCCGACACCGCTCTCGCTATAATTCGATCAACCGTTTCTCGTTCGAAGTCTCAAGGACGGACGAAGGTATCCAGTTGTGCCTTCCGACTCCTTCCTTCCCGCTACTTGGCTTCGTAATTAAAATCCGCTGAAGCGTGCTTTTCTTTTTAAAAGAATTTCGTTTTAAACGGTAGAATTTTCTCTATTACAACCGCCGTTATTCGAATATTCTTTTCAAAGAAACCAATGGTTAAAGATATTAATTTGTTAAGTATTTTGATTACTCGTAATCGTTATTATGAAAATTGTTTTTGGTTAAAAATATATAATGACAAAATTATTTTTCTTTACCAGTAATCTAACGTTCCATTATTCCGACTTTTTTGCCATTCTGATAGCTCAAATGTGAGAGAGCGTACCGAATAAGAAAATCGTAGACGGTTGAGAAAGATTCGGAAGCGAAGGATACCGTTCTGCATCGCATTCGGCACATTCCATCGTAGGGTTCTCGTCGAGAAACCTTGAAACGGACATCCTCGTTAATCGTGACTCGAAATCCATAGAAACTCCGGAGATCATTCGCTGCGATCTTGCAACAGAATCGTAATTTATCGAATCTATTTACGATATCAGCGGAAGATTACGGCGATTAAATTCACCTTCGTGTCGAATTGTTTCGAAACGAGAGCACCCGCCAATCTTTGAGATTAATTAATAGCGATCGAGTTCAAAGGTTTGTTGGCGTCGTGGGAGGGAAGTAGAGAGCCGGTGGACGTGCCGCGTCTCAAGATACGGATCTGCACGGGCAATGTTCATTAAGCGATCAAGGTCGCAGGGAACAAGAGTCCAGTCGAGTCCCCGTAGCCCGTATAGTCTTCCGCGTATTCCGTTTATTGCTGAATGAGTGTAATGGTGTCCTGCATACGGAAATACGCTGCTACTCGACTCTACGGTCTACGTTAAACAGTCTCCACACGATGAGATTTATCTCGAGACATGACTCCATATGAGATCTCGCACGAGACGAGAGGTATCACGATACCTATTCATAATCGACAGCTTCGAAACCCCGCGAAATACCGTTTTAACATTTATGCGAAAAAAAATTGCAATTATGGATCACACGAGACACACGTGATAAACGCGCTTTCAATTTTCTAATTTCCGTGTTATTTGATGTCTGCTGAAGCACTCTAACGTAATTACATAGTTGCAAAGAGAACTCGTTAATTTCAAGGATTGTTATAAACAGCTGATAAATCTACGAGATTTCCATATTTTTCACTCACTATCTTTGAAGCGTGCAAGGAAAATATTCAGTGAAAAAACCTCTACGCATATGTTTAGATTGGTCTCAAATATTACCAACACGAGCATGACAATTGCGTCTCGTTATAGTGCCACTGAAATTTCAAAATGTTTTACATAACACGCACGGTATACGCATAAAAATTTTCTGCGATAATTGTCGTAAATGTTGAAACGACGTTACATAGTTTCAGAGCCGCTGTTTACGATAGTCGACCCATCTCGTGCGAGACCTAGAGGCATGCTTCGAGGTAAATCTCATCCTGTAGGTGCTGCTTCAGGGAAACAGACAGCTTGCTGGGTCTCTCTCTCTCTCTCTCTCTTTCTCTCTGCTTAGTACACGCACAGCGTAAGCAGCATAAGCTTCAACGCACAGTGGACACACATTGGACTCGTGTCGTACGCCTATTTGACTCGCCGTGTATCTGATGTTTAATAAACGACAGGTCAACTAGAGTGAACCGTGCAGCTGTGGCCACTAGCTGCTAGCTATTATGTACCTCGATTCATTATCACTGGTCTCTGTTTGTGTACGTTAAGTTTTTCGTTTCGTTACTGTCGCTCGGTAGTTTCTCTTAATTGAAACGTCATCCAACGATACCGAAGTGTTCGCAATCGCAGTTTGAAAAGCCGTGGAAACGCAGTCTGCGGCTCGAGTGTCGCTCGATAACGCGAGCCGCGTTTAAACTCTTTTGCAAATACCGCACTGATTTTCTCGTGTTTCCTGATTTCAGCGCGGAATGACGAGGTAGACAACGCGAATCGAAACGCAAACTCTCTCGAGGCCCCCGTTGAAAATCTCCAAGCAGGTAAGCGAACACACGTTACTCGTTTGCTATTAACTTATTGAACGAGGAACAATTAATTTACCATTCGAACTGCTAATCCTTTAAACGTAATATCAGGTCGTTCGAAAAGCTTGTAGCGTAGTATAAGAAAAAGTAATCCTTTCAGGATCGAATATCATTTAATCTACGAGAAAAATCTTCTTTATCGATTATCAATGATATGCTATAAAACGCTACGAAATAACATTTTGCGTTGTCACAACTTGGTCCTTAATGAGTCAAGGTATTATCCAGTTAACGAGAAAATTAGATGGCTCGAGATCCCACGAATCTTTCGAGTCATCCAAGCTGAAGCTCTTCCAGACATTCTTTCGCGGCATTCCTTTCTCAGAACCGCTTCTCCGGGTTTACGAAGAAGGCAAGGGGAATAAATTTTTACGGAACCCGCGGCGAGTATTTCTGAGCAGCATGACCAACAATCATTCCGCGAGGCGCAACAATGGTGCTAAGCCGCAAATGCTCGCCGGTTTACGACGCGATGGCCCGTCCTTCGGCCGGTGAAAGTCTGCAAGAATTCGCCCTCGATCGTGCCTGCGAACTTCACATTGAGATACGCTCGTGACGTGTCACGATCTGGTTCGGGACCGGTAATGAACGCCTCGTGTCGGCGTCCCAGGGCGAAAACGAACAACGTGGTCGAACTATCTTCTAGATTTTAGATGTCGGAGTCACGATTCTCATTCCCCGCATATTTCTCTGCTAGTTGGCGATTTCGTTCCACGGAATTCTGCCCGAGTATCTGCTCGACCGTGTTAACCTATTAAGAACCAAGAAGTGAAATCATTCGTAAAAGTTGGAAAAAACGCAACCTCGTTGGATGTGTCACTTGTTATTAGTTAATTATCGTAAAGCAACCTATTAGTTTATCAGAGTTAAAAACGTATTAGAACGACGTAGTGACTCGCGACAATTTGAAATATTTTTTAGAAAAATACATTGAAAATGACTGCAGCCGAAATAAATTTCTAAAATGCAAACTATTGACCAATCTATAGCCTGAACGATAGGAAATAATCAGTTTCGTTCAATCGATTGCATCTTCTATTAACGTCCCATAGATTTCTCTCGATAGAAATATTATCAGTTAAAATTACCATCGATAACTAGCGTACGACGATTACGAAAACGATTGGCACACTATTGTATTTGTTATAATTATATATTTTATTATATTTACATTATAATTAATTAGGTGTCGTGAAATGTAGAACGTACATTTTGCAATCACTGCAAACGATTGATTTGCTATTAACGAGCGACAAGCGAAGCGTCCAATAGTTGCTAAATATCTGTCGAATCGAAACGAATCACTGATTTCTAATTCCTTGACTGGCATCGATATTTTTCTGCTTCTATCAAAGCGTTAGTCACCGCGCTTTTCTCTACGTTCTCCGTTATCTGCTCTTCGATTCGCCACGGCTAAAGTGGAAAAAAACACTCGATAAGGGGTTATTGTTAATTTACCAGATAAAGGGAGAACAGCCTTGTACATTGCGAACTGACGTGACGCTGGTCGAACACCGAATCAGTCAGATAAAACATCGCGTGTCCAGCGGCCGTTACAAATTGATACTCTGATGTTTAGTTTCGACGTCGATCGATGCGGTATCATCGTAGGGACGCGACAATCTCGTAAGTAAGTAGATCGCCAACAGAAACTAGAACGCGAGCATCGAAATTTCCAGGAAAGTATGATAGAAGCGAGCGCAATTCCTGAGAAAACGCAACGAAGATATCGTTACATCTCTTAATTTCCGTGTACATTGTACATACGAGTGATTCACGCAAGTATTTCAACACTTATCATAGAACTCTTTTATGTGTATGTTTATCCATCTATGACATAAGGATGTATTATATAATATCAAGCATTTTAAGATTCTGTCGATACCCCTTACATGTGTATATACAAGGTACAGGATATTTACTGCAAGCGTATATTTAATAAAAAGTAAACGTTGTAAATTTAGTCGTCTTAACGTTTGTTTAAACGTTTTTATGATTTCTACGAAATACGTACTTGTACCAAATATCTTTCAACTTCCTCGTAAGTTTTCATATTCGTTTGAAATTCTATCAATATACGCAATGGCGAAAAGTCGAGTCTCGTTACAAAATTAATGAAACTTGCAATGGTTTCGTGTAACACGCGTATGATATATCCGTAAAAGATTGCTACAAGTGTTAAGGTACTTTCACGAATTACCGTATATCGGTAAAACGAAGAGGTGGATTCACTGAAAGAAACGAGGAAACGCGTACTGTATGAATCGGCGCGAATAAAAAGCTGCTATTGGCTGTCGGAGTACGTCGTATCGATATCGAGACACGTAAACTCGCTATTCGTTGCCCCGAACCACACCATTATTTTCATCAGTCAGCGTATTTTCTTTTTGAGCTATCGCCGACACACTAGTTTCCCTTTAAAAAAAAATAATTGGATAAGATTCTCGAGGTGTGATTCGTTTCCTACTCGTCTCGCGAGCCGCTCCCATGAACAAGAACGGACGAAGACCGCGTCATCGGTGTATCGAGGCACGTACGACATGTCGCTGACTTCAATGCCAATATTTCCGCATTCTGGAATCTTATTTCTCACTATGGGATATTTATCGCCTACCTGACGCGTTGATAAATCTTTCAGATACGATGGTACTACACATTTTTCTAACAACCTTTTGTACCACCTAGCAATTATTTAACGGTGAATTGCCATCCAGCCAATGAGAATGTCATAAATACGAGTATGAATCGTTAAAACTTGAGAAATAAATTTATTTCTAGCATTTTGTGATTTTTCGTAATATCAAAGTATTTTTTAGTCTTCGTACCTAAAAGAATTATGGGAATATTCTACTGTAGAAAGCCAGACTTCTTTTGACATTTTTGTACAAAGAATCTCTACCTTCGTCGGTGTTCTGCACATATATTTAACTATATTCCTACAAATTTTAGAGACGAACAGCGACAATTGCTGGTAGTGTACAAAGCTTGGAACGTTTTCGCTTAAGAATAAAATCTTCTCACGACTTGCATCGTTCCTTTGCATTCGTTCAAATAAGCTCAATTACATTGACTTCGAGAATTCGAATGCAGACTTTTGCACGTGTATTTCTACAACTTCGTCTTTCTCGAAGCTTTGCGCTGGAATATTCTCTTAAAACGTGAGTCGTCTGTATTTTACTGTCACTTACTACTTACTACGCTTCGTTCCTTCTTCCCCGACATGTCGTAAAAATTCTCGCTCGGTATCGAAATACGACTCGTTTAGAGCCAAAATGTTCCGTCGCAAAAGGTCGCTTCTCGTTGGCCCTTTGACCCGAGTGTCAACGCCAAGCGAGGGAAATAATGTGGGAACCATGCGATTGCGCGATCAATTGGGTGCTGGGCGTGTAAAATCGGAGTAACGGTGGCTGCTTTGTCTGCCACGAAACCAACCTTTGCGATTCATCGGCGAATCAGTGGAATCAATTTCGCTGTACGGACCGGCTAGCCCGATGGTGTTGATCGAAAGCTCTTGTTCGATCGAGGGAAAAGCATTCGATCGTTTGTATTTGAAATTGTCCACCTATGCACATACGTCACGTGGATTGGTTACTTTCCAAATTCGACATATTATTATATAGATATATGTGACGAACGAGTTATCTCATGCATAACGAACTATCGATAAACACGTCTTGTGTCGTTCGCACATTATCGGATGGTATTCGATGATACAACAAAACGAGTTGACAAACCGTTGCGAAGAGGATTTGGTTACTTACGCGTGGTAGTTGAACCGATCGGAAACCAAGCCACGTTGAAAGGCCGCGCTACCAGCGGAAAGTAAATTCAGTAGAAAATGGATGGACGGTAGGAAGAATTTCGCAAACCGTTTTCTCATAGAGGCTCGCCGTAAAGGGAAGTTTCATTGGTAACAAAAGGCCACGTTCGCTCGTTCGAGCCAGTAGGCGCTATAAAATTAAAGGCACTAAGGAAATCCTTCGGTGATCATCTGCCGGCGGGAAAGAAACGGAAATTGAACGTTTGACGAGTGCAGCCGGTTGACTCGAGTGGCCTGAAAGTAACGCGAACTTCGTTTCGCATTTTAAAGGATTCTTTTCTTGTTCGTGGTCGTGACGTCGCGTGCACGCCCGTAAAATTCGAAGGGAAAAGTCAAATAGACCGTGCGATTCGTGATGTAACGCGTGAATCAGAGTGTGAGATTCGTAGGCCAAAAAGGATTTCATAACGCGGCTTAGCGAGATCCGGCCTCCCTTATCGAATATTCTTTAGCCGCGTGATTTAACGAGCGATGTTTTACCACCGTGTATTAAGTGCAGATAACGTAACCACTTCTCTTCTGTTTTTAAACCTCCTTTACTCGAGCCTCTCGAAAGCTGAACTGATTAAAACTTCGGTTTTTAACTTCGGTTAACGAAGACGACCACTCGTCCATGTGCCGGAACTCGCTACGAGTTCAACGAGCGATGTATTAGGTCGCCCGAAAAGTTTCTTTCGTTTTATAAGGAAATAACGGATGCACGACATTTTCCGTTTTATATTATTTTATCGAATTACGTATGATCCATTTTGTTCTATCAAAATAAAGATTACAACGTTCGACAGATTAGATTTCGTGTTTGTATAAACATGTGTCGTTGTAAAAGACGCGTCTGTAAAAGAAAGACACTTTCCGGACAACCTAACACTTCTGTCCATAAGTCAACTTAAGCTTACGACTAAATTTTAAACGTAATTTGTAGCAAGATATAGGTTCTTAATACTTAATAATACTCTTAGACGCATACTTATTACAATTGACAAATTAGTTTTCCTCGTAGTACTCGCCGGTAATAATTTCATTTTGTAATTACAATTGATCCATTTGTCCATCTATATCTGCTCCGTATATGCATATGCTCTTTTCATTAGTAACGCCACTGTAATTGAAATAATCCTTCGGTCTTGTTTATCGAAGTTCTCGATCGTCATTGATCGGCTGTCGCGACATGAACGACGCGTACGAAGAAACGATGAATAAAAACCAACGATTTATTCACCGTCTGTTTCGATATGTTACAACTTGTCTTAGTACTCAATGAATTTCTTTCAACAGGAACCACGTCGATTACAATTACGCTCGATAGCTGGTATAAACGGGTCTGTTTAGCTGGCAACAGGCGAAACGTATGCGCCAGACGTGGCCGAGGTCACTCTCAGATCTGCAACGTGATATTAACCCTTCAACGCGGTTCGACGTATAAAGTTGCGTCCTACTTTTCTACGCCTAAGTATCCGGAGAAGACAATCGGGTTTTTCGATGTACAAATCACCGGACAGAAACCGGATAATAGGTCGAAATCGTTATGCAATTAAGGACACACGACTGACTCCTTCCACGATCGTATTCGAGCCCGTATTTAGTCGCGTCAAGCTTCTCGTTCAAGAGCCTTTTAACGATCGAACGGTTCTCGATGCGCAAACATAATGATCGTTCTTTCAACGGAGATTAAAATATCGCAACGCGTTAAACAAACACTCGATCCACGAAACGCGATGATTTATTGCTTGCCAAGCAAAGCGTACGTATATACTATTCGAATGACTCATTTCCATTTCGCAAATAAAAAGATCACGGTGTACTGCGCGAATTGATTTGACAGCGACTCATAAAAGTATTCGAATACTTATGGAAGTCTTTCACGGATATATCGTGTGTATCGTGGAAACCGTTTTCAGAATTCATTAGCATCGTAGGAATATTTGACTATTCGACTAATTATATTGGTAATGTTTGAAGCTGAAACTGAAAACCTACAGAGAAGCTACAAGATATTTATATTTAACGCACGTGTACATTTCGCAGAGATCAAGGTACTCAAGGACAATCAATTATGGATTATAGCAACGAACCACGATATTTAATGAAACTATTCTTAACGCTAATTGTACGTTTAAGACGGCTGTTCGTGCTATATACTGGCCTTTTGTCAAATGTATATACGTTTACGGTAATTATCTTGTAAATTTTATATACATTCCTGTTTGAAACTGTTGAGACATCTTTAAATACCTGCGCGAGGCAGCGTTGGTAAACGACAAAGAAAACATTGGACAGAGAAAATAAACGTAAACATCGAAGTTTAGTCTGTCTGGAAAACGATCAATCATTTCATCGCGATGACGCCGATCGACGCAACAAAAGGACGTCATTGCGCAAGATAAAAAATAACAATTAATAATCTACGTGCAAGGTTCTATACTTTCGAGATATCATAACATTAACCGCGATTCGAATCTTTGGACGTCAAGGACGAACGACTTTTAGTCTCCGTGACATAACTCTGTCACTTTTATCTCCTGTCTAACAGTGCCCATTTTGGAAAGAAAATATTGCCCGACTCGTTGCGACAAACGTAATTGACGTGCATAATGACGTAATTTACGGTTGCGATCGGTGTAACCGCGGTTATCCGGGTGCGCCAGAAAAATCATCTAAGCATGGAACGATAAACGTTCTTTCCTTCGACTCGCGATATTCGTGTCCCAGATCACTTTCGTCAGTTCTCAAGCTGTGGCAAAATTGAGAGAAAATGAAAAAGAAAAAAAAAAGTCGAAAGGCTCGTGATAAAAACGATCCTTGGTCCTTCAGAAAAGCCAAAGGGCTTTTCCCTTTCCACGTATTCGTAACGTATTCGTAATCGTATCGCGGAAGAACTATATTCAATTAGATCACGAAATCGCGAACTTCGTTTCGACAGAGGTCTTTATACGATCGGTCAATCTGTCATTCGATGATACGTACATGATTTTTATTCAACTTGCAACGTTAAGGTGTTCGGAAAATTATTGCTATAGATACATCTGTCTATAACGGTATTATCGAATTATCTTAATTAATCTTTTAATACATCGAAACGCCTCGGACACGGTGGTGAATATCAATAAAAGACACCGTAAATCAAGATATAGATCAGTTTTTGTAATATCAATTTCGCCATGTTCCAAGTCCAACTTCACGCTACTATACGTGTAGAATGCGTCATTATCTAAAAAGTGGAAAAATGATCGGGAGTCGTTTTCGTTACGAGCTGTTTAATTTTACTCGTCGTTAAATATTACACCGTTAATTCTCCGCAAATTCTCCGTAAATCGGTCCCACGCCAACAGGTTAGCGGAGTCTCCGCTAAGATGGTGACCAACTCCGTCATTGCAACACGATCAACAGTGTATCCTCTGTCGTATCTCGTATCGAAAATTCGATCCATAAATATTACTTCGAAAGCCAATTATAGCTATCTCACGATCGCGCAGATAAGTGCGCGGGTTAAAATATCGATCCGACGATATTAAGTGGACGCAATAACGGAATGGTTAGTGCTTCCTGTTCGTGTGCTACGGCACGCACCACCTGGTCGCATCGAGCTTTCCAAAGCCGCGTAAAACTCGCCCGATTCAACTCATACGCTTCGCACGGTTGACACGTTCTGGCAAGATTAATCAGCACGGAACGTATTCGTCGATATTTCACGTCACACCGCGATTAATAGTTCTTAACCTTGGCGTGACTCTGCTTTTTCTCTCACCTGGGCTCCCTGGCGTAACTCATTCCAGTGGGAACCGCGCGTTCTGCTCTTGGAGCGGTACAAACGTAGAATCTGTTCCGTAAGTAGCTCAACCGTAAACAACGTTATGTCGTACGATTTAATAGCTCGAAGCTTGCATTTGTTCCGATTCGAACGTCAAAAATTTGTTACATAATTTCTTTGTGAAATTATCCTTTTAGACGCGTAACGTTATAATATCGTATTTTATGTTTCTTCGTAAGAAACGTAACGTAAGAGGCGTGAGTGAAATCTCGTTAATTTCGGAAGACGTAATTCATGATTAATGTAAAAATATGATAAACGCGAGGTTTATTATCTTTTTAACGCGAGATTGTTTAACCTGTTTAATTTCTGATCTGACAACGATATTCTACTTGTTTATTTCTCTACTCGTATGAAATTCAGATACGCATGTTTTTGCCGATTAATCGTGTCCGTACGACACATCAGCTTAACTCTGTTGTTCCGTTTCTTCGTCACATTCGTATCCGTTTCAGACACCTTTCCTTTTCCTAACATCGGAACAAATATCGATACTTTATTCTTGTCGGAACGTGTCGGATCGGCAAACAGCATCAAATCCAATACACAAAATTAGCAAATAGTAAACTACATGCACATATCGAGAAGCAAATATTTATATCTGTATTTTAATCTTATCTATCGAAATCTAACTTTCATCTCGGCTCACGTAAACTCAACCGAGCCAAACTTCAACGAGTCGACCGTCGTCAGGTTCTCTTCTCCATTTCTCAACCTCTAACATTCCCATCAACTTCGAACTTCTCCAGCCGTTCCACCAAACTAACCGTAATAAAACCGCCTCTAGCATACTTATTCCAGAACAAGCTGGTTTTCCATTTAGCCAGGTAGATCCAAGATAAGTTCACCGAGAAGATATTTCGTAATTTGAATCTAGGTACACCGATCTCGGATCGAGGACCAAAAACGTGGCCGCGACACGTCGCAGCGGCCACCGCTTTATCCCTTCTCCCACGAGCGCATAACGCTTGATGTCGGTGCTAACCACGGAAGCTGGCCTCGACGAGCAATGTCGTCCAGTCTTACGAGAGCCTTCTTACTAGTAAGAACGAGTCGTCGTCCAAGTGTCCCTTTCACCCCTTGCTTCAAGTTAGCCTTCCTTTTTCTTCGAATCGGTTCACCAGGGTCGCTCAAGCGTCTGACCCGTGTTTCTGACCCCTGACGCTCTCTCGAGTTAGCTTTTCGATCGAATTTACGAACGTTTAGTGGACGGTGCTTAGTCGGCTTGAGGGAAATCGAAGAAGCTCGCGTCGAATGAGTTTGTTAAGAAGCAAGAATATTCGGTGCAAGAAGTTATGTCATCCGCGGAGAAGCCTGACATTGGAAGCTTCCTGGCGGAAGCCCGGTTCTCGGACGGAGTCGAGGTCAGTACTTGCCATAACTACGTAGAATTGAAACTGTCGGAAGCCAGGTTCGATCGGTGACGCGCGGACAGAGGGATGTGACCACTTTATGGATGTTCCTTCTGTCAACGAGCAGAGCGAACAAAACGTTACCACTTCAGATACACGTGTTCTCTTCTTCAACGATAGAGTAGAATGAAACGTCCTCGTGATCGCTTTAAAATTACCTTTCAAGAGTTTCAGATTGAACAGGGATATAACTTTGAAACTCTTTCACAGAGAAGATACGCGGAAGATTATACAGAAGTACTGGCCAATGCACGAGTGTGAAATAGACGAATTAACGACCAGCGATCAAAAGCATCGCTTGTTACAAGAGCGATCTTGTCACTTTGTAGAATCGACTGTATCAAATGTACATTGTATACAATTTAACGTACAGTGTATGTGTATGCTGTATCTTAATTTTTCACTAAGCGTGTGTTTCCAATAAATAGGTCTTATTTTTAATATTTAGTATAAACTTGTGATTTCAAATTTGAAGCATCTAATCACGACGATCGTGCCTCTTATATTATTATAGCGCTAATGAAATTGCAAGAAGTTACGTATAACACACGCAATGTATTCACGAAAGTTTTCTACGGCGAGAGTTGAAATACTTTCGTGGACCACCGTAGCTTCGATCTATTCCCGTATCTCCATGTGGAACCGGTCTCACGATTCGCAAACATCGTCGCCCAGCTACGCTGAAAGCGCAGACGTGACTGATTAAAATTCCCGGTCAAACACCAGCGGATGAAACTAATCGGTTAGACGTGCTTACCAGAAAGACGTTGCTCGATACAGCGCGTATGTGTCCCAGCGATCGCACCATATTTGTACCGATATCGAGGATACCGAGCTGCGGTGTCCGTCCGTTGCACGTAAACGCAGATCTGGTCGCAGTTCCCGTCGACAAGTGTCTGTTGCTCGCAGAATGCTGGAATGCGAAACTCGCGGAGTCGAATTAAAACGTCACCGACCTGTACCGAACTTTACGGAAACATCGTATCCAACGGATTCACCCATTTGCAGAATTCCGTTCCTATTCTCGTAAAAATAAAAATTTGATCGTCGCATACGCGTATAGGTGCGGTAAGAATCGAAATTAGCGGAGTTTCCGTCAAACCGCGAATTTTCATGCGAATTCATACTTTTGACAATGTAATTCAAAAAGTAAAACCTCGGTAGAAAGTTGTTTCACTTTCCAAGAATCGTAGAAAGCGCTAAGCTTTGCATATTTTATACATCTTTTCGTATTATGCGCATTCTGCGCGATTTTGTACTTTCAAATTTCTCGTAAATGTGCAAACATCCACAGTCTAATGATCGAAATACCGGCTGACAGGAATAGGAAACTCGTAGGTGCAGTTCGTCCGTGAATTACATAATGTGCCGGCTCCACGCTTTCTGCCAGTCAATGGAATTTCCGATGGCACGTGGTGCATCGTATCGCGATATCGAGGAACAGTGCGCCGGTTGCAGGTGTATCGGCGATCGGTACCATCGTACGGCAACCAGCCAAGAATGTTAATCAGAAGTTAGCGGGAAATGTGGCACGCGAGCACGATTTAACCGCGAAACGCAGGCTTTTCATCCTGAGTCTTTGATTCTTTGCCATATCAATTTCCTATGTTAACGAGCTTCCTTCGAGTTTTACCTACAGATAACACTTTTACAACACGAAGATTATGTACCGTGTTAAGCAAAATACTATTATCTCGTTAATAGCAAACAAGTATCGTTACATAGACATAGAAAGTTTCACATTCTGTTGGAATAAAATAAAAAGCCGATACATGAGATAAATTTTTCTCTGACAAGATAACAACTGATTCGTGTTTTAAAGATTTTTCTGTTTGTTTGAAAATGTTTGATACAGCTCGATATAACAGCATATTCCCGGTATTTCCACTATCGATAGAGGATAACAATTTTCTAAAGCCAAGTTCCATCGGAACTATTATCTAAAAATCATGCTACCGTTATGTGTACATACGAGTTGTATTTTGTTTATATAGTATTACTCATTGCTACGTCATACTGTAAATTGGTGTTGCGAGTTGCTGACTAATATATCGTACGAAGTCTACGTTCGCAAGTTACATATAATAGGAAAGTATATCTGTTCGCATGGTGAAAAATTTTCACTTAGTATTCCAGTGAAACGCGAAAACGTGCACGGAGGCGGTACCTTTGGCACAAATGGTATTTGGAAATATTTATTCTGACGATATTCTCGGCGATTCCGAGCGACCAAGCGTGACACGCCCGTGCGTCGAACGCTCGAGCGCAGATAACGCGATCGTACGCGGTTTATCAGTGGGTGCGCGTGTTAGAATGTAGAAATCCTTGGATTTGAGCAATCCGGTCGGCTGCGAGGAAACCGCGGATCTGCTCCGGATACGTCCTTTGCACGCGATTCCCTCGTCGAGTACCGGTCAGCTATGTAAACCGACGGCAAACGATCGCCGCTGCGCGTGAAAGTAACGCGCGATTGCGTAAACCGCTAAAATAACCAGGACACTTTTGGCTTCCCTTGCGGGTCCTCCGGTATTTTGTCCTTGACTTTCGAGGTCCCACCAAATTTGGACTGGACAGTTCGCGAAATGCAACGTGATGTGAAGTTATATTTTGAGACAGTGACGTAAAAAACTTGAATTTCCTCAACTTCTCAACTTAATCTTCTGTGTTCTTTGAATTCTCTTCGATCGAATCATATTTTTGATCATTCGCGAATTTGTGTAGTTCGAAGAAAAGATGAAATAATCCTTGTAGATGTACGCGACGTTTGTCTCTCTTATACTGCAGACTTTCTTACGACGTTAAATATCTTTCTATCTGCTGAAACCGAATTTCGATATAAAAATTCAACGTCCATGCAACCCACATGTGGAAATTTAGGGGCCGTGGCAAGGTCAACCTAGCGTGTAGTTTCCAAGATTTTATGGTCGTTTTTATGGTAGTTTCGAGGAATTTTAATAAACCACTTTGACGTTACTTTCTACACGCCTGAAATTCGAGGGGAAATTTAAAAAATACGTTTTTCTAAGCTATCGTCGTTATACCTTTCGAGGACTCGAACTCTAACGGTTCAAAGTTTAACTGCGAAGAATCTCAATGCTTACACCTCGATCCGCAAATCGAGCTTTCGAAGCTTATTTTAACAACGCTATTCCGAAACACGATATCACCTCTCTATCCGATACTTTGGTATTAGAAAAGCTATATGAATACACGATCACGTGGTAATAAGATTGCTTGTTTCTCCTGATCCTGGTATCAGCGACCTTCGAAGCAGAAACGCCGAACAACTTAAAAATCTAAAGACGGGTGAACGCAAATCATAAGAGCGCATAGAGATAGACCCACGCCTGGCTATACAGGAATATCTCAATTGCGTAGATTAAAATTCCTACCGGAGTATGCTCGCTCCAGAGAGCCGATAAACGGGAAATGGATGTTTGAAAAAATATTCACCGGTCGGTTTTGCCTAGACCAAACCTTTTCCAACGTTATCGCGACTGGTAGCTAGATTTTATTAGACGTTTCTCTCCTTCCCCGCCTCTGCAATCTGGAATCTCGTGCATTTGGAACGCACGAACGGATCAACGTTCGCGAGATCGCGGGAGCAACGACGCGTGTGGATCGAAAGAGCGACGCGCGTTGCGGAATCGATCCCCTCGTCGAGCGCACGAGAACGTGAACAGTTGGGCTCCGGTAACGCGAGCTACTACGCGCGAATTCCGAATTCGCGCAGAACCAATGGAAATACAACCCTTGTTGCTTTATTTACGGCCCATTTTCCAGCGAACCCATCTTCGTCGAAGAATTCTTAGATTGATGGAAAATAACGAATTACACGCGCACGCAAATACCTAACGTTTAAATCGTAATGAGGCTTAATGAGGCAATTACGTTGCGCAATTTGTAATAGAAGTAAATGCGACGTTAAGGATTGCGCGTGAGTCGAACGCGCGTCCAGAGATTCGTAGTTTCGTTCGATGTCCGCGGCTGCGATTAACGCAATGCGAGTCTTCCGATCGCAAATTGCAGTCTTCGGAATACGGACGTTAACGTCGGTAGGAAGTTTATCGTTGAAAGTGGCAGAGTTGGTTAAAGAAATGCAAGTTGGACGATAGCGTGAATCGTCTCCGGTAATAATTTATTTAAAAAAAAAAAAAAAATAAACCGACAAAACTTTTGCGCTCATCTGATAAAATACTTCCATGAAATATAAAAATCTTTACGAATCAACGAAATACCTATCGAACGCAAACCTTATCGAACACCACATAGACGAGAAACTTGCAACTTTGAAACGTTTCGCGAGCAGTGTTAAGAACGCTGACGATAACCAACACTCTGTGGCTTGTGTGATTTTAGAGACGGTAAATGGTAGGATGGACAACTGCGGAGGCGGTCAGCGCCTGCCCCCGGACGGGGACGAGTTTCCAGCAGCGTACCAAGAGTTCGGTGGCAACAGCCAGCAGTACCGTTTCGTGACGACGAGCACGGCGACGGCGAGGACGTCGACGATGATCGCGAACGGTCGACTCGTTTGCGATGAGAACGAATCCTTCATGAACAACGAAGGTTTCAAGTTGCTCGAGAACAACGTGGTCGCCGCAACTGGCATTATTTTAGCCGACAACAGGATCACCGGTTTGGCCAATGTGGAGAACGTCTGCCAGGAGGTGAGCAAGATCGAACTGCCGAGCATCGAGATAAACGGCAAGATGAGCGTCGAGAACGTTTGTCAAGATACGAGCAACGTACTGGCTCGCGAGGTCCGCGTACTCGAAGACTCGAAGCCGTACATCGCTGATGACTTCGTTAAAAAGGCTGCGTCCGTGACCAACTACTCCAGCTACGGGAATCAAGGTGACGCTAACATTCTGGTGTCGGAGAAGAAGATCGAAATCACGGGTTACTATCACAAAGACGTGGCCGTTATCGAAGAGGCGCAGGACCATACCGAGAAGGATACCTTGGACACGCCTCCGCCATTGCCGCTCACCGGTAAACTTTCCTTCCGTGTTTTGTCAGTGTATATACATATATATAGAATTGGATTATATATAGAAGCTGGTTTTTAGATATTAAATACGCAGACCACAAGGAAAGAACAAGTTCTATGTTACAATACTAAAACTTTTCTTTCGAATCGATCGTCGAATTAAAGACATTCTGCATTTTTCACCTTGTCGAATATTTGAAAAATATCGCTTGTCGTAATATATCGTTACTTGTTTGCGAAATTTCATCGACGTATCGCCTATTTTGTGGCAGACTCGTGTTACCGAATCTAAAAAATTGTTAACCTTTGGAATATTTTAACTATCGACTGCCATCGGGATCAACAAATATGGACTTGCGAGGAGACATATAATCGATATAATTAGAGTTTGTGCAAAGGAGTTTTATAGATTCTTTATCTGCGATTTTTTCATTCGCGTCATAGTTCATGTTCGAATAAATAGATTCTGCTGGTTCAAGTAGTTCATTTGACCAGGTACTAACGAAGATTTAATTCAAGTAAATAAAGTTTCTATAAAGTAAATTCCACTGTATTAAGAATTATACGCTAGGAGTCTGCTTATTTCATTCTATCGAGGGCTAAGTAGTCGATGTAAGCAGTTCATTTAACGAGAATTAGCCTAACGAAAGCCAAATCTCCGTACGTATTCTTCGAATCTCTCCTCACTTGCTATAGATACTCAACTGTGAACGTTCACATAATCCCTAATCACAGATTATCTATATGAATTCTTAGTATTCCATTGTTACTATCTTATCGCATTGCTAAGTATTCGGCATTTCTTTGGTCTTTCAGGTCCGCCCAAGTTAGAGACAATCTGTCCGCCTAAGATAGAGTCAATCTGCCCACCTAAGTCAGAAATTATTTGCTCGCCGTACACGAGAAACGCGATCTTAGAATCGACGCCACGAAAATTTTCATTGAACGGCGACCTTCGACGGCAGGACGACAAGTCTGAACGATCGGTTAGGGACAAGATCGCTATGTTTTCGTCGCAAAGTAGCCTGGATGGTCCTCTGTTCCCTAATTCGGTAGTGGCCGCTGCTGCAACGAACAACGTCAGAAGATTGTCCAAGTACAAGTCCACGGAAGACGTGTGCAGCGACGAGAAAAGCTCTGGTCAGAAGGAGAGGACATGCTTCTTCTCAGACAGAACGCAGAGTTCTTTCGATTTGACAGATTCGGGAAGAAACGTTAGTCAAGATCCTGGGAAGAAGTACAGACGATCGCCAAGTATAACGCAAAGTTCGCCAGTGACGTCGCCGACTATTTATACTTCCAAGGCGTTTCCGATCGTTCCACAAAAGCCTGTCACCTCGGCGACGACGCCATTGATCAGCTCGTTTGAAACATCTTCGGTGCCTAAATCACCGGCGAAGAATTATTCGTTGACGACTTCGAGTCAAAATGCTCCGAGTGTCGCGATAAAACCTGTGACATCAACTGCGTTGTCTCGTGCCACCAGTTTCTGTGCGTCGAGTCCGTACGGTCAAGATAGAACTTCCACGCCGAGTGAACTTCCCGCGTCGCCGCAAATTACTAGAACGAATTCGTTAGCATCTACGTTCAAGAGGCCCAATGAGGATATTAGGAGAACTAGTTGGAATCAGTTGATCGAGCAGAGGAAGAAGTCGATATCGAAACTGAGAGGACTGGTCATTCCTGAAAAAGAAACGATATCGATCGACGCGCCTATCGTTGATTTACCTGAAATCAAGTCGCGAGATTCGATACTGTTGCATCAGGTAAGTCTATTTTTACCGAACCTTAGAAGCTATCGTCGAAAGAAATCAAAATCCTGAAATTGCATCATCGCTTCGCCAAACCTGGCGTCTTTCCTCGAAAAATAGACTTTTAGGTTTTCGTTTGTTAACACTGACATGTAACAAAACTGAGACTTATTTCGATAAAAACGGTGGTACAAGCCACTCTACTAACAATATTCGTTCTTGGAAAAATTCTCCATTATAAACACACACAAGTTTTCAAAATACGCAACATCTGTCCTCGAATTTACCCTATTTACCGAAGATAAGTCTATCTCCATGGCAAATACCAAGCGATATTATATTCAGAACGAATCAGAACATTTCCCGTCCTTTACAGCTACCGAAAGTGAACATCCAGGACAAGTGGGGTTCTCAGAGTTCCTTGGCGAGCAACGCGAGCACGGCCAGCGTGCCCTTGAAGGCGACCACTTCCTTCAAGATGCCAGCTCCTCAGATACACTCCAAGTACTCGCCAGCCTTCAAAAGGAAGAGCCTCGCGGTATACGGCACTTCTTCCAGCAATTCCTCGATAAACAGCGCTACGAAAAGCCCGTCGACAACTACAACCACCTCTACACCGCCGCTCTCCGAACCTCCGAAAAGCTTAGAGAGCATCTGCAGTCCAACGCGAAGCGATTACAGCTTCGAATTCGCGTCTACAGCCAGTTCACCAGAGGGATTACGTAACAGGCCCAAAATGACGCAGAGAAAGACCAGGATGGATTACGACGACTCGGACAATGATTCGGCAGTTAGTAGCTCGCAGAGTAGCATTTCTCGAGGCTTCAGTCCACCGATGTCACCGGTTCCCTCGGAACGATCTACGGTTTCGTCAGAGAGATCCTACGTTTCTACGGAAGCCAACTATCCACGACGATCTCTCGTCATGGACAGCCCGACTAGAACTTACGCGAGAGAAACAAGCGCAGAATATCCTGCCAGATCCAATATCATAAGCGACAGAGCCTTCATCTCCGAGAGATCTTCGTCGAGCAGTAGCAGCTCCGGTCTTAGATCGCCAACGACAGATTCAAACTCCAGGAACTCTCAGATACCTCAGAGGCAATTGAAACGATCCAACAGTACTGACACCAATTGTAGCACATCTTCGACTCTCACTTCTGGATCTCAGGCGAGCGCCGAGTCTCTGTCCAGAAGAGTACTCAAACCGCAGAGCGTAGAAGCTATCAATCGCAAGAATATTCTGGCTAGCGCTAGGTGTAGGAGCGGCAGGGATCTCAATGGATCCCCGTTGATTCAGAGGAAGTTTTCTGACGATGAATGTCGATCGGCGATCACCGAGAACGGTGAAAACAGCTATCAGAAAAATCGTGTCAAGGATACAGTTTCAGGTACACAGGATGTGAAGATCGCTTATATAGAGGTAACAGACTCGTTTGGAGAGGATGATTCTTTCGAGAAGGATAGCGAAGAGTCGAAGCTGCCTTCGAAGAGGAATGTAACGTCCTCGACCGTGAGGCAGTCGAAGTTCGAGATATTAGAACCTTCGAATGATTTGAAAATGTGGGTTCGTACAGAGGCGAAAGCTTTGGTTAAATCGCCCGAAGAGAAAATGGCTAATAAAACAGAAAAGAAATCTGACGTCGATATTAGCGCCGTAGATAACGGTTTGAAGAACAATAAGTCTGCCATAATCGAGGAACAACAATTCAACTCGGTCGATCTGTCGTCGACCAATAGACGAAAACAAGGGAACGAAAACGAATCTGGACTGCTGCAAGTATCGAAACAGCGATCTCCTCCTAGCATACCTCCGAAGAAACCTACCGAAGATCAGAACGATCTTCTGACGATCCTGACGACGAAGAGTAGATCTAGGTCGGCGATACACGTGGATGATGGAAGTTTTGGTCGATCGAAGAGTCAGATGAGCCTGGAAGATATTCTGAGCGCGAAAGCAGACACGAAACTGCGAGCTCAAAGTGGCGAAACGAGAACCGAAAGGAGCAGTACTCTCTCCTGCAACGTTCAGAACAGATCACAGTGGGAACCTAAGGACAATCGATACATCAGAAGAAGCTCGTCGATGTTAAGCGAGTACTGGAACGAGGATAAGCCATTCTCGAAGATGGGAACGTTGGGAAAGTCGAGAGTAACTGACAACAGCGGAGACGAAATGGCAGAAGCGGAAAAGTCGAAATCGTTGCTATCGAAAATACCAACGACGAGAAATCTTGGTCGAAGAAGCATCAGTGTGACGGACATGAAGAAGGCTCTGGAAGTGAATAGTCCCACCAGCCCGCAACAAACTACTGTAGCTACTCATAACCGATTTCCCAGTTTGGACAGCAGCGTGGACGGAAACGTGTCTCCGGTTGGAACCGATGTTGACACAGACAGATGCTGCAGCGAGCAGTTTGGAAGTATCAGTTCGTTGGCCAGTAGCACCAGCTTGATTTCGCAACAGGAATTAGCGCAGCTAGTGGAAGAAGCGAGTCTCGAAGAAGTTCGAGGTGCTCACGACGTGATCGTTGTCTTACTTCATAAGGAGAATCCAACCGGTAGCGTTGGAATCACTCTAGCCGGAGGGGCGGATTGTGAAATTAAAGAAATCACGATTCATCGAGTACTGGCACATTCTATCGCTGACAAGGATGGCCGTGTGCAGAGGGGAGATAGGATTCTAAGTATAAATGGCAGAGGCACGCAGGGTCTCACGCACAGAGAAAGCATAGCGGTGCTCAAACAACCCAGATCGGAAGTTGTTTTAGTTGTTTCTCGAGCGAGGTCAGAGGAAGGGTGCAAATTGAAATCACGGACCGCGAGTGTCGAAACTATTATCGAAGGTAATTTTGATGAAATTGCACTATAGGTGATTAATACATTGCGGATTTTAAAGAACAGTTCATCGCACAAAGTACACCGCCGTAGAAAAAAACTGGATTTTAAAATTGCTTTTCTGTAAAAAGTTCCTCTATATTCGATGTACCTACGATGTAATATTTAATATGAGAGACAAATTTCTGTATAAATCATACTGTTTCAGTTGATAGAAATATTTATAAAATTACAAATTCGCATAAATATCCGCAGTCTAGCAATCTTAGGAGATACGTTTAATTCGTAATAACCAATAACGCTTTTTTTTTCAAAGGATTCGAGACAAACGACACCTCAGAGGACACTGCGTGGGGTCCGCCGTCAGTTGTAGCGGTTTACAAGGATGGAACTGGTTTGGGATTCAGTCTCGAAGGAGGTAGAGACAGCCCCCTTGGGGATAGACCGTTGCTGATCAAGAAAATATTTACCGGTATGTTTTCTATTATAGATTTGTCTCTTATATTTATAACTTTGAAATCTAATAAATATATTACGATATAGGAGGTGCTGCCGAAAAAACAGGTGCCTTGAAAGCAGGGGACCAGTTATTAGAAGTGAATGGATACGATGTGACACGTATGTCAAGAATCGAAGCGTGGTCCCTCATGAAGAAACTACATGACGGCGAAGTAAACCTCCTAGTCAGGCACCCTGCCACCAAATCGTCGTGAATGATAGTCAAATAAAAGTAATCGTTCCGAACGAATCATCATGACTGCATAAATGTAACGTTATTACAAAACAACAAATTTCGAATGTGAGAAACATAATGATTTCGTAGCAGGCAATTTTTGTGTTGAATTCGAAGGATACGATATGTGCACCGTTTCGACGATCTCCTGATACATTCTCATGTTCGAAATCACAATGTATCGCGTACTTAGTTTGTCTTTTCGTATTCTCAAAAAATAACAAACATTTCGTTGGAATCTACTTACAATTAGGATTCACATATTGTGCTTATATGTACGTATATCGAGATAGCATTTTTAAGTAATTATTTGAAAAATCTCAGTCCACTAGGAGATTTCTTTTTTTAATGTCGTACCATCGAGTACGATGTGTGAAGTTTGTTTGCATACATTTCATTATTGTAAAGAAAGGAATGCTTTTCCCAATCTTACTATTAGTCTGCATTATAAGCTTAATCCAAGGAATAACGTGCATATAAATATGCATTCATTTTATGATTTTGTTTAATACAATGTTATGAAATAAATGAAGAAAAATGATTTGTAAATAAGAATAGCGTGCAAAAATTTGAAATGCAATTGTTCTAGAAATATGGCATATATAATATAAAAAAAAAGAAATGTTAATATAATGCATTACTAAAGTATTTAAATGTAGACTGACATTCGTTTCTAGGTCGCGTTTGTTAAAAATCATGCTGTGATATGTATGTGTGTTAATATGAAAGTAATGAGCATTAATAAAAGCGGCTTGTCCTTAACGAATTCTTTAATAAACGATAATTCGACAAAAAATATTTTACCTTAGAATATTTAGAAAAAAATATTTAATTCTTTGATTTTAGAAACATTTTCAACATGTTTCATGAAACAGGATATCGTAATCTAATTTTGTTTTCACAACACAATCAGAACTATAAAGGCATTTTTCAAACTGTATTATATTATATCTTTACTTTCAATCAAGTTTACAGTAACGAAATAAAGATTTAAAAACGTCTTAAAGCTCACTTTTATATATACAATAAAAAAAATTGATACGTTACATGTATTTAGAAAAATTAATACCAATAATATTTCTTTGGTACACGATCCTCTACAATTCCCATTTTATCCATAATATCCATTTCAAATGTCTTCAATTTTGCCTACAAATCAATGAAAATCAATAATACACTCCCTTACTGACATAATGTTATTAGATTGCAGGTTGTACATACTTCGAATGTTAATTCCTTTACGTCACTTTCAGTAGTATCTTTAGGTTCTTCAACATACATATCTGGAGTTTTGTAATCTACAGTTTCTTGACTTGATACAGGTATGGGAATAATTCTGCCAGTTCTAAGAGACACTCTTACATATTCACCATCTTGTGTATATCTCCATTCTATTGCAGTCCTTTTCCTAAAATAAATTAAATGTTTAAAGTTATAAACAGCAAGCTATATATACATATTTCTCGATATTTTATTATACTTACAAATCTGAAGGATCTATTAATTGCACTTGAGTCGTAACTAATAATGGTTGTTCTACACGCAAGCAAATTCCAGGAAAACCTTTCCTTTTCCCCCGTATTACTACCTTTGTATTTAATCCATGAACAATAACCCAATTTCTCTCCTGTATAATATCGTGTACTATTCCTTGTTTTCCCTTATCAGGACCAGTTAAGAGTTCCACCTAAAAAATAAAGTTTTAATATCAAAGCCTTTGATATAACACATATAGATACATACACGATCACCACGAAAGAAACTCCAATCTTTTATGGGTTCAACTGGTGGCCAATCTCTACGTTTCATAACCCAATTCTCATATTGAAAATTTGTTGTCCATGGTCGATGGATAGAATAGTACAATTTCTTATTTGGTACTATTTTACGTTTAAGAAATTGTGGTTTGCCAGGTGGAGGTTTCCACAATACCTATACATATAAAATATTAGTTTCTAATCTAAATACCATATAAATATAAGATACAGTAAATATTAATACAAAACAAATTCACATACACGTTCTGAGACACGGTCTATGTAGCGGTCTGGTAAATTCGCATATTTTTTCGACCATTCACCTAACTTTCCAAATAGAATAGTTGTGAGCCTCATTACTTGCAATTATATATTAAGTAGAAATTAAAAAATATTGACACTGTAAAATCTCTTATAATATAATCAAAATCTTAGTTTCCTACTATCTTAAACATAATCTAAATTACAATGTAAATAACCTTCGAGAATCTGCGATAAATAGAGCTGAACCTAACGGGCCAAAAATTTATATAAATGCGCACACGAGATGGCAAGCTGAATCACGTAAGCGCATACTTAAAGATGATCTCCCTTAACTATTGTGTTTCATGGGTATTAATTTATGGAATCTCAAAATTTAAATTCAACTAAGTCAATACCTTTTGTACATTTTGTATTATTATATGTTAGAATAAATAAACATTTGTATTTTCTTTTTCCTAGAGAATAGATAGAGAGTTTTATATATTCAAAATTTGTCCTAAATACATTTCTATTGAACATATTCTGAAGTGAATACAATTGTAAACGTAACTTTATTTCATGTTACCATTTATTTAGATTCTTCTAGCGCCATATTTAAAAGAAAAGATATTAACTTATATAAATGTATCATAAGTTATAAATTGTACATATATATGTAATACAAAGGTAAAAATTTACAAAGCGGGGTAATATTATAACGATACTCGTTAAATAGAGGATAATACCACATAACTGAATACGTTGCTAGTATTACATAGATTGTACAGAATAATAGGTTATATTTCATATATACGCAAAGTAGCAGAACAATATGCTATTCCGGTTGAAAAAATGTGTACTTCATATACAGATGCGACAATTCGTAATGTTTCACACGAATAATACAGCTCAATTAAAAATAAAAACGATTTACCATTGGAGAGAACCGAAATACTCAAATATAATAAATCCAAGTCTTAATGTACGTAGATTGCTACACTCTGAAAATCAAAGCAGTTTGCCACCGTTAATGTTTGGATATCCTAAGCAATGGAATTTTTTTGAAACGATGCAGCTTTATTTTATTTTGAATTCATCTATTGACCCAGAGTTTCGTATACAAGATTTTATGATAGGAGCTCATCAGGTATATATTTATTGACGTGTCATATAAAAAAGCTAATACTGTGTAAAAAGAATACAACGTTGAATAAAATAAACAGTGCATTGAACTAATGCTTTAATTTTAATGCTAAAACTTTAATAATATGGATATATATTTCAATAGTACTTATATGTAATGTCGAATATAACATTACATATTTAATAAAGCTGTAGCAGGGAATGTTTTCTAGGCGTTGGTAGCAATATCTACAGCTTTAAATATGCGAGACTATGAAGCATTAAATGGTATGGTAAAAGAAAAAGCTATAAAAATACTAAGGCACAGAGTTGATCGCTTAACTCCAAGACAACGGGAGCTACTTCTTATTGATGATGAATCTCTTGTGTTTCTTCCTTATTTCATAAAATTAAAAAGGAATAAAGGTAAACTCATGCTATTATAATCATATTTTTGCTGTTATTTTTTTCACTTGATACAATTATGCTATAGATAACAATGATGCAGTCGTTCATATAGGAATACAGGGATTGTTTATGAAAGGTTTTTTGGATATAGATTCATATGTGCATATTCATTATATATTTGAAAGGATGTATAAAAATGGAGTAGGAAGTGAATGGATTGTAAGGCTAGTAAGTCATACATCATTTTGGTAGATTTTACCATTATATAATTAAATAATTAAATAAAATTTGTATCCCAATATAAATTACTAGTTATACATTTTATAGCAAATATTTTTATTTTTTTTTTTTGTAAGTCACAGTGTGCATGTATATTGAGAGGAGAGAATTTTTTTTAATAGTTCTATAAATATGTAAATTATTTTAAACAGAATATATAAAGCTTTTTAAAATATATCCTCTATATTATGTTTAATTACCTGTATTGTATTTCTCTCTATGTTTCTTTTCTCAAATATTTACAAGTTTCAGTAGAGGGGGTATGTAATCTTTTATATGCAATACTGTAGCACCAATAGGGATACCATCTTTTGACACAGAAATCACCAATGGACCCTGCAATAAAGATCTATATAAAGGTTACTGTAATCAAGTAATTATTAAATTGCTTCATATAAAAGTATTTTCATATTAAGTAGAAAGTAGATACCTCATTGATTTGGGGATTATGAATCCAACACTCTTTCTCGTGTTGATCTTGAAATAAATTATTTCGCTTTGCAGGAATAGAATTAAAAAAGTTAATTTCTACATTTGGTAAATCAAGTACTTTGATTCTTACTATATTTAAATATGGTTCCATAAATAGAGAAATTTTAACTCTACTGCACATCCTTGCTTGTTTAAACAGTACATTTATTGTCTGAGCTGAATATGATATAAGTTTACTTAAATAATTAATGATATCTGGACGTTTGTCTATAATATTTAAAATATATATTAAAACAATAGTTAAAAAACATTTCTATTTATGAATACATAATGAGTGCAACTAAAGTTACTTTTATAAGTAGCATCAGTAAGACGAAATGGTTTTGTAACAGAGACAGCAAACATTGGAATTTGATTCCGTTCTTTCCCTTTAAAACAGCTATCAATTGCTGCAAATATTTGTTGTAACATATATACTTTGCAAATATGAAATATAGGATAAGTTTATGTGTGTATCCACTCATTATATGTGCTGTATTAACAACTTACATTTTCCTACTTCTTCAAATAATTTTGTAACAGTTATATCTTTATTAATATATTCGCTGAGATGTTCCATATATAAACCATATTTACAATTTAATTTCTCATAACTCGGTCGATGACTAGATGTAGAGTATGCTTGAATTAAATTTCTAAGATTCTTCTTGCTTTTATACACATTCACTGTTGGTACCTCATGGTATATCTCAGGATTAAATTCTCTAAAAATAAACATATGAGTTAAGTATAAAGATAAAGAATGAAAATGGAAAGAATGAAAAAAAGGTCAAAAAGTTACTTTGAAGGTAAAGTTTGACACATATCTAAAATAACAATTAATAGTTCAGGATCATTCTCAAGGAATGCAGACAATAGTTCACTTTCACATATTGCATCTTTTCTTAAATATGCTTCTGGAGCATCTGTTGCAAGCATATAACTTTCTTGCATTTTAAAACCATGTCCAGCAAAATAGAATAAGCCTATATAAACAGAAGAATAATTTAAGTAATAATATATTTTCTAATTTACACTTTTTACATCTTACCATACACTCCTTCAACTAAAGCTTTGCTAAATATTTTTATTGCATTTTTCATTTGAGTAATTGTCAAATTGAGGAGACAAATTACTTCAAATCCTATTTCTTTAAGAAGATTACCAATGCACGCAGCATCATTTTTAGATGTTAAAAGACATTCATGGTTCTCATACTCTTCATTCGCAATGACCAAAGCTATTTTTGCAACTGCTTTAAATTTTGGAAGATCCATCTATATGAAAATGTAATTAATAAATTAAGATATAATGATAAAATGTTAATGAAATCATTATCCATCTTTACCATTACACGAGTTCTTTGCGTATAAATTTCACTGATATCGTTATAAATATAACAATAATATTTTCCTTCATTCTTCAAACTAAATTGTTTTACCTAAAATCATACTTTAATAAAGCAGACATTATTAAATATTGTTAGAGAAATAACAGTAGTTTGCATTACATGCAAAATGTTAGATGTTTCTCCTTCTAGTTTAGTATTGTCATGGAACCATTGGTAACGTGGTTTGGAATAACTATTGGCTTTACAATGAATTGTAAAATTTTCACCTTCTTTAACTTCTAAAAGTGGCTGTGGTTGTTCTTCTATCACAACAGGTGTAGAAAAAATTTGTACAGTTATAGCCTTTGAAGTCAAAGTTGATATGAGAGTTCCATCATTTTTAATTTGAAATACCTTACATCTATATTCTCCTGCTTGAGAAGCACTTTGGAATAAATAAAATAAATGTTACAATGACATAATAACCAATAAAAGTATACAAACATTTTTCCTAAAAATGTACCTAACTATAATAAAATCAAGCACATCAGAAGTACAGTGCTGCAATTCATTATTATTATGGTACCATATGTAATTTGGTAATGGCATCCCAACAGCTTTACAGCATAGACGAAGACGATGTCCAAATGATACTTTCAAAATGCTAGTTTGAAATTCCTCTGTTGGATGCATAATAATGCTCAAAGGTTCTAAGAGCATTGGTATTCAGGAAATTTTGTCAGTAAGTTTGTAATTTTTCGAATAAATAGGTCACAATAAATATTATCATACCTGGATCAGATATAATTGAAAGAATGTTATAAAGCTTGCAGTCGCTTAATAAAGTATGTAAAATCTCTATAGTACACATTTTAATACTTAATTCAGAAAGCAGCTTTTGTCCAGGAGAATCGTTTGGATGTTTGATCTCGTTTAAAGATTGTATCCACAGAGTACTATACATAAAACGTATGCAATAGAATGATATATTTTAAATTATAATACCTTGTATTTTTTAAATACTACTGTTTTCTTACCATGGATATTGAAGCTCTTCAGCTACATGATTTGCTAATGTTATCCAAGCTGCGTCTTTATTCAATGCATTAACTATCTCATTATATACAGTTACTGGTAAACATTCAATATACGTGTCTTTATCAAAATGAGTCATTTTTATAAAATTTATATTTCATATATTTATTGTGAGAAAACGGTGAAAGTAAAACACTGTATCACATACACAATGACATTTTTACATTTTAAGGCATAAAATGTAAAAATAATAACCATAATTAAG
The DNA here is from genome assembly GCF_051014615.1 of Bombus vancouverensis nearcticus. Taxonomy (NCBI): domain Eukaryota; kingdom Metazoa; phylum Arthropoda; class Insecta; order Hymenoptera; family Apidae; genus Bombus; species Bombus vancouverensis. Next base: position 11,060,072 of record NC_134916.1, on the reverse strand, counting down.
TTAACATCTTAATATAATTTCAGTTTACAGTTTTCTTTTTACTCATGCAACAATTTTTATACATACAAGGAAAATGTAACATAATTGTAATCCATAATGATCTTCGCAAATATACAATCGATGATATCCTGTTCTCGATCGATACAGCAGAAGCGAAAAACAGTACAAAAATTATATATCAATTATACATGCGAAAAAAAATTATATTAGTTAAATTTCGTATAAAGGAAATATACAAGGTATAACTAACTATAGAGAGAAATTTTTCATATACATAAAATAACCTTATATCGTTCAGTCTATAAATATTTATTCGTTTAACATAATAAGTACAAATAAATGTAAACAATACGTATATTTGTTAATACGCAAAGGGAGGAATCGCAAGAGCTAATGTAATATATTTCGAAACAAATAAAAAGTAAACAATCTTTCACTGATTTACGTTTATGAGCATGTGGTAATAAAACATGGATGTTAATCTGTTTTATCTACAGCGTAGTACATTGCAAGACCAAACGAAAGAGCGAGCTTTTTGGAACACCCCGGAAAAGTGTCGTCAGTCTTTTATTGCGGGTACGATGAAATGGTGGGAGATCGGTGTGACCAATGAGCCCGCAAAAAGCGGCTCCTGCGCGATGCGCGTGGCGCGCTGCGCCGCATAATCTTGCGTATCAGTGATCGGCAGTGCCATCCAGAAGGCAGTAGGTTACGGGTTCTAACGTGGTGAAATTTAGGGAGCCCTTATTGGTGCGATCGGTGAAAAAGGAAAACGTGTGAGGGGGTAGAGGGTACACGATAGTAGGTGCACGATACTCGCGAGTGTCGGGAGATCTAGTGCCGAGCCATCATGGCGAATCCACGAAAGTTCAGTGACAAGATCGCGCTACACAAACAGAAGGAAGCGCAGGAAAGAGCGGCGTTCGAGGCGATCATGCGAGAAGTTTCGGATGTCACAAGCAGAGTAAGGAAATCCCAGTAGGTCCTTGCCATGGAGGGATATATCTTCATATTTTCCGTATACCTTCCTCGGTTCAGATGTTAGAACGTAAACAACGGGCATTCTCTCTCCTCGTTGCGCCGTGTGTCGACTCTGTGCGTGTGTGCGTGTATGTATGTCTCTATGTGCTCGTTTTGCTATACGATCGAGACGTGTGTATGAGTCTGTGACTAGCTTACTATCAGTACTTGTGTTAACGCGCACAGCTACACGCACTCGTCCGCTGGCCCTCTGTTTCTCTTTCCTATTCGTTATCGTAGTGTGTCGGACGGAAAATGTATGTGTCTCTTCGTTGGTCGCGTGTAAGAGTGTATGAATACGCGTATATGTAGAACGAGTATATACTCCGGTATACTATGCGAAACGTACTGTGCGCTTGTTTGCCACCATCCGTCCTGTAAGTTCTTAATAAATGCATACGTGTGCGATCGACAATCGTATCCATCCTGCTGACTTGTTCGAACAGACCATCGTATTTTCAAGAAAATCTTCGTTTCTTTTTCGAATCGATCACCCGTATGCATTCTAATAAACGTTCGCGATTAGGAAAAGTCACTGTGTTTCTTCGTTTCTTCTTCGCTGAAAACTAGTTAGAACCGTCCACGGTAAACGATCATCGTGTTTGTGTTTCTATTTACGCGACATACTTTTATCCACGATCGATAGTGACCAAATGAACTGTTCTTCGTTTTACTAATAGTTTATCGTTCGTTCAGATACGCTCAATTTTCCTTCAAAGTCTATCGACTTTCAAACCATTCTCGTGGAACGAACGTATTAAGTCAATCGTATTCGTTGTTCTCAGGTACCGTCGCGACTTCGAAATTGTTAAAATCGTGTTCCGTAGAATCACGTGTTTCAGTTTGATTCAAGATAGAGTCTATGCAAAGTATGTTTTTGCTCTCTCGCAAGACAGGGAAACAAACCGTGTTTTGCTTGAATCTACGGTATCACTGTATAGATGCATCGCACAAGCGAATTATCGATGAACATATTTAGCCTACTCTAGTCGCGAAGGCAGGATCAATTTTTCGAATATGTTGAACGATCGGTCAACGACCTAATTTTTCGCACGCTGAAAACACCAATGAAAATCGCCCTTGTTAAGTATAACATTTCCGGTTCCGGGCACCGAAACAATCTATCGTCTCGCTCCTGCGCGAAATTGCTTTCCTTAACGTTCTCGCTTTTAAACGATAAAAGGACGATACCTTCTACAATGACAGAGTGTTATTAACGGAATTGCGTCCAGCCCATTATCAAAATCGAATCATCAGTGTTTACGAAAAATCAAACAGATAAGATTAAAATTTCATGGTCGTACGATCTTTTCGATCTTGTAAATTCCATTTTCCGTTAAAATTAATTATTAACTGTTAACTGTTGAACATGATAAGCGTAACGAGGTCAATATGTAAACGTTCGGTTTTCGAGAGTTCCCACGTGAATATTACGAGTCGCTCCTAGGATTTCGCGAGACGATTTTCAACTTTCAACTGAGAAAGGTAAAAAAGTGGCTCGATTCACGACACACCGATCGCGTTTTTTCGACAGAGCGAGCGCAGCGCCTTCTGTCGTTGTTTCACGTGGAAACATTTGGTTCCGCGGGAATCGCGCGAAATTGGCGCGTTTTTCACTAGACGGGTACCGATAACCGTACAGCTATTACATAACGCTGGCATTGTACTAAATGCGGAAGCTGCGTTATACGTTAAAGTTCACCATTCGATCAGTCGATATCGCTGCGTTATTTACGGTACGCTGACTTAATCTATGGGTCGTTGGAGCAGGCGCGCGCGCGCGCACGCTCGTGCACGTTTTCAGGTGTCCGTCGAATTCTTCTCGCACTACGCATTTCTCTTTATTTTTCTTTCACGCTCCGTTCGGGCATCGTAGTATTATCTGGCGAACGTTGGAATGTCAGGGTAATTCAAAGTTTCGTGATACTTTCAATGGCTCGCCTAAAAATATTCGAACACTTACCATAGAAAATTTCTATGGATATATTACGTGCATGATACGAAACTTCTTGTTCGTACGTTGGTAAAATTTGAAGTTAACAGGGCATATGCTGTAAACATATATTTAGAAAAGATTAGTATATAGCATGAATAACTATCTTAAACACGTAATAAACGTTGACGATGATTCTACTGAATATTCAGACTTATTAATATAACGAATTGACCGCGTAAATACTTTCGTGATTCCTACAAAACGTATTACTTACACTAAATATCTATGTATTATACATTTTCAGATTTTTATTTGAAATTTCACCAATATTAAGAACGACAGTCGGGTTTCACTGCAGTTTCAACGAAATTTCAAAATGTTTCCGATAACACGTATAATATATTCGTAGAAGGTTTCCACAAGTGTTCGAATACTTGTCTCAGCCACTGTACGTTTCCCCGTCTGATGGATGTTTTCGAGCGTTTTCGTTTTTCAGATCGTGACTGATTTCGTTAGCAACGTGGAAAAGTCACGAATTATCTGTCGTGATAGTTCGTAACGTTTGATTTATCGAGGGAATTTTTATTTCCATGAAATAATGTGAATGGAAAATCTTAACATGTGAAAAATATTTACTATTACATTGTACGTAATCGCATCTGTATTTACGAATCAGCATTTATTCTATTAATCAGCGTCGATAATTCAGATCTGACCAGTTAAAACCGTGCAGAGTATCGCGTCTCTATACCATTTTTCATTTCCTTCGCTTGTGCTTAACCCGCGCGCGACGCGATCGTAGATTTTTGCGTCTCATACACGATCTTTGATCCGAGTAGTGATTTTTGATACAACGATTCGCCGAGCTGCACGCTTCTCAATCGCTATACCGTTAACGGCCTCGATAACGATTACGAACGCGGCGGTTAATCGCTCGAATCGTTCCAACTCGATGTGCCACTCGCGCATGCCTTAATCTCTCTATTGTCGAATGGGAAAAACAATGATCGTTTGTTAACTACGTTCTCGACGCTTTCAACGACGTTTACACTTGTTTTAATACTTTCGGGACTGATCGAACAATACGTTCCGACATATCTTTCAGGAAGATTGATCGCGATAATTTTCCTTACGTTACTGTAACTTACTGAGATATACAATTCTGTGATAAATAGGACTATGGTATATTCTATTCTGTAAATTATGCTTGACCCTTCAGGTACGATTATATCCTCGCAATTCGTTCCCTCGAAACGGAGAAAGATGACAAAGCTAAACATAATATCGTTATCAATGTAATACGTGTCAATAAGTGAACCTAATTTTGAGATAAAAATTTCTACGAACATAAAAATACACATAAATATAAACGTTTATTTCGTAGAAGCGAGTACAGCATAGACAGAGTTATAATTATTGAAGAATAAGGTAATTAGTGAAGTAATTGTAAAATAGAGTCGTTAATAAGCAATTTCCGCGTCTCAACTCAATTAAAATCTCAATATCGTTCGTTAATGGTCAGGTTCCACGAAATTTTCGTTTTGTCGTTTATCAACGACAGCTATACTTAAAGCACTAATTTATTTATTTTACAAATTTCAGCGAATTATATTACAGTCCATGCTATATTACCGTGATCACTGGTAAAAGAAAATATCTTCGTCTTCGATGGTAAATATTTTTCACGATCTCAACGTTCCTTTTCACCGGTGTACAGTGGTTCACTAAGGTATTTAAATACTCGAAGAAATATTTTTCGAAACAATCTGAGATCTCGTTAACGCTGTTATGTGACTCGACTGTCATAAATAATTGTATCGAAGCTATATATATATTTTCCTTTTCTCATGGTTTTCCGATTTTTGTGTTACTCGTGGTGGTTAAAATTGCAATAATTGGGACCAAATTCGCGAACTATTGCGAAAAGCTAAACAATATCTACCGTAATATGATTAAAAAATTGCAAAAACTGAAAGAACAGTTGATCCTGAAACCAAATAAAGAGAAAATTTTGGGATTCGTTGGCAGTGTAACAGAATTGTACGATTGTTTGCCTGCAAAAAGCGGGAACGTGATCTATCACGATTTTCCCGTGCGGTCTTCATAAATTTGTGTCCAAATTACTTCTGTACGCCACAATGTCAAATAAACCGACATGTCAAAGTGTCGGAATCGAATATCTGGATATTTGACCGCGGCAAGCATTCGGATAGGTCGTTCCAGTCGTTCGGTGAAAACGGTACAAAACCTTTGTCTCGCGATATCGGATCGAAATGTTCGAAAGTTAAAAAAATGTGCGGGGTCACCGTCTCTCCATGCGAGTCGGGTAAAATAGAACAATGACCGATGAAAGGAAATAGAGACAAAAGGAGAGAAAGAGAGACGGGACAGAGCGTGTACGTGTGTATGTATGTATGTGCGCGCGCGCATGAAATTGATCCCATTGAACAGAAACTGAGTTTTCGAGAGCGAAATATTTCAGTTTTCGGATTAATATCCGAGCCACTTATACAACTCTTCGATCGTGGTCGCAGATTTAATTGATTTATCGAATAACGAATCACCATTCTCTCTATATTCATCGTACTCTTCTATTTTCTCGCGAAGAATTACTTCCACTCGGTATTTTAAACCCTCCGGTGTAGAATAATTAAGGAGCTTTCTGGAAAAAAGTGCTGTAAGATAAAATGGTGAATCGAGTAATATTACGTTGATACGTTTTAGTTCCAGTTTTCTAATGTTAGTTACGCTTCGATCGTTAATTGTATATAACGGATCTTAAAGAACTTTGCCATTTTTATATATAAACGATAAAGATAGACGTGTAAATGTATTTGTCCAGCTGTAAGAAACGAGAATATCGGTAAAGTTTCTGCTGTAAAGTTCCGTGTAAATCTACACCATATTCCGTGTGAAACAACTTTTGAATTAACAATCTAGATATCTTATAATTCATTATCGTTAAGCAAGTGGATGCAATTATGCAGTAGGAGCAATTAATTTATTAATCATTGGTGTTACGTACAAGTGACGAAGTTGTAGATTCCAATCGAGAGGCAAATTATATCATTATCAGATAATTAAAATGGCACGTGTTACTCTATCATTGAATTCGTTTTTCAACGTGCTAGAAGAATACGACTCCGGTAAGAAAAATATCTCGTGTCCTTTAAGAAATACGAAATGGTAAATATCTTGTTTACGAATAGGTAAATTCACCTAAATAAATTCTTTACTCGATACCAGTGAATTTATACTCGAAACATATTTTCGTTAAAATATCAGAATCTGCTCAAATATCGTGATATCTGATGACCACTCTGTATATTTACTATAGACCAATAGGTTCTTTTTCAGAAAGCTCCACAATTTCTCGCAGATTTTTCGCGTTTTTCCACGGGAACAAAAATATGATAGTCGAGCGAAAGGCGAGTTACGTGAAATTTCTAACGCTGCGTCATCTGGTCGAGCGAATGCAAAACGAGTTGTATCTACTTGTACAAGAAAAAAAAAAAACGGATACTTTCACCGCGTGGAATTGCGTAATCCTAACGTGAAACATAAGTGACCGGCCGTGAGTGCACTTTTATCGCAGTCCGTTTAATTTTTCTCCGTTTAACTTTATTACGATGTATTTTCTATCATAGTTTGTTTATAGGCTACGCTGTGTGTGAGAACAGGCTTTCTTAACAAGGAGCATTATTCGATTAACCGATGGTGGAATTTCTCGATATACGTGTCTACTGCCAGAATGCTGCAAAGTTCGTAAAAATATTTCTGAGAAAATGTTATTGGCAATTGGTTTAAGTAGTTAGCTCTATTTCTGTTCACTGTATATCCGTCTTTGTCATTTCCTTATTATTTTGTATCACGACCACGTATCGACGCATCGCAACCGAAAATATCTTTCGACGATGATAAGCTCTTTGCACACAATTGGAAACATCCATTTGAATAGAAAATGTGACGAAAATTCCTATCTAAAGTTTGCCGATCTTTCAAACGCTTACCATAGGAAATTTTTACGAACGTGTCGTATGCATTGTAGAAACTTACAAATTTCATCAGTACTGTAATCACACATCTTGCTATTAAACATGTTTCTCCCAGCCACTCTGAATATTTGAAATATCGATCGTTATAACATCAGCTGGATCCTTCGTTTCTCTAAAACTCCATGGATTTATCAGCTAGTTTTAAAAAAGACTTGGAATTTTCAACTCAACAGATATAATTCCATCCTTCTATTATGTTCTATTTATTTCTGCTCTCTTTTAGCCACAAATTAATATCAAAATTGGCAAATCAACCAATGCTATTCCTGTGTGATCTTCCATTGCCACTGGGATCTTTTAAATAATTTTGCGAACATTGTAGCGTACCATTTCGAACCGTTCAACAACGATTGAATAGCGTTCCTTGTAAGATTCTCGTGAAGAGGGTACGCTCCTATCGGTTCTCTTGTATCGCCCCAAACATTTCCCTACGAATCGTTCGAATTTTTTTGGTCCTGATCTCGGCTGGAAAAACAAGAACCCAGAGGTGGAATTCGAATGATGATGAAACCATGGAAGGAGAGAAGGATGTTTATCGGATCGTGGTTGGGCCAGGAATGCGGGTCTAAAGTTTGAGACGTGTAGGATTTTAACGATCGGGACCGAAAGAGAAGGGAAGAATATCCCAAATGCGTTCCTTCCTAAAATTCCCATGAAACACGTTGCTCTTAATGTAACGTCGGAGTTTTTGAATGCTATCGATTTTCAGTCAGAACCTGATCGAGAGTCTCTCGAATTTTGTATCGATAGCAACGTTCAATCGCCAGGCTAGAAAGCTTCTTATAAATTGTAATATAAATCGTAGGAGCTTGCCTGATTCGATATATTCAATTTCAGCAAACGTTGAATGTATGTTTGTAGGTGACGATCTTTCGATTCTCGATAAATCCGCTCGTTCTTATACGTTCATTCTATTCGTCCTGGATCTTTCCAAGTCGATCTTAGAAAGTGTCCTTTTTCGTTGAAAAAAAGGAGAAAGAACCGTTTGCTTTCACAAAAATATTTAAATGTTAATAGAAACATTTTATGAAGATTTGATGTGTGTTGTACAAAATTCTGTGGAATTTCATTAACACTGTAACGAATAACGATATTATATAGTATCGAGATCATATTGGTAAAGTTGGAAACAAATCTGAAATTATATCTACAAGTTACGAGAAATCAATCATTAAACGATCGATAAATTCGATCGTATTAATCAAGCTGCGATATTTAGTGGAACTGCTCTTGATTCTAATTATACGTTTAAGATACTTATTCGTATTGCATGAATTTCATCACGAATCTAAAATTCTACGCACGTTTGAATCGTATCATTCGTAAATCAGTAATCTTTTTTAACGCGTAAAATATTAGGTCGAGTTACTCTTATTCTTATTTATATCTTTGAAAATGAAAGGTGTACATTCTCGAATTGGTTTCAGTTTCAGTTATATAATCGTGACAGTCGTATCTCGTTACAGTTTCGCTGAAATTCCAAACAATTTTCTATAACGCACATTTTCTATATTCGTGCATGCTCTCCGTCACCATAAGTGTTCAATTATTCCCACAAATCACCGTATATGTATAACTCAACCAGATACGGAAACGAAAACGGACGAAGTATTTAGAAAATACCTGTATAAAACGAAATGGAAAGGAAAAAGGAAAAAGAAAGAAGAAAGCTAGGCACGTTTAGCGTAATACGATAAATAAACGCGATGGAAAAGGAAAGGCAAGAGACGGTAGTTTGCCGAAGAAAGCGAACAAGTTGGTGACCATATGAATGATGGACCTGCTTAGGTCGCCTCGGCGAGCAGCTCGGTGTGTGCCAGTCCCACGGGATCCGGGGTACTGGAGACTCCGCTGTCCGTGAAGAGTGCCGGCGCCAGTCCACCTCAGTCCAGCGGCAAACACCTGCACATTAACCTGGGAAATCAGTTCAGGGCGGGTGGCTCTCTGCCGAATGTTAACAACAACGCGAATTGCGGCAATGACGCGAAAGAACACGCATCGCCGCACAACGCCGCTATCCACTCGATCGACCTTAAGGTATTGGTCATCTAACAAACCGTGTCAAACTTAGCTGTTTTTCGTCTTCACTGCCCCCTTTTTTTATTTTTACATATATGTACGTCTACATAGACATATTGCACTCACGTTATCTTTTGGTTTTTTTTTTTCACCTGTTTCCTAGTTGCTTTTTGCGCCCTCCCGATCATCGATCGTCGTTCCCCTTTCGAATACAAAGCTCGTAAATCAATATCTCGCCATGGCGCCAAAGCCATTTCGAAGTAGACGATCGATGGCAAGAGCGAAACGGTCGTGAACAGATTTTTCTCTTTTTTCGTGTTTTCTGTGTAAAAGAAAGTTCTTATCGAGCAAGAATGAAAGTTAACGGTGGTCAGAGCAAACCGCGCGCGTACGCTGTTAGATATAAACAGAAACAGGATTATTTCGAGTCAAGCTAAGTAATTTTCCAAATTGTAATTCGTCAAATTCGATTCTTAAGTTTTCACCTATTTACGTTCGAAAATAAACTACGTGTTCAACTGGTCGTTATTAGCGACGCGATAAACAATGAAATATGTCGTATAGTTTTCCACATGGATGTCTACTCGTTGAAAGGAAAGTTTATTCGATTATTGTTAATATTGCCAGTTGTAATTGTCGTAATTCGATAGCGTATGCACATATTACAGTACATTTGGAAATTATTTCCTTATTTTATTATTTCTTACGTAATACTTGATCGCTGACTCAAATAATCCTACTACAGTCTTATTCGAACGATCTTCTCGTTTCTCGTATATTTACTGAATCTAAACTATCCGATACTATCTTATTCCCTCGTTATTATGTAAAAGACCATTGTTTCGTAATGTACAACAAGTTAGATTATTCTGTGCAAAGTTCAAGATTAAATTTTCACATGTCGAAGCTTAGCTGACTCGAATAACCCTTCCGTACTGTATACACTGTATTCGATTTGGCTCGCGGATGCGCGGTAGCTTGCACGGTATTGAAATTACATCGGTGTTGGTTCGATCAATTATACGAACATTATGGGGGATCTCTACTTGTTGCGAGTCCACGTTCGAAGCGTGACTCATGACTGGAGCAACGTACGGGCGATCGCGTGCCTCCTTTCATTAAACCGACTATTTCCAGTCGCCGTGTAAAAATAGACGTTTCAAGATTTTTCTCTGTAGTCGGACCGCGTTGTTCGATTCGATTCGTTTGGCCGTTCTCTCTGGATTTCGCGAGCGAAACGAAACGTTCCGCGCGTGAAGCGGAACCGAGCTGAGCGTATATTCGCGCGCGGTTACGCAAACTTTCCATTATCCGTTTGGTTCGATGCGAAATATCCCGAAATCGATTTCGAAACACGTTCGTGTTAATCTCGACCGACTGGAATTCGCCGTTAGTTCGCCAGCTGGTCGAGGAATCGAGCTTCCATTAAACGACACCACGTGCACCACGTCCGCGACACGCGGATCAATCGATTCCCTCGACCATTCAATCTACCTCTCCCCTCTCTCTCTTCTTTTTCTCGTTTTTTTCCTTTTTTTCTTTCTTTGATACGATGTTTCTGCACGATAACGCATGACAACTTTTACTTAACAGTAGTTGGATAGCATAATGTGAGAAATAATAGTAGCTGTATAATTCCACGAGGAAACTTTTTGATGGAATTATCGAAGCATGAATAGTTGGGTCGATATGCCGAAGCGACAGTTCGAGGTGCATGCGTGGTTTTGCCTTAGTCCTTAGAAGGTAACGAACTGCTAATTTGAATGTTAAGAGCGTAGAGTTCAGGTGTTTGTTCCTTTTTCATCGCGTTTTCGTGATCTAGATGCGAGGTAGCTAACGCGAAGGTCTGTCGTGATCGGTTGACAACGGTTGACGTAATAATAAACGTTACAAAGCCGCGAAATTTTACCTTTATCCATCGACACGCTAAAATATCTTCTCACGTTTCTCTACTTTTCAATGAAAACGATCTAAATAATAACACGAACGTTGTAGCATTGAAATACTTTTAAATAATATCCTACGTATAGTTAGGTATATTATTTGCCGTTGAAGCATCGTTCGATATAGCCTATCGTCGTGATATCGCGTTATCAGCCGATCAGTTTGATTTAGGCGATCGAGAATAAAAGATTCAAACGACGATCGATTAAAACTTTGAACGTTCGCTATCAATGAGTGCGAATTTCAAGTTGAAATCGAAACGATATTGAATCGCGACAGCATCCGATAATATTGCGCAACAGTTACGTCGAGACAAAGTCATAATAAAATTATCTTGCAACTTTAAGGATACCAGTTAAAACAGCAGCGTGTTGGACTTTTGCATATCATTATACAATGGAGGAAATGGCTATTCGGTGTTTCGCGCAAACATATAATTACGTTATATTCGAAGACATTCGCAAATTAGATTGTCATGCAAATTATAGTATCAATGAGCCGCAAATCGCGTCTCGACCATTGCGTAACGTAACCACGTCCAGGATACGCGTTATTATTGCGTCTCCAAATGAATTAATCGCACACTCGAGCGTAACAGATTTCGTGGTAATACATTTTTTTTCACTATTGGGCGAATGACTAAAACGCGTGTTCCCTCGGCCGATTTTTATATTTTTTAAGTTTTCCGTACACTCGCTGAATATATTTCAGCTTAACAACGATTTACATTGCGTTCCTTTTTGTAATTAATTGAATTATAAGTTTGTTCGTTCTCTTCGAACGAAACGTACATACTCGTTTTAGACAAATTATTGTTCGGTATAGGTACACGAATTATATCAATTTTGGTTACATACACGATGTGTGTTTTCTTAGGTTTTTACTTTTTTTTTTCCTTTTTTTCTTTCTTTCGTTGTTTATCATCATCGAATATCCATTCGCGTAATCGTTTCCCAGTCTATCCGTAATTTTTCTGTCGTTGCCTACAGAAAAAAAGATCGTTCCGTCGTCCCGGGATGTAATCTTCTTTCCTTGACCTTAGACAATGAACCATACCTGAAAATCAAAGGAGTTCGTTGAATTAGAACTGCAACGACTTAAATGTCATCTCTGCCTCGGTAACTGTCCGCACGTTGTCACATTTTCTGTACGTTCGTGTGTCTAAAATTAGACTGCAAATTTTTATGAGAACGAAGATGCATAAATGTACGTAATGTGGAAAAATATCTAAAGCGGAACACGCTTTGTTTATTTAGTTCGTATATATACGAGACAAGTGTTATTAGCGTGCAGAGATTTTTGCAAATAGCATGCCGTTGTTAGCTAAAAATAGAAAGTATGTCGCTTGTAGCATTGAACAAAATTTTGCAACAGCATTTCCAAAAGAGATTGTTATCGATCCGGCGAAGAAGTCGAGTGAGTTGCACTTGGAATTCGCTACGTTGCATAGGCAATTTACAGGGTCAGAGAAACAGAGAAATAGCTCGTAGTATAACAAAATGAATAGAAAGACTGAAACTATCCAAAACGATCTCGTAGAAGTGTAAAAACTAATTCTCTCAAGCAATCGTGGACAATGTAAATCTGTATTGATCAATTTCAAAAAGGAAGGGCACATCACATACAGTTCTTCGAGTTTCAAGCGCGTTCAATTTGAGCGCAATCATTATGCGTGTGTGTGTGTGTAACAGTGAGTGTGTTTGACAGTCACAGAATTGCGATCGTAACGTCGATGCCGTATTCTGTGTCCTGATTTACAAATAGCAAGTGCCAAAGATCTATAAGATTTAATAGCGTTATAATATTCGGTGCGTTGTATCATTTAGCACGTGAAAGATCCCATTTCTTTGCTTGCGTTGAGAAAAATTTGAATTTGCACAAATATCCGCACTCTAATTATACGTTGTTTTAGATGCTGATTGCATGGAAGTGCATGTTAATTATGACTAGACGTAGAAATGGTATTTCTATGTTTCGAATCGATCGATATAATTGCCTTTGAATGTGACTCTTACTTTCACTCGATATTATCTGTCTGCTATCGTAAAAAAAAGTAAGGAATGTATCAGACTATGTGAAATGCACTTACGTCCGGTGCTTCCGCCATGGCGCATTTGGCGAGGTTATATATCTTGTCGCACTTATCAGAGCCCGCTATAAGAACCATAATGAAAGTTAGATGGCTGTAAAATTGAACATGTATAAATTTTCTATTTCGACAAACATGAATTTTCTATCGCGAAATTTAAACCTGAACTTTTCATTTTTAAGCTTCAAGATCGAATATACTATGTTACTCGAAATTTGAATGTTCAGCCGTGAAATTTAATGTTTGAAAGAGGACGTAAAATGATTTGAAACTTTAAGTATAACAGAAGTAGTCACATACTTGCTGGAGTACATTTGGACATAACCGACTCTGCTCTTGCCTGCATTTGATCTGGCAGCAGACCTAACAACATATCCGCGTCTATGTCGCCTTCGTCGTCGGCCTAAACGAAAAGATTCTTTGACTAATCGTCGCCTTCGTTTAATTCACTAGCTGCCATGGTTCTCGTTTGACGATTATACAAAAAATCTATATAATAATGATCCCAAAATTAGGATTTAGAAAATAAATATATATACAGGTTAGTTGGTAACTGGTGGTACAAGCGGAAAGGGAGTGATTCTACGCGAAAAAAGAAGTCGAAAATATAGAATAAAAATTTTTCGTTTGAGGCTTTGTTTCCGAGAAAATCGACTTTGAATTTTCGCTCGGTACGCGTGCGGTACGTTATAAATGATCTCACTGTAGATCGTTGTCTCGACGGAAAGATTTAAAATAAAAAAAAATTTTTTTTAAATTGTTATTCTATATTTTCGACTTCTTTTTTCGCGTAGAATCACCCCCTTTCCGCTTGTACCACCAGTTACCAACCACCCTGTATATAATATTCGATAATTTAAAGAAAACATTCGATAAAACGCGTTAAAGACCAATTAATATCTATAGAATTAATATAATTTCAAGAAAAACGAAATTGGCAGCTAATGGGTTTGTGGTTGTTAGTTGAACTTACCAAGCTGAACGCTTCGAGCAAGCAAAACATGTAACAAGTGATCGACGTATCGTCTTTTAGTACTCCCTTGTCCACCTCGTCGATTTGCGCTGTGTTACGAATCGATTAGTTAGTTTTAATTTACTCGTACAAATTTTCAAATTCTCAACCTGTTGGTTAATCGTCTTCGAATTTGTTGCGAGTTATGGTGATTGTGGTACTAACCTTGCGTCGTGCCATGCTCGCTCATGCACCGAGCCTTGTCCTCTGCCACCATGTCGAATATCTCAGGTGGTAGCCAGTCCGGCTATAAACAAGTCGAAATGATCATACGTGAGTGCCTTTTCCTCTCTTAATGATTTTATCGAGCACGTCTTCTCTTTCTTTCTATCTTTTTAACGACCTCATTGTATATCCACGATTCGTCACGACAAGAAAATTCATCGAGAATTCGACATGGGTGACATTATCGATGAAGGGAAGAATTTAACGATGTCCAAGTTCCATCATAGTATAACACTGTATAGTACTTAACGCGCACTGCTTGAACGATTTGCTTTGAGATCGTTGCCATTAGCATAAATTACACGAATAGTTGGCAGGAATTTATAATTCAATAGATTCAGATAAATGGAATACTTGAAATGATATCGGAATCGATTTTACCCAGTTGAAACCCGATTTCAGACACGAGGCTGGTCCATTCCGAGTAAAATCGTCTAAATTCCTTATTACTGTATTTCCTCTTCTTTACGTAACGATACGTTTCCTTATTTATATTAGGTCGTCCGGAAAGTTTCTTTCGTTTTATAAGGAAATAGCGGAGGTACAACATTTTCCGTTTTATATTATTTTATCGAATTACGTATGATCCATTTTGTTCTATCAAAATAAAGATCACAACGCTCGACAGATTATGTTTCATGTTTGTATAAAGATGCGTCGTTGTAAAAGACGTGTCTGTAAAAGAAAGACACTTTTCGGACAACCCTATATATATATATGAAATTAAATTTCTCTACGAGAGTAAGATAAAGAAAACAATAAAGAGAATAATGGAGGAAAAAGATGAACGAACGTCTAAGCAATAACGCAATTAATACGATAGAAACTTTCTACGCTCCAATTAGGCTTTCTGTTCGATCTCGAGTTCACTTGCCCCGTTATCGATTAGCCGGCCATACGGGTTGTTCGTATTGTTATTATTTGCGCGCGTTGACTCGTTTATATCTCTAATAACTTTGTCCCTGACGAATCGATCAGATCAAATGCTAGAGTTCCTTTGGTCCTCTTCGTCTCGTCTCTCATCCCCTCACGACAAAAGTAAGCCCTTCCTTGAAAGCTTACCACGGCGTTCACGAAAATCGTCTGCAAGCACACGAGGCCAAGATACAGCAACGCTTGTTTGCCACCCATGATATACGCAGTCGAATAGCACACGTTATAATCCTGACACTGTTTGTCACACTTTTGCGAGTATTGTATGAAGCGATGTTACCTGTCGCGGCGTTTTTATAACGCCTCACTTAGGAAGAACGTGCGGGGTGCACGGGATGTGGGCGTGTGCAAGAGGAGGGTTACAAAGCATGTATCTATCGTTCGTTGATTGAAGCCTCTTTGTCATTCGGTTGTTGGCTGAGACACGGATAATTTTCGGCCGCGTAACGGAAGTGCGCTTTGGATTACGTACAAAGTCGCGATCGTGATCTTGAGCGCTTCCTGTGTCCTGTTTCCTTTTGTGAATGAATAGAAAAGTGGTTGGTTTCTTCCTTTTTTCCAGTGAATTTTATTCAAGCGTGTAAAGCTACCTTGAGATTAGCCGAGTTTTTGAAAGCCAGGCGATTCAAATTCGAGTAATTCGAAAGTTGTCGATTAGCGTGAAATTGTTAGTTATTCGACTCGAAACATCCTTTCGAGTTTCTTCTATTATCCTCGCTGGTTAATTGATTTCTAGTAATTTGATATATTTCATTAACGTGGACCTGTCACTTTAGCTGACTTCAAATATCCTTTGCAACTTCCTAACGAAGTTAAAGTTCTCTCAATTATTTTTCGATCTAGAAAGAAAAATAGCCATTGCTAGGTAACGTAATGTTACTTCTGTCCGATTCTCCACTCGATGTTATCGCTTCCTTAAACCAGCTTCACTGTTTTTCAACTTTGTATTCGCTCATAATTGACGTTTCGTACAGGTACGCTGGAACTACCAAAATTCGAGTAACTCTACTAACGTGGACGACGAGAGTTAAGCTAACAATACTTTCATTCGAGAACGTTATGGTTCATGATACATCGATCATCTATTCGATCGTTTTAGGGACGCCGTTTTTACATGGAACATCATTTTTTCTATCGATGAACACACAGGCGTCCATTGGTCAGCGTGGCTAATGGTAAATGAGTTAGCAATCTGTAGTCTGTTGTGGCTGCTGAAATTACAGCGTTGTCCATGTTTCCTCTAATGACTCGTTGGACGACTCCGGCGGGCTAATTTTTTATAATTAAAATGTGAAATCGTTTGTTACAGAGATTTACAAATAATTGTATCGAATTACTCGGCCGACGATACGTTCCGTAATGCACAATATGTAATATACACATAATACTTGTGTAAATTTTCAAATTTTAATGATCGAAATCCAGTTGGCCTTTCAACAACGCAGATCATTTTCTCGGAAACGTCGGATTGGCTATCTATTTATTTCGAGTCGCTTGAACACAGTTCTGTAAAGAAGGCACAGCGCATTAAACTTTAAAATCAGTTTCGTCGTAAACAAGTACGCTTATCATTCAGGTAATTATGAACTTATTAAAATGCAGCGTTACGTAATATGCGACATCGAACGTGGACGGTTAGATAAAACTTCCTTTTCTCTGTCTTATTTTATTGTAAAAACACATTAATAATATATGTATATATATATATGACATGCAAAAGTATATGACATACAATAGGCTATCGTAATCAAACTTCTTGAGAAGTTAAAAATTGTACATGATTAATCCGCGAATTTTTACGCTGTTCGAGTGTCTGTCGTACGTTCTCCCATAATTCGTTTCTAGAATTTAATATCTGTAAAATTAACCTACGTTAGGAGAGGCATCGTGATTGCGACACACTTCGAATTTAATTACCGTTTCGATCGAGCTCGAAGAACGATGTTCCGGCCCTCTTGTCGCGTCTCTTTTATCAATTTCACGGTCCGTCGGAAGTCTCGACTCTCGGAGAAATTCGTCGAGTGGCACGAGCAGTTGGAAAATTCCTCGTTAGAACCGTTTCTATGCGAACGACGCGACGCTTGGACGAGCCGAAAATCTTGTTTACCAGCTTTCGTAACTCGCTACCGGCTTGTAATTTGCCATCGAATCGCGATCGATCGCTGCTACCCGTGTGTATGCTAGAGCTTACAATATATCACTTATTCAGTGAGAACTAGCAAGGTCCGGCGATGTAACTTTGCTGAAATGCGGAACAGTATCGACATAGAGTAAGGAACGAAACGATCGACGGATATCCTTGTGTAGGGTCGGTTGAAACAAAGCTAGAAAATCAATAGTATTCTGGTAAACTAATTTTGATAAACGTTAAAAATCTTTTCCGTATTTATGACTTGTGTGCCAGTCTTCCGTCAAGTATCTACGCGAATTACCTTACATTTTTCGATAATGTTCTACGCGTTATTCCACTAATTAGCCTTCAACGTACCAATCAGCTTAATCAGAACTGCGAAGCAAATTTTTATTTTGAACAAAATTCCGACAGAAAAATAACGATCGGTCGTACCGATGGAAAATTATATAATTCCTTATGTCACCGAGAAAAATTCGTGTCTTTATTTTCGTCGCGACCATCGTACGATCATTACGGTTGCTTGATACCTTGCGATCGCGAACACTGTAATTCGTCACGATGTTTCCTTCGGTTGCGGAGAAGCCGCTATTTTCAACTTTAACGAAATTATACGTAACGAAGCCCGAGCATCCTCTGTCACGTATATACGCGTATTAGTCGGTTTAGCAAAGGGTGGAGCGTGCGTTCTCGCGTCGATGGATCCTCCGGTCGCGATAATTGCATTTTTCATTTATCCTCGCGAATGGAACCGAGCACGGAGAAGAAAAAGGGACGAGCGAAAAGGGGGATGAACGGGCCGTCGCGTGTTATCGAGCGTAGTAAGCTCGTTTGGTCAGAACCGCGCAAAGGGGGAACATACCCTGCCATCCATTTTTCATCGATGATCCTCTCGCTGCTCAATTAAATTTCGAGCCAGATCGCTTGTCAAAATGTCACATTTAACGATCAGATGCGATCGATATACAGAGCCGTCCGTAAATATTAGGACGATTACAGAAAGTTAGATTAATCTGAGAAACGATTAGGAACTTGTTAAAATAAAACTTTTTAACGATTCTTATTCGGCTTGGAACTTATGGAAGATGCACGCTTGTAGACACATTTTACGAAAATATTACGTGCTATTCAATTTATTATTTTAATCCCAAATTTCAATCAAGATTTTCTGTATTTTTAATTCATATTCACCACGTTCTTGTTCCGACTCTTACGAATAGTTTCCACAAATTTTTGCCTCGTTACCTTGCAAGAATGTAAAATAGCAATCGGCTAATAAACGTTTGTCTAATAATTTGAAGCAATTGTCGTGTCTTATATGCAGCTGAAAAGTGTTGTAATATTTACGAGTGGAAGTACGCCGCGTGCAGCCAAAGAACACGTGTTTGTTTCCTTCTCGGTTTCCTGCTGCATCGTTAGCGAAAACGAATGGCAGAAATAGATAGAAGAATGGAACGTTGACCGACTCATTGACTGCTACGATTTTCACGCAACACTCGCCGCTGATCAATCGCCTTTAACGAGCTCGCGCGAATCTGCGCGCATGGCCGTTAATTAACCGTGCCTGCCGAATTCGACTCCGTGGTTCTGGTCAAAGCGAAGTTATTCTGCTTTCATGACCGCGTGAAACCTTATTACTTAAAATATCTATCGCTAACAATGAATTCAAAAACATATATTGACCGGCGAACAATATTCGCCAGATGCCTATGAACAGTGATAGGTCTATTCTTGTTCAGTAACAAGTATACTTTTGTTTCCGACATTCTTTCGTAAGGGTAAAACTTATTAACTCATTGAGGATCAAGCAGTGGAATAATACGTAAAGTTACGTAAACGCAACATCATTGTCATAAAACGTAAATAAGTTACTTTATTAACTTACCTATACAAAATATATTAGAAGCCCGTTACACGAATCGTAGCTACAGGAGAAACTGTACGACGTAAGAAAAATATTTTACTATAGCGATATAAAATACTCGAATTTCCTCGATGGTAACATTGTAGGATGATAGAAGAAACAACAACGAACAAAATAATGAGCAAATTCTCGAAATATCTCTCCATAATTACAACGTGCATTCTGTAAGATTCGATAATACAAATTGGCCAAATAGAAACTACAGATGAAACGTTGAGTTAACGTATCTCTGGTCCTTAATAGCTTAACTCAGTCTCAATCCTCGCTACTCCAATCACCGACGTTTAGAAACTTAATAAGACGAATCAACCATTGAACCGATCTAAACTTTCCTCTTTCTGCTATGAACTCCGTTTTCATCTCTTACGCCAACCATGGACGAAACTTCCGTGATGCTCGTTCAAAGTATAAAAGTATAAATTCGCCTTAACAAACCCTCGTCTCCCCCTCCCCCTCCTTATTCATGAAATCATCTGAAACAGCTCCAAAGCTCTACGATATCCTGCACAAAGAATGCGTGCAAAAGATTCAGCGATGAGCTGGACGTGATATCTCCTTTAGAGGAAGGAAAGAGGAGGAGGTGGGGTACGTGTAACGAGTCGCTTGGTGGTTGTCAGGAAGGAGGATGAAAGGATTGGAAAGGAAGGAGGCGAATGTGCCCGGGCGCATCGGTCTCGAAGCCAAGGTCGGGTTTCGATCGCGCGAAGAAACGCACCCCCGGGGGATATCGGGGTCAAGAGAGCACTCGGTTTCTTAGCACCAGTCGATTCTAGGCCGGTGGTGCCAAACGTTCGCCCCAGTCCGCGGCCGGCTCGATTACAGCCGAATGTTCGAACCTTCCTCCTTTGCTGCCGGAATCGATCGAATTTCAGCGGATTTCTGCTAGCCGCGCACGTGCAGTGGCCCACCTGCCGCGCGCCCGAGTTTACGTTGCCGTGCAAACTCGGCTTAACCTCTTGGACCCGAGCTAGAGTGCTGCCGAACATTGATACCGTTGCTCCAGATACAACTCTGCTCGCTTTTCCCTTCGCCCTCCTTGCCGCACAACTCTCTCACCCTCTCGATCTTTCTCTATCCTCCTGTTCTTTCGCCACTCGTCCAATAACCGTTCTATTTTAACGCCGAGAAAACTATTCGGTTTCGTTTCTTGATTAAGTTGACGGACAGGCGAACACCGCTTTATTTGCTTAATTTCATTTGCTTATTTATTTATCCATTTGTGGGATAAATCCTGTGAATAATACAAAGGATGACATGTAGGAGAAAGATTTATAAATGAAGAACAAATTGGTGTATCTCGTGAAGAGCAGCTCAGTTTCTTTATTCAGTCGATAGAGGCACGAAAAATCAGCAGGTTAATTTTATTAGTTATTTATTTAAAGGGCAGATATCCTTCTGTTTTCTATACGTTTCTGTTCGCGTCAGAAAACGATTACCTAACGGTTACGGTTCGCGTAGCTATGCAAGATGGAAAGTGAAAGATAAAGGGAGGAACTGAAGGAAGGATTTTAGAATATAAATATGTTTCAATGATAAATCCCATGAAAATAAGGATAGTTTTCGCGATTGGACGAATGTACATGACATTTCGGTTATTTTAACCTGGGTTACATAATTGTGATTAGCCTGTCGCGCGAATAATGCCTCCTGTCCATTATCCGGTCGGCTAACTAGACGAACAGTTTCATGCTAAACAGCTAATTTGCCGCGTTAATTTATGCGTGACGATTAAACGGTTCGAATACGAGCGGAATATAGTCGATGTTTGTTCCATCCTGGCCTTTCAACGCTCTCTATCAAGCGTACCTTAACTACATGGCTATTCTTTGATTCAATAACTCTGTAACGCATTAACAAGCTTTACACACATTTATTTACATTTCTCCCGATCGTTAGCTCCGATAGAAAATAACGCAAATGCCACGACCCTTTCGTACAATCCAATAAACAGGCTCACAAAAGTATAACAAAAATTATATTTTCAGATACAGCAGGTCACGAAAATCTACATACACCTACGCTGAATTTCGTGTAATTCAATTTATCAAACGAATCAGAATCGTATTTTATCAGAAAGTTACTTACAGCTGTATATCGATACCGTTATTATCGATGTATTTCCAAAGCAATTTAATAAACGTTTCTGCTAGAGTTTTATACTCAATGTACGATAATGTAGACTTCAATGATCGATTGTAAATACTTTGTAACTTCTATATACGCATTTTCAGATTGCGTTCGAACGATCCTCTCTCGTTAAAATATCAATGAAATTTCAAAATGTTTCGACACGTGCGATATAAGTATTAAAGTTTCCTATGCTAAATGTCCGTGTACTCTCGCGAATTAGTGTGCGGATGTCATGGACGTAGGTAGGTTTGAAAGAAGTTAATGTTCTCTTGTGACGAGCTGGTCGGTGGAACTCGAGTTCGTGGTACGTGCCGCAGGGGTAAGGAACAAAACAAACGGGAACACGTGCTCCTAAGCAGAGTGCACTCGTATACAGAGTATTGATCGCGTTCTGCAGGTACTCGTTTGCTTGTTTCGTTAGCGGCACGTCGATGGCTACTGCCGCCGTGACTGCAGCTGCAGCTGCAACTGCGCCTAGTTCCGCTAACCCCGGCAGCCAGTCACCGCGCCTGGCCTCGCGATCTCCGCAACTACTCTCCCTCCTTTTCGTCTCTGTACTGAATCTCCGAATCCACCCTGTATCGCGTTTTTACAGCTTGGTCACACGAGGGTTGAAACTACCGACGTACTCGTACGAGTGTGTTCAGTTTATCGTTTGTAGTTGCGAAAAGTTGAAATTTACTTGCATTAGATGTACCGTCATAAGTATAATACAGGGCCGAAAAGACGATTAGGCAAGGAAATACGAGTCTGATTGATTATTTATGATATACTCGGCATAATTACGTAGATGGGTATTGACCGAAAATGTCTTGCATTAGTAAAGATGAGTCATTTTTACATGACAACGTCAGTTATTTTTCCCTGTTCGAATTACCGCGTTTGACGTACAACTGAACGTAAATCTGATCGCATTATTAATACAGGATTCTTCTGCAAATTTTTCTTTACAAGAACGTCAATGAATATACGTTTCTGTTATTAATAATTGATAGGAAATACAAACGCGGAGCTTCGAAGAATTCAATGCTGCAAGGAGCCTAGAGGATCCATTTCTTTTCTACGACATAATTTTATCTTCGGACATTTTTCTCAGTCCGCGTTTCCATTATCGCGTTTATCGTAAATCTAAAAGTTGTATCGCATTATTTCTTCTTTACGAAATCTTCCGAAGAAATGAGTTTCTACCATTAATGATCGATAAAAAGTACAAAGTCGTAGCTACGAAAAGATTCGATTCTGAAAAGTTTAAATTCCTTTGCGTGTCGTTTTATGGTATTTATCTATGATAATTTAGTTTTCAATCATTTTTCTCATGCAAATTGTCGCGTTTACTGTAACCGCTTTACATAATCCGTACCTATCAGACACTCGGCGAAGCCACGTGTCGCTGTTCGTCCCTTCCCTCCTGTCTCGACCAGACGATTCAGTAAGCCGACGACTGAAATCGACTGGTCGTTATTTATTCTACAGGTGGCCGTGCACGATGGTTTCGTTCATGCCGGTACGTAAGTGCGTGGAAATATTTCGAGGCTGGAGATTTCAGCCACTCGTCTTCCGATCCATTCGGAAGGGACTATGCCGGAAACGTCGAAGCCATCCGCTCGCGGCAACAACCCTACGGAAAATAACAATTTCCTGATTAGAATTTCGCTCCTCAGCTCCAACGAGTTTCTCCTGCCAGAGAATCTTCCGTTTCCGTTACTTTATATATCATTAGTCGCGGAAATTGATCCTTACTCTGGTTCGATCGAAACTCCCTCGTGAATCCACGGGTCTTCCTCTACGCCTTCTTCTACGGTTTCTGGTCATCAAAACGTGGAAACATCTCCAACGTGCACACTTTTCATTCTCGCTAATTATTGTATAATACATTGGCTCGTGAAAACATTTGCACATCTATGATCACATTTCAAATAATAAATAAAATAATAAATAATTACCCGATTCAAGAACAAAAATTGAAAACCAGATGTAATTTTAAGACGAAGGATAGGAGCATACAAGTTCTCAACATCTACATATATACACGTACGTAATACTTTAATAATTGATAAACTTCGTTATTACAATTGATTCGCACCTCTCACTTGTATTAAAAAGAAGAATATTAAAAGTTTCGAGTGGTTTCAATTTGATGACGAGAAACTATATATCTTTCACGGCTGGTATAGTTATAATATCCTGACTTTTTTCCATCGGTGATCTCTCGAGATTATAAAAGAAGAAGCTTCCAACGGTTTCCACGCAGACATCCCACCGTTGCGATATAATTGGATTTTCCTGATACATAATTCATATCGCGTCTAGACTACGTTCAAACTGCTTCCAATTTTTCGTTGCTTTTTTTCTTCTTTAAAAGATCTCGTTCTTCGGGATTTTGGTATTCGGTCGTATTCGGACTGGCTCAAAGGGACCTCGAGACGATGGAAATTCAGGCGATATTTGCGTTTGATTTATCTGCCATTTCCGTGGATGATTATATCGTAATATCCGGTGTACCGTAGTCTCCACGGGATCTTTGCCTTCTCTCGACGACTTTGATATTCCACGAAATCTCCTAGAATCCCGATTACTGCTTTTTCTGACGCTTAGACGTTTGCGATAAAAAGTCGTGGCTCGAGCAGCCCACGATCGATTTCACGATGATAAAACACGATCGCTCGTTGAAACGTTGTAAGTATACTGCGTTCACACGAACGAAAGCGTCGCTAGAAAGTATAAACGCGACTTATTGTCAGATCTATTAATGGCGTGGCAATCATCGGGTCCATAAATTTTCTTGCTTCTATTCGCGTCTTTCACGAGCACGTTTATGATCAGAGTGCCCCACAAAACGATTGTTTAAGGAGCGGATAATATCCAGCAACCAAGAGAAAATCGGACACGTGGGCGTCGATCAGCGCATTCTCCCCTTTCCTAGCATGCAGTTGTTAAAGGTTACTCGACGTTCTCGCCGAGTTTGTCTCGGTAGACTGTTACCTCTAACGTGAATTAGGTGCCGACTTAATATTCCAATTACTACTCAACGTACAATTTAATTTCAAAATATACAGATACGATTATAAATGCACGAAAGGAATTATCCTGTGTAATACGAATGAAAATATACGCAGCTTGGAAATTATCGTATCATAAGTTCTCTGTCGTTCGATGAAAATTTCCTAACGAACCAAAATTTCTCAACAGCTATCGAAGTTTCATTTCCTTACTTACGTTGCATAAATATTAACTTAGGTGCATAAATATTTTATTCTACATTGAAAAACAAGCTTCGAACAAAAGAATCTTATTTTATATTTTCGATTTATTTGTACGTATAGAATCATCCCTTGGTCGGTCGACCACTTTACGCGAGACGCTTTGTATATGAGTTTGCACAAAGATTCAGAAAGTCTAGTAGTAACGTAACATTTTTAAAAACGAGATCGGATGTAGCGAGACAGGATACAACGAGCAATGGCGAGTCCTGCGTGCTTTCGTGTTGTACAGCCTTGAATGGCAACGGATGTCCCCTTGTAAGTAGGTCACCGACGTGTCGGGAGACGGTAGACGGTGGTGGGTGTCCCGACGTCGTTGCGTGGGTGGAGCGAAGTCGTTGTGAAAGGACTAGAAGCGAAGTCGAAAGAGAAAGAGAGAGCGAAACAGAAGGGTTGAAGGAGTGGCAAGGGGAAGCTTGCCGCTCCTCACTGATCGGTTCCCGACCTCTCCAACGTCTTCCGCGTTTCTCGCCATTCATACTTGTCCCGCGTGTCCTCGTCCTACCTACAACCCCGAGAATACGGTTCGTGCACCTCGTCCCCCGAGTCCCGTACGATAAATCGTTCTCGTTTGGGAAATTAGATCTTCTTAAGCAAATGCTAGTAAGCGTTGTAAAGTGAAAAATTGCACACGATAGCACAAACATTACTTATACACGGCGTAGGTGGAAGTATCGATCGTTTGTAGCTTCGGATGGAATTTCGTGGAAGTTCGTAAACGTTGTTTCTTCGGTTCTGTTTCAGTAAATGGCTGCCGTTTGGAAAATTAAAGTTTGTTAAATAAATTTTAAGCGAAAAATTCCACGACAGTCTGAAAATCGGTTATATACGACGTAGGTGGAAGTATCGATCGGTTCTAGCCTCGAGTGGAAATTCGTGGAAATTCCTACGCTTCGTTTTTTCGGATCTCGTTCAGTAAATGACTCTAGTTCAGGAAATTAAAGTTTGTTAAACAAATTTTAAATGAAAAAGTACGCGATAGCTTGAAAATTGGTTATATACCGCGTAGAAATGGATGTATCGATCGGTTTTAGCTTCGAATACAAATTTCGTGGAAATCCGTGCACATTGTTTCTTCGAATATCGTTCGGTAAATGGCTGCCGTTTAGGAAATTAGAGTTTTTTTTTCAATAAATGTTAACAGAGGAATTATTATATACGACGCAGATGAAAGCATCGATCGTTTTTAGGGTCGAATGAAAATTCATGGAAGCTTATAGTGTCTTTAACCCTCGGCTAACGCAGGCTAGATCGTTATCATCGGCAATGTCGAATATCTTATTTTCTAACGAAGAATATTCTATTTATGGCTTTATATGTAAATTTTTAAGCGTGATAATTACATTTACTTGTGAAATAAAATCGTTCATACAGTTGTTGAATAATAATACGAAATCTAACAAGCGCCTTTGTATGCATCAAGAACGATCTTCCTCGATTTGTGGGCTAAAAACATACAGTCGACAACAATTTCGATTGATACCCTTTTTATTTATGGTTTTTGCGAACGTTAAGTAACATCCGCGAATAATGGCGAAGGTTGTTTTCCCCCTGGGAAAGTTGTACGCCACTGGCCTGCGCGCAAGTGACTGTAGCTGATCCTATAATTTCTCATTCCACTGCACCGTTGCCGACTCATCGAACGGTCGATGTGCATAAGGGGTCAGAAGAGGATAAAATTACAAAGTGGAAAGTGTCATCGGCGTTCGATCGGCCCCGTTGTCCTTGAATATCATCTGTAAAAGTCGAAGGACACGGGTCTACTGAATATCTAACATCATTAAAATGCCTTTAAACGCGGTCGTCTTCTTTTCAAAACTTTTTAACATTAACCTTACCGGGCCCGGTCAAATGACCGGTCTCGAAATTTAATTTAAGATTGTCTAACTTTATGTAGATTCTTCTATTAATAAAAATTGGGAAATCGATCGATCAGATAATATAAGAATTTACGTAAAGTTAGACGAACGAAAGAAACAACAATGAACGTACAATGATAATTATATTTTGAAACTGGTTGTTTAACGAGGCATGGTAAGATTAGCGTTAAACCACCGACTCGATCAGTCGAGCCGTGTTTACTGCGATATTCAACCCACGTGTTTCGTACCTCTATCTCCATCACATTTAATCGCATCGTTAATTGAATTTTATTTCGATTAAATAACTCTGAAAACTGCAAATTTCAGTCTTTACGAACAACGACTAATATCACGATAATTTCTTTCCATCTCGGTAAATTATTTAGAAAAATCTCTTCAAATTCTTTGCGCGATGCGTTACTTTAACATTTCTAATTCTGGCGATTGTTCGTAACAAAGTTTAAAATTTTAAAATTGACTTTCGAAATAAGAGGAGGTTTGTCGGTTCACGATTCGTCGCCAATTCTGCTTCAACCTTTTCTCTCGCAATTCGTTACGGTCTTAAAGAGCGAAGCACATGCCTGTCGACACATGGGCGACCTTTGGAAGCAACTTTTTCTGTGCGGTCATCGAAGACGAACTTACAGATGTTCGTCTGCTGCACGAAATTCGTTACAAAAGACGCGTAGCATAGATAACATCTTGCGTTGCAAAAGCGGCGAGTGTCTGTAACCTTTCGCGTGTCCTTGATTCCGGGATCACGCCGGTGCGGTGGTTCCATGTACCGAAAAACGAACCAAGCACCACCTTGCTCGCTCGTCGGCTCATTCACACGAACGTCGATCGATCGACGCGGATTATGCAATGGAGACAAACACGCCACTATTTTTACGGATCGCGTGCACCGGTGGTTCGCTAACAGGTGTATAATCGAACGAAGGGAATCACGATGTCTGTGGAAGAAAGCAACGCGATCGAACCAGCCTGGTCCTTTCGTTTTTGTACTCTACGAAGAACAACGTTGCTCTGAAATTTCATGGAAAATGGAATTCAGCGTTCGCGTGTGTAGAGATCAAACATTTTTCCAATTAAAAGTAGGAACGTCGAGAATGATAGTGCGCTTCGGGTGAAATTCGACCGGCAATTTGCAAAGAGTGGGAGTTGCTTTGAAAATGAGACAGCGGTAAGATAGAATTTCGCGTTAACCGGAGGAAAGATGGGGAATGAAATACGGTGGAGAGAGCACGGTCAAAATGGATCCTGATTGCGATAGCATACTCGGTGCCGGGTAAATTACGGTTAAATATACGGGCGTCTGGGTGAATTGCGAGCGAAATTTGCGGAGAAGCGGTCTCTTATCAGAATCACGAAGGAAGGAAACAGCTCGTTGAATTAATTCTCGCTTCTCTCTTCACGATTCTACATTATTTCCAAAATATCACGTTCTTTCTTTCGTCAGATATATATCGCGACGCGTCTATTATTCGACGAAATACAATTCGGCCATGTTGCAAAGAAAACAAATTCATGAATAATCGAATCGATGTTTCTGACGAGAGAATCTATTTCGCGTTTTTCCGTGAAAATGAATCACACGCTGGTTTCTCTTTCTTTTTTTTCCTTCGGATTATTCCCAGCGTATGAAACGCAAGAGCGCGCCAGCGACCATTTCATTGAGAACTTTCTCAATGTCAGGTTCGCGACACGAGCCGACGAGACGCATCGACGAATCTGTGTAGGTACGTGTCACGACACGAATCACCTTCAGTTAGCGCCGCTGTCAATTAAGAATGTCTGTTTTCGCAGCGACGCATTCCTCGTGGTAAAAATACATTTACATACTTGTCGTCCGTCTGTCTTCTCTGTTCCTTTTGCTTACTGTATATGTACTTCTTCGAAAATGCCGAGGTTGATGCTATTTTTAGAAGCATCGATACGTTTAAAGGGTATCACAGGTTGCGTTTAACGCGACGCTCGTAATTAAGACGTCGACGTACAGATTCTTAGCGTGGTATCTTTCTTAGTATCCGCAGGGTTGGAAAATAGGAGTATGAAGCAGTTTCCGTATCCAAGTAAAAGTACGATTAACATACGGTGGGGGAATTTTTATGGGAAATTTAAATGCGTAAACACGCGTAAAATACACGTAATACGCAAAAATATATGGAACATTCGAATATTCTGTAATAGTATACTCATTTCTCAGCGAACCAGATTATTTTCATAGTATGAAATTGTTGCATTTATACGAAGAATACTATATACGAAGGAGACAAAATTGAACGCATTTCGATTTAATTAATTAGCATGTAAACGATGTAATAAATAGAATGGTGTGCTAAAATCACGTTATTGTCTCTACGTTACAATCGTTCGGTAATTAAAAAGATCAAAGGATAGAAAGTAGGAAAGCAACGTTTGTGCAATCGACACACGTAACGGCAATTTATGTCTATGTATCTGGACGGGACTCTGTATACGTGTGTACCGTTGCGCAAGTCGACGCGGATAGAATATTTTTCGTTGTTACTCGCCGGAAACACGCTATTCTATCTAACGAGCGACTTTAATTGCCACCACCGATCTTGCTCTTCGCGCGATACAAAAGGGCGGTAGAAGTTTATGTACGCGTTCTTTTCTCAAAACGTGCTTCGATAAAACGAAGAATAGGCTGCTCGGAAGAATCAACCGCCAGGATTTCCGATTCTCAATCAGACGGAAGCGGAATAACCTTTCTTGAATGCAACGGAAGCTCACGCGCGGGGACGCGTGATTGTATTTAAATGGCCACGCGCTAAAAATCGGTGTCGTTCAATGCCACGTGCCGGTAATTCGGATACGTCGTTTCTTCCTTTCTTCTTCTTCTTCTTCCTTCTTCACGATTCAACGGCTTTCGTTCGTACGAAGCTACTGGGCTGGCAACTAAGTGATTGCGGATTTTGTCATTAGATGGTATTGACAAAATTTGCAATCACTTAGTTGTCAATCCAATAGAACAACATTCGTCTCGTAGAATTTCATAGTTCGTAATACGACGATGCAAGGTTATTTTCGGGCGTCTTTGTTTTGCTTCTTTTGCCCTCTCTTTCGACTGTAATTAATCCATTCATCGTGTTTGAATAAAAGGTGTCGTATATGGATACTTCGGTCGATCTATAGCAACGTTATGTACACGTTGTACGTAGTTATACGAATCGACAAGAGACTAATGCAATAAGTAAAAGTAGTATTTGCCGTGATCGTATAAAATGAGCGAATAATAAAATTTCAATCCACGTATCTAGCAGTAGTTTGAAATATGAATACTGTTTGAATCGATTGTGCAATGTAAGTTTAGAGAAACTTGTCTTATCTGATCTGTATCTTAAATACTACGTATAATGGTTTGAGTATAGATGCTTATCTTACTCAGAATGTTTCCCGATTAAAAATATCGAGGTGGAGTGCGCGGAGATGGAACTGAATGGAATCTTTTATGGTAATTCGTCGACTGACTTTAACTACTTGAAGAAACAGCTAATTTTTATTCAGGAGACTCGATCGTTTGTTTATTAACACACCTCGTTTAATTGTTGCGACTTGACGCTTCTTAGTAAATTATCGTAGATCGAGATGTATTATCGTTTGTCTTGTTATGTTTATCCTCAGTTATATTTAACGACCGCCTCTATCGCCTTCGATTACTCGAACAAGAAACTTTGTAAAGCGATCTTCGAATCCAAGTTCTTCTTTCGAAGGATAACATATCCATAATTCTTCACGCGGTTGTTTTTATGCTGGTGATTCGTGAAAGTTTGAATGCTTATAGAAACCTTTTTGCGTATATCCTACGAGATATCTCGAAATTTCATTCGTAGTGTCATCATATATATAAATTGGCGAAGTTTGGAACAAATTCGAAAATGCACATAGAAGATCGCAAGATATAAGATCATTTAATGTAACTGGGTATACCATACTTGCCAGAAACCACGAAAGTATTTGCAATCAATTATCTATTGTTATTAATTATGATTGTTATCATATTAATAAGCCTGGATAATTCAACAGTTCCGTCTTTGTCATTTATTACATGTTTCAGCTGTTCACGATGTATACTACCTTTTTTTTTTTACTGAATATTTGTTCGCAGTTTCGCAGAAACTATCTCGTGCTTTCCGTATATTCGTCTTGAAATCGATTTCAAGTTTTATCAATACGGCCGTGACAGTTGTATATCGTTATGCAAATGAAATTTCAAAATGTTGTATATAAAAAATATCTTTCTATGCCAAGTGTTACGGTAAATGATATTTCCGATTTTTACGTTCGGAAATGTAGTTGTACATTTGGCGTTGATTTTCCTCGAGATCGGCACACGAAGATATCAGAGCAAAGTCCACTTAAAAGTGTGCCGTAAAATGCAAAACGAGGAATAGCGTAGCGCGATCGTATCGCGTTCGAACGGCTCTGATCGAGAGAATTTCCGGAATGAAGACGATAAAAAGGGTTCGATCGGGGAAACTAACAGAACACCGAGGAATATTTTCACGTTCGTATCGCTGTAACCACGGAGGATGCGTCGAGTCTTGAAATACGCGCGCGCGTGTGCCGCGCACGCATCGACGAGAGGCGTGTGGTAAAAAAGGCGCCAGCGAGGTTATTCTTGCATCGTCACTGATACATTTTGCATATTATCGTATGCAAATAGCGTTGTATAGCGATCCGACGAGCGAGATTGCCGCGGATGGAAACCTCTTAAAACCTGTATCGAATGAACACGCGTGAGCACACTGAAAATAATTTTCGGCCCAAGTATTCCCAGCTTTACACCGATCATACCGTGGAATTACGTCAGCCATATTCCGTATCGGCCGACGTGGAAATTCGTCGGTTCGGTATGCAAATGCAAAGCGAGAAAGCCACGAAATTAAACGCCTCCTACTTACTGCCTACTAGTCCTCCGATACAGTTCTAAACGATCTTTGCCTCTTTCTTGTCCTTTTTGTATTTAATGACCAACTATCGCCATGTACACGCAAACTCGTGAAAGCATTCGAACGCTTGACGACACGTTTTACGAATATATCGTGCGTGTTGTAGGAAATATTTTAAAATTTACGATACTCGACCGTGTTCGCAACGTTTGAAACAAACGCGAAGATATATACCGATAGAAGCTACGAGATAATTAAGCCAAGTATATATTAGGTTGTTCGAAAAGTGTTTTTCTCTTACAGACACGTCTTTCACAACGACTCATCTTTATACAAACATGAAACCTAATCTGTCGAACGTTGTGATCTTTATTTTGATAGAACAAAATGGATCATACGTAATTCGATAAAATAATATAAAACGGAAAATGTTGTACCTCCGCTATTTCCTTATAAAACGAAAGAAACTTTCCGGACGACCTAATACTTAGCAGAAGTCGTAAGAATATTGAAACAGTTAATCATCGGTTAGAAATAGCGACGAACAAAATATTAAGCGAATGTTTGGAATTCCCTTTCGTGGCTGCCATGTTAGAAACAGAAGCCGATGGGGTCACGGCAAAGCTGACCCTTAATGGATTAATATTAATCATCGAATTACTGAGAATTCTAGATAACTCAGAACGATAAAAACATGTTCAAACAACGTTATGTACAGGATTCTCGTATTCGCCGTATCCCTTGATAGTTTACTTCGCAATCTTGTTTGTGGCTGTACATAGTCCACGGTGTAACGTAATAGAAGCACAAGCTCGCATGGTCGTGGTTCATGCGTACACAAAACGGCTTGTCTCCCTTTTCCTAATTGAAACCTAAATACACTGCCATGTCATCGATAATTAAGTTACGTCAACCGTTACAGTGAAATTTGCGTGTTCACCAGGAACAGGCTGTTTGCCACCCTACCATCGAACGCATGAAATTCGATTAAGAATAATACTTCTACTTTAGCATGTTCTCTCTGATATAGAGGAATATCTATTCTCGAACACGTCTATTCCGAATCGTGCAAAACACGATTATTCACAGACTGGTATTTTGCCACCAATAAACAATTTCTCTCGCGATCGAGTATTCGAACACGATCTCTCCATAATTTTCTAGTAGGCATTTGCATAAGATGCCTCGGTACGGTCGGATAATCTGCAAGAAGGTGAACAAATAGATAAACTATGTAATACAATTTTTTATACGACACGTCGTTGTCGATAACACTGGAAAACAAATCGTCGTATCGTTTTGTTTGAAAGTTTAAAGCTTCGTTTACTACTTACGTGTACGTACAGCGAACTTATCGTGCAGCTGATTATCGACCCTCAAAATATAAAAAATTATACAGAATTAAAATTTTTCAAGATATTGATAAGAAATACGTGATGCTCGCTGCATCGCACAGCCGTTATATATTTCCCAATGTGATCATCGTTCGAAACTGGACTATAACTGCGGCAGGTAATTCAGTGACCTCTTTCACTTACGTCGGAAGACAGCTCTTTCAGTAGCGTCGATGACTTTAGGGAAACAGGTGGCGATGCTATTTATTAGCGCGATACACGCAACGACTAGAATCCGTTGCGTTGCGCGTAACATCGGAAGGTTCGTTCCCGAGTCGGGACACGACCGTTTCACCAGCAAAATCATCCGTGTAACATTTCTCTCGCGTTGTAACTATCTCGCGGCCGTATATTATTCCGTTGGACGTTGTCCAATCGTTGCCGCTAAACAATTTACGGATTATCGCGGCGGCACGCGATCATAGCTCGCGTGAGTTCTCTCGAGTCCAGTCTAGACGTCTAGAAACTGCGATTTGCCAAACGAACGAAACGAAAGGCGATAATGAAGCAGGCGTGCGCGTACGCGACTGTGTCGTACGCGAGGTGTCGTCCGTGAACCGGACCGTGGGAGAACTGTTCCTTGTTTACGGCATAATTCAACAGATATTAGGTAACAGCCGTGTGAACTACGACAGAGCAACACATGGCGCGCAGGGACGGCCGACGAATTTCTTCGCGCCCTCTCCTCAACAGGAAATCGTATGAGACGCGTGGCAGCCGCGCCAACTCGGGAAACATTGCTCTCCACTCTCCACCCGACGAATTACGGGTCAGTTTGTTCCTCTTCGTAGCCGTGCAACCGATGAAATTGTTATTTTTAGCTTGTGCGCCCCGTTATTCTCTCTCTCTCTCTCTTTCTTTCTTTCGTTGGGAACTTCACACTCGGCTCGACGATTATCCTACACCACGATTATTCCGCCTTAAGATCTCTGTTACTATTCCACGAAGTAATTATGCCTCGACAAGCGTGAATCGTGAAATTGCGCCGAACTATTATATTATCGTTCGTAGATCGTTCGTTGGGAACGAATTGAAAAGACTGTTGCAATAAGGAGCTTCACTCGATAATAATTCGAGTAGATCAATTCATAGTCGATTAGAATGAAATTAGATTTTAAAGCTGTCATTGAGTGATATTCGGGGTGGTAAATTGTTGCACTTTTGAGTACGAGATCTGTGTCTTTCTGTTGCTTGCGGTAAATGCGATTTTAAATGCGAGTGTCACAGACGATGGTTCGTGGCAAGCAATGTTTCAATACTTTCGATATTGTGCCTGATATTATGGCGAGAAATAGGAGATGCGATTCATCGTGTTCTTTTCATGTAATTTTCATTCGAATCCTGCGGAAGTCGCGCGCTGATCGATTCCATAAATTAATACACGTGGAAGAACTACGATTGCAAATGTTATTCGTTTCGATTCGCTTTTTCAATTTACGATCATTAACGAAAACTCCTTGTGACAGATAAATTCGCGAAAATTAGATTTCGATTCTGTGACGTTGAATCTGATAACTTCGCGAAAAGTGCAGCTGATTCGAGGATTCGCGAGAGGTTCGATTATAAACCGAGCGAAGAGAACGATACGCGTGATTCGTGAAAGTAGTCGAAAATTTCTATAAATACAAAACGTTATCGGATAAACACCATGAGACGTTTTGAAATTTCATTAGCATTCATTGCAGCTACCTCTTCGTTACCGCAAATCCTTCGATCGCTGTAATCGAAGCGGTGAACGCATGATCGAATCAATTTTTCTCAACGAAACGTACAACCTGGCAAAGTAAAACGAATTACCTTGATTCTGCCGTATCGATGAACAGCACCTGGTAGAAAACGAACTTTAGACCGGATTTCGCCGATTCCCGAGCTCCCCTAACAACCAGAGAATCGTTGCTAATTGTGACGATCGAATGAGTCGACCTAACCCGCGGTTCATACCAGTTCATACTGGTTGACAGCTTATTAATTTCGCTTCGTCTTCGCGGTGGACTGCTAACTCGATTCTTTCATTAAGATCTCTGACTGCAGAAGTACGACGAGCGCGCGCGCGAAAATCGCTGCATTCGTTTCGCGTTTCACGCACAACGTTGCGTTCGATTTAACGTGCTTCTTGTAGCTCGATGGTCTTGCGTGATTCTAGAAAAATCGTGTATTACACATGGTGATTCACGTACAGCGGCCGGCACGATTATTTCTAGAATTTGAGATCACGTAGAAAGAATGCACGGACGAAAAAACTGCTCAAAGTGGGAGGGAGGAGTCCTGTATCGTTTCGCAGATCTGTATCGTAAGAAGTAATCGTTGGCAGGTGTTTTTAATGCAAGTTCAACGACTCGCGTCGCGATAACGTCGGCGAACCTAAATACGCGATAGATATTTCACTTGTAAATTTGTGACAGCGATGTCGTTTCATACAATAGATAAAAGCCGCAGGGGAACAACGCGAGTCATATTTTTCGTATTTTACAGGCAAACGATATTGAATTAAATTTCATACATTGTCGGTTGATTCTCTGTTACTAAAGCTAGTCTTTTATTTTATTTTTATTTTATTTTAAAGGCAATAATATGCCTTTCCACCTGCTCTCACAACCTAAAAAATATCGATTGCCTTAATATTACAATTTTGAAAGATGCTAAAATATCGGATATATCAAAGCATTCTGTTACATCGTTTGTACGTTCCATGCAATTTCCGCAACTATATGTTCGGAGCCCACGCGTTCTCTCCAATTGCAGCTATTTTATATTAAAATATTTCACTTCGGTCATAGATCGGCATTAACATACAAAGATCAACGGAAGATATATACTTATCATATCTTTCCTGCGAGTTTTAATGGCGATGAAAAGCTTATACAAGGCGGGAAATAATAGTGTATTATCTGATGAGGAAAGTTTACAATTTAGTGGAGCGAAGCACTCGGTGAAAACATGACTAGTGACGAAATCCGATCAAACTGTTTTTCCCTTCGATCGCGGTTAATCGACGCCAGCAGACTTTTCGGCACGCGAACACGGCTGCGGTGTTGATCAAATTCGTCCACCGAATCGTAATTCGGCCGGTAATATAAATACACACGGACAGAGGAGGAGCGTAGGTCGGTGTTGGTTGGATGAATGAGCTCTCGCGGGCGTACCTGTTTCGAGCACGTGTCGTCGCAGACAGAGAATCGGTGCCTGTCCTGTCGTTGTGTTTACAGCGTGGCCTGTGAACAGTGCGCGGTGCCGCGGGGGAAAACACTCGAAGCGGCCCGTACACGCTACACACCGTATGTACTCTGTACCGACTAAAAATATATCGTTATGCCATACAATTCTTGCGACGCTAAAATTGGAAAGCCACAGCGCGTCCGATCGGCCAGCGAGCTGGACAAGTTGAATCTCTAAACAGCGTTTTTCGGACTCCATTAATCACAATTTTACGCCTATATGCGGCCAGAGAAATACAACAGGACCATCTGTTACTTATTATACGGATATACAGAGGCTCGCGAGAATATTCGAACAATTGTAGAAATCTTGTAAGAATACGCATATTAGGTATGTACGTTATACGAAACATTTTAAAATTTCATTGGCACCGTTATTATTGGAACTCGACTATCATGAATTTCGTATTATCGTATCGTAAGTTCAACTCTCGTGTGCTAACATGTTTTGTTATGCTGATCTTATAGCTATAGAGGAAGAAGTTTTCCTTATTCCAGAGAATACGCTTTATTCTTCTTTCAGAGGGAAAAATATGAATCGTATTTTAATATAATTTCTATACTCGTTACACCTATAGCATTATTTATTGCGTTATTTTAATACATTTACACATTGTACAAAATAACTTACTTCATTTTTCTTTCACACATTATGTATTTCACTACTCGTTCCTTAACGAATTCACAAACATTTCACTCTCATTGATGTGTTGCAAATGGTATTACACGATGCTAGTAGCCAATTTTTACTCGCGTTATATAAGTATCATTGCACGAGGTCCTATCGTCACCGTTTCGTTTCGTTTCTTAGTTTTCTGTTTCTGCGTTCCCCGGTCTTTTCTCTTCGCGAACGACTAGCCTAAAACCTGCGAAACGAAACAAAACGAAACGGGACGTGCGTGTATATCATTTACTAATAGGTTTTTTCGCCTTTGCCGTTCGAAGAATGCGGTTTCCCTTGAACCTTGCACCGTGATAGCCACGCTCGTCCGCTCGTGTACTGGCTAACGTGTTATAATTAATAATTTGCCTCGAACGTTACGGTTATTTATAACAACACGTAGACCGACAACAAGCACGATCGTTCATGCTTGTTCACCATTGTTTTCCTCGATATGCAGCGTTTTTATTAATTAAGGATTTGCCAAGAGACAACCTCGTTCTACGTTCTCGTATTACGGCGACCGCGTGTCGTTTACGTTCGCGCATACACGCGACATACGCCGGCCGATGACTCGCGGTTATTCGTTCTTACATTGTTCTAAATAACGATGTCGAGTTTCTTGAATACCTGCCGAATTTCATCTAGATTCTAAATTAACGTTAGGTGAATCCGCCTGCCATCAGGCCAATGTTAAGAGCGCAGCTTTCGCGCGATCTGCGAATGAAACGGCCAACACAAAGCTATTAGAAGCGACGCTCGCGGCAATTCCTCGTACACGTTCACGGTCGCTTCGTTTTTATCTTGCTGTGCACTATAAACTTCCTCTCCGTTGTTCCGTCTCGCTCTTTCCCCCTCTGCCTTCGTACACTATGGCTCATAAGTATCCGACACTTTGGTCCGTAGTAACAGTACATAAATTTTATCGAGCAGTTAACGAGGAAATAATCGATAGAAACAATACCGTACTTATTACGTTTTCTACGGAGTCACTTGGTCTATACGCTGACTACCAAAGATATTTCCACACCATTGTATTTCTTATAACGTTTATATAGTATTTAATTAAGCGCAAGTGTATTATCAAGCTTCGTATATCATTTGACAGTATTTTCGACGTGATGAAACGACGCTTCTTTGAAAAATAAGAGTATGCGCTTGCCAATACACACATGGCCACTTAGCTATTAACTAGAAAGAATGTTGTAAAAATTAATAATCGATTCGATAGCAATAATATTATTAGAACTATTATCAGATACTTACATATGCATATTATTATATCTTGTAGAAACGTGCAAGTATCCGGATACTTTGAAGCGGTAGTGTACATCGCCTCGTTCCGTTCACTGCTCGACGAAGACGCCTTGACATCGACGACACGTGATGTTACTCTGGTCCGTTCTCGAGCGAAATATCGAAGGATACTTTAATTATAGTACCGTCATCGATTGTCCCGCCTACCGTCCCGCTTCATATTTCAAATGTACATATGCACCGATCTCCTCTCTCCCTTCACCATTCTGGAAGACCGAAAATTAACACTGGCTGTTTACACGGATCTCACGTCCACACCGGATCATCGAATACGCTCGAGCATTATCCAATACACACCGCGATGATAATGAGAACGACCATTACCGCGAGCGTCGCATTAATTGCGATTACGCGACTCGCGTTGATGCGAACCAGCGCGAAATCCTTTTCTGCCTTACGCAAGCCACCCGTCTGTTGTCGCAGGTAACTCGGACTTCCGATGGAACCAGTCTCGTATAGTATGCAGGAATTTCGACACCAGTTTTTCATATACGCGCAATGTCCCGAACGTAACAGCCATATTTTGTCAGTATATTTTATGGGTATATAATATATTTTATAGATGTTTTGATACTACGCGAAAGATTTGCATCTTTAAATCTTCCATAAATGCATAAATATTCGCGATCTAATAATAAAAATTTGTCAACGCGTTCTATAAGATATTCGATCGATTTGTTGTCACTACGTATATTCTGCTTTGCTGCTTTGACTCTCGAATATTTAAATAAATTCATAAACATTGGCAACCTGATTATGTCTTTTTATGGTAATAAGAAGAATTTAGTGGCAAACTTTAAGCTTCTAAAGCTTTAAACACTCACTGTATCGTATATAATCGTTTCGTACGAGTTGTATCGCAGATTTCTACGATGGTTTCGTCGTAGTCTGTTTTAAAAAGCGCAGACTTTTAGAATTTCTATTAGCACGGAAACGCGAGCTCGTTTATTAATGTTGTTATCAAAGGGTCGATATTCTTGTACTTTGAATCTTTAGTTTGCTTCCAAGAAGTTGTGGATATAAGATCTGATTTCTCGAGGATGGAAAAGCTCATATTTTCCAAAGGGAAACTTATCTCCATGGATTTATCTTTGGAGGAACTGACACGGATTCTCGTTCTGGCGTGTCCTGATCGAACGCCTGCGTTAAGTCTCTTTATATCGCATTGGTCCTCTCATAAAACGGATGAAACGTTTCACAGGCTGAGTTTCATAGGACGAGAAAATTCCGACCAACTCGAAAAAGAACGAAGGTAGAAGAAAATTACTTTCCTCGGAGCTAGTTCGTTTTCATCGTACCTGCAGGCAGAATATGTTTCTGTAGAAAGTTTTTAAAGGAAGCTACAGCTGGGAAGAATAGTAATTTGTTTACATTTCATTTGCTCCATGTACGTAATGCATTCGTCTTCTGCAAAATAGTGATTCTATGAATATGCACTATGCACATTTTTTCTTTTTTCTTTTTCTTCCTTTTTTTTTTTCTTTTTTCGAGCAATAGAAATTTATGCAGATTTGTAAAATAGAATTTAAACGAAGATTTGCTTTGCTTATTAAATATTACTTTAGTTTGAATATTTTACACATGTTTGTATAATATGTGTAGCCTGCGTATCCTCGAACCTTTAAATTTTCCATAAATACATAAACATCGGCGCTCTAGTAACGTATACGATACGATTTGTTTCAAGTTCGTAGTAATTTATGTTACGTTAGTCAACAGAGCGAACTTCAACTGGTGATATGCAGATCGAACGTCCATATTTGGAATGCAATTAGCGTGGACTTAAAGGAAAGGCAAAGTTTTAAGCACTTAAATAGTAAATAACGATGAGATAAAGCAAAATTTCGGAGGAATGACACTATCATCTATGCCCGAGGATAGGACCAAATGTTTGGAATGCAATTAGCAATGCGCCGAAGTTGAACGTCCAAGTGTTTAGAATTTAGAGGTTTAGTTAAGGTCGATAAGATAGGGCAACGTTCAGGAAGAATGACGCTGTCATTTATACGTGAGAACGATCGATCGATGTATGTGTGTAAGAATGACAGAACATCTCTACATCACAATGGACATTTATTTTACATGCATCCATATATTTTTTGTTCTAGTTGAAAGAAACACGATGAATGAGTTTTTCCTTTCGTGTCGTTTGAATAGACACGTGCAAGATATGCAATCGATAAAAATTTATTGCGTGTGCACGTAAAAATGCTTCTTCGAGTGGCAAGATAATGTGATTGTCGAGATAAATACTTAAATAATGTTTTCGCGTTTATAGACAGCGCTCAGCAATTTGGAGGAGATGCAGCACAATTCCATGGTGTATCGTAACAACGAGAGGGGTAGGAGCATGGGAGTTGGACCGATGCGACCTCGTCCGATGGAAAAAAGGCACGATACCTCACCGTACAGCGGTGTTCCGTATCTTTCACCACCGCCACCGGACACATGGAGGAGAACGAATTCAGACTCGGCTCTGCATCAAAGCGCCAACGAAGCCTGCCAGTCAAACACCACCATCCCCCATCGACGAGGTATAGATACGTTCAATCTTGATTTTCCTGCTTTTCTTCGTCATCCACAGGGGGCGATCGTTACTGCAACAAAGAAACTAATAATATCAAGGATACGATAAACTTGCCGAAAGATAGTATCGTAACAAACAATCACGGAAATTATATTATAGAAATTAGATTATATTACAGAGTAATATAACGGTAAACATTGATAATCTAGTGAAGCAAGGGAGAGAAAATTAGGTTCAAAGAGGGGAAGGGAGCTTCGAGATATGAAAAGGGCATTAAAAAGGTAGCGTGGGTAGAGTATTAGTTAAGGAATGGCTGAGTGAAAAAGAAAGGAAAATAGGAAGGACAGAAAATAGCAGAGAAAGGGAAGAATACTTTTGGAGAAATAGTTACCGGTTAGTTAGGATTGTAGAAGATCTAAGGCAGCAGAAGCTTGATATAATTAAAATTCTGACGGAACGGGGGAAAGAGTAGCAAGGTCAAGTGCGATATCGTGAAATTTGGAACGCCGAATATAACAGTAGGTAGAAATACATAAGAACAGTGAAGAAAGCGGAATACGTGGAGAAAGAAGGAAAAGAAGGCAACCAGAGGCTAATTGCGAGGATAAGATGCGGATAACGTGTAGGAGAGAAATCGTTCCTGGTTGGAAGAGTAAAAACGCAAATGTATTCTGTGTAGTTTAAAGATAGATATCTTGAAACACCTGTTAAAACGATGCTGTAGGATAAATTCTAGCGTATTGAAAGAGAAGATATGCTGGAAGATAGGATAAGAGATTTGAAAAAAGATCGTAGGAATATAGGTAGGTACCGAACTAATTAAAAGCCAAAGGTAAACACGCGATACTATACAAATTAAGTATAGGATAGTCTACATAGAAATAAAAAGAAATAAAGCTATATATGTGGGTGTTTGGATGTGATGAATGCTACAGTTGTATGGAATTGAATGGCAGTTAGATATATAGCAAGCAAAGTTCG
The DNA here is from genome assembly GCF_051014615.1 of Bombus vancouverensis nearcticus. Lineage (NCBI taxonomy): Eukaryota > Metazoa > Arthropoda > Insecta > Hymenoptera > Apidae > Bombus > Bombus vancouverensis. Next base: position 11,018,521 of record NC_134916.1, on the reverse strand, counting down.
TTGGTAATCTGATAATCTTGCAACGATGAAATAAAATAATAATAATAATAATGTGTTTCGTTTAAAAATTGGACAAAACTTTTCAACGTACATACGTACGCTATATATATATATATATATATGGAAATAAGGACGTATTTAAGTAATCGTCGCTAATTAAGCCTAAGTGGATCTGTCTACCGATGAACGGTGTCGCGCGCGATTCCTCCTGTTCATCACGCTCGAACCAGCCTAGTGTTCCTTTTTCTTGCGATCGACACGTTTTTCTCCTGTATCTGATTCGTTGTGATCCGATCACATCGCTTCGTGGAAACACGTTACTAGTGTTACAATGCGTTTTGATGATGCCGACCGCGCTGAAAATTGTACTGGCCGCGTAGGATTCGCGGAAAAAAGAGCGCGCCAATCAGGCGGTCGCTTGTTAACCAGTCGCAACAGAATTGTGTCGCAAAATGTTTTATCGTGGGGGAAACACGCGTCATCTAGACGCGACAAATAGTCAATTTGTTCGGATATTCGATACGATATCTGGTACAGTTCAGCCAATTCGCGCCCTCGTGAATCTTCCCGCGCGATTTTCCCTTTTTGTTCGCAAATTGAAAACGAACGTTTTGCAATTTAAAGTCTACACTTTGTCACAGTCTACGTTTGTCGTACGTATTCCATCCGGACAATTCTCCAGCTATGAATTGTCTGAAAGGAAGTTTTTTAAATAAAGAAACTGCAACGCTTTCTTCTTTGATTTCTGAAAGCTAGAACCGAGCATACTTCAAATATGGAATAACGAGACTAATTTAGTCGTTGCAATAGAAATATCGACAAATGAAATTTATTTTGCAATTTAATGGAGTTTTGACTAAATATACGATGTTTTGATGAAATTGACTTGCTGTTAAATTTGTATTTGAAGAAAAAGAAAGGAACGATATTTCATCCGTATAATTGTAGAAACGAAATTTTTGTATTTGATCAGATATATAATTCGATGACCAACACCGTACTCAGAGATTCTCGTTTATTCACGTTTCTAAACCCTGCACGACAACCCTCCAAGCTCACCATTTTAAGGCTCATTTTTTTCTCGAAATTGTCCTGGCTATCGTTCTCCGACCCTTCATTTAAAGAATCGTAGTAACGACGACGTAAATAGAATAGAACGTTTCACGCAGAGCGTGGTTAATCTAGAACGTAATCTTCGAACCATTAAGTCAGTTTTCGCGTCGTTTCTGGGATCCGCCCCGTTTGAAAAAGTACGTGTCTCGCGCTCGAGCCAACTGTGCTCCGCATAATAAACGCTTTCGGTTGTCGCGTAAATAATTCTGCCGACACGTGTCACCGATGGCGTGTATTATTTCGAGAATTATCACCACGTTTCCCCTCCGACGTTTCTCGTCAACTTTTGTTTCGGTGTGATTTTCACGAAGACACTCGTCTCAGAAATTCCCTCATTATCATATTACCTAGTTACCTCGTTGTACGTCCGCCACTCGGCCTCTCGAGTGGCTGCCTGGCAAATTTTCGACGAAGATCAAGCATTTTAAGCCTTGCAAGCTGGTTTCTTATCTGAACAAGGATTTGTCAGGATCCTCTTTTGCTGCGTTTAATTGTCTTCCTTGATTTAGAGGTCACTCCGATAAGATATAAGCTACCTATATACAGTAGACACTGACAGATGTCGATATATACAGCTTCACGAAAGTATCCGAACGTTTACAGACATTTTTCATGAATACGTTAATGTGCGTTAATATGAAATATCTTGAGACTTGATTAGCACCGTGATATGATTATCGTGATCGCATTGGTAATGTTTAAAAGAAATCTGGAAATATTTATAGAGATTACAAGATATTTAATACAATATATATTACACAAGCATGCATGGTATTAGTCAATTATCTGTTACATTAATAAACTTGAATAACGTGTGACTATTTTCCCGTGATAATTACGTTCTTGAAAATAATTGTCCTTCTAGATGTATATTAATTATGCATCTACGAATCCTATTATGTAGAAGCGAAGTAAACCAGTTTGGATTCTGAAAAATTTATATTCTCTGAAGAAATTTTTAATGCGAAGTCAATGCGCACGCGTGTGTTTTTTTTTTTTTTTTATAGAATATTGACACGAAAATTACAAACCATTTTCTCGTTTTTCGATTTATTCAAATCATTTTATGACAGAAATATCAATAGTGATAAGTCGGCGTTTTATTTATTGCGCGAACTATTAAAAACAGAGTACGATACACGTTCCTACGATGGTCTACGTGTGAATTCAATTAATTGTACGTAGAAAAGTTTTACTTCTATCTTTTTCCCAGCAATATACCATTTGAAAATACATTTCCTGTAGTTTTGACGTATAAATAAAAAGCGACCTTTTTGTATTTTTATTTCGTGCAAATACCCGTTTTATTTTATACGACAAAAGTAGAAAGGTAAAAATAGAACGAAATACAATGTCCAGCTCGGCTCTTAACATAGCGTTACAAATGTTTAATGAATTAATTCAGCACCTCGCTATATTCTGCCCTGTGATATACTCGCGAAAAATGGGGCACCGTATCGATAAAAAAAGGAGAAACTATTAAGAGCTTCCTGCGAAAGATTTGGAATTTGCGAACAGGTCTTTAGAAAGACGGGTCATTGGCCGAGGCAGGTTTTCCGATTCCGGTCGGTCGGATATACGCGGCTTCGATGATTCCCTCTTAATCTGTTACCGACCAGCGACACGAGGGGATCGGAACTGAAACGTTATACCCGTAGTAATGTTAGCAAGTAGCAAGCATTACATGGTGTTAGGTTGCTTCAACGAAATCGGACGCTCTGCCTTGGGACTACGTATCGTGTGCATCACCCTCCAACTATGGCACGTTTTAAAGCATAAGCGTCGAAAAGCTGCAATTGAATTAATTGTAGAATTACCAGAATTATCATAATCATCGATTTGTAATTGTTCATATAAATTTTATAAACCTTGTAGATTTGATGTATTTGTTTTATTATTTGAAAATGAATTAAATATTCTAGGAAATTTGGACTATTATTATTATTATTATTATTTTCTTGGAAATTTGAATTATTAATACAATGAAAATTTTCACGGAAATTTGAACTATTAATGTAATGAAGTTTTCTCGGCAATTTGAATTATTAATATAATGAAATTTTCTCGGCAATTTAAATTATTAATATAATGAAATTTTCTTGGATGTTTGAATTATTCGATGCTGCGTTTTTCACAATTTCAGTGATCTTTTTCTAAAGAATGTTTTCATCCTTGCATCGTGTATTCTTTAATCAAAATGTGCATCATATTCATTACTCGTGTTAATTATAATTATGCTTTACACAATTGTGGTGTTTTTTTTTACTACCATATATATGTTTTAGATTTACTTTCGTTTACCGTATCCTTCATTGCGATTCCTTAAGCTACAAACTGGACGTTTTTTAGCCACCGCTAATTCAAGCGTTAATAGTCGACAAATTGCCTTGAACACGACAAAATTAACAATATTTAGAATTAATTACTTATCGTTTGATCCTTCGTGTTGCTACTTTTAACCTTTTTATCTTACATTTTATAATTCGTTGTATATAGATCAGCATACCATAACCGGGTCCGGGAGCGACAACAGGGACCTGCATTACGGATTCATCGAACGGCCAAGATCATCCTGTGAAATACCTCGAGTGCCTGGAAGCAAGTAAGGAAACTTTTTCTCTCCCTCTGTATCGACCAGCGATACCAACCCCGTATCGATTTCGATTAGCCGGCTCAAGGAAAAAGACGGCTGAAATTTTACGAATCTCGTGGAATATCTCCTCTTGATAAGTACACTGTCTATTGTTGCACACCAGTATATGCATTATTTATACGTCGTGGCTATTGTACGAAGTTTCATTGTATTCACGACGCATTATATCGCACATACTAATGCGCTCGTGCACAGAGTTTATATAATTTTGAATAGGGATCGTCCGGTCTGTCCTCGGGACAGTCTTAAATTTTAGCGCGTTCGCGACAAGCGATCGAAGTCTAACTCTCATCTTTGTATTTTATTAGTCGTCTTATCTATCATCTACTTTCTAAACGATTGTCTAATAATATCGTATAGTAGAAGCTTGATTATTAAAACATCGATTAAACGATCGATCATCGAAGAGTTAATTAGCGAAACATTTGACGATGGTTGGCCATTATTAGAAAATTATAAATTCCTTAGCTTTTGGAAAGCTATCCGTTTAATGTTAACGTTTGAAGATAACAGATGATAAACGTGATAAGTTCGTTCGTGTAGAATTTTGCTATTCTAATATTATCCAATGTTTAAGGGGAGTATACACGTTATAATTTCTTCGGATAAATAATTATATTCTACTCTAGTCGAAACATTCCAGTTAATTCAACAAATTTCAGTTAATCTCGTAGAATTTGAGTTCCTAGTTTTGCACTTTCGTATTACAGTTGGACAACATTGACATTGGTCGAAGTCGTTTCGAGAATGACTGGCGCCTCGAGACTCTGACAGTTACTATAGATTCTCGTGCGCTTCTCTCTCGTAAATGCATCGATTTCTGATTGAAGCACGTATTTGTCTTGCAGCATAGATCCGAGCTCTCAGCCACCAGGACAGCAAATTCCCATAGGCAACACGCGATCGTTGCCCGACCTGGTCCACTTCCCGTCGGATCAAGAGGATCACTCGAGCAGTACACCATTCAGCAACGTAAGTTCGTCCAATTACGTGTCCTTCACGCGGCTCAGTTTCTTCTTAAACCTTACGAGGCTGTACATTCGTAAATCACCTTTTATTACAGTCATACCTTCCTTCGTTATTTTATTTATTTATTTATTTTATTTTATCGTGTTCATTATAAAGGGGAATTTCTGTCTTTGGTATTCGTCGGTCTAATCTCTTAAGCTGATTCGTCGTACGCTACCGCTGAAAGATATGCGGGCGCTTGTTTCTATCCGATAAAATTAAATTCAGTTAGAAAATTGCAAACAAGAAGACCAAGTACGATTTTATACTTCATTAGAGAACTTTATTAGAGAATCGTAATATGAAATTTATTTTTAAAAGATAACTTACGACAGAAGAACTGTCATTTGTAAGCGTTAAACGTTACGGAGCAATTTTATTATTTTAAAAGCTCATTGTCTTCGATTTCATTTCCTTTGGACAAAGCCCTTTCAAATTAATACAGAGAAATTAATTGCATCAATAAAATTAAGGACTCGTTCAAATTTCCACGAATTAATTTTAATATATCATTGTTAAAGTTTTGAATAAAGAAGAATATCTATATATAATTGATTGCATAAGATATAAACTATTGCTTTTAATAGTTCGTCTGGTATTAATATTTATCGTCACACATATTTCACGTGTTATCTATACAAATCGATCGAAGGGTTCATACATTTACCAGTGGCTGGGTACAGTGTACAGTTCAAACGTCCCCTTTTCTTCATATTTATTTCGGATATACTACAAGATCATGTAATTTTATGTGACTTTGACTCTTTAGCACCGAGTCTCCTTCGTACTATAGCCGAAACTTTCTTTATCTAGTTATCTAGCTATAAATTCTATAGTTATCTAAATTCTAAATTCTAATTCTAACAGAAACACGTTTCTTCTAGCTTCTCGCGAAGGAGAAATAACGCATTATAAATCCACTTTGATCGAAAATAAATACATTTATCATTCAGTTTTTTGATAATTCGTTCAACTATGATTTAAATATACGTAAGGTATCAAAGTTGAAAGGGATAAAGAAATTACTCCGAATCTCCTAAATTCGTCCAATTGAATTATCCCTTGAACCATTAGTTTCTGCAAATAGCATTTACATAACTATCAGCTTGAGAGGCTAGTCTCTCTAATCCAAGACACGACTTTTCCTCGATAAAACTGTAAAACGAAGAAAACGATGCTCTGTTCGGATTAGCCAACTTACTAATTGCAATTAACTAACTAATATCACTATCGAGTTTCTATTCTCCTTCTCGTTAGTCAGATCATTTAACGTGAAGTAAGCCGACTAATCCGGACGAGGCATGACGAATTTAAATAACAGGTGGTATTCAGTTCGAAATTCATCGTATCGCCATGTCGTATCAACTTCGTGCAAAAATGCGTCCGCGGAAACGGTGTACGTGTCGATATCGGAATAATCGCGCGCGATTACGATATATATATCTTTTTTTGCCCTATTTTCAACACGTTCTCAACCCGTTTGACCGCGTCTACTTTTATTTTGTTCCCTTTTCTTTCTTTCTTACATATCCACTACAGACCGTGTCATATCAGGTAGCGTCGCGTGACGTTCGAGTAACATAAAAGACTTAGGTAGCGTTTCCTTGGTAGAAAGGAATCTGTTTTGAAATGGTGGTACTGCTGGTGTATTCCAGAGTCGTGAAACGAGCAGTCCCACAAATCTGTCGCCGACCAGCTTACCCCAAGCTGGGAGGCTATCCTTTTCGCAGGATCAGACCAGCGCCCAAGTAAATATCCTCGCGATCCTGTACGGTACACAGTATCGGGTTCTTAGAGAATGTTGCTGCACCTGCCAACTCTATAGTCGACAGCGCTGTGTCTTTCTTCACCGTTCACTTTGATCGATCAAAGTACTGTTCTCTATTCTCGTAACTTTGATTGAGAAATTCGCTTTGGATTGATCAAACTCGATATTACAAATGCCGTAAATATTTGACTTCGGGTTTGAAACATAGAGAAAGACGCGGTCTCGTCGACTATGCGTATAGTATATTAGGTACTTGCAGATGAAATAGCCGAATTTTTGACAAGATTTTTAAGATATTTATAGCTTTTTGAAAAATATCTGATTTCTAGTGATAATAATGAACTGTAAAGGAAGGGAGAAGATTTTATATATAAAGGAGACAGCTTTGGAAATTATTTACTGTCACTTAGATTTCCATTTAGAGCTTCTTGAATGTGGAATTTAGAACGAGTCTATATTCGTAGCGGTTTGGAAGAATGTGGTTGACCGACTGTAATTGACAATTCCAAATATCACAAGTTAGTAGGTCAGATGTAAAAATTAAATGAGAACGTATAAATTTAATGTGACTAATTTTAAGTTTAATGTTCGTTATTTCTGATTAATCTTTATTTGGAAAATATTATTCAATAGTAATTTTAGTCGTTAAATATCGAATCAGATATGGCAATTGTGAAATCGGCCATTTCATATGCAACAACCTAAAAGAGAGATACCTGGTCTCTATAAAGCTAGTTAGTAGGAATCAGAACGTAACGGCTGGTACATGCGTAGTGTTGCATGGAAAAAAGATGTTCTGTGCTTTTCTGTGCTTCGATAACCATCGCTGTGTTACGAGTACAACGTCACAGAGCTTTCGGATAAACAGTAGCGTATCGTCGTTATTAAAACGAAACGTAATGACGCGATGTTCGAACGCGATTTCCGTACGACTCGACGAGAAAGAACGAAATCGACGATCGGATTAGCGATTTCGTTTTTCCACGCAGACTTATCGCCACCGACGGTTATGAAACACTTAGATCGCCAGCTAAAGTGTTTTACTTTGTACGTAACTACTATGGCATGCCGCTCTCCACTCGCGTACAATTTCTATAGAGTGCCATTATCGTTCTCCGATGGAGCAATCACGGCCACGGTTTGTTAATCGTTATCTAGATTAGTCGTAGCCCGGCTGAATATCGATTTTATCCTACATCCTGGTCGTAAAACGTTAATGCACCGTGGCGAAAGAAGCGTAATGCCTGTCGTTGCGTCGTGAGTTTCGCTACGAGTAAGTTCTCTCGCGAGACACGCGTACCTCGTTGTTCTAAATGCGCTAAGAAATTACGAAAATGTAATTTTATAATATACATATCTTTTCTCTTTAATCCAGCGATCGTGTAGTTTGCCACGAAATGGTCAAAATTTGTTAAATTGCCACTACTCTCTTGTATTATTGCTTCGAGTGAATTATAAGCGTTCGATGCATGCCCTCTTTTTCATTTAAAACGAACGATTCGATCAACGTTAACGATAAACGGTTTTGCGCGGTAAAAAAAAAAAGGAAAAAGATTGAATTTGGTCTCGGATCGTTTGAGCGAATTAGTACCAGCCTCCTGTACGCTTAGCGGCCACCTTTAATTTCATTTTATTTTTATTTTGCCTTTGTTGTAGTGTTTGTTTGTGTTTGTTATTTTGCAGAACCATTTATCAGTGCCTGTTAACTCTAGGTTCCTTCACACGTGTAAGGTTAGTAGCAATTTTTTTGTTCTTGCGCTTACGACAACGCCGCGCGTCTCACTACAAATCTCCTTTCGTTCTTCGATTCGTTTTTCCCCATTTTCTTTCTTTCTATCGTTTTTAATATCGTCCCGCTTCTTAATAGTATCCGTAGCTTACGAAACAGAGGCAATAGTCGAACCGCACATGTAAAATACAGCGAAAAGTCACGGATAGTCGAACCTCGGACACGAATTCGGTGATCTCGTGACACCGCGTGTCAACGTTGCAAAGTAGAAAAAGTTTGGCTAAAAGTAGAAGTTTCGTGGAATCGTTGACACGCGATCGGGAATTAGCTCTTGTGCTTTTTCCGGACGAAAATACGCGGGTAGAATTTCATCGATGAATTTCTCACTGAGATCGTCGGAGGCGTAAACGTTCGATCGGAAATTTTTCCACCGCGTAAATGGAAAATGTTTGTCGTCGAGTTTCGAACTCGTTTCCATGGTCCGTTTCTTAGCTGGGGGAAGGTTATTTCGCGCTGGCACGATGGTTAGAAGTTCCATATCGGAGCTGGAGAACTTTGCCAGCTAAATGAATCCGATATCTTTGTGAATCTTGTTTGCATTCGCGAGGGCTCCGAGGAAAAGAGGAACTTTTATCGGTCGAGTCACTCGACCGGATAGACGTTAATTGTCCGCTTAAGAAGAAAAAGCTCGGCCGTCGCGGATGAATAACGTTTACCTGATAAAGCTCGCTGGTTCGTAATTAAATTGGAAATTGAAGAAAACGTCCGCCCCTCGGACGATCTCGGCCTTTTCGGTTTCGTGTAAATACAATGGAACCTTTAGTATCCGAAGAGGAAAATTGCAATGAAAATGACGACGAAGCCTTCTCAATCCGAAGTATTATTGCATTAGACAGAGACCTTAGACGATTTAAGGCACAACTGAATTCAACGCAGGTCAAAGCCATTAAGAATCTTACGATTTGATTTATCAGCAGAATAAAAGATATACGATCCGCGAATATAGTTAACTAAGTATTACATTTATATTACATATTATCCTTCGTAATTATCCTTGTATTATACTTTCTGAAATATCCAGTGCCTACAAATAACATTGGCGTACTATTGTGCTTATTCCAGTATTTATATATCGACTAATTCGGTCCAAGTATCTTAAATTTACGTATCGTATCGTTTAATAGAATTTTCATATAATTACGAAAATTCGATATTATGAAAATGAAAAGATTTGTTGGAGAACGAGGACGTATGTAGAACAATATACAACTGTAGAATAATAATTACGGAGAAAACTAATTACAAGACCGTTCTATCATCTGGAAATTCCTTCAGCCGAACAATCACGTATCTCCCTATTAATTCGGATAATGGAGGTTTTACCGTACCACGAAAAGAGACGAGCACCGCGGTCGTCGGTAAACCGCGTTTCCCGTGACTTTGAACGTTCGCAATCGGCATAGAAATCGATCGCGCGAGCCTCGCATAGCTACCGCTACTAACCATTCAGACTGAGGCTAGGCGAAGGAAAAAAAGAAACCGCCGACCGATCGTTAATAGCTGTGCCTATGAAACAGGGTGTGGCGCTAGAAAACAGCACAAGTACTTCGCAACAGGATCTTCAGAGTTATTCGCAACAACCGGTGCCTCAGCCACCGACGGCGACGTCCCACAGTCCAACTGGTCACTACATTTATCAGCAACCGCACAGTCCTGTGCCACCGCAAAGTCCAGTTAGTATATCACGTTTTTCGCGTTCGTTTCTCCTTTCCTCTGCTCGATTCCTCAAACATTTATACCCTACGAGGATCTCGTTCGCAAGCTTCCAGCTTATGAAACGAGGCAAAAAACGATCGGATGGTAGCTTGAAATTCTTTCGCAGTCGAAAGGTCGACCGCGTCGTTTTTCTTTTTTCTTTTTTTTTTTTATTTCCGAGCATCCTGTCGGATCGAATGATTTAGACCGCCACGAAGGTTAATTGGTTTTTAGTCGCGTATTTTGCCAAGGGCAGAGGACGACGGAGTATACGACGTGTGACAAGGAAAAAGAGAATTTATTGATATAATGGTTCTTCTTGTGGCTGTTCTTAGAAGTCGTCGCAGACACAGCAACCGCAGCTCAACTCCTTAGGCTCGTACAGATCCTCGCAGCAGGTGAATAGGCCGTCGCCTCAATCGTCACCCGGACTAACGATTCAAGTAAGTATTTTTATAATAAGTGTTTATGAACCAACAATGGAAAAATAAATAACGGAAATTAAATAGCGGAAATATAATTTTGCAAAGATTCGATATTCCTTTTAGTTATTATTTTATAGTTACGAGTATGTTATATACAATATACGATAGGTAAAAGGCAAGAAGTACATAGAATTCGATCGAATAATAAAAGAAGTAATAATGGAATAATAAAAATAACAGGAGTGTAAATAACTGGTGTAATCTGTGATCGATCGCAGGGCAGCCCATTGAGTTACAGTAATAATCCATCGGCGCCTCCTAGTCCCACGGGTCATCCAGGTCCACCGAACTTAACGTCAGAGAACATCGACCAAAACAATTACTTCCTGAACCAGGCACAGGCAGCGGCGCTTCAGCAGGACTTCGAGCAGTTCACGATGGTTAGTAAAAGGAGTCCGTCCTTATCGTGGAGTATCGTGGTTTTCGTATTCAGCCACCGTCTCGTGTTCTCTTCCTTTCACAACGATCCAACGCGATGCCTCAGGTTTAAATCTTTCAGACAATTTCACGTTGTCTTGGTGAGAAAGTATCTTTGGAAACGACTCGACGAATCGTCCCGATCGTTCGTTCGATTTTACAGGATTCGGAGCGTCGCTCAAGGGATCTTCGAATATCTCCCTTATTACCAAGAGTGGCGCTATCGACATCACGTTGCGTTTCGGCCGTGAACAACGCTTCACCGGTGTTGTTTTATTGCTCGTAACGCGGAAGCTAAATCGATAGCACTGCGGTTGAGACATTTTATTTAACATCGCACAGCAGTGGAGCACGCATGCTTCACGTTCGACTCGTGCTACTTTCCATTATAATTGATTTTAATTTATAATTGTAACGAAAACGACGATTGATTTTTTCTTTTTTTTTTTTTTTTTTTTTTTTAGATAGTAGCGTCTTTTGGTACTCGGAATCGAGATTATGATAAATGATCTACAGTGGCTGATAAAAGTATTTCAACGCTTAAAAGACACTTACGCATGTAATTGTACGTGTTGCGTAAAACATTTTGAAATACAATCAGCACCGTAACGAGACACGATTGTTATGATCGTATTGCTAAAGTTTGAAATCAATCTGAAAATGTATATAGAAATTAAAAGACACACGTGTTATATGTATTCGTAAAAGATTTCTACGAGCGTTCGAACACTTTTGTAAGCTACTGTGTACGTCCTAATTTATGGTTAAACGAAAATTACACGGTTCTACGGAAATAACTCTCGTCACGGTTCCACGCCTTCGTCGTTTAATCAGGTACCTTCTACGACAGAATTGCGGATACGCTTATAGTAATCGCGCAATACGAGCAACATTTTGTTTAAAAAGATTCAAATATATCGGTCAGAGACTAAAGACACACAGAAGTATTCTTTCAAGAAAAAAAAAAAAGAAAGGATAAACATGGACAAGGATACACGAGTCTCTTATTACGAGTATGAGCCCGTCAATTATTTTTCGTCCAAAAAACTTCATCCCGTGTTGCGTCGCTTTTCCGCTTTTCTTTGGTCGCTAGTTTTCCATACGAGGCGCATTGTTTCGATCGAAAAATTCCTACCAAAGTACATCTTATCCATCGAATAATTCTTTCACGGAAACTTCTGACGATTCGTTCGAGAGACGCGCAACTTTGCATCTCTGTAACGTAGATCACGCGGACTCGACAACAACTACGTTTTAATTGGATCGTAATTGTTTGTTTGTGCATACGGAAGGGAGTGGTAAGTACGCGAACAGTTATCGTTTCGTTTGCGTAAGATTTTGGGAATGCCGCTGAGTATGTATGATTTTCGACGATCCTTTACGTAGAAACGATCCATGTAGACGCCACCTACGGTCTCGATCTGCATGATACGCAACGTCTTGTCGACGTTCGTCGACACTTTTCTCTTTATTTGTCGAGCGCGTGTCTGATTGCGATGAATTTTAGGTTCGCTCGCGATGAACGCAATTTCAACATGTTCTTGGCGCTTAATTGCTCCTATGATTTACTGCGTTACGGTTCTCATTCTTTCTGAATGCGTTTGTTTTTCTGTGTTGCCTTTAGGTAGTTGGCCATTTGTTGTATATTCCTGTATCGCGTCGAACGAGCGTTAAATCTTTGCCTATCGTAATTTGATACAGAACTAAGCCCAACGCTTATAAATATAATTTAACATAAAAGAACCTGCCGATCGTTTATAATCTTGATCATATAGGAATAAATAAAAAAGTATAATAATTAGCAATATAATAAAAAGCAAGAACGACGATGCTGGTTAAACATGGAACGTTGTAAATAATTGGAATATCGAGCACGAAATTTTTTTAGCGAAATCTATTTATTTTAAACTGTTTGTTTGTCCCAAAAATAACCCTTACGGGATCTCGAAAATTCATTTGATATAGATGGACTTTTGCATACCTCGTCTGAAAAAGTAAAGGCAAGTTTTTTTCATTATTAAATTATAGTCACATAATTTTTATTTTTTCCGTTCCACCCTATTAAGTATACGTTATTATTAGCATTGTGGCGTATTATTGAATGGTATGCAATCATGGTGCGAGACAAAAATAGACAACAAATGGATACCGGCCTCTTCGTTGCCCGAAGATCACGATTTCCCCTCGATCGTGGCTCATGGATATCCGTGCATAATTTTTCGACGTGTTCCCCCACGATGGCTGACCTTCACAAACCTAGACGATATGAATTATTCCACGTGCACGTGTTACCACGAATTTCTCCGACACTCACGCTTTTGGTATGTCGCTCGTTTTGGTCGAGCGTTCCGGCGATTAAAAAGGTCAGAAATTATGCGAGTTAATAATCCATGAGCCGCCTGTGTCGTTATCGCGTGCATTGTTAATCATCGCTCGTATCGACGAGCGATTAACGATCTCTCTGTTGCAAGTACGGTTCGCTTTGTTCGCTTCGAATTCTTCATCGTTGGGATTCTTCCACGGTTTGGCAAAATCGCGCAAGCTGGAAGAACTACGTCGCCCCAAAAGCTTGAAATTACTTTCCACTTGGTTTTCTGCATGCGTCCGTAATTTTCCTTTGCCGCGAACCAGCGTTTTCGTTGCCGTTCGTAGCGAAGTACATAATTTTTCATTGCGCCCGATCGATAGACGCAGCGATTCTACGGTGCATCATTTCGAACACGCGCTTCTTTTTTTCGAACGACTGCACCAGCTCGTATTAGAGAGACACGATCTCTTTTCCCCTCGCATTCCTGCAGCCGGGTTACTGGATATCCGACGAATTTAAGGTGTCAGCGCGCATAATGACAAAATTGTTTGTATCGGTTACGAAATGAAATAATTATCCTAGCAAGAGATCGATAAACAATGTACTACACGAGCCTCTCGGAAGACAAATTGATCGATTACGTTTCTAGTTTTTACCTAAACATATACACAAGCATTTACGTGATTAGTAGACTGCGGATATTCGTGCGTTTGTATGTAGAATACATACGATATATAAATACAAAATATCTAAAGTAAATTACTCGCTAGAATATTCAATTGTTACTTGGGATCTGTTTCTTTCTGATTTCGGTTATGTTTGGGGAAAAATCCGCGGTCTAACGATCTATGTTTGAATCTCTCAGAGAACGAAAGAACCTTTTTATCGATTAGAAACGCGAATCGTTAGACTTCACACATTCATGTATTACACCTTGATATTTACTTCTTCTATTTAGAGTATCATCGCAATCCTGTTATTCGATACTTTATTGCCAATAATTTTCCTGTTATATGTTCGAAGATATCGGATACACGAGTATGTATAAATCATATGCGAGAAGCAATAATTTGTTCAAAATAGGAACATGATACACATATTAGCGATCTTTCAGCGCGAATCTCAATGAACCTGGCCACCACCAGCCTCCACAGTTTACATTTCGATGGTTAATTCTTCACCCTCGCATAAGAAAGAAAAAGAACAGAAAATACTCCTCTTTTTTAACTGCCTCGTTCTGCGAATACGATTGAAATGTTAAGCCTTGATGTTTATCTGTTGCCCGCATCCGTCAGGATTGGCCGAAATTCGCGCAGCAGCTCATGGAACTTGGTTGCACCTGGAACCCGCAGATAGAGGTGAAATAACGCCCTTGACAAACTATATGAACTTGATCCTTTTCTCACAACCCCTCGACACGACGAGCTTCCACTTTCTTCTCGCAACTTTCGCGTTCTACGTGCCGTCATCCGTTCTCCTACTTCGTTATCTTTCTTTTTTTTTCTTTCTTTTTTTTTCTTCTTCTTTTCAAGCAGCCAACGATTGATCGATGTCTACGGTCGCGTTAAAAGAAACTCACGGTGTTATCACGATGTGGTCGTTGGCGCGATAATTGGCCGTTCTGGAGGCAAAGAAACGCACCAGGCGGTACTACGATTTAATAAGAACCGATCGTTGAAGCGTTTACGTTCCTATACTTCCGCTTTATCTGGCGACCTTGTCGTTGAACGCCGCCATAGCACCGGGTCCCGTGGTAAAATTTACAAAACGACGTCGTGATGGTTTACCGCACGCTTTACGCTGGATATATCGAGGTTCTAAAAGACGAATAAGACGTACCAACGTGAAAATTCCTCGGTTCGACTCGCGTGGCGCACGAGGTCCATTTGCTCGGCCCGCGATACCCCAACGAAATCGCCGTGTTATCAGGATGGTAATTTTATCATGTAAGTTTCGTATATTCGTTTTAACGCAAGTCGTTCTGATGTACCGTAACGTTCGGCGAAGGAAAAATCGAACGCCAATTTCTATGAACAAAGGAAAGAGAAGAAGGAAACGAACAAATTGCAGCATTTTTTCGCGAGTATCGAACGTTCCGTTATCTCTGAAGGAATATCCGTCGGAATTTTCATCGAGAGTGATTAAAAGCTGGTAAAGTCATTATACGTCAACGAATACAGGCTAGAAACGGAGGAACGGTAACGACCAATTCCACTAAAGAATGAACGTATCCACGTGGCGAATAAAAGCGCTTACGATTCGATCCGCCGATCCGCCTTTCGTTTTTCTCTTGCGTTTTCTTGCTCCCGCGCCCTTCCTTCTCTCAGCCTGTCCTCGTCGTTCGGCCGCACCCTACCCTTCTTCTTCGCTTCGTCCTCGCATGGAATCACCCTCGAGCTGATCGACTACGGGAAGTACGCAGTACATGCCGATGTAATTAATACACGACGATCGAGCGGATCTAGCGTCCACGTATCAGCTCTTCCGCTTCCATCCTCCCTTTATTTCTTTCTCTCTGTCTCTGTCTCTCTCTTTCTCTTTCTCTTTCTTCCAATCCCTCTGTTCGATTCACCGGAAGAATTTACATCGACGATATATCGTTACGAACATAGAGATTCACTCGTTTTTATTTTGTGTTTTTCGCTTCAGATGGACACGCCCGTGCCGACCAACATGATTGGAACGTATATCGGTTCGCCGAATCACACCACGAATTACACACAGGTGAGCAAGATTCTTCAATATTGCCGAACGGACGAATTTTTCAAAGATCGTAAATTCCACCCGTTTCTTCTTTGGCAACGTTTATTTACGTTCGCATGACAACCTCGTCGCGTTCGAACCGCGTTAATTGATTTAGTAGAGTACCGACGTGTCTCGCAGGTAAACGAACAGACGCTGCGAGAATCCGTTAAACTATAATTGACGTGCTCGCTGTACCGAGTGGATTTAATGGTAAAATAGTAGGATTTCGAATGCTCGACGGAGTACAATTCGGTTTGGCATTGATTTGCAGAACGACACGATGAATGTGGGAGGTGAGTTGGGCAGCGCAGATGCCGGGTACTTCAGCACGAGTCCCCAAATGCCGTATCAACCCAACACAACGACCACTACTAGCAACAACAGCACCACCACCCAGCAACTCACGCCTCAGACACCGAACACCCCAACGATCATTCTCACTGGTGTGTTCTTGTAAAATTTTTACTTACGTCAAGAGATACGTGTTGCCTTTTTCTTCTGTTACGTATATCAACCAAGATTATTCGCTCATTTTCGATTTAATCATATTTTTCTGTCTAAACAATTTCTTAAATGTATTCTTAACACTTTACCGACCGATAGCCTGGTAATCGGCTTTTTGTCGCCGACAATCTCTCTCATTATTTGAGCAATAATTTTTTATTTAATACTAAGGTACCTTAAGAAACAACTAAAATGCGATTATCGAGGACCTGAACGATTCTTCTTTCGCAGACTTCTCCGGGGCAGACGACCTTACGAATCCAGAATTCGTAAAAGATCTCGGGACGGCGATGATGGGCGACTTCGACCCAGATCTTTTTCCATCGGACGACGCTTTGAGACAGGGTCTCGATCCCATCGACATGGATGGTCTACAAATGCTCACCGACCCGACGATGGTTATATCCGATCCCAGCGCCGAAGCCCATTTTAGGCGGGATCGACTTTAAGGCGAGACATTTTACTCATTTTCGATTATGCGCTGACTATATTACGTAGGAAGATTTATCTGTCCTGGTGTCGCGATTTATTCTTGGGACACTTTGACAAATGGGACGAGTCTTGTTCGCGGCCGTCGATGCGCTTCCAACGGGAAATCGTATTTCTACGAACGGAGCAATCGTTACCACCGCCATATCTTCGTCATCGACGTCGGAAAAAAGGAAAACGAGAACATCGTAGATCGATTAAAAATAATCGGTGGGAACGCGATCAACGAATTAATTATGCGATTCGTTCGATCTTTCTCCGTCGAAAATGCTGTAATATCGAAGACGAAAGCAACGAGAAATTACGATCGTACGTCACGAAGGCGAACAATCGGCCAGAAAACGTGTTCGCGTTGGAATCGACCAAGCGACACTGATGTCCCGTTCGTGATAAACCGTTAATTGAGGATTAAGTAATACAAATCTTTATTAATCCTTTTTTTATTTTATACTACTTTGTACATTGTATCATGTATGATCTCTAAGAAGCACAAAACAAAATGTCTACTGATTTATACATGCTTTTATCATATACGATCCTAGTAAGGTAAAAAAGAAAGATACTACTGTTTAGGTGAAAATTAACGTTTAGCGAAAATGATAAAAGAAAAAAGAAAAATAAGAAAAAAAAATACAGAATATGGGTTGGTTATGCTCCTCATCGACGTACGGGGAGTACTTAACGGGGAAGAAGCTATCAAGCATGTGAAACGCATAAAGACATAGACAGTGGAGAGAGGAGGGAGACACCCCTCGGTGATATCTCGCCGAAAACGATCGAGCATTTGAACACTTTACTCTCTATCCTTTCCTTCGTTGTGCACTCGCGCTCGATTCAGCGTTCACCTACATTTCGAGTTTCCTTTCCCGAACCGCTAACCGATCGATTTCGCCGAATCGTTGAACAAAGACGATTCGTTGGTTTCCACTTTGTACGTTCGAATTCGAACTTAGCGAGTTCAATTCGATTCTATATCATTTTCTTCGTTCGCAGTGTCGCTTCGCGCGGTAGACGTTAAACGAAGAGAAAAGTAAAGGTAATTACTACAAAAGAATGGAAATGAGAAAGAAGAGAAGAGAAGAGAAGCAAAGAGAGAAACGAACAAAAGGTAGGAAGAAGGAAATAAAACCGCAGAGACGAGTGTACCTTCGGCGGTCGTCAATTGTTTTTTGAAAGTAATACGCTGTACTTTGTATACACGTAAAACATTTAAATTGGATGCCAGCGGCAGCGCTTGTCGCGTTAGACTTATTCGACTACTATAATAATTGAGAAAATAAAAAAAATAAAACGACGCTTATATCTGTATACAGTGTACGTAGTGATAATCGACCTTTTTCGAGCGTCATTCGCTCTTTGATTATATAAGCGTGCAAGAGGAACGACCGAACGAAAACAAAAAGCGCGTCCACGCAGCAAATCTTAGACTACGACACATCCGAAAGTGTTAACAGGACTATCCGCAAACTATTCGAATCACTCAGATGTTTTGTACCTTAGAATTTTATTCAATCACGCATTATATCGTATAATTGTATATTGTTAAACATTCGTCGTACGTGTTAAATAACGATAAAAATGTAAAAAAAGAGAGCGAAGATGAAAACGAACACTTTACAGCGACCGCTTTATAGCCGTTCAAGTACAAAAAGGAGGAGCGCACGGTAAAGATATTGGCTCTAGCGGAGGCCGCGTTCGCACCTATCGAATCGATTCGTACGCTCGCGGCGCTACGACCATACTAGAAATCGGTCGAGTAATTCGTTTATTCGAGGCAAACGGAGAGGTTGATCGGTCGAGACGCTCGCTCGAGCGCGAACGAATGGCGCGTGATCGAAAGCCTGACACGTTTGTCGAAACTTTTTAATAGAGTTCTATTGAAATTGAATTTCGCAGAAAGTTACTCTAACGCTTGTTGACAATTTTCTAGAGTTTACGGCCGGCTTTATTTCCACGCAACGCTCCCGATCCACGCTGTGTCGCCGTTGTTTCAGGTTCTGTACCGGTTCTCGCTATACAGTCCCTCTACTGTACCGAGTATACTGCCTGTTATCGTGCCTAAGCACAACATCCGATCGTTTCCAAGTTAATCAGCAACACGCGAAACTGGCGACAGGCTTGTGCATCGATCGGACGTGATATCCTCGTAAACAACATTACAAATCATTGAATGAATGGTCGTGGTCGATTTCGAGCGATGGTTAGTTATTAACGCAGATATCCTTAGTCTCGATATCATCGATTAATCTTCATCGTCTATTCTGCGGTCCCGATAAATAACATATTTATTCGCACCTGTTCGTGTGACTCGTGTATTAATCGTAAACTTCAAAATACGTCGTGGAATAACGTAATTATAGGGTCTTTGATGGATGAACTTCCGCTTCGCGAACGAATTCTTTGACATTGTAGAAATTAATGCAGATACGGCTGAATTCTTTTCGTAGCATCTTTTTAAATTAGTCACATTTTCTCTTCGTTTGAAGCTTAAATCGAATACGATGAATACATTTTTGTACTATTCTTGGCTACTTTTTATAAATGGATTTACCCATTCTAAACGTTTTCGGGTAATATTGTAAAAATCGCGAAATGTAATAAAAATACATTGCAGTCGCCGTTTTGCAAGCTTGATTGGCATATCTAAGTTAACCCTTGAAAACTATGATTATAAAAGAACGTCTGAAATGACTGGAATGGCTGAAATTCCAGCGCAATACATAGTTTAGAAATCAATAACGTTAAACACAACAAACATGGTTTTTATTATTGTCACGTTCGATATCGAGCGAATATGTTCAACACCGTAATTCAATATTATCTTCAGTATTGAGATAGCTATGTTACTGATAATTACAAATAACGTTGCTCGTTGCGTTACTATGAAACGATAATGTTAAAATATACTCGAGGGATAAAATTTCACTCTTTTGATCATAGTTTTCGAGGGTTGCGATTAAACGATGAGAATTTGTACCCTTGGAAATTTTGATAAAATTTTATTCAACGATAACGAAAAACCCGATTCGTAGAAAAGCGCGTAGAAATTAAAAATTAGTATCGTAAACCTATGCGTAAGAGTTTCGCGCTTAGCAACGATTTTTGCTACATCGTAGCAGAAAGTTCAAGGGCGATCAAAGGAATCAGCTTACACGAGTCGTAAGGGAAATGTTGTGTATTTAAAAAAAACCTGTTGCAATTTGTAACCTGGTCCAGGTGAACGATCGATAAAGATAGAAAGAAAGGGAGGAATTTCCCTTCGATTCGTTCACTTTTGCCACGAGAAAGTCTCGTTTCCGCGAGATGGTGCCAAAGCGCGTAGATATTTGTCGCCCCATTTTATAGATTGTAAGATCGTTCTGATCGATTGGTGGGAACGTACAACGTAAACGAGCAACGTAACGATCCCCGACGATCGTCCGAACACCTGTACAAACCACCCTAGATCCGAGTCAACCACGTCAATTTTGGTGCCGCCTAGGTCGAACGATCTACGACGCGCACTCTTTTCCACCGTACGCGACTCTTTAGTTTTTCTAAGTCGCAGTACCTAAAGCGAGCGATCAACGATTCGCGCGAGTTCCGCTTCGACTCGCCACAATGTCGTACTAGCGAGTCAAATTGTCAACGTGATCGCAGTAAACAGCTCGTTATCGATAAGATCAAGGTCCGATACCGAAAGGTCGAGGGATATGCGCCGATATAAGAAAGAAAGCGAACGTAACGGATACATTTGGTGGAATTGTTGCGGTGTGCGTCGAGTCCTGAAGGATGTCGTACTGTACTCGAAGGAATCAACGAATTCACGTAACAAAATCTCCTCAGTATCGGGAAATTCGTGAATGGCCGGCGACTCGGCTCACGCTGAATCTTATTTCGTTGAGAATTTCCATAGTCTATGAATCTAGATAGCTAGACAAATGCAGCGATCGAATGAAAATTTCCGGTTTCGAGGAGCAGTTAACGCTCGACGACGCGAGGAATTATTTTGTTTGTTGATATTTAACAGAGACCTGCGTGATATTTCAGGGCATTTTCTCTTTTCCTCCTTTGCTTTAATCCTTCTTCTCCACTTTCTTCTCTCAACGTACATACGCGTACGAATGAAAAAGAATACGCGTAAAATATACCACGATCGCACTCCTTGCTCTCTTTCTCCTTTTCCAACTGTTTCTCTTCCGCCTACACACCACACGCGCGCGCGCACACACACACACACACACACACCCACCCTGCCCTCCTCCCCTCTCTCTCATAGACATACGTATACACGCACGCTGTTTCTGCGCTAAGAGAAAGAGAACGGTTAAAAGGATGAACACGTTGATTTATCGTCGTAAGAAACGGAGATCTGGTGTCTGCGTGACAAGCGCGCCGAAACCGAAACGAGGATACGTTTTCGTCGCGACCCGTGCGTTTAAAAAGGTTGACAAGACGACGAGAAACGACAGAAGAGAAATGCACACAGCGGATGTAGGGAAACGTCTCGACCTCTGATCGATCGTCGCATCGAACGCGCGCATGCGAGGATTTTAGGAAAGAGAAACGGAAGGAAGGAAACATTGTAATATTTGTATATAGCCATGTTATCGTGGTAAAGAGAATTACCTATATTATTATAAATATTACGCATATATATACATATATACGTGTACGTATATGTTTATATATATACATACATATAATAATATATATGTGTATATATATAACGCATATTTAAGTCTGTAATGCCGTTACGTTGTTGTACCATAATTATTGTGAACACCATTTCTCAGACATCGATTTTTTTAAATAAAAAGAAAGTCTCAATATCGACATGCACTAAGTACCAAGCAGAGCATCCGTCGGAACAAAAACATCCACCGCACAGAACGATCCGGTTTCTTATCTTATAACAAGATTAGCCACGATTTTTTCGCCTCGTCTCGTCTTCAACCGCGTCGCCTTCTTACGCTCACCTACTATAACGTTTTCACGCTCGGATTTTCACCATTTGCGCTCGTTTTAGTCCTTGCTCGACTGCGCGCCTACCGCGAAATTATCACGCGACCCGCGCCGACCTTCCAAAACGCTTGCAACAAAAAGAAGAAACGTCAATTTTCCTGGCTTGAGATTTATCAATTATATCGCGTTCGGAAATCAACGCGAGCTTGACCACGGCTTTTCGCCCCGCGACGAAACAGGATCGAGAAAGGACTGGATGACGGCGCGACGACTTTTGTAACGATCGGTGCCTGAAACGTTTCACCAACGAGCCTTTTTTGTCAGACTGATGTTCGTCTTTAATCTATCTAACTAAAGATCGGCAGCGCGCTGTACACGCTCTCGCACGACCAATTCACGAAGTCAGTCTGCGACCAGAGACGCGACGAAGGAGGCTTGAGCGCGATGCGCGCTCGGTATCGCGTTTAAACTCGCGCGAACCAATCGTTTTTGGCGATGGAAAGTTAGCACGCTTTCTCTGCGATGCTCCATCAACCCTTTAACGGTGTAGCTCGAGAGAGATTCAGGCAAATCGTCAAATATAGCGCTGTAAATTAGACCGCAAAAAGGCGAATGTTGCGTTAACGCAACATTTTATTTACAACTTTTTTTTTATTAATTCACATCGTTGAATTCCTGTTTTTTAACGTGACGGTTACTTCATGGATTTATTTAGTATTTCTTTTTATTATTCTTTCACCTAGACCTTATATTAGTTATAGAAAACTTCCGCCTTAAACCGTGGACGGTTTTTTACATTTCTGGTTTACTTGGTGGGCTTCTTCGAGACATTTGTTGTTTTAATATACCTGGATAAAACAATATGTAAATTGTCTTACATATTTCTCTCGAGTAACAGTAACAAGTTTGGCGATAGGACAAACGAGGCTTTACAAATAAGTTTCATAAATCGCAGATCTTTCGGTTAACCAATTTTCACATAACATGACAAACTTGTAAAAGCGAAGCGTGCAGCCTCTAATCTGTAACTGGTTAATTTAGTGATATTATTAATTGGTAAATTAATATGCAAAATGGCGCAGAAATGCGAAAAACGAGGTTTGAAGGTAAATTTCCTCATTACACTGTCAAAGGGTTAATAGAATTTTTATTTCCAATCCTTTCTGCAAAGTCTATTTTCCAACAGTTCGCAGAGCCTACGATAGCGATTTTTCTGCGAAACACGAGACCAAAATATCAAAAAATCATTCGCGTGAATTTAATCGCGATCGATCGAGCGAACGCGGCCAAGAACGCGAAACGAGCGAATCGAGATCGAACTTCTCGCTAGCGAGTAACATTCGTAGTGAAATGTCGATCTCGATGATACTTTCCAGTACGTTTTCGAGTTGCTAGCTGAAAGAAAACTCTGCGCATTTTAAAGACGGCGCACGTCGGCGCGATGCACGTACGAAACGAAACGAAACGAAACAAAAAGAAAAGAAAGCAGAAAAGAGGGAAAAAGGAATAAAACGCATTGAAAGATTTCTCACACGACACCGTGGTCCTTCTGCCCGTCGATGTGTAAATAATTGTTTCATATTGTTGTAAAGTAGAACGGTGATATGGAGAGATGGATGGTACAAGTAGGAGACGTCGGTACTCGTTTGCCGAAAGTTTAAAAGTCAAAAAGTCTCCCCCGTAATGTAAGCGCACAAAAAGAAGGTTAACGATCTATGTGTCTTCTTCGTGTTTAATCGTATCTTTGTTATTAAATCTTGAACGTCTTACGAATGTTTATCTGTGTATTTGCCTAGGCACCTGTCTTTCTTTCTCTCTTTTCCTTTAGTGCCGCCATCCAACCACGTGGATCGTCCAGGTAATTCAAATATATATATATATATCTTTTTTCTCAATAAAATTCCGATATACGAATTTTGATTTTTATTGCTACATCTCGTCTACGACGCGCGTCGCTTGTCTCAAAGTGTTTTTCTTTATTATTTAACAGAATTGCGCACGGAAGTTTGAACAGCATCGACTCGTTCTACTTAATCGGATCGAATGTGCAACAGGGCGTGCAGTTTATTCATCGGTCGAGGATTAAATATTCGAAACTATGAGCGAAACTGTACGTCACACGACGTGACTTCCGTTCTAAAAAATGATATGATACGGTACGAGAAGAATATTAGAAACGCATTGTATTCCAAGGTATTCGAAATACCGAACTGTATCAACGACTGATTATATGCACCGATTACCAAAACCAATGTTTCTCTATCAACCATTAACACTTAGTCTTCTTACAAAATTTCTCTGCTCTTGACAAGTCTTAAATAGACTTACGTATACTCTATAAACGAACCTCTACAGCTAATTAATGTACCTATCGTTTGCTAATATTGTTTTCCATCGAATATCTTTCGATTAACATCGCTGCACGCGACGTCAATTGAATCGGCGTAAAATTTCGTATCCTTTTTTAATCTAGCGCTAGGTCTTGGAAGCTGGAGGTCTGAGGACTCGTTTGATCCTTTTAAATCTAGCTAACGCCATCCCTGGATCTCCATTCAAGCCGCCGAAAGCTTCCCCGTATTCCGTCGCCAGTGGCCCCATTTCTTCGTTACTACCCGTTAGCGACGCCACGGAATCGGATCTTTTCTCTAACAAAGAACCCTGTTCTGCCACTGCCTTTTCGTCTTCCGTCATCTTGGACGCGCTCGGCTACCGACGGAACCATTCGTTTAATGACGCTCGTAGAAATTAACCTGTTAACCGGGAAGACGAGTTAACTCGCCGTTTGAATAATCTCATTATTTAACCATTCCATTTCTTTTTGCCGAATTATAAATTACATCACGTTTGTACAAGAGTACTCGTTGTACAAATTTTCCCTTCTGCAAAGACTGAGACTCGTGTCTACCGTGAATTTTTAATTTCGTAATTCCACAAAAGTTTAAAGAACAACCCGGTCAACAAGTTAACGATGATTAATTCCCTTCTTTCACCTTTGCATCAGCAAGTGCCCCTCGTAAGTTCGAGTCCAACGTGTAATCAGCCGGTAGACTTCCCTCCAGCTTGACGTTACGTTGTTCCGGGATCAACATAGAATTTTTAGATCTTCTTTTTCTCTTCTTCTTCCGATCGGTTCTCGTCAAAAACGCCTGTCGCGCGTGTTTCTTTGGTATCGTTTCCGATTGCATTATCGATCGCTTCTTCACCGTTCTCGGCCAAGATTTTTTATTCGAACTCGAGTCACTAGCGTCTCGCGTCTTTTCCTGACCGCTGTCTTGTCTCTTTTTCCTCTTTATCGGCTGTTTCTCCACGTTATCACGAATCCGAGACTTGCCGGAATTTCTATCCGCGACAGATCTCTTAGGCGCGTCATCTCCGGTCAGTGCGACCTCCGGAGCCTGTTCTTCCTCGTCTTCTTCCAATTCGCGCAATTCGTCGAATCTCGCGTTATTCTCCTCGATGTCCTTAAGGCGCTGGTTCTCCTCGATCTCTCGTTTAATCTGCTCTTTGATCGAATCGATCTTTCGCTGGATCTGCTCCTCCACCCGTTTCTGATAGTCTTCGTCTATCTGTTCCGCAGTCTCAGCTTCGTTCTTCGAATTCGTTAATTTCTCAGAATCATCCGCAGCCGACGTTTCCGCCGCGTTCGCCACAACTTCCACTTTCGCCGCGTCTGCGCTGCTGGCTACGTCGGCAATTTTCGACTCCTCAGCTTTCGAGGTTTCTTTAACGCCAGAAGCGTCACCGACCAACTCGTTGGCTGCCTTGTTGTTACCGGACAAATTAATTTCCCGCGTTTTCGCGTCTCCTGTAGCCTCTTCGCTTCCTTGAGCCAGGATTTTCGCAGTTTCGCTGCCTTCGATCGTTGGTTTTTGGTCGTTTGACGTCGATGGCTGCTTCGAATTATCCGTTTCGCGATCGCAATTGATCTTCGACGCTTCATTCTCGTTCTTCTCAACTACGTTCCTTTTCGACTGATCGTTGGAATCCTTGTCAGCTTTGGTTACTCGAGCCTCGGCTACTTTGCTATCCTTGTCAGTAGCGGTGTCTCGTTTTAAGGACGTCTCTGCGGTTTTTTGATCGCTAGACAGATCGCTAGACGTTGCAGGATTCGCTGCTTTCCCAGCAACCTCGGCGTTGTCCGTTTCTTTCGAATTTTCATGGTCCCTCTTCACTCGAACGTCACCGTGCACCTTTCTTTTATCAGTTTCTTCGTCCGATGCATTGTCCTCTAAGGCTGCAGTGTCTTCTGCAGCTGCGAGAGCGTCGTCGTCCATCTCTTCGTAGTCCTCAGAGCCGGAAATTCCTCTTTTCACCACGTCTTTCGATTCGAAGTCATCGTACAAGTTAGATCTTTCTTCCTGATCGATAAATCTCGCAGAATCTTCGTTTACATGGTCGTTGCCCTTGTACCTGAACATTTTATACATAAGTTAACTTATATCATACGCTTTGCGTATTATGCGATAACGTTGCATGTATCATATCGGGTTAAATAATAAGTTGATTCGTCTTCGAAGAAAAGCGATTTCTATAAGTTGCTAAGTGACACCAATTTTACGCCAAGATTCTACTTTCTAAATTATATCGTCAAAAATATAAATTTCCGTTATAGTCCACGGTCTACTGGCAATCGTTCATCCTACACGCGAAAATACCTGGTTTCTTTGTGTTTTGAACCAACTGCGGACTCGTCTTCAGCTTCGTCCGCATACTCGAATTTTTCCTGATCAACAGGGGCCTCGTAATCTTTGTCTGGAAGCTTCGGAAGATCTCTGGAAGAGCGATCGATTCTCGAAGCACTTTTACCAGCTTTGTTAGAAGTCGAACGTTTTTCGTCCTTCGCCGCTTCGTTCAAACTCTTCGTAGTGCTCTTTTTAACAGCGTTATCACGTTTCACCCGTGCACGCTTATCAGCGTCCTCGACCTGCGCAGCTTTGCCGCTCTCTTTAGCGTCGATGTTGCGTTTCGAATTAATTAGATCGTTTCTTTGTTCACCGGCCGACCGAAAAATTCGCTCGATCGATGGATCTAATTTGCTGTTTTGGTTCTCGATTACGTAACCATTGGCTTGCGCGTTACTGAGAACAGAAGAGAAGCAACCACAAGATGTCTAATTGGATATAAAGAAACAATTTATGGGTGACGGTAGAATTCCATTTGTACATAAACCTGTCGAGTCGTTCCATTCCATTTAATTGGAGCTCATGAGTAAATAAGTAATTATATTATATATTCTGATTATTTATATTTAATTGTTATATAATTTACTATATTATACATATATATAAGGAAATCGATAGCTGTATAATAAAATATCGATGGCTGAAGCTATAAAAACTTGTGTCAATTTGCCAGAAACTATTTGTTATTATTATTATTTTATTGGTTATTAGCTTTTGCTCGCTTAATTTACGCGATGAAACCACTCGTAATATGATTCTCCGTTTATTTCGAGCAGCGTATCCTAAATTCGTGTTCAGAGAAGTGAACTCGATCGGCAAAAGTTCCTTTAAGTTCTAACGGTAAGTAAAAATTTCGTTGAAACAGATGCTACGGTCCGTACGAACGAAATTCTACTGTATGAAATTGGAGAAACAGCAACGGATAATAAATTACAGATAGACGAAGAAGAAACGCGTAAGGCATACTTCGGTACCTGGATGCGTCTTTGAAAAGCTCTGGATAGCAGTAAGAAACGAACGATTGAAGTATTATCGACAGGACGAGGATGCAGGCACAGTTTAGCTGGAATCGTTCGTACATGGTGTGGCAAAAGGAGCATCGTAGTGTAGATTTCTACGAATAACCGGACGTGCGAGCTACTTTCATATTTTGATTTTTACTGATTTTTGAGAAAACGTATCGGACGACGTTGCTGCTGCGTGAATATGGAGCAGCATTCGATCGAGTTCGATCGAGAGGCTGCTTTTGTTACGATCGATGCCACGTAGTCATGGCAATAAATCACGTAATGATCGGTGAATCCTCGTTTTAACACTTTGACTGTCACGCCGGAATCACATGTTTTGGTTCAGGACGCCACGGGAGTATTCTTATTATTCAAAGCATATAATGACAAAATAATAATAAATTGATGATGTAAGACGACATTCTTCTCCAATGGACCGTTTATTTTATTACTGGTCACGGATGACGCCTTGGTAACAGTTGATAGCGACATATAACAAGACATCGTTTATTTCAACAAACCATTCGCATTCGTTATTTCATCGTAAGCAAAACGTCCTTCTGGACTGTTGAAACGTGTAAAAGATATTAGTAAACAGTATTTGCTCATTCTATATATAATAGCAAGGTATGTTCGCACTTCTAACTTCAATCATATGATCATAAAGCTGCATTTACGATTATTTTCTGAGGTGTGTTTATAATAATATTCGTAGATTACCCATCAAAGATATGGATGCAAACATAGTGCACTATTAGATGCAAGATTTGTTCTCATTTTTTTTTTTTTTTTTTGATATTCTAATAAAAATGTTTAATCGTTCAATGGGGCACTTTTTATTTCAAAGTATTTTCTATTTATCGATTATATTCAAAATGCCCTAACTGTCAATTTTCATTCAATTTTTACAACTGTAAGAAGTTCAAGCGTTGGCTGGTCAACGTAGCAGTCAAAGTGTTAGACGGTATCTTTACGTTCGATTGGAAAGTGTTAGCGAATTTCGAAATTTGATTTAGGCGTTGATCGGAAATCTTATTATTTACTTATCATTATCGTAGAATTGTTACAACTGTTTTCGTTTCAGCGAAAACCTGAAACTTAACTTTCTAATTATTCGAAGCGAAACGACTGCTCGTCTGTTATCGATGAAAATTCGCCTCGATGTAACTTCTACGCGTATACAGTTTGCGAAGGTTGGATTTGTGAGAAAGTAAATTACGATACAGAAAATAATTTCTTTATTACGAATTAGACACGATGACACGTTATACGTACTTACACATAAACCATATTCGAACGATGTTTCTCACTTCTCTTCCATTTGTCCGCATTGTTACAATCCGTAGAAACTCATTCGACAAGGTCGTGATAATAACTTCGGATACAAATATTTTATAACAAACGGTTGCTTTCTAGTTTCGTTAACAACGCTGCTAAATTCGACCGCACGTATTTACAACATCTTAATGCGATCGGTGTCATCGTGATCCTGTTTGCTTCTGTAAGTGTTACGATAGAATTCTTTCACTCGATGATACGTAAATCTTGGTATACATACTCGAGTTGTTCATCGTTCGCTGTAGAATTAGTAAGAAAAGGCTAAACGCATAAAATATAAGTTGAACGTGTAATCATCTACTTAAATCAGGTTAACAGAACGAGTTAGTTATACGTGTAGGAAAACGAAGAGCACACGGGGAAAACGTGACAAGTTTATTTTTACCGAGCTCTTAGTTTCTCGATGTCAGCTGGCGGCTAAGAAGCGACACAATTTCTCAGGTTTAAAGATATACACCGCTTATCGTATTCTTTCCTCGTGGTCTTCGAATAAAATAAAAGAAACTGTAGCCAAGTCCATGGAGCTCTCGTTGTTCACATTCCTCGCGAACAGCTCCTGGTCTGGTGAAATGAAAATCTTGTTTCGTGACTCGAATGCAGTTACGTGTAACCATACACCTACGCGTATAATCTATCACCTATCAGACGATCATCTATTACGATTTAAACGTTATCAAAAGGACTAAATGCAACGATTATATAAAATACAATTGAAAGAAAAGCCAGAGAATAACCGAAGTGGTACTCGAGGAGGGGAAATGCAAGGTCAAGAAGTAATTGCGAAACATTTTTATTCGATCGACAACACATAACACCTGGTGTAAACGGATCAAAGTAAAAAGGCGAAAGAATAAAAAAAGATAGGAAACAAAAAATGAATAATATAATAATTCGTTCCATAACGGGAACAAGCATCGTAGCGTCGAACGAACCAATGAAACCGGAAAACGCTCGACTTCTTCGCGAAGCCCTGCCGGAAATGTTAACGTCGCAACGTACATGACTCGTCTATTCGAACGATACTGAGGGTTAATGTAAATCACGGGGTTGTTAAAGAAAACATAGAGGACGGGGGATGATACGGTTATCGGTAGACTGTGGATGTTTATACCGTAATTGATATTTTCATACTTTCTACGAGTACAAGTAGAATGATGCAACGTAAAATTTCTTTTTCATTCGTTAAATACGAGGACTACGGGGGAAAAGTATGACAAGTCCGTTCTTTTTTTTTTATTTTCCGATTTTTATCGTACGATTTCATATATTTTTTAAAACGAAAAATCTCGTTTCGATATGAAACAGTTAAAGAAAGGCATAACTTGATATGTAGATTCGCAGATACGTGTAAGCTTGTCGACGATAGTCGATGGATATATCGTAAGGAAGGAATATCAGCTAATTTAATCGAATTTCAGGAAAATGACAGTAGCCTGAAAATCATGCGCGAAGAACAGTTTTAATATAAATTTGCTTTATTATAAAAAAAAACCGTCGTATTTCTCACCTGTGACGGATATATCAGATGTTCCCGCGCGTTATATGCATTTTCCTACTGTTAAATTTTCCACAAATGCATAAGCATCCGCAGTCTATTTGTCAGCAAGGCGAAAGAAACGGTTAAATATAAAAACGAAGCTGGTCGAGAAAGAACGCTACGTGCGACTTGAAACGTCGCATCTATTCTAAATATCGGTCGAACCTAATGTTTTAATCAGATTCGTCCGTATCACGGATTTAAGCTCTAGTTATTGCTTTGTAATACACGTGGCTTAAGGTGAAAATAAATCTTAACTCGATTTTTCATCTGCATGTCATCTCGCATCCGCATCTCTCAGTTCAAGTATCATTAGTCTTTTTTTTTTTTTTTTTTTTTGATCGATAACCATTTTTATATCGACGAAGTACTTTTTTCAACATCGCGCTCACCTTATCCTTTTCGAAGGATAAAACTATCATTATATTGACATGGTACGGATATATGCATATGTGTGTATGTATATATTTTATGTATGTATACGTTTACGCGCATAAAAGTGTACTTTTCTAAGTAATTCGCACAGTTCCATATGTCGGTATCGATCCTCTGTTGCAACGATCACGCCGATTACAGAGCGACGAACGGGATATCTAGAGATTCTTGACGAAATAAATATCGAACGACACGAGTTCATCACAGCCCGCAAATTTAGCTTAGACCTAATCCCAATCGAGATGTATAACGAACCTCCGATGTTTGGAGTGTACGCTACCGATCACAAATTTGGAATTACGTACTTTTTTAATTGCATTTACATCGAAATTTTCGCTAATTTTCGTGTTACTTTGAAATCCACGCTTTACGTATTAATAGCAATTTCCGTCATTTGAATAAATATTTAGCGAAACAAGTTTTTAAAATAATAGAAAATTCCCAGCCGAGATTTCTTTTTAAATCTCGGACTCTACCGGTTTCGATATCGATTCGAAATTAATACTGTAAATATCGACAATGATTCCTTTCGCTTAGATAAATCTTCAACGAGAGAGCTTTCCCGGTTAACGCAAAATTCTTAAATCATTCAATTACAATGATTCCAAATTTCCGACCAGTACTGTACGCTTCATCCAGAAGAAAATACTAAATGTACTGAAAAACCTCGCGAAAAGAAACAAATAATATCTCGAGACCCTTCGACTGTTACAGTTGCTTTTATCGTATAATCTCTATGGCAGAAAAGGAAACTTATTTTAATTAGAGATGACGGGCATATAGAACTTGTGCTTCTGCGTGTCTCTGGTGTGCTTGAAAGGCGTCTGTTTAGCCTCGATAAGCGCCGCAGGACAGGGTCCTTTGTGTCTGGGCGTGTACTCCTTCTTGTACATGCTCGAAGTGACCATGCTTCCATCTCCTAAATTGATGTGCGAGACGTTCGCCTGTCTCTGTACTCTTTCTACCTTTTGACTGGTGAAATTTCCATAATTCTTCGCCTCACTGTGAGAATAGAACTTGCCACCTACTGTTAAATTGTCCTGTCGAACGATTCTCTGTGGACGTTCGTAGGTCGACGAAGCCCAAGGATTTCCTTCTTTAGTGCTGCGATGTAAAGAGGTCAAACTACGTCGATCGCTGCTCTGACTCGAATTGCTGATGTACTGGCCGCTCTCTGCCAAATTCGAGATACTCTTCTTTTGATCAGCGGCTGTAGAAGAGATCGTGTGAAGAGCCTCCGTGGACGAAGTGGCTCTGCGTCTGTGAAGAACCGAGTTAGTAACGTCCGCGGACGATGAAGAGATTACGTTCTTCCTGTGGTGACTGGTCTTCGTCACAGCACCGTCCATTTGCAATTTCTCCATAGATTGGCCGCTGATGGCTTGCCTGAACTCGGCACTGCTCGTCTGGTTGGAATTATAGCGAGCTTGGCTGGAAACTGTGTGCTGTTCGTGTTGCTGCTTCTGTCTGGTTGCAGTCTGTCGAGACTCGATGTGCTGAGTGTTAACGTAGTCCCTTTTGCTTGTCTCTTGCTGATGTTTTTCGATTTGCTGCCTCTGTTGTTCGCTGTATCTTCCATCGACCATGACGCCCTGGTGGTTTTGCACATCCGCGAGAGACCTGTCGTCGATAACTCGTCGCGTTTGAGTCACATTCTGCGATCTTAAATGTCTTTCGCTTGACTGTGCTCTTTGATGGTGTTCGCTTATGTAGTGCTGATTGCCTGAAACAGGTGACAGAGACTTTCTAGAGTCTGGCTGAGGACCATCGGGTTGTATGGCACGATGCTCCGTTATCACACGCTGAGATTGGTGCTGAACGTTCTGAGTCGATGAGATTCTCTCTCCACTCGTTCTCTTCGTAGTCGTAATCGTCGTTCCATTTTCTACGGTCTTCGATTCAGATGAAACGCTTCTCCTGGTATCTGTTTCCATGCTGTTTATCTTTGCGGCAACTTCCTTGGCAGTGCGTTTGGTGAAAGTGTTGTAGTTTCTCTGAGTAGTCGTAGACATCGTAGAAGTGTCGTCTCCTAAGGTAATCGAAGACTCCATGTGATGTCTGCGAGTTACAGCTCTACCAGGCGGAGAAACTTCTTTCTTAGCTGGCGTAAACGTGTCTCTGGAGGTTGTCTTCGTTTCCATGGCACCTGTGCTCACCTTCAAATTATCCTCGTGACGTTTAATCTCAGCGCGTTCTCCACGAACCACCGTGTACGTGGATCTCTGGGAAGTGGAGTCTTGGAACTCGCCGATCATCTTCAAGTTATCCTCTCGACGAATTACCTCCGCTCTTTCTCCTCTCTTCGGTGTGAAATCGTCGCGAGGTCTTCCGACGAAGTCTCCTTCTGGTTTCAAATTGTCCACTTGACGAATTGGAGATCGACGTTCTATCGGACCAACCTTCTCCGGTGTCCTACGCTCGAAATCACCTTCTGGTCTCAGGTTATCGGGATGTTTAATAGGCGAACGTCTTTCACCTGGTCCCAGAGGAGACTTTCCAGGCCTTTCGAAGTCTCCTTCCGGTCGAAGATTGTCAGGATGCTTCTTAACCGGCGTACGTTCGCTGACTACGTACGTGTAATCATCTTTCCTGCGTACATCGATAAATTCACCTTCCATCTTGAGGTTATCCTCGTGCTTCCTAACATTCACCCTTTCCACCTTCGTGATCTTCTTGTAATCGTCCCTGGATCTACGAACGTCTATCTCTCCTTCCATTCTCAGATGATCCTCGTGTCGACGAACTTCCACTCGTTCTCCGTTCACGTGTCTATAGTCATCTTTAGAAGATGGACTGACATCCATCTCGCCTTCTGGCCTCAGATTATCTTGCGGCTTTCTAACTGGCGCTCGTTCGCCTCTCTTAGGTGTGAAATCGTCTTTAGGCACCATATAGAAGTCTCCTTCGGGATGAAGGTTGTCCTCGTGACGAATCGGTGTGCGTCTCTCGGCTGGACCAACCTTCTGAGGCGCTCGTTTAGCGAAATCACCTTCAGGATGTAAATTGTCCTTTGGTCTCTTCACGTCAGCTCGGTCCCCTTTAGTTGGCGTGTCTTGTCTTGGTCTTCCAATAAAATCTCCTTCTGGGTGCAAATTATCAGGATGTTTAATCGGTGTTCTTCTCTCTGCAGGACCAACAGGCGCCTTCTCGGGTCTGTCGAATTCTCCTTCGGGTCTAAGATTATCTTTAGGTTTCTTAATCGGAGCCCTTTCTCCTTTGGTTGGCGTAGGAGCTTTAGGACGCTGAGCGAATTGCCCTTCAGGTTTCAAATTATCAGGATGCTTGATAGGTGTTCTTCTCTCAGCTGGACCAATCGGACACGTATCGGGTCTATCGAATTCTCCTTCGGGTCTCAAATTATCTTCGTGTCTGATAATCTCGCTACGTTCACCGCGTGTCACTCTGTAGTCATCTCGCCTTCGAATATCCACGAATTCACCCTCCATCTTCAGGTTATCCTCTCGACGAACTACATCGACTCTTTCCACCTTGGTGATCGTCCTGTAATCGTCTCTTGACCGACGTACATCCATATCACCCTCCATTTTCAAATTATCTCTGTGAACGACTATCTCTGTTCTCTCGCCCTTTGTAGGCTTATAATCATCCTTAGGCTTGCCTATGAATTCACCCTCCGGTTTCAAGTTATCCTTTGGCTTCTTCTGAACCGGCCTATCAACCCGTTTTGGAGTAAAGTCGTCTTTAGGTCTTCCTACGAATTCTCCTTCAGGATGAAGATTGTCTTCGTGACGTATAGGCGTTCTCTTCTCGGCTGGACCAACAGGCGACTTCTGCGGTCTCTGGAATTCCCCTTCCGGTCTTAGATTATCCTTCGGCCTGGTAATATCCGCACGTTCGCCCTTCAATGGCGTTTCTTCCTTAGGACGACCAACGAATTCTCCCTGTGTTTTTAAATTATCCGGATGTTTAATCGGACTGCGCCTCTCAGCAGGACCCATCGGCTTCTTCTCTGGCCTGTCAAAGGTACCTTCCGGTTTCAGATTGTCCTTTGGCTTCTTCACGTCTGCTCTTTCACCTTTCTTCGGTGCCTGCTCCTTCGGACGTCCGATAAATTCACCTTCAGGTTTCAAATTGTCATCGTGTTTTATAGGTGAACGTCTTTCCGCTGGACCAACAGGTTTCTTTTCAGGTCTTTCGAATTCTCCCTCGGGTTTCAGATTGTCCTCTGGTTTTTTGATCTCTGGTCTGTCTGCTTTTTTAGGTGAGTAATCGTCTTTCGGTCGACCCTCGAACGGACCTTCCGGTTTCAGATTATCCGGATGTTTCACGATATCTACACGCTCTCCTTTCACTACCTTGAAATCGTCTCTCGTTCTGATATCAGTGAACTCGCCCTCCATATGCAAATTGTCCTGATATTTAGTGACCTCGGCTCTTTCGCGAATTAAGAAGTCCGTATATTCATCTCTGGACCTGTAAGTCTCTATATTTCCTTCCATTCGCAAGTTGTCCGTACGTTTGACGATATCTACTCGTTCACCACGAACGGGAACAAAATCGTCTTTTGGACGACCTTCGAATGGTCCCTCGGGTTTAAGATTATCCTCGGGTCTTTTAACATCGGCGCGTTCTCCTCTAGTCGGTTTGTAATCGTCCTTTGGTCTACCAACGAATTCTCCTTCAGGTTTCAAATTATCGGGATGTTTAATCGGAGATCTTCTCTCAGCAGGTTTCACTGGAGATTTCTCTGGTTTCTCAAATTCACCTTCTGGACGTAGATTATCTTGTGGTCTCTTAATATCTGCGCGTTCTCCGCGTTTAGGAGCTTCTTCTTTTGGCTTTCCGATAAAGTCGCCTTCAGGTTTCAAGTTATCAGGATGTTTAATAGGAGTGCGTTTCTCAGCTGGCCCCAAGGGTTGCTTCTCAGGTCTTTCGAAAGCACCTTCCGGTTTCAGGTTATCTTCTGGTCTCTTAACATCGGCTCTCTCTCCCTTAGTCGGTGACTCTTCCTTTGGTCGTCCAATAAATTCTCCTTCAGGTTTCAAGTTGTCTTGAGGTCTCTTCGCAACTGGTCTCTCGGCAGGTCTGAATTTTTCAGGTTGCGGTCTTTCAAAATCACCTTCAGGGCGCAAATTATCCTCGTGTTTGATCGGTGTTCTTCTCTCAGCTGGACCTACAGGCTTCCTCTCCGGAACTTCGAATTCTCCTTCAGGATATAAATTGTCCTTTGGTCTCTTTACGTCCGCTCTTTCGCCCTTTCGCGGTGCTTCCTCTTTGGGCCGACCAACGAAGTCTCCTTCTGGTTTTAGATTGTCTGTTGGTTTCTTGACAATTGGCCTTTCAGCGGGTCTAAACTCTTCTAGTTTAGGTCTTTCAAATTCCCCTTCTGGTTTCAAATTATCAGCATGTTTGATCGGAGTTCTCTTTTCAGCAGGACCAACAGGTTGCTTCTCTGGCCTCTCAAATTCCCCTTCAGGTCGCAAATTGTCTTTAGGTTTCTTAATCGGAGCTCTCTCACCTTGTTTAGGCGCTTCCTCTTTTGGTCTGCCAATAAATTCTCCTTCTGGTTTGAGATTATCTTCTGGTCTCTTTACTTCCGGTCTCTCTGCTCTCTTAGGAGAATAATCGTCCTTTGGACGACCCTCGAATGGACCCTCCGGTCTCAAATTGTCAGGATGCTTCACTATATCAACTCTCTCGCCCCTTACAACCTTAAAATCGTCTCTGGTCCTAACATCGATAAATTCGCCTTCCATACGCAAATTGTCTTGATACTTGGTAACTTCGGCTCTCTCACGAATTAAGAAGTCCGTATATTCGTCTCTTGATCTGTAAGTTTCGATGTTACCTTCCATTCGAAGGTTATCCGTGCGTCTGATGATATCCATTCGTTCGCCATGAACCGGTTGATAGTCGTCCTTAGGCCTGCCCTCGAATGGACCTTCTGGTTTCAAATTGTCTTCAGGTCTTTTAACAACAGCTCTGTCGCCTTTAGTCGGAGTGAAATCATCTTTAGGCTTACCAACGAATTCTCCTTCGGGTTTGAGGTTATCCGGATGTTTAATCGGTGTACGTTTCTCTGCTGGACCAACCGCAGGCTTTTCTGGCCTCTCGAATTCGCCTTCAGGATACAAATTGTCCTGAGGTCTTCGAACCTCGGGACGTTCGGCTGTTTTCGGAGAGAAATCATCTTTTGGACGACCTTCGAAGGGTCCTTCAGGTTTCAAATTATCTTGAGGACGTTTTACGTCGGCACGTTCTCCTCTAGTTGGTTTGTAATCGTCTTTAGGTCTTCCTTCGAAAGGACCTTCTGATCTCAAATTGTCCTGAGGCCTCCTCACTTCCGGACGTTCAGCTGTTTTCGGTGAGAAATCATCTTTAGGTCTTCCTTCGAAAGGTCCCTCAGGGCGAAGATTATCATCGTGCTTAATGGGCGTTCTACGTTCAGCTGGGACGAATGGAACACGTTCTCTACCTGGAAAATCGCCTTCAGGAAACAGCTCATCCGGATGTCGGACAATCGGCGCTCTTTCGCCGGGACCATAAGGAACAGGCGATGGTCTCTCGAATTCTCCTTCGGGATACAAGTTATCTGGATGTTTAATAGGTGTACGTCTCTCACCGGGGGTATATTCGTGTCTTGGTCTATCTTCAAACTGTCCTTCAGGTCGAAGATTGTCCTGTGGTCTTTTGACTTCTGGACGTTCAGCTGTTTTCGGTGTGAAATCGTCCTTAGGACGTCCTTCGAATGGACCTTCAGGTCGCAAGTTATCCTGAGGCCTCCTTACTTCTGGCCTTTCCGCTGTTTTCGGTAAGAAATCATCTTTAGGTCTTCCTTCGAACGGACCCTCTGGCCTCAAATTATCTTCTGGACGTTTCACGTCCGCACGCTCACCTCTGGTTGGTTTGTAATCATCTTTAGGCCTTCCTTCAAATGGACCCTCCGGTTTCAAGTTATCTTGAGGACGCTTCACATCAGCACGTTCACCTCTCGTTGGTTTATAATCATCCTTAGGTCTACCTTCGAAAGGTCCCTCAGGACGAAGGTTATCATCGTGCTTAATGGGTGTTCTACGTTCAGCTGGGACGAATGGAACACGTTCTCTACCTGGAAAATCGCCTTCAGGAAACAGCTCATCCGGATGTCGGACAATCGGCGCTCTTTCACCGGGGCCATACGGGACAGGCGATGGTCTCTCGAATTCTCCTTCTGGATACAAGTTATCTGGATGTTTAATAGGTGTACGTCTCTCACCAGGGGTATATTCGTGTCTTGGTCTATCTTCAAACTGTCCTTCAGGTCGAAGATTGTCCTGTGGTCTTTTGACTTCTGGACGTTCAGCTGTTTTCGGTGTGAAATCATCCTTAGGACGTCCTTCGAATGGACCTTCCGGTCTCAAATTATCTTGTGGTCTCTTTACCTCTGGACGTTCAGCTGTTTTCGGTGTGAAATCGTCCTTAGGACGTCCTTCGAATGGACCTTCCGGTCTCAAATTATCTTGTGGTCTCTTTACCTCTGGACGTTCAGCTATTTTCGGTGAGAAATCATCTTTAGGTCTTCCTTCGAACGGACCCTCTGGTCTCAAATTATCTTCTGGACGTTTCACGTCCGCACGTTCACCTCTGGTTGGTACATAATCATCCTTGGGTCGTCCTTCGAATGGTCCTTCAGGTCTTAAATTATCCTGAGGTCTTCTCACTTCTGGCCTTTCCGCCGTTTTCGGCAAGAAATCATCTTTAGGTCGACCTTCGAACGGCCCTTCCGGTCTCAGATTATCCTCAGGTCTTCTAACCTCTGGTCTTTCACCTCGTTTGGGTGTAAAATCATCTTTTGGACGTCCTTCGAATGGTCCTTCGGGTCTCAAATTGTCCTGTGGCCTCTTCACTTCCGGACGTTCAGCTGTTTTTGGTGTGAAGTCATCCTTTGGACGTCCTTCGAACGGTCCTTCGGGTCTCAGATTATCTTCAGGCCTCTTAACATCAGCTCTTTCGCCTCTGGTTGGCTTGTAATCATCCCTGGGTCTGCCTTCGAAAGGTCCTTCTGGTCTCAAATTATCCTCAGGTCTTCTAACTTCCGGTCTTTCACCTCGTTTGGGTGAAAAATCATCCTTTGGCCGTCCTTCGAATGGTCCTTCGGGTCTCAAATTGTCCTGCGGCCTCTTCACTTCCGGACGTTCAGCTGTTTTTGGTGTGAAGTCATCCTTTGGACGTCCTTCGAACGGTCCTTCGGGTCTCAGATTATCTTCAGGCCTCTTAACATCGGCTCTTTCGCCTCTGGTTGGTTTATAATCATCTTTAGGTCTACCTTCGAACGGACCTTCGGGTCTCAAATTATCCTGTGGCCGCCTTACTTCCGGACGTTCAACAGTTTTTGGTGTAAAGTCATCCTTTGGACGTCCTTCGAACGGTCCTTCTGGTCTCAGATTATCTTCAGGCCTCTTAACATCAGCTCTTTCGCCTCTCGTTGGTTTGTAATCATCCTTGGGTCTGCCTTCGAAAGGTCCTTCTGGTCTCAAATTGTCCTCAGGTCTTCTAACTTCTGGTCTTTCACCTCGTTTGGGTGAAAAATCATCCTTTGGACGTCCTTCGAACGGACCTTCGGGTCTCAAATTGTCCTGTGGTCTCTTTACTTCCGGACGTTCAGCTATTTTTGGTGAGAAATCATCCTTTGGACGCCCTTCGAACGGTCCTTCGGGTCTCAGATTATCTTCAGGCCTCTTAACATCAACTCTTTCGCCTCTGGTTGGTTTGTAATCGTC
The DNA here is from genome assembly GCF_051014615.1 of Bombus vancouverensis nearcticus. Taxonomy (NCBI): domain Eukaryota; kingdom Metazoa; phylum Arthropoda; class Insecta; order Hymenoptera; family Apidae; genus Bombus; species Bombus vancouverensis. Next base: position 10,978,884 of record NC_134916.1, on the reverse strand, counting down.
TTTAGGTCGACCTTCGAACGGTCCTTCCGGTCTCAAATTATCCTCAGGTCTTCTAACCTCTGGTCTTTCACCTCGCTTCGGTGAAAAATCATCCTTTGGACGTCCTTCGAACGGACCTTCGGGTCTCAGATTATCTTGTGGCCTCTTCACTTCCGGACGTTCAGCTGTTTTCGGTGTGAAATCATCCTTCGGACGCCCTTCGAATGGTCCTTCAGGTCGCAAGTTATCCTGTGGCCTCCTTACTTCTGGTCTTTCCGCTGTTTTAGGCATGAAATCATCCTTAGGGCGTCCTTCGAATGGTCCTTCTGGTCTCAAGTTATCCTCGGGTCTCTTAACTTCCGGGCGTTCAGCTGTTTTCGGTGAATAATCGTCTTTTGGACGTCCTTCGAACGGTCCTTCGGGCTTCAAGTTATCCTGTGGTCTCTTCACGTCTGCTCTTTCGCCTCCGGTTGGTTTATAATCGTCTTTCGGTCTTCCTTCGAACGGTCCTTCAGGTCGCAAATTGTCCTTGGGTTTCTGCGGTTCCGGTCTCTTCATTATCTGTGGCACAACGTAGTCGTCCTTAGTATGAGGCACTCCTTCAAACGGTCCTTCTGGTCTCAAATTATCGTCTCGTCTAATCACGGCAGTGCTTCTATAGTCGGTTTGATCGAAACTTTGATACTGTTCCTGAGTCGTTGTGGTGCTTTCCACGATATCGGTCTTGCCATAGAAGCGGTCATCCTCGTCGGTGTAGTCGAGTCGTCGTCGAGGTGTCCTCTCAACTATGTCGTACGTGTGGAAATCCTCTTTATGATGAGAGGTACCCTAAAGCACATTTCGTACTAGATCAGCGATTAGTGTAGAGATAAGAGTAACTGGGACAATGGACTCGCTTTCTGAATATCGTTTTAATACGGAGTAAAGGGAAAGTTAGAACGAGACGAGATAAATCATATTTTTAATAAATATTTGCCAGTTTTTCAATATTTTTTAATTACAAAATTACAATTTCATTTCTTATCGAAGCTGTCAGAGAGTATGACGCGTTTAAATTTTCCATTGAAAGTTAATATACAAATAAAAGATTGTCATCCGTAATTTCCAATTTCCAAAATTACTTACTGTGAATTCACCCTCTCCCACTGTGAGGTTATCCGTACGTTTGATGATCTCGGCACGTTGAACCGTTCGATGATCGACGTATTCGGATCTTGTAGTGGTCGAGTCGATGAATTCACCCTCGACCTTTGTATAGGTATTGCGACGTACTGGTCTGGGACGTTCACCGGGTGTACCGGTGAACACCAGCTCCGTGGTGGTTGTACCTGCACATACAAGTTAAATGTTACGACAATACGAATTAATTATAGTAAAAAGATCTAACTACAATAAGAACGACAAATGATCAAATGATCAAATGAACATATTTATGGTATCTTTAATATTACGTTTCTCGAAATTTCAGATTTGTCTTGAAAAGGTGATCTTCAACGTTCATACAATGTCGGGAGAAATTGCAAGTTTCTATTAAAAAGGAACGGTTTAAACTGATGAAATCGATGTTCTAAATCTCAGTTCGCGCCATATCTTTCTCTATAAAATCAGGAAAAATGTACAGCCATTATTCATAATTGATAAACCAAATATTTTCGTTATAGTCGTCAAAAAATTCGACCTCGCACGAGTTAAAAAATTTGTTAGAAACGAAGCTCACTGTCGAAGTCTCCTTCCGGTCTGAGATTATCCTGAGGTCGCCTGACAGGCGTTCGATCTCCATATTTCGGGGCTTCTTCCTTCGGTCTTCCAATGAATTCGCCTTCTGGCTTCAAGTTATCCTGCGGCTTTTTCACTGGAGCTTTCTCTCCTTTCGTTGGAGCTTCCTCCCTGGGTCTACCGATGAACTCACCCTCCGGTTTCAGGTTATCCTGCGGTTTCCTTACCGGTGCTCTCTCGCCCCTTGTCACCACATAGTCTGTTCGCCTCTCTCCGATGAATTCTCCTTCCATCCGAAGATGGTCTTCGTGGTGGTACACGGTCTGCCTGTCGACGTGTTTCTCATCGAATTCCTCGCGATAGGAAGTCACCGCGTGGACGGGGCCATCTCGAGGAATCTCAAGGTGATCTTGTGGCAGATTGTGCGGACAGCGATGTCGTCTGAAAAATTCCAACATCGACCGTGATATAGAAAAGTTAGAAGAATTCGTTGCACGTCGTAGCTCGATGGAATATGGTGAAAATATCATGATACGATCGTTGGCACATTGATAAACCAGTAACTCGATATTTTTTAATTTTGCCCCAACCAAATCAGGTGGCTGTGCTTTGACTTTGCAACCAATAACATATATAGCTACTATAATAAAATATGAATTTGAAATGGACGTGTATCGAATTATGTATTTCAATACGGCTAAATAGACCAAGTCTGTTCGATATAATTCTCCCATATGGCGCAAAGATATTATCTAACGATAAATTATAATCGGTGAATTTTTAGAAATTCCGTTTGAAAAACCAGAGTATCTTTCCACTGAATTATCTTAACTGATCGTTACATCTGTTGACTTACGGATTTATTGCTGCTACGTGACTTAGGTCTGCTGCGCAGGATTTGCAAACATCTACGTGGAAAATTTTTAATGAAAATATTTATAGAATGTCCCGTAATTTTAACGAACAAAGAGAAAAATAATTAATTGTCCCGTGAAACTGAAATCCTTGCCAAGTGTAACGACTAATCTCTCGTCAGTAGGGAATCCTAATTGGACATCGAGCCTGATTTCAACGTGGCTCGCGAATATTCATGCACCTCGGCCGTGCTAGATTACCAGCGTTGGCCCATTGATAAACTGGCTGGTATTGCAGTCGTGAACGTCACCGTAGTCACGCACGTGATCATTGTCGTACTAGCACGAGTTGCATGTTTCTTGTTCACGACCGCTTCGTTAGATTCCGTGTACATAGTTCATCGGGCTAAGTAATTGAAATACGCTTCGAATCGAATCCACGTTCCTATCCATCAGATTACTCGTTCATCACCGTTGGTCGGCAAAAAAATGTATAAATCCCCGTGCCATTATCGAACCGTGCTTTGTCTCTTGTACGTACGATCGTTCCATGCGATCAATCGAACATTATGGAAATGTCAACCTTGATAGAACCTTTTGTATCCTGTCCCGTTTCAGACACGCGTGTTTACCAGTCCAAGTCTCACGCCACACACAAGTCCACATCCGATTAATTACATTCATGTTGTGTTAATAGCGGATTGCTGTAAGACGCGGCTGGTTTGGTTCAACGTCCTCAGACGAGTTTCTCAATGCGTTAAGTGCCGTGGAGGTCATTCGTATTAGATTAGTCTATGACGCCGTTTAAATCGTCACATCGGTGACACTTTTATACCGTTCGTAAAATTTCTACTACTCTGTACGTTATAAACGTTAACGTACAATAATAATATCGAAATGACGATTGTAAAATAGGAAATGCGATGTAACGCGTTTAAACAATTTTATTCTGTTTATTGGGATACACATTGGCATTTCGATCCTTTTAGAATCGAATTTTTTGAATAGTCCTGTGTTCGGAGAATTAGAAATTTTAGCAATAATACGAATATGTCGTGTACGTTTCGATTTTCTGTAACCAATGTATTTTTTGTCTACTCGGCGTAAATACTTTTCGAAATTGTAGTTTGCAATTGCAATAATAGATCGAAACGAGACATCGTGCATCGAAATGAACATACGGCATACGATATTGAATGTGTAAATGTAATTAATCGATACATTTAAGGGGAACAAATGAAAATTATGTTTCCTATTAGCGAAATTTCGCATGATTTTCGACCAATTTCACCAGTTCATGTAACTAACCGAACATGATTCGATAATATTTATTGTTTCAGAACACCGTATTTGGTAATTAACGAGCGAAGGAAATATCGACATCGTTCGACGTTCGCGCAACGATACAGCAATCTCCATGTCAATTAAGGCGGGCGTAGCTTGTCAAAATGCCAACGCACGTTCCTCTTTCCAACCCCCTGGCGTGCGTTTAATATCGATGACAGACTGACGCGGTGCGTAACACAATCAACGATTAAAAATGTATAACATTGAACATCATAAATACACCTTGATGCGCGATCGTTCCGAAAATGCTAACGTTTAATCGTACGAAATGCTTCTACTCCAGATTCTTTCTATTTTCATAGAACACCGTACGATCTTCAACTTTTACACGGGCAAGAAAAATGCTGCTGTTATTCGACAAGCTTAGAGGTAAGTTCGAAGCTTCGATATTGATAATTTTAGCATAAACTTCAACGTGGAAAATACTAATTATACGAAATAATACGCGTCATGTAAAAATAACATAAAATGAGAATTCGGAGCGGCTTTCCCACGCTTTGGCTACAAAATACAGAAACATTTAAAAGAAACGCAGAAAAGCGTGCACAAGATTGGACACACTAAGGTTAATTAGAACTGAAAACATTTTATTAACGTGTTAAAGTAAGTACACGCCGGTGCAAAGGCTTTATCTATTCAGTTTCGTGGCAGGCCATTTGGAAATTGGAAACCTGTCAAAGAGAGATTTCGCAAGCATCCTGCTCGCGATTCACCGCACGTATCCGATGCGTTCGAATGCATCGGCTTTGCAAAAGATAAAAAAAGCGGAGGAAAAACAGAAAAAAGATGGAAGGAACACACAGGAGGCGCGCGTGCGCGCGCCAAATTTCGATGCAAAACGATGGTTTATCCGAGGTTGTATCGTGCCTTTAAAGTTTCCTTCAGACCAGTCTCATTGCTTGAACTCGAACGACTTGAAATCAAACGGCCTGAGTAATAAGACCGAGTATGGAAACTCGATGAAATATTTTATTTGCTTTTGCATTCCGGCCGAATTAGTTAACTTCGAGCAATTTGAAACCACTTTCAGCGTGAACCTGTTACGTATTTCGCTCGCTCGAAATATGAATTCCAAGTTTCAAGTGAAATTCAAGTCCTTCCAACTACTCAGCTTTATATTTCTTTTATATTTGTATTATATATAGTTTCGTATTTATTGATACTGGTTCCCTGACAAATTTTCGAAGTAACTGTTATTTTCGATTCGCTACATATAACAGGTTTTTATTATTATTATATAACGATTATTTTTATTATAATGAAGTACGAATAGAAATACATTTATAATCGTAGTATTAACGTTTAGCATTCATTCGTAACCACTTCCTTCCAAGTTAAATTATTTAATCTCAGACTGCTACAGTAGAATTCAAGTAAATTGACTAATCGTAACAGGATGCTCGATTTGAAAAGAAAGAGAGAGAGAGAGAGATGCAATTGCCGCGTAATTTCTTACTCAATGAGATAAAAGAATCACGCAAACGGGATTTCTTTTGCCAGGATTCGATTCGATATAACCAGCTTCCAATTAATCCTGACAACACCTCGGAGAATAATGAGCACCGAATAATCATCGCGGCTTTCTGTTTTAATGGGTTGGAGCGCGTGCACACACGCTAATCGCCACACAGTCCGCATAAAATTGAATATCGATTAAAATGGATCGTCGATAATCGCGGTTCGCGTTTGCTAATTTTATCGATTCGACGCGCAATCACTTTGAATTGGTACAGCCTACACTCCTGTTTCTATTAATAACAATAATAAATCGTTTTCGTATGTTTGACGATATTCTACGCATCTAGAACTTTAAGAAAATTATTCGAATATGAATATTCGAGCACTGGAATATCTCAAACCATCGAACAGCGGATGAAAATTGTAACATTTCTTACTGCGTCATATTATTAACTAGCCTTTGATCTATATCGTTGGGTATTTCATTTTCTTTTTAATATCAAAACATACGTATAATAACAGTCATACGTATAGTAACGATCATCGATCATTTCCATCGCGCCGAACATGAAACACCAACCGATTATAAAATACCTGAAAAATAAATATTTTAATGGGACAATAGCAGTGAAGCGTTTGAAAAAGCCAATCTGCATTATTAACTGTGCAGAGCAATTTTCATATTTTTCTATGGGCAACCACGGCCGAAATTCGTACTTTGTGTAGGTGTGTCACCAGGAAACTCTTAATACAGTACAAAAAAACACGATGATATCATGGCCCATTGAAGTTAACACGATAATCTTTTTCCGTCAGAATGCGGTTGAAGGCTTAATTATTACGAATCGAACGTGTAATAGATACTGTTGGTATTCGCGATATTCCACAGGCAATATCAGGTACAAGAAATCATCGTTGCGGAAGACTATCACTGGCTAGCAATCGAAGCTACTCTCTCGATCATAAGCGCTCAACCAATTTTCCCCGATCTCGCGGTTGCATTCGGTTCGATCCGGGTCAAGCGTTTCGATCTAGCGAGAACCAAGATTACATTTATCGGGTGCAATTTACCGCACGCCCAGACCGATCTTGTTTACGTTCACGGAGAACAAATATTAAAGCGTGCCGCGTCACCAAACTTTGGCGAGAGTTTGGCCATGCAATAAGCAAATTGTTTTTCAGAAATACAAGAGGATCGAGAACTAACGACGTTGGTGGAAAAAGGGCCCGTGAAATAAGAATTAACCCTTTGCACTGCTATATCGAGTGTGACTCGACATCAGTTTTTATCTCAGGAGCTCCTTTGTCGAGTCCCTCTCGACGTTCTTTCAGTCGCTTTTTTTGTGAAACGTGCGACCAAGAAAACCAGGATTGCATCCTGGAAATTGTTTCAAGACATATCATACACTTAAAAACTACAAAATACAACGACAGTGTGAATAAAACTGGTATATAAGTGAATTTGTTTCTTCCTTTATTTATTTAAATTGTCTTATTTTTTGGTTAAAGTGAATTTCAAATAAAACACTTAATAGCGTTGGGAGCTGCTGATAACGAAATTGAAATAAAATTTGGAGTGCAAAGGTTTAGATAGGGCGATGGATCGAGTAGATCATGTTGCGAGTTTTGAGTCTAATCTTTGGATATTAACCATGTTTGATTCGATGGATGTAATGGTTTTTAAACGACTTTGATCTTTTTATATTTGTAAAATAAACGAAATAATAATTTAAAGATAATTTAAAGACTGGAAAATATATTTGTTTACTATTGTATATCATACAGTTGTGGATCATAGACCTCTCTTTTATACTCTTTCTTATTCTTTTACGCCAATTTACGTCAAATGAGACAACGGATGCTTTGTTATTCGTAAATATTCGTTAGAAAATTTCGTTTGATTCGTTATTCGATTGTTAACGTTGCATGAAATTTTACTAATAACATTAATTTAATTCTGCGAGAGAACATAGCGGCAAAGTGACAGGATTGCAAAAATAGTGCGAGCTGGTCGCGTGCAAAACGCTTAAGCTGTGCTCGAAAAACATTAAAATATAACGTGATAAATTAAATAAATTGATCAACTCCAAAACATCGTTTACCATTTACTCTACATTTTACAACGTACAAGTGAATATCTCTAATATATTCCATACTTATCCATTACCATTTATTTTACCATTTATATCTCTGTAAACGCGTTAAACACCGAAAGTTCGTAATATTCATTTGATAAATGACTTAGGAATACACTTTTTTTTATCTCTATCCTTCGCTTTTTGACTGATTTATTATGAGAATAATTCTAAACGAAGGCAACTGACTTGACCCAATTGGTACCGTCTTTCTGCCGCGTGATTTCTGATCGTCCTTGACTCGATTAAAGTTCGACTCGATCGCGAGAAACTGCTTTCGACATCATTGTCATCCGGTTTTCAATCACCTTCCACGTATTCTATGTATGGTAAAACGTAACTTATCGGCTACGCGCATCGATATCCTTGATTTTTGGCTGAACAATGAATATCCTTGGAGGATCGCGATGAATCGCGCCAGTTGTCCCAAAGCTGATCACCTTAAATTTGTATCGCGATCACCTTGTTATGGGAGGACGCGGCACGTTTTTCGAATAAGGAAGAAGAGAGAACAGCCGATCGCGATTGGCTAGAAACAAGCTCCCATAGAAGGGCTTGTCTGCTGTCCCACTTTTAAGCGGCGCGTACACGCGCCTGTTCCCTTCATATGCATACGAGCTGTTTCATAATACGATCAAGGTTCTCCAGGTTATAACGTACTGGAACACGCCAGATTATCATCATCGAATTCGAAAGAACGTCCGCAGCAAAGGTACCGTTGACGTCCCATTCGAATTTTGTCGTATACCGTTGGAATATCGTCGTGACAGGCGTTTAAGATTTGTTCATATCGGTCAAGCAAAATTACAAGCAATTCGGAATGACTCTTGACCAATTCGGGCTTGTTAAACGTTATTTGGACCAGTCGTGTTACTTAAATTTAAGCTCGTGTTCGTATGATTCGAGTAATTTGGACGCAAGCTCGAATTGAAGGAGCGAAACGACTCTTACAATCGTTTTTTAAAACGTCGTGTGGATCCATTGCGGCATGAGCGAGACGTTATACAATACGTTCGGATGTCTCCAAAAATGTTGACGATGATCATGGTGATGACGATGATAAGAGCTCGATGTAAGGCAATGGATTTCGCGGAGCAAAGAGTCGAGAACGGCCGTGATCGATAGAGCAAACGGCTAATAATTCGCTGGACGATTCGCGCGAATAACAATTCCACCTTCCACGAAGTAGATTTTAATTTGGGAAAAATGGCAGATGATGCTAATAGATCGGTTCTTCCGTCTTAACTTTCTTCGCGTGACGCGGATGTGATGAGATTTTGCGTCAAAAAATTATAGTTAGTTGAACGAAACGACTAAGCTGAATTGCGACGTGCAACGACGCGACGTTAATTAGAGTTTTTATCGGTGCCTGGCCTTCATTTATAGAAGCTGAAAACGCTGAAAAAACAGCTCGCTCGGACGAATAGCATCGGGAAAGATTCAAATCGTTGCAAATGTTCGCGTTAATTTGCATCTTCAACCTCGTCACGTTTTGTATTCCGATGTCGTTAACTTGGCTTGAAACTAGGTCACGTCGCAATGTTCAACCGAAACGAACGTTCCTCGGATGAAATAAATTTATTCGTGAGTTCTTTGTTTCAGCGCTGTCGTACTTTGATATTGAGACTTCAATGCCATTTTGCTAATTTTGCTATTTTTGCTACTTCTTCTTCGAAGCATTTCAATATCTTCGTCCGACATATGAAATGCAAAGTTCGAAATATAAAATTAAAAATTGAAAGGTTCGTAAGAAATACGATGCTTATTCGCGTTTGTCTTTCTCCAGAAGACCAAACGACCACCGCAGCATCTTTTAATTTCGTTTAATAGAATTGAACGCTTTTAAACAAAATATTCGCCATACCACCATGCCTCAACTTGGAAATGTCAAATCTTGAAATTTAAAGATTAAAAGATTGAAATCCAAATATAGAAATTTTGAAATTAAAAATTCTCACCCGCAGGTGCAGAGTTCGCAGATACATTGCTCCTTCAGAGGGATCTTGGACAGTATGTAGTTGGGTAGTTTTCCGGGCTGAACATCGTCCTCCTCGAGGGAGTCAGGCGTCTGATCTCCTCTCTTCGGCTTGTCATCAAATCTCTCCGGTTTATCCTCCGGTCGGCTCGGTTTTCCAGCGGCTGGCCTTTCATCGGGTTTCCCAGGTCCCTTTGGTTGCTCATCGGGTTGCGTCGGTTTGCTGGCGCCTGGCACCGTTTCATCGGCACGTGGTACCTTGCCAGGTCTTTCCTCGGGGCGACTTGGTTTCCCTGCCGCGGGCACTGGTTTTCTTGTCGGGGATACATAGTCACGAACTTTTCCTGGAGTCTGTGGCCTGGCGCCAGTATATCTGGAACCAAATATTTGGAAAGTTTAACAAGTTTCACTTTGCTATTTTGCGAGGAAATTTCAAACTTTCATTTGTCTCTTTCTTGACAAATTTAATTGGAAAAGAAGAGTTGGCCACGAGGTTACGAAATTGTCATATTTTGTATCGACTTTAAAGAAAATTCTAATCAAAGAAGCAATACATAGTGGAAGTTGAATGGAAGAAAAATTTAAATGTGAAAAATGTATAAAATGCATATAATGCAGAAAAATATACGAAAGTGAAGTATTACATTTAATATTTAAACGATGAAAAACGTCTCTATCATTAGCTTCTATTTCTTCACTGGTACGAATAAAAATCTGAATTTGCGTAAACATCCGTAGTTCAACGATCACGTTCAAAGAAATACGTTTCTTCGTTTATACGCAATCTAACAAGCGATATGTATAATATCGATTTTGGGAAGTGTCCTATGAGCAATTCGTCGTTTTGCACCAAGTTCCCCCGATCTGCTCCCTATAAAACAGCCAAGTATACACTCGAGCTGGCAATTTATAGAATACTCGAAGCTTCTACGCTGCTCGACTTTAATTAAAATCAGTTTGAAATTTCAATATTTGCCAAGCCAACGTCGTTTTCTATGCCTATCGACTGCTTCGAGTCGATGCTGCCCCAGCACCCTCAAAAGACGAAGCAATTTCAACACGCTCGAATAACCTATTTTCTAGCTAACTTCTAAATCTGTATACCAACCTTTCCCCGGGACTCTGTTCTCGTTGCGGAGGTCGGCTCGGCTTCCCAGCTGCTGGAATCGGTTTTGGTCGATCGTCTTCCCGCAGTCCAGGGATTCCTCGCGGATAACCAGGTCGTTCCGGCGATCCTTTCTGCGGAGTATCAGCTGGAGATTTGGGAGTCGAGGTGGTGAATCTGTCGAACCTGGTGTCATCAACGACATCCCGCGCTACCATACTAGTCACCTGCTCGTTGTCGATGAATTCGGTCGTTGACTTGGTGACATCTCTCTGCAAGCACGTTAGAACGGATCACGTTAGAGAGGGTTACAGAACGAAACGCGTGAGATTAAGTCTTTAACGTAACGCGAGACGAGTTAACTCGTCATCTCTTGGATACATGATCTCTTGGATGCAACAACTCCTTTATTCATACACAGGTTCGTAAACGTACTCGAACGGTTTCACGCAAAACTTTTATGAACATATTATGTACGTCATACGATACCTTTTAGAGTTTCGTTAGCGTCGTAACGAGACACGAGCGTCGCGATTCTATTAGTAAAATTTCAAACTAGTCTGAAAATGAATATGCACAGACGACGTTTTAGCCATGGCAGGTTTCTTATCAAGCGTACACGTTATAGCAACCTGGCAAAACATACGGCAACGATATTTTCTGTTTACTGTTACACCGGTCAAGATGATAACACAGTTTCATCGTAAACACGATTCAGTGGATGCCGAAGAGGCGTTCAACAGATCCAGCAGAACACGCGCAGCTGGTTTTAGAATCGCGGTCCTTCGAATATGTCTTCGTGGTTCACCGAGAAGAGTACTCACTGTGTCGTCGTCGGAGAAAGGTCGATGAAGTTAGAAACGTTATTAGCGAGAGCTAACGTTGAATTCAATTAATTCAAGTGGCTGTGTGCAGTTAATATAACCATAGATGACTCTCTGCGAGAAGATTATACCAGGAAGTCACCTAGTCTGCCTGTGTTCGCCAAGCGAAGGTAAATTAGAGCGTATCGTAATGTTATTAGTCTGAGTGTCACTCTATCTAATGGGTAGTCCATTTCAAACTTAACGGAATACACGAACTTCTAAAGTTAAATTGCATAATGTTTTTAAACGCGTACGAACATTTATGAATCTTGAGCGGTTCCGTTGCTTTTAGCCTGGAACAGCCTCGGAAGCTAAATAAATTTCCCCGGAGCAATTTCGTTGCGCTTTGTCAAGGAACTCGGCCCTTCGTCACGCGTCTCCGACGCTGCAGACAATTACCGGAGGATTCCGCTAATCAAAACGGTTATCACCTTACTAATTACAACTACTTTCACGGCTGGCTCAAAGCAACCGCGTTATTCGTCAAATGGATCGTAGCGACTGTTCTCTCGCGCTATCTTTTGTCGCGCTAATATCTCGCTTAATCATTAACTATTTTACGACGATCATCACAACAGCATTTCACAGAGAATTCACGGTAATGACAACGAAAGGAACATTCGCTTGATGTTAATCGCTGTTTTGATTGAAATTTCACAGCATGTTTAGAACAGGACATAGCATGGTATCATAATGTTATCCTCAGGATTAAGGATTGGACGTGATACCAACGACAGAACGAACGCACGAAGTAGAAAATTGTTGGACTTGAGAGTACCGAAGGTAAATACGAAACTGCTTGAATTTTTTAGACTTTCGAACTTTTCCATTTCTATAAACGTTTCACATAGCAACAGTTCTCAAACTATAAACTAAACGACACGGGCTTTGCACTTGGAATTAAACAAGAACTTTTGTACTTTGAGATATTTGAACTTTAAGAACTCTACGAAACGCTAGAACTTTAGAACTCTGTACTAGTCGAGCGTTACACATATTAAGTATTAACAAATTTAATTCGTTTGTTAAATATCCGGCTTCGCGAACCGTGTAGAAGTCTTAACGCACCGAAGATAGAATTAACAGGGTAGCAATTAATTCACACGTAACGGAAAATCGCTACGTTATTTGATCACGATTGAAGATTCACGACACGAAGAGCACCTTGTTCGACCGATATCTACGATTTATGCAGCTGAAGTACGTTCGTTTGGATTCGCTGGAACGTAACCTTTTGTTTGACTTCCGCCCCGCACCGATCATTTCCGATTAAATAAACGAATCGCGATTTAAACCGATGTTATACCAGAACGCTGTCGATCTTTTTGTAGGACTTTTAACGACGTTAACGAAACGAGTTTGGAAATTATCGTTTCTATCTCTTTTTCTCTTTCGCTTCAGCGTGGACCAAACGTTTGCACAGAATGATATTTGTTGGATAGGCTAAGGATAGAGTCATTCGAGTTAAAAGAATATTTGAAATAGGCTAAGTAATTTGTAAATCGCCAAATTTGATTATGAGGAATTCTGAACGATTTACATTTGTAAAAGGACTATTTAACTCGTTATTAGTGACGTGATAAACGATGGAATATGTCCTGTAACAGGCAGCTCAGCGACCCTTCCCTTTCTACGAGCAATTCCTATTCATCGAAAGACAAGTTTGTTCAACTAATGTTAATAATCTCAGTTGTGACTATCGCAATTCTACTACTACTAGTAGACTAGTAGTAGTACTAGTTTATTTCAGCAAGTTATTTCGCCGTTCATTCTATTAGTTCATATACCTATGAGCCGTTTATTCTAAAAGCGATGTAAGTCCATTTTCCTTTGTCGTGAAATACCAATGTGTTTGCATTTCCATTGAGTGAAAGATCCTGATCTACTTACTTTGCCTAGTTTCCTACGGTGTTTCGATAGATGTAAATTCATCGTAAAAATTCTCTTCTCAAGATAAATAAATAATAAATACCTTCTCCCTGATTCGAAACAACTTTATCATAGGATTATTCGACTTATCTTCTCATTTTTCCTTTTTTTTTTATTTCTTCTTATTGCACCTAAGGTAGATATTTTTCCATTCTTTGCTTATTACGTCAAATGGTGTTTCGCAATATATCACAAAATTTGATTATTCTATGCAAAGTTTAAGATTGAGTTTTAAGATGTTGATAGTTCGATTATTCAAATAACTATATCTGATCGTGGACCCTACACTGTTTGAAACATGCAGCGACTGCGACATAACAAATGGTATCTGGTCGTTTCCTCAGAGACGAGGCAGCTTGAGGGAACGAAAGATGAAAATCGCAGAGGAAGAGGCGATAATTGAAAGTCAGACGGTCACGGTTTATGACGCGATTTCGCAGTAGGTTGGGCGGAAATCGATAATAGGAATGCCAGCTCGTATTCTATTCCATTGTTCGTTAAATACCGACATTAAACGAACTGCAAAATACCATAGTTGTGTACTTAGATTAAAAATGACGACGCGACGACGCTTACCTAAACGGAATTCAGGTAACGCGAGAACGGAACAGATGGCGTTTATGCACACGTCTGCATCGTATCGCATAGCCCGAGCTACTTTTGTACCCTGCACCTACTTCTTCGAGGATTCGGTTTCCTCGTTCATAGACATCGAAGGTGTCCTTATAACAGCTGAATAGCCAGGCGCGCGTGAAATGCTCCAAAACAGATTTACGTTTCAAGCATTTGCACGCTGAGATTCCGTTCTTGACGAAATCTCTTCCTGGAAGATATTGGAGGAAATTAGAGTACCGAAACTACAGTATTGAAATCGTTTAACGTTTTAGCAGTCAAAATCATAGAGGAAATCGATTAATCGATGAAAATTTTACATTCCTACGAGATAATGAGAATGTTTTGTAAAAACAACTACAAATGTATAATTTTGTGAAAATTAGTTGCGAGGGTTGTAGAAGGAACGTGATAAATTAAGAATCACGTGTTGAAACTGACAATCCTTTGGGTTAGATTAAATTAAAAAATTTTTAGTAAATTAAAAGCAAAGTTGAGGGAAGGTTATGTTACTAAGGTTTCAACTAAAAAGTCAAATAGAATTACCACAAATAGCCGCTGTCTAAATAACACGAAGAAAAAGTTAGAATGAATTTCGACAGAGCAGTCTTACGGTAGAATTACTTGGAAACGAAAAATTGTTCACGAATTTTCAGCAAACGCTCGGCGTTACGAAAGCCGGCATTGTTCAAGGGTATGCTGTATAATTAGTTCTCGAACCAATTGTCGTCGATTCCACAGCGTTAGAGGTATTCTGCCATTATTCGGTGACACAACGGAGGTCACACATAACCTGGAGGATCGTGTATCGACCTCCGTGTGCACGACGCGCGACAAGCTCGCCAAAATCGCTCGTTGAATTATTTAATGCCACGCAACGAACAATCGCGCGTTCGGCGAAATTCACGGGAATGGCTATCGCCTTTCACCATCCATGCCATCGAAAACGATTCAACCTAACAAACAGGACAACCTAGTTATCTGAAAAATGAAAAATCCTCGTTGAGAAGTAAACGATATATTTACGATAAGTATGAACGTGTTGCATTCGTATGAAATTTTTTGTCCCTAAGACAGATTTCCACAATCAAGCATTTTCTTCTTAATTGCGTGACTATTGTATAGTCGAAGATATAAATACGTAGCCGACAGCCTCTGTAGCTTTGAAATAGCTTCACGTACACCTCTTTTCGGTTCGTTAGCGTTGATCATTGTACTTGGCAGGCACGTTCGTTCGGCATAACGTTGTAATTCGATAACAAGGCAAGTAACATTCGCTAATAACGTAAAGCGGTCCCTGTGTGCCACTTTTCGGCCGTAGGTTCGTAACAAAAAGAACTTTTGTCGTTTATCGGGTCAATTTTCAACGATTTTCATAGGGGAGCCCTGAACGACCCGCACGATAATCATCGTCATCATTCTATTAGTTCTAATCATTGTGACGAACGATCGTGTAATTAAATAAAACACGAACAACAAACGCGTACACTGGCTAATCGTGTAGCTATATGATGGAATTAAGAAATTAACAAAAACAGAAGTTAAATCAGTTTAGATTTTCGGAGGCTCGTGACGAGTTTTCCTGTCGAAAGCTCTTTGCAACTTTCCAGATAGTAACGTGTTAAGCGAACGAGTACAGCGTGAAGCAAACTCGTAGCAACAGCACGAGTCGAGGGAACACGATTATGCGAGTTTGTGTATACGCCAACTAAAGCGTGCCTGGATGTAGGCAAAATACACCACACCGTCAGCGGCTGTTTGCACGTTGAACAATCGAAAACAGGGCTCCTTGCACCTACTTTCAGAAGGACACCTGTCGTCACGCGACGAGAAATTCTGTACCATGTTTGAGATGAACACTAGGTTATTTCCAGAGCCAAGATACAGCGATTACGTGTAAAATATTCAGAATATACTCTCGATAATTTTCAACGAACGAAACGAATTTCTACGTAGATCCGACTTCTTCAGGTATGCTCATAAGAATACGACATTTCACAAAAATCGGCCGGTCTACTTATTACAATTACCGAGTCTAGTCGTCGTCGAACATTACCAATTGTATCGTGAAATGGCAATCTTCCATGCACGAAACATAACTAGTGACAAAATTAGACGAAAAACAACAATACGTTGGAGCAGTTCTTAATACCAGGCGTTAAGAATACAATGAAACTGTTCGACTACAAGCTCTTTGCTTATTGCGGAGCCAATTTATTTGCTAAGATCTTTCGTCACGGCGTACACAACAAACAAATTTGATAAGAAATAGAAGACAGATCACCGTTAGAAGGTTTCGAAAATTCTACTGTCGTTTACAGTAGCTCGAGTGCGGTATTCTTGATTTGTAATACACCAAGAGATAATCGACTCAGACAAATCTATCCTGCAAGTATTATTAATAATACCTCGACATGTGGTCGCGTAAATTTCCTAACAGATCGAATGACCATGGTCTACGATAGAGAATATCGTTGCTCTAATGTAGTTTCTTAGGTGGTCCGAAAAAGCCCATTTATAGCGACGCGGATCGTTCCATGATGAAAAAGAAAGCCGAAGGCTCGAAATTGGCGTCATTAAATCGGTCAGAGTCAGAGCGGAGCGTGCATGCAATTAACTCCAGTGTTCTCGTTAAAGACGCTCAAAGAGTCCGGTTTCGATTGTTACGTTAATTGGATGGAAAAGAAAATAAAAGGTTCGCCGTGAGCGGCGGTTGAATTTCGCTCGGCGTATGTATACCTGTTGAATTTACCCTGCTTGCCGCCACGATGGAAGAAATTGATATTCACAGGGATATGCGTGTATGTGTGTGTGTGTGTGTGTGTGTGAAGAGAGAACCGAGTGCCAAGTATTTCATCGACCACCACGAGACCTCGAAACCGATGTCACGGCTACCAAACGAATCAACGCTATCGATAGAATCTATCTCCACGTAACTAGACTTCCATATCGATTATTCTATGAACCATAAAGCGATATACAGTGTGGCTGACGGAAGTATTTGAACGCCCATAGAATATTTTTATGTAAATAGATAAATGCTAATTTGAAAAATTAAATGGGATCTGTAAATTCATTTGTAACAGGATCTTGTACAAATTATTATTACCTAGCAATATTTTTAAGATTATCTTGTGACTATATCGTCCTGTCAATCTCGAAAAATTTAATCCGGTTGCAATCCCCGAACATTTATATCTCAATCTCGCTATCATTTTGGCAAAAATAAAGAAAAGATTTTCTACGTTTCTACGTCAAAATTGAGAAGAGAAATTTTATGCGTACGGTAATAATTTTGTTATATCTTCGTCGAACTTAAGATATGGTTTAACGTTAGAAAGATGGAAAAATTACGAGATATCATGACTGAAAGACGACAGAGATCGCTACTATTTATTTATGTTATATAAGGTATTTTCGTGACCTGCGTCTATTTGCAGCACATCTGTTTTGATATCCAACTTTATCAGTATAATCATAGTAATCACACGTCATTATCTGCTAATGAAGTTACAAGAAGTTTAGTACTATACGCATAATGTATCCATAAAAGTTTTCTATAATAAGACGTTCAATTGCTTTCGTGGATCGTTATATATCCGAAAACCATTCTAAACGTTCTTCTGCACGGCGCACGAAAAATTTCATCGAAAAATACGGTGTTTTACGAAAAATCAGGTCGATAAGACGATCCAAAATAAGATTCTCTTTATCGTCTTGCTGAAGACTGAAGATTGCGCGTTCACAAAGTTTCAATCCACTTTGCCAAGATCAGTTTCGTCAGCTTTTTCTCTCGTAGCGAGAATTTCTCGCATCGCATGCAAACTACAGGCCGTTTTTTAATTTTCGATACTTTCTAACCTTTTTGTTTCCCTTTTTCTTCTTTTAACGCGTGTTTCTAATCGAAGATCAACCGTTATATTTTTCGAATACTCATACACCGTGAGCTTAAATTGGCGGTATGGTATAAGTGAAATGAGAGAAATTCTATGGCTCAAAATAAGACGAAAATTAGGAATAACGAAATTACATGTACATATCGTGTGTATTATATAAAATATTTTGAAATTTCATTAATACTGTAGCGAGACACGACTTTCGCGATCATATGGATCAAATCCGAAATTAATCTGAAAATAAATGCAGCAGCTACAAGTTACAAGACTAAAAGCAAAAAATTAGTATACGGCTATTTTAAACGTAACAATAAGTATTAAAAATGGTCCCACTGAATATCGAAGCATGTACTAAAATAATGTAGCTTCTACCTATATTCTCAAACTTCTTTCAAGCTTCATCGTATTCGTGATAATTATCGGGTTTCGTTAGAGTGCGAGTGGAATTTCAAAATGTTTCTTATAACGCACGTTATTATACAATTATAATATATATAATATAATCATAGTTCGTAATATTATATTATTACTCTCATCATCATAGTTGAAATCTATCTCGAAATAATTAAATATAATTAACGCTGTAAGTAGTCTCATTAAATACATCGACGTTAATTAATGTAACTGTTAATTTACTTAAGTATGTATGTAAATTTTACGGACTCTATGTTATAGTAACGAATATCTAATCTTGTAACTCTCATTTCTCTTATCTCAACATTTATTTTACGTTTTCAGGTACTGAACTATTCGATTTATTTTAAACTTTGTTAATATAATTATGACACTCGGATCTCAGTACTAATGAAATTAAAAATTATTTTACATAACATGCATAACATATTGATAAAATAGATTCGTCAGCTTCTGTACGTCACGAAGCAAATTAGATCTAGGCTCTTTAAACAAAAATCATATATTTCTCTCCACGAATGAATGTTGTTGCACGCGTGAATACCGATTACGTGAAATAAATGAAAAACATAAAAATAATCGAAGAGTACAACATGATTTTACTTGATGCCTGAAAGGATATCTTTATGTACTGTTACACGATGCAAATGGACGTTCGCAAATCTAACGATCTGTGCACGATGTTTGCATTTAGTAGCGCGAATGCTCATAAATTTTACAGCTAGATTCTCATTTGATAATGTGTTACTGAAAAACTGGCATTATCAACCTAAGCAAGGTTACACGAGCAGGTACGGGATATGTTCTTGGAATTCCATTCGTTATACGCAGGCTAGAGCTCGTAAACGATGACATCATTCACGTTTGGGCATTGATAATTCAACGCAATCGAAATGTTCTGCTTCGATTATACAGGAATGTTGTTAAGCACTGGTGAATACGTTACTTATCTGTCTATGCGTAAAATGTTGAATCATGTGACAGGCGATCATGACTATTCAATATAGAAGCAAGTAAGAAGAACCGAGATGATTGTGGCGTGAAATACAATTGGTTCCGCGTTTAACGGCCGATGACATCACTTCCAAAGTTGGTCATTGTGTTTCACGGTGATTGTTTGTTACGTATCGCGTGTGTTCGTCAAAGGCTATCGCAGGTGATTAAGATACACGCGATCACAATGTATAATGTACATTAACGTTCAAAAGTATTCGGATTCTTCGATCATTACGAAGAAAGCGGAAAAACACACGTTCAGTTTCAACATCAAATAATTCAGAAACACGATCCATTGACAATATATTGAATGTTAAAACAGTTCCCCTATAAAAAACAAACAAAATCGAGAAATGTCATCCCTGCGAAGACTATCATCTTCGTATTGAACTTGGTCCCATTATTAATCGCAATCGTTTTCATAACATGTAACAACTGTGTTGTTCGTTGGAGGCGCTCGAGGAAAGGAACGAAACGCGAGACGAAGGAACCGGGTCAAAGGTTGGCAAACCAGTTAAACGACGAGCGTGACGAATTGACGGACAGATCGAGGTTCGCAAACGTGGAACTCGGTCGGTCGATCAGAGTTTAAAACGAAGCGAAAATCGAGATGAGATCACTTCCAAACTTGGCCACGTTCGATACCAATTATTATCGCTTTACATATGCTCGATTGAAGTCGATAGCAGGTGATTGCAATTGCGTGCACGCGGCATACGTCACTTGGTATTCCGTTGCCTCTTATTAGCCAAATGCACGAACAGATATATTCATACTCGTTTCATCGCGGTATTACTCGATTGAGTTAATAACTGTTTACTGCCGTGGAGTTTGAAATTGTCGTGTTGTGAACGTAACTCGCCTCGGGGATTGCAGCGCTTGAAAGTGCTCCGAGCAAGAAAATCATTATGCGGCTGGTTCCTGCATCAGGCTAAACGTTCACCAGCCCGCGAACGGAAATATTTACGGTGTGTCGCGAATGTCGCAATGAAAACGAAATCACGGTGTTTCGATTAAGTGCTGTCGGTGGAAGAAGTGAGGCTGTAAAATTGATTGAGCGTTCAAATTTACGTCATTTAAGACAGACAGAAAGTATTCTAACAATTATAGAAATTATTAGGCTGATTTCACATTTGACCGATATCATACGATGGTCATGCGTCATTACGACTTTAATAAAATTTCAGAAAGTTTCGTATAACGCATATAACATATTCGTAAAAATTTTACATGGTATATCATGTATATAGTAAAATATATTATTGCCATGTTTTTTAATAGATAATTTAAATTTATAATTTAGTAATTCTATAAAAAGATAGTTAACGTTATTTCTAGCTACAAATTGATCATTAGTTTAGACACTTCGGTGCAATTCACGTACTATAAATTCACCCAAGTGTTCGAATACGTTCAAGTACATACTACATTAACCAGATGACGAAATAAACGATTAGTCGGAACGTCGAAACAGTTGTTCATTTTCATTAGAAAATGTTATTTAGTAATGAGTTGGACTACGTGTCGTGAGATAAAGTAAATCGTATATCGCGTCGTGCAAGTCGTTCGACGCTGTTATTGGTGTTAATTGAAACGCAAGCAAGATTTATCGGCAAAGACGTAAATGTTTTCGACGCGTTCCGTGATTGCAGAGGACGCTGTATAACGTGGTACTATAATTAGTCATGAGGAGAGACACTGCATGAAACATAGATACAATTCTTTTTTCCATATTTTTTAACACTGCAACTGTCCTTCAAGACAGAACAGCCTTTTGCATGTATGTCGAGGAATATCGATAACATAAAATGGAACAAGCACGTTACTGTAAACCAGCGCATATCGTCTTACGAAAGAAGAATCGTTATGAAACATCGTGAATACGAAGCATCGCGATATTTTGGCAATTGGAATTGTAAAAAGAGTTTCAACTTTTTCGCATTGCAGATTGACCCTGTATCAAGCATTCTCCTCGTTCT
This sequence comes from Bombus vancouverensis nearcticus, assembly GCF_051014615.1. NCBI lineage: Eukaryota > Metazoa > Arthropoda > Insecta > Hymenoptera > Apidae > Bombus > Bombus vancouverensis. Next base: position 10,957,623 of record NC_134916.1, on the reverse strand, counting down.
CCATGTTTCTCTCGGTGGTTCTGCTGGATCGCTAGGTTACGTCAACTTTATTTTTAACCGAATAACGCGCGAGAACCTACGACCTTCGCCTGGTTTGGAAGTGAAAGTACTCGACGAACTTCTTCCGCGACTGTCTTTGTATTTATTTTATTTCCCTTGAAAGATCGGTAACTCGATTATATCATTGGCTACACTATGCTGAACTCACGCATTCTACTGATATTTATTTACAGAGAAAACTCAGCCAATAAAATTCTTTTCCTATTCGTGAACTTCAGTACTTGAAAGAACTCGAAAGATCCTCCTTCTTACCGTTATCCTTCCTTATTTGATTCTCTGATTTACTCATACCTTGCTACTACAGTAGAATCTTAATTATCCAAACTATGTAACCACGACACATGAGCAGTCTTGATAATTCATTTTTATCGAATACAGCGTCATGAAGGGGGAATATCTAAAGATTCGTTTCTATCTAACGATATCTGTAACTATGGAAATACTTGCTAAAAGTATGGTAAATTTCCATTATGAAATCATAATTGTTAATGACCGAAAACATTTACACAGTATCGATGCTCTGGTAATCAATCATTCGTTCATTCATTAATCAATGTCCTGATAATCAAAGTTCTACTCTACGACGATTTATCGTACTCTTATATGACCATTATTTCATCTTTACGTACTATGATTTAAACCAAGTTTTACGCAAGATCTTGATTTCATAAAAGTACAAGGAAGCATCGTTTAAATGAAACGCGATTATCTTTCGAAGAACAATCTCCGCCATTCTATTTCCTTCCTTAACAAACCAAAGGATTGACTAATAGTTACACGTCGTTACTCACCACATCTTTACGCGTGTCCGTTGTAAATTCGCTGATGACACGTTCCTCTAACACGTTGCGAACGTCCTGCACCGAGGTGAACGACGACTGATCGATTACGTAAGAAGATTTCTGAACTATATCAATATCCATAACATCCTTCCTGGTGTCCGTCACATCATGTTTCACGACTGAAATTTTCGTGGTATCATCTTTCGGCACGACAGAACTTGGTCTGTCTTTAGGTTCATCTCTTGTAGGAGATTCTCTTGGTCTCTTTTTTTCGTCTACTGGTTCCTTCTGTTGGTCAGTCGGTTTCTTTTTCTGGTCTTGTGGTTTCTCATACACAAACGAACCATCCCAAGTTGACGCGCCTGGCTTAGTCGGTCTCATAGATCTATCCACCGGACTTTTCTCAGGACTCTTAGGACGTCTTTCAGGAGACTTTCTCCCGTCTTCAGGATGTTTTCCAGATGGTGATCGAGGAACCTCTCTTCGAAGTTCTCTTTCGGTATCTGCAGTGCGTTTTTTATCGTCGATTTCATGGAATATCGTTGTAGAGACCTTGGACGAATCAAGAACTTCGGAATCTGAAGCCAGAGTTCGTTCAAGCGTCGTCGACGTGACAAATTCAGAAGTCTCCATTGTAGTGTCCGATAAAGTGATAGATTTTTCAGTGAGATAAGTCGGTTTCTTATCTTCTGGCAATTTTCCATTATCTACTGGCGACGTTCGAATGGGAGCTCGTTCATCGGTAGGACGACGTGAAACGTCTGTCGATGGTTTCTTATCGGTAGGCTTTTTTGCTGGTTTTTCGTAAACAAACGAACCATCCCACGTTGAAGCACCTGGTTTGGACGGTCTAAAAGAACTGTCGGTTTTACTGGGGCTCTTAGGACGTTTGTCAGGCGACTTGGAGTCTTCTGGTTGCAACCCTTTATGTTCCAACGCTTTCTTCTCGGGACTCTTAGATCTATCTTCGATCGTCACAGATTTCTGTATCGTCGTTGGAACGCCATTACGAACAATTACTGTCTCTACGGAACTCGTGGAGTAATCCACGTTCGACGAATCGGTATAACTCTCGTGTGTGGTAGACTGTTCCAATACAATGGAATTGCTATAAACTTCTGAACTAGTGGATACTTGCTGAGAAGTATCACGAATATCCAAAGTGGTATCACTGATGTGCTTTCTCGATTTCGGTATTGGACTTTCTCTTGGTTCAGGTCGAATTTTATCTGCCGGTCTATCAACGGATTCTCTGCTAGACGGTCTTTTCGTTTCTGGCGATTTCTCCATGACGAAAGTTCCATCCCAGGTCGACGAACCAGGCTTGGTAAGCCTGGTATCTCTTCCTTTAGGTGTCTTGTCGGGAGTTTCTGGTCTACTCGATGTTCTGCTCGATGGACGATCTTGACGAACAGGTTGCACATCGTAAACAATCGTCTCGTGTACGGAAGATAAACTAGAATCTTTAACATCGGTGAAACTCTGTTGACTCGATGAATGTTCGACTACGTAAGCCGTTGATGAAATTTCCGCCTCGTTTATCGAATTGTCCTCTGTAACGTCGCGAATGATGATGGAATCGGTCGGTCTTCGGCTATCCAGCTTTCGACGTTCATGAACTTGCGGCTTTTCGTAAACGAAACTGCCATCCCAAGTGGATTGACCAGGTTTGTAACATCGCGAAGTAGTGTCACGGGTAACTGATTTTTCTGGAGTTGATCGTCGAGGAGAACCTCCATCTCCGGAATCTTCTTCTATAATTATTTCAGAAACAGAGGTCACCTTTTCGCTAGTTTTTTTCTTCTCGTCGGTGGATGTAGCGTATTCCACGACGTACGAAGACGAAACAGACTCTGACATACTGGAGATATTCTGCTCCTCCGTGACGTCTTGGACATCCACGGAATCGTGTCTTTTCGCGCTCGTTCTGACCACAGTTTTGTCACTCGATAATTTCTTACCGCCATCCTGTGGCTTTTCGTATACGAATTGTCCGTTCCACGTTGAATCACCGGGTCTCGTAATTTTTTCTCCTCTACTAGACGACGATCTGTCTCTTAATAGCTCTGTTTTACTAACAGGTTTTCCATCGATGTAAATTTCCTCTGTGACATCTTTGCGTTCTTCCGAAATGAACCTCGAAGAGTCCGTGCCGCCTTGTACCACGTGGACAACGTTCGAAGATTTCTTTTCGTAAGATCCGTCAGAACTTTTCTCCTTGAAATCCGTTCTCTGTGTTGATTCTATAACATTATCGCCACCAGTATGATGAAAGACAGAAGCATCTGACACGTTTCTTTTTCTCGGTTCTGGTGTTTTTTCGACCATAAAAGTACCGTCCCACGTAGACTCTCCAGGTTTCGTGTATCGAGTCGAACCTTTCGAGTGTGCTTCCGTCGTAACTTGCCTCTGTCCTCCGGCAAAATCGATCGTATCCTCAGAAACATGTTCGTGAATGTCGCGACCGATCGAGTTAACGTTTCGATCAAAACTTTCGATGTTAGTCGAGCTAGAACGACCCTCGTCGATGATAATTTTCGAGTCCTGTATTACCGTCGACGATGAACGCTGATCGATAAACGAACTCTCAGAGATTTCAATGCTCGACATGCTCTCTTGTACATTATCGGTGTTAACTTTGGACACCAAGCGATCTATTTTTGCCTTGTCGAGACTGTCCCGGTCTGTTCGAGACGTATCGACGTTTCTCGAGACGTCCTTGTCTTTAGCCGGACTTTCGCTAATAAACGTGCCATCCCACGTAGACTGGCCGGGTTTGTTGCACCGCGTGACAACGTCGCTAATTTTGTCCGCTTTTACGCTGCTCTTCGCGGTGCTTTCGCTAACAGTGGCGTTGGAGGAAGAATCGAGGATGACCTTGTTACTGGCAATTCTGACATCATCCGTATGTTTAACTCGACCTACGTCCGAGGGTACGACCGTGGTCTCCTTGTCAATGATGCGACTCTGAGTGGCTGTTACTCTACCGTTGTCATCGAGTTTTTCACCTGATTCGTGGATTCTCGAGATATTCGCGAACGTTTTTCCATCCTTGGTTGTCTCTTCGTACGTTTCTTTACTGGCTTGTTTGCTTTCGTACGATTTTGATGACGTATGTATTCTGGGAGCGTGATCACCGTTCACGATACCGTTGGAAGACGTCGTCTTTGATAGCTGATCGTAATAATCTCCCATCGAAGACGATGTTTCTACGACCATCGAAGAGGATATAGATTTCTGAATAGTTTCTGCTCGAGACTCGCTACGACTCTCGGACGATCTACTAACTTGCTCCAACGTTTCTCCTCGATGTCCATCCGAACGTACCTCGACGTCCTTAACATTTTGTGGACTGTCACGAACAGTTTTTCCCTGTTTAACAGACTGCATCTGTTCTTGCGCTATAAAGTCCTGAGAACTCTTACCCGTTCTATATGTAGACGTACTTTGACCAACAGTCTGAGGAGCAGACTCGATCACCTTAATTACGTTACCCTTGGAATCCATGATAACCTCGCGACTCGCGCTGGTTACCTCGACGACGCTGCTCCTAGATTCGCTCTCCATAATCTGTGTCGCTTCCTCGACCATGCTCGTCGACGATACCATCTCGACCGTCTCAACGGTCGTCATATCCGAGGAACTGGAAGAAGTCGTGGCGACTTCCTTCGAGCTCCCCTTGCTCTTTCCACTCGTCTTCTTGTGTATAGTCATTTTAACTCACTTCTATTCACAATCGTATACCAATCTTTCATGCGAGTGCAACAACACGAAGTAACGATACAAAGGGCAAACTCGCGTCGCGCACCGAAACCGTAGGAAAATAGACAAAAACCAAGAACTATCCGTATGTTTACTTTCTATCACGATAGGAAACACGCGACTCGGCGATCACTCGAGCCGGACTGAAGCTTCACTACGACCGGCCCAGTTTGCAAACTCGTTTCTCTTCGTCCCTCAACGCTCGCTCTATTATATCGTGTATATCAACGATTATACACACTCTTCGCCTTTTCCACTGTGTCTCTTTGTTTCTTGTTCTCTGCGTGTCTCGGTATAACGTATACGTGTGTTAAATCTGCGTGTCTCGGTGCAGAACGCGCCGTTAGAATGGTAAACGCGGGAGAAAAGATTCGTTTTGATGTTCACGGTCCGGTACCGCGAGTCGATGTGGCATCGACGATGGCTCGCTGGCCCTAGTGACCACACCATACACCGTTGCTCTCCGTCACTACCATTGCCACGACGTACGCGAACCACGACTCTTTTGCCTGGAGAACGCCGATCCGGCCTCCCTACTTTTCTCTCGTATGTCGCCCGGCGTGGGATGTTACCGCGTATTCGCTCGTGTCTCGCGTCCGTGTGCGTGCACACGATCCTTCTAGCCGATTCTTATTGTGTACCGTTCTCGAGTGAGTTGGCGAGATACAACTCTTCCTCTCTTCTTCTTCTTCCCAAACCGGGTCTTGTCCTCGTTCTTCTTTGCCCGCTTCGCTTTTGCCCGATCCTCTTTAAGGATAATCCACCTCCAAACGCTCTCTCGCCGTCTTTTCCTCCGTTTTGCGTTTCGCTGCACGAAAAATCTCACCTCGAATCGTTCATTCTGCTGAGGCATTTTTACCAAGAAGCAGAATGTTTCCCGTTTCTGTCAACGTCGCCAGACGACTAAAAACGACTTTGCTAATACACCACGTACATACACGTGCTTATGTGCATTCGTTAGAAGAGTACACATACTGTATCAACAATATTGTATAACCGCCTGCAGCGCGAGCGTGTCTATCTACGTTTCGTTACGCTCTACGGTTATTTGTCTACTTCAAATTATGAGTCTGCTTTGACTGATCGTAAAATTCGTTCTAGCTCCTATCGACGTTAACGTAGGAACGTTGACTCGTAAAAGGATAGTTGTTGTCGAAGAAAAATGTTTTTATTAAAAGTACATAAGTTCATATTCTCGCATTCTTAATTTGTAAACCACGGAAGACGAGCTGACTCATCGCTCAGATTGCATATTTGTTAGATATGACGATGTTTTTATTTAGAAATCGCCTATCCTTTTTACATTTAAATTAAAATGAATCATATCATATTTACATTTACGAGTTACTAAAACCGACGTATCTAAGATTCTTTTTTTTTTATTATACTTCTAGATTCGTGATTCTAGAAAATTTCTAATTAAGGAACGATCCAATTAATACATTAAACGTCCACGTGACGCTATGTACGCCGAATCTTCGATAATCATCTATCAACCGTATCTCGCTGATTACCGATATTCTATCACAAAAGTTCTTGATCATTACATAAACTCTCACACCGCTTCTCTCACGCTACTTCATTTACAATCCAATGCCGTAAAATTCGCATCCAGGTGCAAGAAGTTGTCCGTGTTCTCGTCATTCGATACGCATACTTATCTAGCGCCACAAATACGCGCACCGATGCATTGGTCGATTCGTTCATGCTACAAGTTCATCCTATTGTGTAACGACAGTTCTAGCTAGCCAAACCTTTTCTGTGGACTTTCTCCATATAGAATGATAAATATGAAACGTCTTCGCGTTCCGATCGCTAAATTCCATAGTCTGTTCAGTCTGTACACGTACGTGCGATATTTACCAGCGCTGGACCGTCTTACAACAATTTTATGGAGGCCCGTCGACCGAAACAGCCGCTCTGTTTCGTTCGCGGCGAATAAAGCCCGTAAACGCACACCCTCTATTTTTACGCGTCGCGTTCGCTCGCTGTAAAAGCACGTACGGTTTTCTCTTTCATTCGGAGGCTGACGTGGCGCATTAGGCGAAACACGTACAGGAACAAAACTCTCTTTGGACGCGACTTTATTCACGTGTGTGGCCGCGCGTGTACGGCTTCAGCTTCTTTCACGGCGAAAGATATTGCAACCGAAGCGTAGCCGACATTTACTCTTTTCGCTTTCCATCGTAAGAGATTACGTCGACGACGATACCACGTACACGCGTCGCGTTACAGGTACAAATGCAATTTTCGCCCCCTCGCGTTGCCGAGCGTGTTCGCCGGAACACGTTCGCCTCTTCCACTACGATTCTGTATACACGGGAATCTGTAGCTGTTCTTTCGAGCAACGTGTCACAGACAGGGAGAAAGAGACGACGATGTTCTTGTTTATAAGCATATAGCGATTACGACTTTGAATAAGCCCGTTGTTGAAGAAAGAAATTTGTACTCGTATGATGATTACACGAGCTGTGTCTGTAGGTTCTTTGTCTCTTGGACTACTTAGTTTCTAAGATACGGATCAGATAAGAGAAGACTACGATCGTTTGTTTAAGTATTATAGTAATATTTAAAAAATCTCTATGATACGTATCGAATTATACCGTACAGTTTGTCAGTGATTATACAAATAATTAAAACCTATTATTTGTTGATTCTATTAAGGAGATCCATATTACTTTTAGCTATTAGTTTGTTATTAATATAACGTTCGTGTACTGTCCCTACAAATCGACCAAAGTGTCCAGGTGCTCGTATGCGATAGCGTATATTAGGACTGAAACTTGCATGAACGCGAGGTTCGTTCATTCATCCATAATACCTTATACTAATCATCGCGTTTCGTATGAAAGCAGCAGGTGTTCTAATTCTTACGAACTCTACGTAACTATCTAATTACATTTTCTAAAGCTCTCTAACCGCTTCAACGCATTCATGTCACGACGATAACGAGCTTTCCCTCTAAGTGAAATTTAATTACACTACCATAACCCATAATTAAGAAACGGACAAATATGTCGTCCACGTTTACATCTTCATTCGATCTGGATGAGCACGTTTCTCTCGATAAACCGCTTCGTCAACGAGCTTTGAACTTTCCGCACTCAGCAATGCAATTACGTACGATGATAGTGACGAAAGAGAAATTATGTGCATTATCGTTCACGATACGATATGTTCGTTTTCTGAAGAAATAAGATCGGTCGCGAATAAGCACGAATACGAAATGAACGTGTCTGGAGGAGAGGCAGAGCAGAAGGGGATAGCTCGGAGAAACCGGTCCTTCGTGATGTCTCGATGTAAACCAGGCGATGACGTAGGCCGTGGAGAGCCGCGATCGCGGCGTTCCCCTTGGAGGTGTCGGACTGGTTCAGCAATGGCCATTATTTTCGCGTGCACTATCGCAGATATAGTGGCTGATTGCACCGCTGACGATGTCGTTAACAAGCTAGCAGAGTTGAAGGAATTATTGTTAGATTGCCCTGTGATACAAATGGAGGTGCGGTAACACTGAAATTTATCGCACGGAATTGGTCTGCCCTGGGAGACTTATCGCCAATGTCAATGCCGCGTTTCCGCCAGACTCGAAATCTCCAAACTATCCTTTGAACGTCCCCAACTCGTTGACTCCCTATAATTTATCATTTATTAACTAGCATAAACGTTTTAAGACGCTGTACTCTGCTGTCTGAAGAATTTCGTTTTGTTAGTTCAATTCATAAACATTCTGATCGTCACACGATTGAAATTTATATATTTCGCCTGTGGATTATAATATTTAAAGTTTAGAAAGTATCACGTTGTAATAGAAGCACGATAAAAGCGTGTCTTTTATTTTATAATATTATTTACGCGTTATTCAACACTTTTTAGTCGATCTTATTTCACATCTTATTTTAATCGTTTCGAAATATTTAGAAACACTGGTTACCGGAATCTATTAGGTTGTTCGAAATGTTTCTTTCATCTCATAAGGTGATAATAGATGAGCAACAATTTCTGTTTTATATTATTTTATTGACTATTAATTCTATAACTAATATAAAACAAAAATTCATAAATACAATATAAAAAATAAATATAAAAACAAAATTTTATAACTAGTATAAAACAAAAAACATTGTGCGTCTATTATTTTCTTATAAAACGAAAGAAACTAATATTTTTTATTTTGTCTTCCTATAACGATTTCAACTATGACCAACTTCTTGTACGCTAAAGCCTTTTCATACTATCCGTTAATGGATAAATAACGCTCTTGCATAAAGACAATTTCCACGTACCTCAGAGTGACGTTACATCGTCGATGAGCTTTCTTTAAACGCGACATCATTGTCTGATTTGTTATTAAGTATTACACAAACCGAGTAAGAATCTGTTTGTCCTTGGTTAAAATAAATAACCCTATGATGCAACAGGAAATGCGACGTTAAGCAGGAACGTCGAAAGGATAGATGTACGCGTAACTTTGATGTCGTATTGATCGCGATCCAACGACCTTCGAATCCGAGACACGCGATATTTTACTTCGATAGGATCACTAAATCGACGTTGAATCATTACGTAGGTAGTATCGCATACGATATAGAGGAAGCACGCTCTTTCTTTAGTCTGATGGCCTTTAACGCTTTTCCTTCGACTTTTCGCTCGGATGCATATTTAATATGCGCCTGTACGCAACACGTCGAGATACGTTTAGCGAAAACAGCAATTTTACATCGATCAAAGAATTAGAACTATTTTTACAATTTTTTTAACCCATTAAACACCAACGTTGCGCCAATGCCATATTCCCTTCGTAATTGATTTCAATTCATTTAAATTATACAGGGTGGTTGGTAATTGGTGGTACAAGCGAAAAGGGGGTGATTCTACGCGAAAAAAGAAGTCGAAAATATAGAATAAAAATTATTTTTTTAATTTTTCTTTTTTTTTAATTTTTCCATCGAGACAACGATCTACAGTGAGATCCGTTATAACGTACCGCACGCGTATCGAGCGAAAATTCAAAGTCGATTTTCTCGAAAACAAAGCCTCAAACGAAAAATTTTTATTCTATATTTTCGACTTCTTTTTTCGCGTAGAATTACCCCCTTTCCGTTTGTACCACCAGTTACCAACCACCCTGTATAATACAATTTCGAAGCTTAACATTATGATTATACACGTTCCATGTACATATTATTCATTCGTCAAATAATACTATAGTTTCCTTATTATTTATTGCGATCTTTACAAAACTGTTTCGAAAGACGTAGGCAAGAAACGAGGTATGTATTTTCGAAGCTTGAACGAGCTGTTTGAAGGGATTCATTATCGACAAGGGCGAAACATTTTTCAAGAGAAATTTCGTGAAATCATCATAAATAGCAAATATCTAATTCTTGTTAAAAGTGTGTCTTAACTTTCGCTACGATTTTCCCAAACAACCTACTATTATTTTAACACGCTTTTTATCCGGATAAAACAATACGTTACTCTATTTGCCTTTTACAATATCATTCGTACGTTCTCGCAACTTTCGCGAATTATTTCATTGCACGATCCTTAACGGATCAAACAATGGGATGACACACGGCTGGTTCGGAGAAAAGTCGTAAAGTCTTAATAAGGAAATATTTTGCGGTCGTCCCGCGAATCCATCATCGATTTCTGACCGGCATAGGGCTGCTGAAAAAAATCGAGGACGCAAAGTGCATACGATTGATCTCGATCTCGACGATCGATTTCGGTTATGGAGCGAAAGTACCACGCCCGTCCCGACGCGTTTCCCGTAAAAAGTGTCGTCAGGTCATGGCGTGGGTAGGAACCGTGCAAGCGCTGCTACGTGAAACCAACTTCGATGCTCCGTATTTGGTGAATGCGTTGAAATCCGTAGGCGAACCAGTAACTGGTCGACCGCGTCATCCGGAGACCAACAAGTATACTACATAGGAACTACCACGTTCGGAATAGAAACGCCATTGAACAAACGTTTACGTTTACGTATATGTTGTTTCAATACGTGCATTCTTCGTCTTCATCTTCGAAGTGGCAGACTAAACGAGAATTCCTGGAACTTCTATCGAACTATGAGTCATTTCTCTGAATCGTTGCTCATTTGCTATTCACGCATGATAGTTGTCGTTTCTTTCCATTTTAATATCGATGGAAATTGAGTGACCGTGATAATTAAGCTGTAAACGTTTGGACACTTCGGTCGACTTGTCGTAATGTTATGTGAATTTTCGTAGAACGTACAAATTAGTGACGAATTGGTAATTAGTAATTAGAAATAACACTTATATTATACCTTTACAAAACCAGCAGGCTATAAACCTAAATTAGTCGTTAAAAAACGTTAATAACAACGTATTTCGCTAGTTATCACATATGCTGTTATAAATTATCATTTGTACATAAAACGCATTTACGAAACTCGCGTGTTCTAATTGTTAAAATCATTAGACAAACATAAAAAATTATCCTACGAGCATCCCTAGTTTAGCGTTGCCACTTTCTCAAAGAAACAAGAATAAAAACTGAATAGAAAAAAAATTGGGTCGAAAGAGTTAAGAATGAGTATACTTGATATGGTAGCGAGGTGAAACTTTGCAAAAACGAAGGGGTCTATTTATTTGTAAATTCGCATCCACTCGTGATCCATTCGTATTTACTTAAGAAGAAGGACGCGATCGAATTCCAAGGCGCGGTTATGCGCCTTGATCAGAAACGCTTTTCAGTTGCTAATGTATCGCAATGTTACATGTAATGGATCGAGATCGATCGTTTCTCACGGACGTCCGTCGATCTTTATGGTTAACAGGGTTAAGTATATATGAAGAAAAAGTCAACCGCCTCGCTTAAATCAGGCTATCCTTTTCCACGTCCCTCTCGGGAGAATCGAAAGCTTGCCCAACTTGAAAGACGGCCCCGGCTGGCTCCTTTTATAATGGATAGCGCTATAATGAAGCACGGTACAGCGCGTTCTCTTATTAATTAACGTTAAAAGGGAAACTTTTGTAATTCCGCTTCTAAGACGAAGCGATGTACTCTACAACGACCCCTGCGCGCCATTCTATCGTCCTCAAGATCTCGACGTATCGGCCCTCTCTCGGAAAATAACGCATTCGTGGATAATTAAAATACCTCTTTCGAATTTTTCTCGAATGAAAATCTCGTCTTCTGTCTGCTTTAAGAGATCTTCCTAGTTTCCAAAAGCTCAATACACTTGAAATTTATGAAGCATTAGTAGATGTTGCTGCATCGTTTGAATTAGGATTTTGCAAATATTTTCACGGACAAGAAAACCATGATCTTCTTTGCTAGTCCTTTTATTTCTCGATATCTTTGTAGTATTCTAGTTCAGATGATAATCACGAATCTATGGATTGAGAATGTATTGGCACGTTGAATTTTTAGATAACTACAGCGTCTAATATTAGTTTCTCGTGTGCTTTGTATGACATTACAGAAATAGCATTTCTATGTATGGTCCTAATTCAATGGACAATGGATATTTTCCAGAAAATAATGATGGTTTCTAACAACGTACCAATTCAAAAGTTCTTGGCCGGAACATTATTCTTATAACGCACTTTGACCCTGTTCTCATCAGTATCGCACAAAGCGAAACGAATGCACGGTCACGCATGGTTACCGTTGAATACGTAAAATACGTCACTCTCATGAAGTCACCAAAGCTATTGCCGCATATTGTTGTATAAATTCTATGCCTGCACGGTGTACGCGATACTTTCTCATATTTAATTTTCAGTAAATTTCCTATTCTCGGTGAAATTACCGTCAATGTCAAATTTTAGTTCAGTTATGAAAAAACATATTGCGCGACAGGCCCTTTTAGAAGCTGCAGAGCAGGTTATTCTGAAAGGATCAGTTTTATCGAAGTAACAGTTACATGATAGCGAACAGTGTTTCGATATAAATAATAAAGTGCAGCGTGAAGAACGTGTAATAATGTGATCAACGAAGCCAAACGAAATTACATTATACCGAATGAAAAGATCGTGAAGCGGTTTAACTAGCAGTTTCCGAGCGTATAATGAAAAATTTGATGGTAATTTCATCAGCGAACCGACCATAAAAATGAGTACGCTCGAACACACTGATCGCTTTAATCCCACGATAATGAATAAGGATGCACGAAACGAGGACACATCCATGTATCGCATTGATTTACGTTAAAGGAAGCTGATGGTCCCGCGGCATCGGAAGCATAACGAAAAAAGGGGCAAGAAGAGGCGTCGTCTCTCGTTGCGTTCACGGCAAACAGCCCATAAGCGGGCATACCAATTTCACATCTCGTCTCGAATGAGATGGTAGGGGGATGATACGAATGCATATACAGAATGCATATGATGTCATGGACTGTTTCGTTCGGTTTACTCATGGCAAGGGTAAAGTCTCTTCGCGGACAATTCTTAATACCGCGATAAATATTCGAGAGTGTTGGTAAGAACCACGGAGATACGAGTACGTAGCCAGCCGTACGCGTACGTAAGTAGACGACAGATCGCGTTTCTCTGTATACGACCATGACACTAAATTACAGACTTATACAGTGGTTGTCAATCTGCATTTACAAGTAAGATCGTACCATATACGCGCGACGCGACGCAATTAATCATCTTTTTCGTGTACTTGAGAAACCAGACTGCCCAGACCCAATTCAAAGCGTCATTGTCACGCCGAGTGAAAAGGGAACCCAGAATTAGGACACTTGATGCAAACACGGCGAGAAGCAAATAGTAAACATGGTACATAATTGATCGAAAAGTGTGCATGACGTTGATTAATAATATACCTTTGTGCTGCAGAAATATGTATCAAGGCAGATTTCGTTGTCACAAAAGGTGACAGTCACCTGCGACGGTGTTGATATCAATAGAAATGTAATTACGATCTTGATATTAATTTTGCGACGAATTGAATCATGGTCAGGGGATGAATTGGTGCATGACAGCGGATACGATGTAATTTTGTTCGATGGTTCAGGCATAAGATGAGACCATATGATACGGAAAACTGTCGGGAGCTATCGATAACCGCGCGCGGAGCAAACCACAGGCGGCATTGGCACGCACGTAAGGGACCCCTTATCTCGGGAACAGAAACTACGGGGTCAATACGCCACCGCTTTGTAATCAGCCGCGTACCATGCACGCTTAAACGGATAATCATATTGACCGCTCGCCAATATTAACATTTTTCGGAAAGCCATTGCAAGGAATCGGCCTGCTAGCCTACATATTGCTCGAGTGCCCTCACACGCGAGCTCTATCTTCTTCGCATAGAGTTTTATCGAGATCAACGGAACAACGGGGATCGTGCTTATACAAGGACGCATCCACGCGGACGGATACACATATACTCGTATATCTCTCTAGCGTTGCAGATGCGGTTACCAGAGAGAGAGTATTGATGAAACAATAGAAAGTACATGAACGCGGTACTGAAAGAACAGACCATATCGCGATCCACATACGCTCGGAATGCGAATGGTAGAAGTAAATGCGATGAAAATCGATCACAATTGTCGCATGAATGCACCCTTATATTCGAGGCACGATGTAATAGAGGATATATGTATAAGCAAGATAGATTACCGTTTAAATATGAATGACTCCGTTTCTATTTCCACTTTTGTTTTTTTGAAGAATAATTAATTGCGTTAATTGATCGATGCTTTCGTGCACGTTAAGGTCTTCAAAGGAAATGCTACTCTTATATATGAGGAAATCGGATCATGTGTAGAGCCCCTGTAAAGCGGCAACCGTTATTACACCGCTGTCGGCTGTATGGTAGCATCATTAGCGTTGTGTAAGTCTTATAACCTCTCAGTGCAAAATTTAAATTTCAAATGTTAAATAGTAATTTTTCATTACGCTCGAACGAGTAATTATGTAAGTAAAGATATTTTTTAGTTTTGTACGAATCAAATTTCAAGAAACTAGAAGACTGTAGAAATTGCGCTTTCTGGAAGACAGATCAAAGACGACCCACGTCCGATTTCATGTGCCATGCACAAAGGCATCTGTATTACATCGGATCAAAGGGAGAAAAGAATTTACTTTATGTTCTTCGCTTAACGTACGATCTTTCTTCTATTTTGCATACGAGTTAAATAGTTGAAATGTTCTAAGATAAAAAGCTGTTCACGAATCTAAAATATCGTGTATTCAAATGTAACCAATATAAACGATATAACTTTTCAAACGATACTTCATAATTTTTCATCTTTTTTCCACTTTCAAATAACTACATAATTTTCATTAAAAATATTATAAGAATATTGATAAATATTGATAAGAAAATTTCGATAAGTTTGAAAAGTTAAATTAACACTCACCTTTCAGTTATATTTTCCTAGTAGCGTTTCTACACAACATATCGATCATCGTCTTGAGGGAAGATGACAGTGGTTCCTCGATCACTGTCCAATTGAGGTGTCGTAGCGCTAATCGTCTGGAGGTATGGAATGAGATAACGCATTGTTTTCCGACGAAACCGAACGAACGTTTGGCACACATTCGGTAACGGCGGGACGCCGTTGCACCGACGGCGGTTCGCACCTCACAGATACATCGCGACGTCTGACGTTCCCGCGCCCATTGCCGTCGAGACAACGTCGTCATGACGACCGCGCATAACAACCTTTGCCCATGCGCATATCGTTTCTATTACGTAGATTATAAACGCGGCAATATACGGACCAGAAATGATTTTTGATAAAATATAACCAATAAAAACAGAACATGGTAAGTGTGTCTTGATCATTTTTACAGTTTAATAAATAAAAAAATTATCACATTCTTTAATTTTATATCCATTTCTGTACATTTATATTAAAAATATATGTACTTAACCTGTGAAAAAAGTAAAATAGAGAATATGAACTTTTAAAATTTTGGACCAATACTATTAAAAAATATAAAAATTGTTCTTTTTGTATTTTGTGCAATATGTCTGTTTTATCACAAGTAGAAGTATGATTGTTTTCTTTTAATAGCAATAAAAGACATAATTTGGAATGAATTTGATAGAATAGCTTATTTATAATATAAAAAATGAAAGAAGTAATTATAATAAAGTTGCTGATATTTACATATATAAGTAGGTATTACTAATACAATTCCTGATTCCTTTACGGAACATAGTAATATTCCACATTTGATCTTGATCTGTAGGATTTCTATGATTTTTAAATTTACATATTGCATACATTACATATATAGATATTATAAATAGGTAAGCAGAAGGAATAAATTAACACTAGCATTTGATTTTTCCTTATATAAATTTTCTACATAACTAAATACTTACATCGTCGATTTCACTATAAGTAACTTTATATTAAACTAATATTTATATGTTTATTATATTCATCTATGCTTTGTATATTGACTAACTTTTACACTACATTTTTTAGTTTTTATTCAACACATTAATTGAGTTGACTTTGAACCGATTCAAACTGAGTTTGAGCAATTTCACAAATGATTATAAATATTATACTTATAATATTAAGTACTTCATGTGTTATCATTTGTTCATATGTTCAGTTTGCAATATAACGCTATATCATAATATAGAATAAAAGATATAGTTTTCTAACGATGGGATATAATTGTTGGAACTCACAAAAGTCACTGTTCTTTCGCTCTACTTGTAAAAACAAATCAATAAGATCACGGTATATTAAATTATAATTATATTTCTCTTACTTCTCCCTTCTATACTTTATCATAACACATTCATGAACAAATCAACATACCTATTTAACCTCCTGATATTATAATGTTCTTAAAAGAATCTGTGTTCAAATACTATACGTCCTATATTTCTAAAGAATATTTCTCTACTCGAAGAATATGTATCCAAACCAGAAATAAAAGATCCAGTGTATTTAGGGTACATTCTAAAGATAATCATGGTATTTAATCATATTATTTTCATTTAATAAATTAGACTAATCTTTTCTAAATATTCAACAAGCTGGACATATTGTAGAATTAGATATGTCCTGTTTAACTTGTCAAATTATTAAACACTCGAGAATTTTATTCAAATATTTCCATTGACTAACATCTATATTAATAAGATTTGTTGTAACAACGTATTATACATAAAATATAATTCTGTTTTATAAATCAAAAATGACAAACTATGTTACAAAAGTATTAAGCGTTATATATCATCATTCTATGAAATGAAAGTCTTTTTCATTATGATATGTATGATATTAGTTATCTGCAATTTATTTTGAAGTTAGTGTGACAATAAAAAATGAAGGAAATAGATAGGTTCTTTTGATATGGATAAAGTATCAAATAATCTAATCAATAGAATTTCTTGATATATTTTATTAGTAACTACAGCATTAATAAACAATATAGAATAATATCCAATATTATTCTTAATAAAGAATATATCAAAACAAAAATGAAATCTTAACATTGAAATTACAAATAGTATAACAGAGTACTAAATGCTTGATATGCAGTAATGCCAAAACCTACAAAAAAGGCTAGTGCTCTATGAGGTTGTTTTGGGAAAATAGCATATACCACTGTGTGAACAAATCTAGCAATTACAAAAGCCCTAATTAACATTGAAGCTAACCATGTAGAAGGCCCTGTGGTCAACCAAGCGAATGTAACAATATACCATATAAGTATATTTTCCAAATCATTTAAATGTGCTCTGCGTACGCGTTCAACTTCGGGATCATTGGTATTAACTTTTGATCCTTTTAACGTTTTTGTATCCTCGATGTTTGCAAATGCCTGAAATAGATATAAAAATTATATTTTCTGTTTTCGCATACGATATAAATATGGATAATTTTGTATTGCAAGTTAATGAAGTGTATACGTACCAAATTCTTAAATCTGAAGCGTGCCGTTAATGGTGCCATCGCGAGTAATTTTAAAGCAAGTACACTTCCCCAAAATGCAAAAATTTTGAAAAGTTCAGGGTCTACAAGACTTGTGTTTAAGGTGGTCATTATAAATGTCGTATATTATGTATAATTCCGTGTAGATTAATTCGATAAAGTACGTTGCATAAATTGTGTCTTGCGAATTGCGTTAGAACGTATGCTGCGTACAAGGATTCTGATGAGACTATTCATGGTATTAGCGTTACA
Organism: Bombus vancouverensis nearcticus; assembly: GCF_051014615.1. Taxonomy (NCBI): domain Eukaryota; kingdom Metazoa; phylum Arthropoda; class Insecta; order Hymenoptera; family Apidae; genus Bombus; species Bombus vancouverensis. The sequence continues at coordinate 10,939,872 of NC_134916.1, read as the reverse complement.
TGTTAAAATGTATGTGCAAAGTGGGGATGCGTATAAAAAAAAAGCTAATGTCATCATGTATAAACATGTTTTTCTAGATGATTTTACAAAACTAATACGAGTGAGAAACGATAACAATATCTATTGAAATGTGTTTTCATATTTATTCTTATTTGAATATTAACAATTCATAGATATGTCCTGTATCTTTCTTATGCTATGTAATATGTATTATACTTTTCAATTAAATTCAAATACGTGATTTGACTATTCATATATGCATTAGTCATATAGCATGTAGTATATAGATTTCATATACACTGGATTTTTGTATTCTTGTCCAACGTTATCCAATGAGAATACGTTACACGATGGTTCTCTCTGATTGGTGCTTGCTGTTACTACGAATACAAAAATATATAGTCAGCACTGCCTTTAGCACGAAGGATTTGAGCGACAAATAAGTATGTATAAGTAGCGTATGTACATATATCGCTTCTTTACGCGTCACGTGATTGGGGACGTATTTTCCAATCAGGAAACAGGAAGTCTAGAAATTTATTAAATTGTCTATTAAATTGCTCCAAGTTTTTAATCACCAATTAGAATAACGTAAAAGAAATCTTTTCTATCAGTTCAAATACAACGATTGGTGTATTTTGGATATATTTTTATTTGAAAATCGTCGACGACACACGGAAGAAAAATAGGGAATATCATCGTGCGCTTGCGCCAAAAGCAACGCTGACGCAGAAGGTACGTCAGCTGTTTTGTTAGAGGTGCGTGCATCGGGAATAGTATATTGTTGACTGGAGGGGCACTTCGCAGTTTGTTGGTCCGATCATATTTCTTTGTTTATTTGATGTGCAAAATCGTACTATTATCGTAGAAAACGTCCTGCCGCGAGTGAAAGACCACGACGCGTCGAGAAGCAACAAAGGAAATCGTAGTAACGGCTACACACTATCTGGTACCCGCTGGAAATTGATTCTGTCGAGGAGCAGTGTTCGCAAAGGCGTCCGTCCGACTGTAGTGTTCTGTGCTACCACTTCAGGAGGTTTAGGACGTTCCGCTTCCTGGAACAGGCTGCAGACTTTACTTCCAGAAGAAAAATATGGCACAAACAACGAGCAGCGCTCTAAGGGCACTTGCCCTCGAATATAAAAGTCTACAAGAGGAACCTGTCGAGGGATTCCGCGTGAAACTCGTTAACGAGGACAACATGTTTGAGTGGGAAGTAGCTATCTTCGGGCCCCCAGATACGCTTTACCAAGGAGGATACTTCAAGGTAATTATCAGAATTATTCGTAGCTTTTGTTCGCTTTGGAAACTCGGCCGAGATAAAAATTCCACTCTTTTTATCATTTTTACATGTAAACACTACAGTCGGGCATACTTTTCATTTTGTTGGTTATGTTTCTGCTTTCTCTTTCAATAGAGTTTTAAGCATATTTATCTTTTCATCAGAAAGCATTATTTTGATTGTTCCAATCGCCAAATATGGTTATAAATGTCCTATATGTAATATAAATTTTGCTTTGGTAATTTTGTAACACTTCTTCATTTCCCTTTTGTCTGAACTTTGTATGTTTAAAAATACTGTTTTTATGATAAGTCCGTTTCCGTTAATTGATTAATGTATATATTTGAAAGACATGAACATCTATCAGCGTTCCTACGTGAAGGTTGCTCGATGATGACACGATGAAACATTACGATTACCTTGACCAGAAAAGTAACAACGTGAGTGAGTAGTTTTGCCGCGACCGATCGTTGATTTCCCCAATAATAATATGCGTTGCAGTGGTTATCGCTGTTTTGCTCGTCTTTCCTATCCGCGTTACAATTCGATGAATGTTTTCATGCACAAGTCAGAAGGCGACTTTCAAGCAGCATTGAGTAATCCTGAAAATTAAAGATTACTCAATACGGCCGGATCGATTGCGTTCCACGCTCATTTTTTCTTCCTATAGTGCTTTTTCTACTGGATTTTTCCACGTGTAATATAACCCGTGATTGATAATACACCTCGAGACACAGTATCATTGTTCTTATTAAACAAATGTTTTTCAACTACCGTTCTCGATATATGTATTATGCGATACGCGTATGCAATATAATTTAGATGCAATTTGGAAAACTGTATTATATGCTATAGTATACATTAATATACGGTATACAAATAATACAATCTCCAATTTCTGGTGTGTTCTTTCTCTCTTTTTTTAAATCTGCTGCTACAAATAGTTGCGCTATCATTCTGCGCTTTCAATCTAGTCTCTAGCGAGCAGAAAACGAATTCTACCGCTGCCGCACGGTTATACAGTTTTTTGTACAGTTCGCGTCCGCTTTCTAAACCACTCTCCGCTTCGTTATGAATTTACGAACGCTTATTCACGTAACGCGAGCGTTACCTATCTTCCCACAATGTAACTGGTCGCAACGAGCACAGACCTGACAACACACCGTTATTTGCGAATCGTATCGTACCGTACACGTGATCAGCATCTACGTGGGTGCCGCAAATCCTGTTCCACAAGATTCTAACCCGCGCTTTATAATCGTAACGCGCCTCTGTCGTAAACAGTATCGTTACACGTTATTATCACGGTAACACGTTCTTTGTTGTTGCCTGATTATCGCGGTTTATCCAATACACGAACAGTGTCTGACGAAGGTATTCAGACACATATCACAGAAAATTTGTATGAATATATAATTTGCAAAATATAAATATGTATACGAACACTTTTGTAATTCCATTAGCAGTGTAATGAGACACGATTAGTGTGATTATATTGGGGAAATTTAGGATCAATCTTAAAATGTATATCTTGGCTCAAAAACTTGGTGAGTTTATATTTGTTCCGATACTGAAGAAAAATTAATGAACAGCTGAAAGATATTATTCGACTTAGTATTTTATACGCTAAAGAAAATATATGATACTGATCTATGAATAACGTTATTAAGAAATTCATAATCTTTATCAAATATTAAAACATTGTTAAAAATAAATGATGTTCTAAGAATTTTGAACGGCTATGTATATAGAAATTATGAGAAGTTTATTGCAAACATATAGTTAGTAAAAAATTAATATAATTCGTGGCCTCAAACGTGTCCTTAGTGGTAAAGGTCATTTCATTAAATATGTATTAATAAATCTTAAATATTGTAGTCTATGTTTTCTAATTTACATACTAATTTTTAATTAAATATATATTCGCAGTAAATATCGTCTAACTTCCATACACATTTTCAGATTTGTTTTACACTTTACCAAGGTAATCATGATAGTCGTATCTCATTACAGGGCTAATGAAATTTCAGAATATTTTATGTAACGTACATAATATATTCCTTAAAAATTTCTATTAGTGCCCGAATATTTCCGCGAGCCACAGTATATAATATTGTAATTTTTTAGTGAATGTATCATAAAGAAATCGTATAAAAGATTTATTTGAAGTATTAGTGAAATAAATGAACGTTTATTTTAAGGTATTGAACAAGCGCGGATTAACTGGGAAAAATATACATGTACTAGACTGAGATACGTAGTGCTACGTAGAAATTTGGCTGCACGTGGCAAGAATGTGTGCCATGTGTGTGAAGTAGTTAATGCAGTCTGATTGACATGCGAAAAATATCTAGTTGTAAGTAAATCGTTCAATTGTTTCACTTGACTGCATTGTTTGAATTATTAGAATTGTATAATCGTTGCATTTATCATTATAATACTTAATAGACTATTAGTTATTTATATACTGAATACGTATTACAGTATATGTAATATATAACAAAAGAAGGATGAATTTACGTTATAACCCAATAATATGTAATATATATATATATATAAATCGGGGACGTTCCTGTTACAAAAATCTTGTCGACTAGTTAAAATAAAAAATTATTACACGACTCGATATTTTAACACGTTCGCAATTATTGCTTCGATGTAGCTCGAGGTATTTCACGTAGAAATGCAGCTCTCCTCGAGCCTCTCCGATCGAATCGAGCTCTTCTTGCGCTCTCGAGTTAATCGACACGGAATGTGCGTAAATACATAGCGGAGCGCAGATTCGTTCATCGAATTAAATTCTGATCGTAGCTGAGTCCGAACAATTACGCGCAGTCGCCAATCGCCATGGACAATTCCATTTACCAAACGGAAATAATAATTCACGATTTACGTTAAACCGTCACTTCTTTTTCAAGGATTTACGGATCGACCCAGTGAAGTCGAGCCGTAACGCGTGTTGCCACGTTACATAAAACGCCATCGAGCATTGTCTTGTGTCTATCTTTGGCCGGCATCCCTCGAATCACCTGAGCGACTTTCACCCAGTCCCATTCCGACTGAGATGAACATGCCAGATTTTTCTCCCCGAGGAAAACCGTCGTATCTCGCAAACAGGTCACCGCAAACCCCGATAAATGGGTCTTCTCGATGTATACGTTTGTGTTGCCAGTTTTATTTTCAACTATTGGCGGCCCCACTCCCACTGATTTTGGCCCATTTAATTCTTTCACCTCAGAACAGTGAGAGATGGGCAACGTGAAACTGTTGTTAGTAAAATCGATATGCAACTCCCGCCAGCAACCTTAAACACCGTCAGAATCACTCGACGCGTCAATTCTTCCATGTCGTTTGCTTAATTTTCCCATTCTCGAGTTACAGCTCGTAAATGCGTGGCACAAGCGAAGCTTAGGAGATTTTACAGCACAAAATAAGACGAGAAGCAAGAATAACGAAACTGCGTTGGAGGTTTCGTTTTTGAGAAAGTTGAGTTTGGAAGCTTGCGAAGTAGACGTATTTGACTAATTTCCGATTGGAACGATCGAGGTCCTTGCCCATTTGATTTCTGTTCAATATATTTTAACGTTTTTAAACAAAATATTGAGCATTATTTAATTTATATGAGTGTATCTGTAGTTATATCGCAAGAGAATTGTAACGAATTAAATCATGAAGTTACGTAGTAATACGCATACAGACCGTCTGTTCTTTCTTCCGTTTGACGACGAAACCCAGCAAGGATTTCGACACGATGTAACGTCAGATCTCCTGTTGCCACGCATTTCCTCTTCTCACCTGCAGCACGTGTGATACATGTTCGGTAATACCACGGACCCACAATCCTTTCTTTCTTCTATTCGAATATTATCGTCAGCTGAAAAAGTTATTGCATATTTGGTGCGATGACAACTAAAGTTTCTCGTATTGAGAAAAGAAGGAATAGCAGAAAATTAATGGACAACACATTGAATTTTGAAACTGCTGCTCTGTAAAGAATGAAACATGTTTCATACTAGTCTTCATATAGAATAATTGAATTTTTTTAATAAGGAACGAGTAATATTAGTTTAGCTCAGTTTAATTAATATTAATCTGCATAATTAGGAGTTCCGGGGGCAAATAGAAAACAGGCTAATACTTAATCTGAAAATTAAATGGAAAGATAACTTTGATGCGGAATTGGTTGACAATGTGTGGAATTTTTAAAATGTCCTTCCATTTAAGAGTGTGATTTATCGTATTTCTTATCTTATCTGCGTTCTTCACTTATTGGAATATTATAAATTATAATATAGTTCGAGTAAAAAAATTCCTTCGATAAAAAATATTAAGTGACCTCGTTGATCGAAGTACCTCTTCAAGGGAACACGATGCCTGCCTTCCTGATTTGGGTCACTTCTTGATCCTTCTGAATCGGCGCGAAGTTTTCAAGGAGTGATGGTAGCCATGTCGTGCAGTGCCATCTAAGGGGTGACCGTCAAGTGCTTATCGTAGAAATAGGTCGAGAAAATTTATAGGTCACGCGATACAGTCGACTCGACGGGCGGAAAAGCGACGAGTAAACGACCCTTTGAAATATCGCGACAACGGAAAATGGGCCATCTTTCAACTTGCTCTATTCCCAGATATCTTTTACGCAATCGAATTCTTATTTTCTAAATCCTTCTTACTTAACCTTTGTCGTTCCAAGCACTGACTCCAATCATCATTTGATTATAATCTTCGGGTTCTAGTTTGTGGACTATAATAATCATTTAAATTGAGTTGTTGTCCTGCTGGAAAGTTCGGAGGTTCCTTTGTTTTTCGGATAAAATAAAATTTTTTCGTGCATTTTTCCGGGTACTGTAATTGTAACTTTTATTTTTAAATATAATTAATTGCTGTTTTAATACTGTAAAAAAATAATATCGCGACATGATGCAAATTTTTGATGGGATGAAAATAATAAAAAGAGTAAATTCTAGTATTACAGGAGAATCTAATATCATAACGAGTATTGGTCCTTACGTATTTGCTATGTTATTATGTATTATATGCATTGTAATTTCGTATCTTTAAATTCTCCATAAATGTATAGAAATTCGCAGTAAATTCTCTATTTAATTATTCGCAGTAACTCTACTATTCGAATATGTATATACATTATAATGATTATTGATATTGCGCACATATGTTTTTTTTTATCATTCATTACTTTATTGTTAAAGTAATGTGTCCCTGTCACGTGTCACGAGCACTACATTTTTAAAGAACTCAACGCACATGCTTGTTTGTTCCATCTGATATAATCGAACGGAGTTGTCGTTTCTTCTTTACTTGTTTTTCCAATCGTATCACGTATTTTTTGTTCTCGATCGAAACGATATAAATCTCGATTTTTGTACTGTTATTTTTGCATTGTTTCAGGAAACATAAGAATGGTCGTGTAATTGCATGAATAATCGATCTCGTCCTCGATTCCGCGAATACCTTTCGTCGATGCCATGTGAGATTACTGACTGATAAGCACGATCAATGTTCCCATGTCACGTTGGAAAGTGCAACAAAATCATCGCTGCTTAGAATACTATAGCAACTATTTCCAATTCAATTACTAACTTGTAATTGTGCCTTATCTTTGCCCTTCTCTTCACTCGCAATGTCATTATGTGTACAGTGGCTCATAAAAGTATTTGGAAGCATGTAGAATTCTTTTCTAATTATGCGTTTACGGAACATTTTGAGATTTCATTAACACTGTAATAGAATCCGACTATCATGATTACATATTGAAATTAGAGATTAAAGTGTTGCAAATTTGTGTAGTCTTATCCAAGATCATATACGACATATAGAAGGTTCTCGGAATCTCACGCTATCGTCTGTGAATTGATTCGTTAAGTCTCCTCATAATGCGGTACTGTGCACAAGTACGTATCATTATATGAATTGGAGTGTAGGAAGAAACTCTCGGCTTGAAAACTCCAAAATTAAAAACACAAACGATCCTGCGTCGTTGAAAATCGTCAAAGAGTTGTTAAAGTTATCATTACCATGATACAAGCGCGATTTTGAATAGGAAATATCGCGATCCAGACTTGAAATTCGAACCTCTGGGTAATTAGTTAAATACACGATCCAGCATGGTAGAAATTATTCTGCCGCGGAAATGTAAACAAACGCTCGATGGAAAGTAACTTAATTCTAGGACGCGCTATCCCGGAGGACGAGGTGGATATTTGGGCCATGACCAGGTTGCGATCAATATAGCGTCCCGTCGGCAAACCATCGACGAAAGTCCGCCAACAAAGTCGGGGACGACCCTTATGTACGCCCTGTATGCGAAATGGATTCATTCTATACCAATGCAAGTGCGTGGAACACGCCGTGAAAGGGAAGAACGCGTCCCTTCTCTCAGCCATGTTTCACTGCGATACACGGATGATCATCGATTTGTTGATACCTTGTCGTTATTCCATCGGTTATTATCGAAACAAAGCTACGTATTCATTACGCGTCCATTATCGACGATATCGCCTTTGTCCCGCGGGTTTTTGTCTTTCCAAGAAATGATCACAATTCGCTATTTGCCATTAAAACAAACAGATAACAAAACAAAGCAAACAGATTCGCTTCCGTGACGTTTCAGCGAGTAGTTACAAGTCGACAAGAGTATCCCTTCGATACGTAGAACAAATCGAATTTTATAGAGCCCTCAGTTCTTGGGTGTTTTCCGGGTAAATTCATCCCTCGCGCGATTACGTTTCCCTCGAGCTCGAACCACATCAGCGTATCGCCTATCGTTCGTTCAATTTTTTCTGGACGCGTCGAGCAATTCGCAAATGACTTGTAAATAATTTTCGGAACCCTGAACAAGGGCCTTTGCGATAATTTACATAAACGATTATCGATCCGTTGTAACGTAGCATCGTCTTAACGCGCGTCCTGCGCTCCTGTTTTCTTTCTGTTCCAGGCACACATGAAGTTCCCGCCCGATTATCCGTACAGTCCACCCAGCATTCGGTTTATGACGAAAGTTTGGCACCCGAACGTATACGAGGTGAGTAAATACAGGAATTATCGATCCTCCGCGTGCTTCTTTTCATCCCCTTCCGTATGGCTCGGCTGTTTTTTCCCTCGTTCTCTCCCTTCTCTCGGCTGAATCTTTCTCCCACAGTCAACCATCCCCTTTCGTTTTCTCCGATTTCCTCTTTGTCCCTTACCCTGCATGTTGTAACTCCCGCGTCGTTGCTCGAAGGACTCGCGAAATCTGCAATCAGAAGTGTAGCGTCGTTTCGCTGGAAAATCCAGCGCCTACAAGTACTCGATATTTCCAGTCTTCAAATATCAAGCGGTCGTAATTTCGACAGCCGACTCTACTATCGTCACAGGCAAGATCGCTCGTCTTGTAATAGAACAATTTTTTCTCCTTCAATTCGCGATCGTCGATATCGGATCTCGCTTTTATAATTGCAACTCTTCCTGAAAAACTACGTTTCGTACTACCGAGAGCTGAAAATTGCCATCGATCGAAGATACCTTATCAACTTGGAGCGCATCTGTGACGGGTTCTTCGTGTGACCCTTCAGCGACTAGCAAAGAGTCAACGACCGTCCAAAGCTCGTTGGACATCCGTATCCAGTCACTTGTTGGAAGGGATGGGACTAGGCGAACACGCCGCGGCTAACGGGAATAAACGCACGTAAATCTCACGCGTCCAGTAACATGCATTAATTATACAATGGTCGATAGTTGCACCAAGTTAGATCATCACGATACCATATACACGCACCATATAAAGATTAGTACATTTGAATTTTATTTTTAGAAACGAACGAACGTACAGATGAAAGCTGACTGATTTTACTTACAATAACTGTGGGCCTTAGATAGATAGATTATAAGATAAGTGAGGAACGGTGACGTGGAGTAAGAAACTCTATCGTTGTTCGGCCAATTTTTTTTACGATGAAAGTTTCGTTCCGTTACATCGTGCGAATAATATCGCCGACAGTTGCGCTTTCGCATACGCTATTTTCCATGCAATGAACACTTTTCATACGTTACGTATTTCCATGCTCTCGCGCAGAGGCCAATGCACTTCCACATACCATCAACTCGAACGCCTCTTGCTTTCTTCCATTCTCATATATTTTTTTTTTTCATTATTCTTTTTTCCTTTTCCTTCGCGAGATTAATCCTCCGCGAAAACGTGACAACGAAGAAGAATATAAGTAATTTGTTTAATGAGTATATAATGGAATGGCCCGAGTGAACACGAGGATTGTCTGTCACCTCGGTGAACTCTATAACCAGTGCTCCACGATTATCAGTCAATCGAAGCATCTGCGCGTCCCGTCGGTCTTTTTTCTTCTTTTTCTTCTTTTTCTTTTTTCACTGACACTCAACGTGTCTCGCCTTTGTTTCTCCAACGAGATAGACCGCTCGTCGCCGATGTAAAAAGGGGGAAGAGTACTCTCGTTACATCGCACGATTACATTATGTATGTCACATACGATTTGAGTACTGCCGTCCTTAGCTAGAATCTCGTATCTACCATTTTGAAACACTCGACGAAACCGAAATTTCATAATTTTTTATCATCTTTGCTTCTTCGATCAATTAAAAATATGTAATTATAATATTTGATTAGTTTATATAATTGTCATACATAAGTATACACGCGGTAAGGGCTAACACATAATTACTAGTATTTATTACCTCCCAGTAACTCTTGCGAATAATTTCAATAAACTTTTATACGCATCACGTCTCAATCTTGCATAAATACAACCTTGTAATCGATTAATCGTTCCCTTGATAATTGAAATCTAGGTTAATTATCACGTTTCATAGAAGAGAGCAGCGGGTGTATACGTTTTCGGATCTGTTTGAAATTTTATCGGTATAGTCAATTCAGACTTCGCTACAGGACTTGGCTACTTAACACGTTAAATACGGATGACTCCATACTCCATGGTGGTTTCACGGTTCATCGTGGCCGCTCCTGGAGGCGAGTGACTCCGCGTTGACGTCAAGCGTTTCACGCGTTAAGAAAAAGACATTCGATCGCACTGAACGCTCGTGACTTCGGCTCAACATGCAAACGAAATTTCAAAATGTTTCGTATAATATATAGTCGTGAAAAGTTTCTACAAGCATTCGAATGATTCCGTGAGTCACTGCGAAAATTGAAAACTGCTGGATAAGAGATTTTAAGTAAAAAGGAGGACAGACCAGCGGAACTTAGTGAATCCTACGTAACCGTGGCACGTTCAATGACGACCGAATGACTTTCCACGAAACCCCTTTGTCCGCGTGAGTCACGTGCATGAGAGATTTCTTGCTCCGCGGGGGATCTTACGAGCTCGCTCTAAACACGAGACACTGCCAGACAATAATAGTCGTCTCGCTTGAATTTTTCCTCGGCTACGACCGGCGATATGCTATTGTTCTTTCGAAACTGTTTGTCGAATGACAAGTTACGACTTCTTCGCTGGAATCTAAATAATACCATTTCTCTCGAAAAACAAAGAGAATACGGATCTATTGCTTTCTTTTTGAATTTTTCACCGGTGGATAAAAAGGTAACGAAGATAACGAAAGAAATCAGTGCTACGCGGATCTTTTCCGTACATAGTCTAGTTATCGAAGGCCTTCGATGAATCTATTCGCGTCACCATCCTTCGTTCTTCTCGTGCAACACATAGATATACATACAAGTGACCACAAAATTCTAGACAGTCTTCTATAGAGTTACCGATCTATAAATCTGAAGTACCTATTAAAAACGCAACAATAGGATATTTTCCTATTTATTGTATGCATATACTACTACATGTGTTTACCATTTAAATATAATCTGACTGTATCGACACCTAAAATCTTTCTATATGTTTAGAAGACCCGTCAAGTTTTGCCAAGCAACAAAATAGTTCTATAAGCTTCGTCGATTACAAGTATCAGTTTCGTTATTGCATCTTAGTTTTTGAAAACCAATATTAATCGCGTCACGATCATATTCAGTTATGATGTATAATGTATATGCCACGTACATGTTGTTAAAAATAAGCAGACGCCCGGCTTTCGTGCGACAGCGTGCACTTCGTTTATTTCTGTGCCACTTTGTATCGAATGCACCTCGTTATCAACCGAAGCGCTTCGATATTCCGTGACATGACGACTGATGCGGCGCATCTCTTCACAAGCACGGCTTGACCCTGGTACACCCACTTCTTCCTCGAGCAGTGGAAGTCAGATACGCCGTTCGAAGAACGGCGTTGAGGTGGAATCATTACAAAATCCGTAGGCTCGTTTGCCCTCGGCGCGGAGAGGTCGTCGCCTTAAGATTCGACGAACCGTAAAACGTCTGACCGGCTGTACGTGCACCAGCATACAGAGCACGAGAGAGAATGAGAGAGAAGAGATTCACGCTCGCTCTCATGTTGCTCCCTGTCCGCGCTTACGCCAGCTACTTCTCCGTCTATCTGGCTCTCCGCCTTTGTAGATGAGAAGAGAGATGCGTGTATACGTGTGTCGCAGGTTTACTCGACTGTGTCGGCGGTTGGTATATCGACAGAAATTACGCGTGTATAGGTGCTGCCGTTTACGAGCGACTCTAAGGCCGTAAGGTGGAAACGCTCTGGGATAAGGTCGCGCTTAGGACTTCGATCTACTATTTAATCCCTTAACGCCACAATTTTCAACTAGTGGCGCACGAGTTTTTATAACACACAATGCCTGACTATTCGGTTAGCAGCACTGACGACCGCTTTTCTCTTAGATTGTCAAATAAAAATAATAATAGCCAGTCGGAGCGAATGCCCTCTTTTTAATCAAATATAATATATATATGTGTGCGTGACGATGTGGCGCAGAATTTTAGTAATCAGTTTGCCCGTGTCATGAAATGGAAAAGATTGAAAATCGCTACCTCAATTCTTTTTTACTAATCGGTCAAAATACGTAATTTCGTTTTTAACGAAATTGGGTAAATGTGAGGAAAAATTTATATAGCGCGAGTTATTTTCCTTTTGACATATATCGTAAAGGGTACGTTTCTAAGTAACACACGCTTTGAATTTCATGGCAGTCTTTTTTGGTTCTTTAGACAAGCGATTTTGAAATATTATAAAAATAATCTTCCTAGAAAAGAAAATTTAGTCTCTACGATTTCAACCTTGACATATATTTTCAAGATTTTGAAGTAAACGCGAAGTAAAGGGTCCCTTCCCGGAAAAGATTTTGACCTAATCTAAGCCAAGCTCGATTTCGAGATATAACGAGATTTTATTCTAAAAATATACTGACTAATAAACAGTTATAAGTAACTACAAAGAAATGTAAACATTTATTTTGTATTTAAATTTGCTTAATATTCCGTTACTGTCAATAAACCAGGTTTAACGTTTAGTTTCGTTACGAGTTTCGCAATAAGTACGGTTTACAAAATCTCACGTCTCAAGAATCAAAAGAGACCGGCGCAAGATTCAAAGCGTATGTTGTTGCTTAGAGACGCACTCTCTAAAATGTATGTCAAAAGAAAAATGATCCGTGCTATGCGAGTTTCTGTGAATTTTTACCCGGAATTATCTCGTCACTATACAATAATATATATTTTTGTAATTTTTACTTAAGTCTAATGTAATTTGACAGAAATATGTCGACGTAGATATTAGTTACAGAAATATACAAATACATTTAATATTATTTAATATATGTGAATATCTTCGAAAAGTAACTTACTGGATGCGAATCAGTTGAGATAAAATATCGCGAATATTGCAAACAATTCGCAACAGTTAACGGGACAAGAATCTCGCGCAGCTTCGTCCAAACACCACGAAAATCAGCTACTTGTCTTAAAGGAGTTTGCTCTTGTGCTTGTATGATTGTAATTGTTCGTTTAAAAAATAGTCAGTCGTTGCGCGGAGAGCTTACGAGGGTCGTTTAATTCGAGATAATTCTTCTGGAAGCTTAATCGGTATACACAAGCTTTTGTACTTTACTCATACATGTTTGTGAACGTAAGTGTATCTTATCTTCACATTTCTTATACATTTCTTATCTTCTTTCTTCTGGATTAATATTTATTCGAGTACGTAAGTAGAGAAATGGAACGGAGAAATATCTCGAAAACGCGGACCAGTCGAGTTAAATGGCACGCACGCCTACGCGTTCTGTCAAGATATTTAGAAGCGTTGATCGTCTGTGAGGTTTCCTGTTTGGATCGGTCAACAGAGTTTCTCCTCCGCATCTACATGTCTCGCTGTGATTCACCGTCATCGGAAGCGCGAAAGTGGTTCAGTCACCTCGTCAAAAATAATTCCACTGTTCGTCGCATTTTAGATTAAATTGAACATCGTATATCGTAGATATCGCGCGTAATTTCTTAGATTAAAATTAAAATAGAGCGGTAACATTGGCAATGATCGAGTTGTATTTTAGATTTCCGTGATCGATTTGAACCAAAATAAAATAAAGGTAAACCTAATTTCACGCGATTTACGAGAATGTAGAAGAACTATGAGCCTCTGCATAGTTCTCGTGATAGTTCCGATCGTGGCGTCTATTTTCGAGGCTGACCAGTGCTCAGCAAGGTTCTCACCTCGTTCGATGAGATACTCTTCGCTTCTCTGCCTCTTTCTACTTCTCCTGCCAGCATCGCTAATTTTAAAAATTTACTCTTTCGGTATTTTGCTCGCACGAAATGCTGACGACGGCAACGGCGATGTGGTTACTCTTGAAAACGTCGCAATATTCCAAGTATTTTTTCTCTATCGAAGTCACATTATCTTATCTCACGTACTGTCCGACATATGTATTATCCTATATTGTTATACACAGATATTTGGATACTTGCAAATTATTGTAAATGCATAGAATATACATTAAAAGGAAACTCTTTAGTCTAATGTTGGCCTTTAACCTTAGTCAAGCATACGCAATTAATAAATATTTATGAATAATTAATATTGCTTAATATAAATAAAAAAACGATAATTAAAGGTAGATAAATATTAATCGATCGAACACATGTGACTTCAGGTATGTTTAACTTACTCTATCGAATATATTATGTTGCTTTGATTATTTAAAGTAGCTAATAGACCCTGAAATAACAAATTATGAAGTTGGACGAATGTTAATTAATCTGATGTGATCTTCGATAAAAAGAAGTAAAGAGCTATATCTTTAATAGAAGTGAATGTGTTAAGTGTATTTACTCAATGTCGAAGCCTTAAAGTCTTGAAACATACGTATCTCCAGCCACGTTCTAAAAGCTTATATAAATTTTATGAAACGTTGACTATTCAATACAATTAAACAGAGAACTTAAGTAACGCGCATATATTCCTCGTTTCAGTTTGAATTTAACACTGCATTTGGTCTTTGTTATGACAAGAAGCGAAGAATTAATAGTTAGAAAAACGTTTCTCTATCACAGCTTTCAGAATAAAATAAAAAAGTTAACCTTTTGATCGAATTGCACAAGGTGTCTAATTAATTAATATATATAACACGTACAGTAGCTGACGTACCAACTGTACGCGACTAATTAGCAAAAAGTAAGTGGCAATAGACGCTCATCGAAACAGCTCGATACTAACTTGAACCGCATACTAACAAGAGCCGACGAAAAAGAGGCGTGCGCGTTTATTATATCTAAATTCGCGTTGTATAATTAAATCAGGTATTTTCGGGCAACGCGCATCAAAAGCGAGACTTTATTTTCGCTTCGTAGAAGCGTATAAGCGTCAAACCAGTACAACGTACGAACAGGAGCCGGTTCGGAGATAAAAGTTTGTCGTATGTTCGAACCATAATCCGGCAAGAAATCTCGCGACCTGTTGCACGCCGTTGAAAATGAAGCGCATCCGTCCTGACGTATCGCTGCTCTATTTTCCTTTCAACTGGATTTCTCCAGGTTATTGCCAGCCACGAACTTCCATCCGTGACGCACTCTAAGAAAAATTTATTCCGCGAACACGATCAAAAAAGATCAGTTTGCAAAAAAGATCGTTCCTTCTAGTTGACATATTTCTTCCGACGTCTGGATTTGTATTTCTGCAAAATGTTGATCAAAGTTGCAGCTCGCTATCGTTCAATGATATCTGAACGTTTGCTCATACTTGACGCAAACTACATTTTAATTAGGCGAACGTAGATAAATCAGACTACAGCTTTATTCGTTGTAATTACGAGACTGTGACTTTTTACGCAAATAAAAAAGAAATGGGGAAATGAATCATAAATAGCGATTTGTTTCACTCGTTTGCTTCGTTTGATCTTCATTTCACGTCGGAAATTTTATATTCCCACAAGTGCATAAACATCTGCAGCCCGACAGTTATCATAGCTACGTATGGTTACAATATTACGTCGATATTAATGTTAAATTGATTTTTAAAAGCCAATATGCAACGATAAAACCAGTGTTTGTAAGTTTAAAATCTTAGGAAAAAATATTTTTTCTGAATAAAGACCAACGACTCTTAATAATTGACGAAATTGAAATACCACAGGCATGTGCACTATGCGATTAACAAATCAGTTCGGATCATTTTACCAGCTGCGTAAATGATATCGAAAGACATTTTCTGGATGCAGTAGTGGCCGCGAATTTTCGGAAATCAGAGGAGACCGAGAACCAGAAAGGCTCTCTCTCTCTCTTTCTCTCTTTCTCTGTGCTGGCCATACGCCAACGGCACTGCGGCATGCCATGCTTTTGTCCACAAAGAGCGTGCTTACCACACGAATATATCTTCTTGCATCCTTCTACCTCGTTCTCGTTCGAACAGTCGTGTGCTCGATGGAAAGTAGGGAAAGGAAAAAAAAAGAAATATTTAAGCCCTTATCTGCGTGACGGTGGATCTTGAGCTGACAGCGTGCAACTTCAACGCGAATCGGAAGATTTTGCAAGCTCCGATTTCCGTGAAAGTCGAACGACCTACTTCCATCTTTTCGCGCTGGTAAAATCCGCAACTCGATAGCATGTAAATTTTCCTCTGCAATCTATTTTTACTCCCTTTCTGTTACCTATCTTCTTATCTTTGCGCGTAAAAGAATCGCTGTCTATCGTAAGGTAAACGATCGTGTTCTCTATGGTGCGGTTTTACACAGTAAACAATGACGCCACGATGCGGAAAACAGACGACAGTGAAAGTTTAATCGCAAGAAGGCGGCTCTCTTTCTAAGAACCGGATGGTTAATCCGTGATCGATCCAATACCTCGAAAGTCTTAATGTTTTGTGGAATTGTTCGATTTATTTCATAAACATTCACGGTATTAAAAAAGTGTTTTCCAACATTTATTGAACCGCGATCCTCTTTTACAATGTTCAAGCTGTGACTCTCCGCCATGTTCCCCCATATATTGTACTTTCCTTTTATTTAGATATTACTGATATTACATAATCCTGAAAACCTTCACGGTTTGTGTTTGACTTTAACGTTAGTAACTACTACCAGAACTAGTAAACGCTAGTAATTTATTAAACTGACAGATTTTCTTTTTTTACTACTCGTTTTACTGATCGTCTAAAATCATCAAGTATTCTGAATCATACTGGTAGTAAAAATTACGATTTCAATTTGAAGAAGATATTTTGTATCTGCAATGACGTTTACTTTGAATTCTAAATATAGTTCTACCGATATAGAGTGAAAATTAGTTTCGATTAATGCGAGTTTCATAGAATATTTGAATGGTTTAGGTAGTTCTCAAGAAAATTCAAAGGCAACAGATTAAATCGTTGTTTCTACAATTATCAGAAACGTATCTGATTCTTCTGACGAAACTAATCCTCTTCCTGAAACCAAAACCTGATTACGTATATATATCTACTTTATTATTATCGTAACACTTTAATTATAATCGTTTAAATATAATACACGTATATAGGTATACATAAAAAATAAGTAGTTCTAACGTTCCAAGTACTATGCATAATCGAAAGCCAAAAAATTTGTAATTCCAATCAACGATCAAGTATATACAGATATTTATACCACGTCGAAGTGAATTTATTTGAAATAAAAAATTATTTCTACTTTAAAGAAATGTCCACGCCCAAGTCCACGCATTGCGGAATTTTTGCAATCGTTACCCATAAATATTTCAACAAACTAGAGAAAAACACATTTACCAAGGAATTAACTAGATGACCTCGACAAGCTTAAATAGTAATCAATATTTTATAAAAATTTATTTTATCGATTAGGCCATAATTAATCGTAAACAAAAATAAATAGGTAGTAAAAATCCTCAACTGAAACTGTCTGCAACTTTCTAAGAAACACTTCGCGAACTCTTTAAGAGTCACAACTTACTCACAAGTTAGGAATCTACGGACGAATTGTACGAAAAGCGTGGAAAATACGCGCGAACTTACACGTACTCGAATCTCGCGCAGGCACTTAATTGGCAAGAGCGCGAGAATGCCACGCTGTTGACTTCGATATATGTAGCCATTTCTTATGCCGATCGATCAGGTTTAAACGCTTCAGTGAACCGGGACGAGAGTTGCACAAAGACATAGGACGCTTGAAGTCGCCCGTGTAAATGCTAATCGAGATTACCAAGTAGATTAGTAGACGTTTCGACTGACTGGATGCGGAAGTGGTCGGCTGGCAACGGCTGACAGACGAGAAACTGCACACGACTTCCTCTCAATGGCCATGTTATTTCACCTATTGTTACGACTGCACGTAACCTATCGATTAAATCTAATTAACTGTCACGTTTCCGTGGCCATTACGCCTTTCATTAGCAGATAAATTCACCCTGTATATATGTATAACACGTAAATCAGATTTGCATACAATCATATCCGCGTCTGCTTGAATCGGTGAACCACCTCGATCGAAAGAGCGACGAGCGTAGAGCGTGGAGTCGTTGTTGCTCAACTTTCCGGAGCAAACATCTCCTTGCGTCAGAAAATTTGCATCCAATATTCCGCGGAAGCGTAGTTGGCGAACGGTAAGTTCGACGAAAGACGCGTACAATCACGATTCTTTGAAATCAAATCGTTCCTGCGACGACAAGTTTCTCGAAACGAATCAAATATATCGCACTTTGGAAGTCTACGATAACGTAGTTGCTTACGAAAATATTCGAACGCTTGTAGAAATGTATT
Organism: Bombus vancouverensis nearcticus; assembly: GCF_051014615.1. Classification (NCBI taxonomy): domain Eukaryota; kingdom Metazoa; phylum Arthropoda; class Insecta; order Hymenoptera; family Apidae; genus Bombus; species Bombus vancouverensis. The sequence goes on along the minus strand of NC_134916.1, from coordinate 10,921,473 downwards.
GCGAATATATCGTGTGTTTTATATTATGTTTTATATTCTAAGCATTCTCTAGTTTTATTAGCAAGTATGATGAGCCTTTTTATCTCTGCAAAGCGATATACAAAAACAGGAATAAAATATCCAAAGCACCCGATTGATTACAATATTGAATCGGTAAAACAAGTATAAAAGGCGCGTGATAACGTGACAAGTTCTTTTTTGTTAGTTTCTCGTTAGATCCATAAATATCAATTTCTTGAAAATAGCTGAGAAATTCTTAAGATCTCGTGAACAATTAATAAAATGTGATTTATTGAAATGTTCAACAAGATGCAAAAATATATATTTTGGTCTCACAACCAAATAAGAGAACAGTTTTCATCAACATGTAATTAATTATTTATTTTTTAAATCGCTTATCGTGTTTTCTCGCCTTCTTCGTATCTGCTCAGATACCATATTTTTACGTTCATTCGTAAAAATATGACTTTGCATAAATATCTATAATCGTTATTCACAAATGTTGTTAGAACCCTATGAAGTAAACTTTATGTATTTTGCTGAATTCGGATTTAAAAATACATATTGAAGTTGATCTCGACACTAATCATTTGGTACCATCAAATCTTTTCATCAATTATCCGATTCCATGGGAAACGGTTTCATCCAATGGCGACCATTTCCTTCCTGTGTTTAACTGATATATTACGAGAACCTCGGTTTATGAATTCGTTCTGGTCGTCTGGTTTTCTTACACGATCAAGGGAAAAAGGAACAGCAAGAAGTTTCTGCAATCAGAGGCGTCGCATGTTTGCGCGCGTTTCAAAGAGGAAACGCGTATATGTTCGTGGTTGGAGCTCCGAATATGGCGCGTAAAGGAGACTGGGCAAGGATTTTCAGGTTCGCGAAAGACGCTACGAGGTTTTATCCTTCGACCCGGACGAGGCTTGTTTCCCCTGTGGGCAATGCGCCTTCAGGGACGATTAACGCGGAACTCGCCTCCTTTCCCCTTCTATGATCAAATAATTCTCTTCTTGCCAAAGTCGATCTATGTCCTTGAAAATTTGTTTCCCAGATCTGGATGTGTATGCGTTAACCACTGAAAGCAATGGAATATCTTTATTGCTTAAAGAACGTTTTTCGTTATTTGTACTTTTCTATCTGAATATGAAAGAATCATCTAGGTAATTAAATTTTGTTCATATTCTGCAGAATGGAGATCTATGCATATCAATCCTGCATCCACCAGTAGATGATCCACAAAGTGGAGAACTGCCATGCGAGAGGTGGAATCCGACACAGAATGTCAGGTGAGCATCACAAGTAGGAATAGCTGATCCAAAGCTGAATGTTAAATACTCTTGGCATATGTTGAAACACATACCATGAATCTTGCTGTTGATTACTGTAAATGTAAAGAAGTAACACGGAGAAACGACAAATGAACTCTCGTTTTGAAATAGGACGATCCTGTTGTCCGTGATTTCGCTTCTGAACGAGCCCAATACATATAGCCCTGCCAACGTGGATGCCTCGGTGATGTATAGGCGCTGGCGCGACTCCAAGGGTAAAGACAAAGAGTATGAAAATATCATAAGGTACAATAATATTGATCTATTCCGCATCCTACAGATTTTTCCATTTATCCTACACGTAATACTTCCCTTTTATCTCTTCATGCTACCTTATCGTATAGAATACTGATCAAACACACATACGTGGAAGTGTAATATCAAATTTATCGCGACGTAAAGCCTTGTAAATTTAAAATGTTGGAAGTTAGAGAATGAGGAAAACGCACGTGTTATTATTCTTTTTGGAGAAAAGATACGAAGATCAGGCAAAGCAACGCACATACATCCAAGAAATGGTTGCTTGATTACAGAAAACAAGCACAAGCAGCAAAGATGGAAGCTGAGAAAGAGGGGATCGTCGTACCAGTAACGTTGGAAGATTATTGCATTAAGACTCATGCGAGGCCAGCTGAACAACAGCTAGACATGACGGATTTCTATGATGATGAGTACGAGCTGGACGACGACGACGATGATGAGCAAATGAGCGCCAGTGACTACGAAGACGGTGACGACAGTGGCAACGGAGAGTCGTGATCCATTTTCTCAAACTATTAAAAAAAAAACTCGAAAACGCTAATTATTATCAGTTCTGTATAGATTAATAAATTAACGGGCTTCTAAACCGGACGCTCTCTCTTTTCAGACGTGCCACCTTAAATTCAAGTACGCGTTTAAAAAAGAACTTAACTCGTCGTTAGGTATTTAAGTAGGCTCGTATTTTAGGATGATGTCGATAATATCACGTTATTCTTCGTCACAATTTCTTAGACGAAATCGACATAAAATTCGTTGATTAGTTATTTATCATTATATTATTTTTGTTGATCGTGATCATTTCAATCTAAGATTGAATAGTTTTACAATGTATTTTGGTTTCGATTCAACTAATAAAAATATTTATAAACCGGTTATAATGCCATGAAGATGTAACGAGATTTTATTAGAATATACACATTATGAAGTGATATGTAATTTGTAAAATCTCGAAAAAAGAAATAATTCTATGTATGCTAAATTGTTGAGAATGCCGTGTTTATAAGCTCTTTAACTTAAGCAATATACGGTATGAAAATAAGTACTTTGTTAGAAGCACTGTGCTTGTTGTGTTGTGGTTGGCACGTCGATCTTTTAACTAGGTAAAAAGTAAAAAGGACCAATTGATTTACCTTATGGTGATCAGCGTTCGATAAAATTAATCATAAATGAGAAGTACAATGATTGGGCTGGCTCAAATCTTCTTTATCCATGTGTTGTATTTGAAATTATCAATGGGTATATCAATTGATCCTGCATTTTAAATCTTCGATAAAAATTTACATTGAATAAAGTGAAATTCCTCTGTTTCGTATGATTATTTATGCTATAAAGCCAAAAGTTGGTAAGAAATTCGGATGTGTGAGAAAAGAAGCAAACTGCCAAAAAAGACCTGTTAAACATTCTTCGTAGTCGCAAATTTTATTTAAAACAGGTATACTGTTGGAAAAAAGTTTCTTAAATGTTCTTTTTTTCGATTCGACCGACTAATTCAAATCATTTTTCTTCTTTTATACACACATATTTATATAAGTTTAAATATTACGTTAGACATTTATATTTCTTGTTTATAATGGAGCTACGAGGATTGTCTTTTGCGAAATAGTGTAACGTTTTAGGGCAGGTCTTTGGACAGCTTGTTTATTCATGATTTCTAAACATAGAATATAATTTTTTCTATGAACGATATATCTTAAGTTTCAATGATTTTTCATTAATATAATTAAATTCCTTTGAGAAAAGTACTGAAGTACGTCTATAAACTTCTACGTGCATTGCGCTACATCCACAAAGTTAGTTTAGCTTATAACAATTATTAAGATCTCTTGATGTTAAGTATTATCTTTCACACGGGGACGAAGCTTTGTAGGTGAAGTTAATTAAACATAAGCTTACTACTTAAGTGAAAGGAATACCAGATACAGCTAACCTACTCTGTGGTAGTGTATCTGTGCTCGTACGACTGAAATTGTAAATAGTACATGAAACCCAATCTTAAAGACATAAAATGTGTAAATGGTACTTCTATCTTCGTTCTCCATTAGCCATTTTATTAAAAGACCAAAATTAAGTGTTGAAAAATGTTAAACGGTAAAATAAAAGCAAAAGAATATTTAAATTTCAATATTGTCTAAAGGAAACATATACTCAGCGCTTGTAGTGATATAGCAAACAAAAAGTAAATATTCCCTAGTTCCTTGACATACCTATAACATATTTACATAAAGGTAAAACCTTTTTCATTTCTGTCTCTCTCATGTTGTCCTTAGCTACTTAATAATAGATGAAACAACTGTGTAAGACACTGACATAACACTGATAATTTATATACTATATAATTCTTTCCTCCTTTTTTTGTACATACCAATAAAATCTCTTCGTACAATTTAATAAAACTAGCGCAACAATATTAACGCACTTTGTTAATAGTTTAAGCTAAATATTATAATTTTTCATTTCGTGCTTATATCGAGCGTTATAATTAACATACTGAGAAAAAGACACTTTATTTTTTAGGTAAGTAAATATGTTTTTATTTAAAAATCGTTCGTCCAACAAGAATAATTTTTAAATTGATCATCATTACTCATCTCATTATAAAATGTAGAAATTATGAAGATGTAACTTAACTAATTCACACTTTTATTCACAGATTCACACACATTCTTCATTTCGTACTTATATCGACCGATATGATTAATATACCGACAAAAAAACACTTTATCTTTTAGGTAAGTAAATATGCTTTTATTTAAAAATCGTTCGACCAACACGAATAATTTCTAAATTGATCATCATTTCCCATCTCATTATAAAATGCAGAAGTCATGAATATGTAACTTAATTAACTTACACATTCGACGTTTACAATTTATTTTTTAGGAATACCTACTAATATATGGTTTTTAGGTGTACACGTGTTCGGTATGAATTTCGAAAGATACACTCTATAGTCAAATTGTTCAGCCAATAACTTTCTGTCAGTATCGATAATAGCCATGCACTCGTATCCCTGATTTGTTTTAACATTTTTCTCATCATGTGTTTGGTCTGCAGCATGACTAAGAATTATATAACTTTCCTGATCTATTTCATTCTTAAAAATGTTACTCCTTGGGTATGTTAAATAATGACAATTATGTAATGATCCATAACAACACGGACAACACACAAAAATAGCTTTTTCTTTGATGCATTGTTGTATGACTAAATCAGTTGCAACTCCACACGCATGCAACGACATGCCAATATCGAAGTGTCCTTTAAAATAGACTAAATTACATTGATAAAATTTTATGTTCGTTAATTTTAACTTGTTCACTCTTTCCTTGGCTCTGTTCAATGATTTTTCTTTATTCTCCAATAATATAACGGTACAATATGGCAGAAAGTACGCGACTAAGATACCCAAGTGACCGCTACCAGAACAAAAGTCCACTATTACATCTCCCGCTTTTGCCAACTTTATCACCGGTTTACACATATTTTGTAATTGTTCGTGTTTCCGTCTTAAGCGCGCAAGTGGTAAGGCACCACCTTCTGCGGTAGCGTCATACGGTACCGAAGACCAATCAAGATTCAATTCTGCACCAAATGGTTTCAAGTCGAGTTTGGTTTGTATGTTTAAGGCTTTGAACAATCGCAACGAGTACTCCACATCTTCTTGTCTCGTATAAACGCGACTTTTCGGTTTATATCTTTTCGGATCACTTTTATATAGACTTTGATTTGGTACATCAGGAAACATGTAATTGAATTTAGTCATATCTTGACTCTTCAATAATGGCAAACACTCGAGGCAGTTGAGTATAATTTGATCTTTGATCATTCTTTTATACCATTTAACGGTTAATGGAAGAAGCTGCATTGTAGCTTCGCTCGAAAATACACTCAATAAAATATGAGTGCAAACAAATATAATTATATCTGCTAGAGTCACGTACGAACCTTCAGCATATGTATGTTCTGGTGTTCCATCTTGTGAAATTATATTTTTATATTTATACAGATTGTGCAGCCTAGCTGGTTGCGACATGTGATATTCAAATCTGGCCATGCTGGAAGGTAACTTGATTTGTTTTGCATCACCCATGTGTAGAAATTTTACAGTCAGTACCAAATCTACCTCGCAAAATTTCGTCCAGACGCTTGATTCTGAACAAGCAGTTAAACAGGATTCTTTGAACCCTAATAACTTTCGACAGTAATGTGTTGGACATTCTGCCATGGTTTCTTTGATTATTTCACGCAGAATCGCACAAAGCCCTGCGATGCAACTAGTTTTATTTATAACGATAATTGGCAAATCACATGACAGTACCGGATATGGAATTTTCTTCATATCCACAACTTCATAAACAAAAGTGGAAATATTTATAGTATATACTCGTTCAAGAGGTTTTTGTTCACTTGGTACAAGCTTAATATTAATTTTAGAATTGCAGTATTTTACAGTAAATAATGTTATTATTGTTTCTATTGGAACTAGACATAATTCTGTCAAAGAATATACTTCCAAATAAACTTCATTCATTTTTTTAAACTTCCTGATATATCATAAAAGCACAAATAAAAGAAATAAAAAATGTTATTTATTATACTATGCACTAGCTCTCAGTTGCCTGGCTACTTTTCTTATTATCCTTTGCCTCAGGACATTTTCTCTCCAATAAACACTGATACAGGAAGTTAATGCCAAAAGGAACATAACTGTCTCAAACTTCCAAAATGCTCTTTCCTCTAACCAAGCTACCCTGTCACAACTGAATTACATATATGTATTATGTTTACTACAATATTTATGCAATTCTTCATAAAACTATCAAGGGTATAGAAAATTAATTACCTTCTTGTTATAGCCTCTCCGCTTTTACATTTCAGAACTTCCTTGTATCTGGCGTAAACACATACATCAATGCTTTTACTTGCTATTTCAAAAGCAGAACATGGATGACATTCTGATGTTACTTCATATTCATCTCCAGAAATGCATCTTGTATTATTTTCAAAATTTTCTAAATAAAGTTTATTGGGATTTTCTGTCCAATGGCTTTCAACAATTAATACCAGTATTGTTAATCTAGAATAAAAAATATAATGTTATTAATACGTTTATAATAACCATACTAACGGTATGTTAATATTCACAGCGATAGACAAAGAACTATAGAAAAAAACTAACCCTCCTAATAGTGTTATACCAATTAACATTCTCTTTTTTGTGCATAACTCGATCATTTCGAGGTACACTATGTCATGAATTTCAGCTTTCTCGGTCAGCTTACGTGACTCATGTGAGAAGTAAATAAAATTTTTAGAGAAACCTTCGTAAATAAAGCCAAAACCATTGGCTAAAGATAGAATGACATGACATTAAAAGGAATTTCGTGTATCAAGGTATGAAATACCGGCCAGTCAAAAAAACAGAGTGTGTCTTACGCCCTCTGCAATTTCCTACGGCGAACATAGGAATCATCACGGGCGACTCGTTAGTAATTATATCGGTAAAACAGCAAGATGTCGGTATATTATCACTAACAGCTTTTGTATTTATCACTGCTGAGGTATGCGAGCATGAGTTCTATTGTCGCCCCTGATTTCAGTAGCCACCAAAGAGGAAATTGTACCTGTAGTTATAGATCAAAAGATGAGTAGGCTGTCGTCGACGAACATGGGAAAAATTCAGCCAAAAATACGCTGTATGAATTACCACCTCTGGCAGTGAAACGGCAGAATTATACATACATTTTTTTTAGTGGGAGTTATATGCATATACGCAGCGAGTGGGGAAATGTGCATTTCTCACTATTGTAGGCGAAGTACGTCTATATTTATTCGCTTTATAAATTAAAAATATAATGCAATCTACGTACATATACAGACCGTCAAAAACATAACAAGATCTTCAGTTTTTTTTAAACGATTCATATTTCAAAATATATATAATACAAATATATATAATACAAATATATATAATACAAAATATATATATAATTCATAAGATACCAGGGAAATATAAAAAGGTCCAAAATATAAAAATATGTTTTATTTTTCACACAATTTTACATAAATAATTGCCAACAGGCAACGAGACTGAATACAATGAATGATTTGATATCAATTTAATATTATAATATTAAATATCAAACCCGCGCTCTCTTAGATAGACACACTGAAGCAGTGAGTAAATAAGTGAAGCGCCATCAATTTATACAAAGCATTATGTATATTTAAAGCGATAGAAGTAGCTGCGACAGAAAATGGCATTTTCATCATTGCGTTGAAAATCGAGTATTATCATTATGCTTGTATACTTGTTTCTGTATTATGCAAGATAGAAGGCACGTGCAAAAAAGTTAGGAATTGTTTACTTGTCATGAAAATAGTGACGTATCGTTATTTGCGAAAATATAATACTTTTTTTATTTAATATGATTCGGTCTTATAAGCTATGTGGTGGACTTTTAAGCTGTGGTATATATATGTATGTATATATGTTTCAGAAACAGATAAACCCTGTATATCTGATATGCTTCTTGGAAAGATGAATAGTAATAAATAAAGAAAGATAACGATAAATATGTGTGAACAAAATTTGAATGACAAGTGCAATATTAGACCATGCGCATACGCTCTTAAAAGAGAAAGCGTTTTATTGTCACGATATACGAGAATCACTGGTATGTTGCCTAGTTTTAAATAAAAAACTAAATAGAATGAATTAACATATCAGGAAGTAGAAAATCTGGCGAGACAATTTCCTTTTTTAAGCAACTTTTTAAAATGGCTAGTGTTATACCTAACTCCGATTATATGTCATTTAACTCGAGCAATATTAAAGAGTTATTGTCATGTATCGTTGAGACCAGCAATTTCTCAACGATAAAGTTGGTTTGCCCAACATTGTGAGCAGAAGTAATCATTTTCTGCAGAACCGAAAAATTGACAGTCTTCATTGCGACATTGTTTGACATTAGCCTAAGAAAAACCTCAAATTATTCAAGTTTCGTAATTACAATGAATATTTAAATCCTTACCTCTAAACTATTGGCATTCCATGACTCTGGCCTCTGTTTATAAACTGATGGTTGGTCATTATAAAAAGTAGATCTATGGAAAAAATAATTTATGCGATACACACAAAAACTAATAGAATAATTCATAGAGAGGTATATTAATCTCAGTACCTTGAAAGATAAAGTGTACGATCTTTATTCGGATTGGTCGGTAACAATTTGCTGACGCTTGCATGGCTGTCTTGATCGCTGGCTGTATAGAACCTAGATTTGCCAGCACCATAATTCATTTCGCTCCCAGTCTCGTCAACTTTATGATCTTGGAGATATCTGTATGACATAAAAATGATTAGAAGTCGTATTCTATCTATAAAATGAAATTATCATAACTACATAAGATTGCTATACCTTGCGTGAGCACATTGGAGGTAATTCTGAAGCATCTGATCCACATATTGATGACGTCTACTTCTGATCCTTACACATAACAAACCTTCCGTTGAAAGTCCACCAGCCGTTACTGGTAAACTCTTTGGTCTCTTTGTCATAGACCACAGTCTTTTACTAACGGATTTTCCAATTGATCCGAATTGTTTAGCAACTCCAAGCAATTGTTTCGCAGTTTTAGAAAGTGAACCATCAGTATCTGACAGTCTCTCGATTTCTTCCGATGTGAAATTTTGATATTCGCAGTCTAAATATTGCCGCAATAAAATTTCCATCTAAATACCAATATTGAGTAATTATATTTTAATGTACGTTGTAACTATAGTTTATGTCATCGATAAGATTAATTACCGTATCTTGTTGACAAATTAACAAGTCTCGTGAACCTTCTTCCCAATCCCAATCAGGTCCTGGATCTACCGCGAATAAAACTGATAGTAGTTGACCTGTATCTGGATCTATAAGAGGTATACTAACACCTTCGTTACAACCATCTCCAAAATCACTCGCTCCATCCACCGTAACGAGAGGAGAAAAATGAGCTGAATGATATGCTAAAAGCAATGGGGTTCTATGACAACGTGTCGGAGATACTTCTAATGGTAAATATACTCCACCAAATGGAATTGGTGCTAAAGCTACACCTTCTGCATCTTTTAACATAGTCTCTGCTATAACTATTATAGGCCGCTTTAAAGCATGAGCCAAAGCTAATATATGTACCTATAAAGTTTCAACTGCATAAGTATGTGGTAAATCTGGAACTGCAGAAAAATTAGAAAAAAGTATGGAAACCTTACATACTTCTTCAAGACTTTGGTAGGAAGTAGCAGTTTGGTTCCTGAGAATAGGAGAAGCCATATCTACGATAGTTTGCCATTCTGTTAACCATTCTGCCTCTGTATAAGATAAACCTGAAGCTGCATTTAAGCCCATTTGGCGCCATTTCCACCTTCTAAACAAAGCATGTCTATATTCTCCTTTAGCCAATGTATTATACAGAGCTTCTCTGAGTGTAAGAAGTCTATCATGAAAGCCCCACATGCCAAGAGAAGCTGCATGTAGGAGACAATTGCCATCTCCTGATGTTGCCAAAGGCCATAAAACTCTGTTACTTCCATTTTTACATCCCCCACACCACCAATTTAAACGACCAGCAGCTTCCAAAGAAGTTAAGCACCCACCTTCTATTAGATCTCTTTCCAAAAATTGTCGAAATGAATCTAAGTGTAATGTATCATTCAATTATTAAGACACAATAGAGAAAGTAATTGTAACTGGTTATACTAGAGCATAGGTAAAATACCTGGATATACAGTTAGATCAGGAAGTGAAAATGTAAACTCCGGAGTATCTAGAGATTCTATAGTTGCTAATTGAGAACGAGCATAAGAGACAATGGCAGCATTTTCAGTTGCTCGAGATATACCTCTGGCTAGCTTCTTTGTAGTTCCTCCTCCATTTTCCAATGCATTATTAGAACTTGTCTCTTTCTCCAAACCATCGTACGTGGACAGTCCTACGTTCATTACACTATCTTCTTGCACCTACAAAGTAGCAGTTCATCTAAAATTAATGACGTTACAATTACAAAAGTGATAAAAAGATATCACAGAAAATGTATGCGAGTTATCATATAGTATACAACTAAGAGTTACAAAAATGCAGCAGTCAAATGGCTTTACACAACAATATACATGTATATATTAGTATTTAAAAATAGAACAAGGTGACATTTGTATGGTAATAAACATAGAATGGTTATGTACATAACAAATTTAATTATAAATACAATTAAAAGGAAAAGAAAGCGAGGAGAAAGCATTTTAATCCTCATGATTACGAAATATCAAAAGTGACTAAAAAAGCAGACGGTATATATATGTACATTTATACATATAAATAGAATTATATATACGAAGAACTTGTATGTATATGTGCCACTATCGGATATCATTATTCAAAATGTGCAAACCTTGGCCCGTATATCGAATTAGTGAAGTGGAGCGTAGCGGTAGAGTATCGTTAAATAGTATTCTAATTGGACTACGATGCACAAGCCGCTCGTATACTATCTCACATTTTGTTACACTGTATTCGTATTAAACCCTATCTCACAAGGCTACCCACAATGTATGAAAACAGCCAAGAATCTGTCTGCACAGAAGCTGATACAAACACAACATAACCTAGAACACGCAATCTCGAAAGTAACTGGTTGGAGAGTAAAGAGAATAAGAAGCGAATTATTATTATTGCGTCACGGAAGTCATCGTGAAACTCTAAATCGGTCACATGTCTAATTAACGAGGGATTAAGAGATACACTGTTGTTATTTACGCAGTTGCATTCCCGCCCACCAATGGACAAGTTGATTCTGATCACGATAACGTAACCAATTTTGAAATACAAGAAATTCATTCGTACCGTTTATCACATAATATCGTGTCGCTACTTAGAAATGCATTTAACCTTGAAAGCAAGCATTGCGCATCACATGTACCGCCCACCTATATAGTATGACATATGTATAACACATTTGTAGAATAATTTAATAGAAAACACCACCAAAATTAATCATTGACCTTTATCAAGTTACATCGTTCTCTTTTATTTTTATCAATATAAAATCATATAGCTGTTTCATTTTAACTTTAACTTTTTTGGGGTTTGGATTATTAATCATTATGATTCATTATTATTATCGTTCCAAAGATAAACACCTGCTTTTTCTTAATATTCCGTTACGTTGTTTTTTATTAAAAAGCAATTATACATCTTCTAACGGTAGACAATGTAACATTATTCATTGAGAGTGTTTTTGGAAGATCACAGAAAACTGTGCAACTGAAAAAGCCGCCTTAACATGATTTACTAAGTCGCGTGCAAACTGTAGCGCCACAGGTTACCATTTTTCGACATTGTAGTTCGTCTACCTTGCTTAAACGTAAGTTGCGAGACGCGACCATGCCGATGTAGTAGGCGTGCACGAGTGTGTGTGTTATGTACTCGTGTCCGTTTTAAACCTCAAAAAGTTGGTCGATTTTGCTGGAAAAGTTTGTCAGTTTACCGTGGATGATAATATTTTTATACAGTGGACAGAGAATCGGAAAGAATATTATCACGATGAATAATTGCGGCATACACCTGATGTTTTTTCTATCAGTTAATCTGTTGATTCTATTGGGCCACGTAGCCGGTTCTAAGGTGTTGCAAATTCGTGGGATACCTAACGCGAAAAGTTCGCTTTATCCATCGGATCGTGACTTCCAGTGCCTTGATGGAAGCCTAATAATACCATTTTCACATGTAAATGATAATTATTGTGATTGCGCGGATGGCAGTGATGAGCCCGGTACGCCTGCCTGCACAAACGGCTCATTTTACTGCGAAAATTCCGGTCATAAGCCTCGCTATATACCATCCACCTGGGTAAACGACGGTGTTTGCGACTGTTGCGATGCCAGTGACGAATATAGCTCAGGCAAGGAATGCTTAAATAATTGTAATGAACTTGGGAAGGAAGCCAGGTTGGAGCAACAAAAGGCAGAAGAGTTGATAAGGGAAGGTAACAAGATAAGGATGGAAATGATTGCTAAAGGCAAACAATTAAAGACAGATTATCAAGCACGCTTAGTTAAATTACGCTCAGAATACGAAGAAGCAGAACTTGTAAAGAAGGAGAAGGAATTATTGAAGACTCAAGCGGAGGAACGCGAAAGAGCTGCTTTAGAAAAGTACAAGCCAGCTGAATCAGAACAATCTGTAGCACAAGAGGGAGAAGAGGATGAAGAATTACACGAGTCAGATGCAGAGGATTATTTTAAACTACTAGACTCCGATAATAGTGGTACTGTAACAATTGCAGAGCTTCAAACTAGGGTGACGTTTGACAAAGACGGGAATGGAGTTGTAACCGAAGAAGAGGCAATGTATTTCTTAAATAATCAGAAGGAAGTCAATCTTCAAGATTTTATTGATTCAGTATGGCCAAATGCAAAGGTCCTCTTAATGTTAGAACAAGGTTAATAAAGAGATTGTCTGTTGGTGATACATTTCTTTTACTTCTATTTTGAACTATGCATTGTATTAATATCTTATTTCAGGGATGTTTAAACCAGCAAGTCAGAAAGAGGAGGGAGAAGACGAAGAAGATGAAGAAGGAGAGATTCACGAGCCAGCGGATGAAATATCTGAGCAAGAAAAAGTTGAAGTTGATGGCACAGAGGCAGATGAAGTTGCAGGCAAAGAACAGCTGAAACCTGAGGAATCTCAAGTGCAGTATGACGAAGAAACGCAAACTCTCATAGATGAAGCAACAGCTGCACGTGAGAATTTCGAAAAAGCGGAAAAATCCGTGAATGAACTGTTAACGGAAATCAGAGAGTTTGAAGAAAAATTAGATCGTGACTTCGGCGTTGACAATGAATTCATACCTCTAGACGGCGAATGTTTCGATTATACCAATTTGGAATATGTTTACACCTTGTGCATGTTTTCGAGAGCGACGCAGAGATCGAAATCTGGCGGTAGCGACATTAACTTAGGTCACTGGAACGATTGGAGCGGACCGGAAGGTCAAAGGTATTCGAAGATGAAATACGACTCTGGCCTCAGTTGTTGGAACGGACCTGCGCGTTCTACCATTGTCAATCTCAGCTGTGGTAAAGAAAATAAACTAGTTTCAGTGACTGAACCTAGCCGGTGCGAGTACGCTATGGAATTTTCCACGCCAGTTGTATGCAATGCGAATCTGGAATCCGCTAATACACATGACGAATTATAAATTTCATATCGCATAAACGTGCAGGATTTAATACGCGATTGTATGACTTTGAAACGTAAGGTACATAAAAATGGCAAGGGTGAATAACGACCACGCGATTCACCTATTTTCAAGTTTGTTCCTTGAACGTTTAACGCGTTAAATAAAAAGTTATTACAACATTCGCAAATTTGCACAAAGTTTTTTACTATTGAAGATAAAGGAAACTGATAAGCTATAGTAAGAGACCCTAGTCAAAACTTGCACGATAAGTAATGGTAATTTTATCGAGTATCGAAATCGTGATCGGTTATTCGTCCTTGCATTAGAAACTCTTTGTCGTTGTACTTGTATACATAAACAAACAGAATTCGTAGCCGATAACGCGGTCGTGAGTTATCAACGAGCTCAGTTTGCTTAAAAGGTAGAGAGACATTTTAATATTCGTGATAAATGAATAAGAAGTCGTTGTTACACGGTAATTGCCAATATTGTGTTACTGTTATACATTCCTCCTTTTGTACGAGACGAATTTTTATGAACTGGTCCGAATAAAACGACCTAAGCTGTTTCACTGGTCATTGGGTCATCACGCAGTTGAGCGACTACCTATTTTCGTCAAGGTCTACAAGACTCTCGCCCGAAGTAAATGAACTGAAGCAACCACTCATGCACACATATACACTCTGTAAGAAAATTTCGAGAAAAAAAATTTTCCCAAATTGCTACGTGTAACGTAGAAAACTGTATTTAATGTATCGAGATATTTTGTAATTTTCTAAAGATGCGTATGTGATCGACGCATCGGAATGCGGGTTCAATAAAGAGGAAAAGAATTTTGTTGTCGAACTGTAATTACGATGGCAGCTTTATTTACATTAAAATGGGCGACTTTTACTCTTTCTGTATTATATGCCTGTATATATTTATGTGTATTTATATATACTATAATATGTATACAAATATAAATATATATATATATTATATATTTATATAATAATTGTATATATACATATATTTATATTTATATATACGCGTATTTATTTATATATATATATTTATTTATTTATATTCTTCTTTCAATTATGCCAGTTCTTATACGTTATAGTGATGGTTAATTCAATTCTCTATTTATGTCTCATTAACCTAACAATCTACGCGTATCTTTTGGAGTTTGAGACTTTTACAGTTAACTAGAAAACTAAAAGGGGAGGTGGTCAATAGGGAGGAAAGTGATAAACGTTTCTGCGCGATTTATCCAACAATGTCCGCAACCAGTCGATTCCTTGGTACTTCGTTAAGGCACTTAAAAGACTGGAAAGAAGTATCTTGTCTTGTCACGCGGTATTACGTGATGAAGACGATACGCTCTAACGTCTTTTCTTCACCCCACGATGATCCACTGTTTCCCTTTGAACGTACACAGATTATTTTGATCTCAACGTGGAATTTATAATTCTCAGACGTACAATCTTCAATTTAAAATCAAAAGATACATTTCGTTTATCGTATTACTCATACAAAAAGAAAACAACTTAAAGCATTATCGCTTCTTCAAAATCTGGAAAGAGTAGATCAGATATCTAATAGTACAGAATATAATCTCTGTCAATTTCGCGTGGTTTGACGTCGACACGTAGAAACTACTAGATTGATATGGAAAGGCAGCATTTCCCAAAGATTTTACCACAACATCTCTAAATATAATTGAACTATGTTTTCGTTTAACAACATACCCTGTGTTCGCTTAATGACTCGTCTTGGCCATTGAACTAAACACTCCTTAAATCATGTTGACTATTATATTTTCTATATTATCTTTTATATATTCTCTTTATTCGTATACCTTTTATTCGTGCCTAATTTTGCAATGGGGTTTTTCCTTTTTGTATTTACACAGTGGAACGAAACACGACATTTATTAGCGACTCTAAGCTACTGTACAACAAGAAACACTAAGCTCCTAACACGAGAAGAATTTGTAAGCACGACACGCGAGTATATTGATTCGCGGTATCGCGCACCACCTAATACTGCATTCGGCTATGACCGGTAATCTTATCGTGTATGTGATTTTTGTTTCATGTAGAAAAAAAGGAGGAAGAAAATACGATTGCAACGGAACAAGTTAAATAACACGCGATTTACAAGTAATTACGGCCAGTAATTATGTTTAAACACGTTGACCTTACAACTTTCTCGCCACGGACCAACTTAAAATCTTTTTACATATTGATTACCTTTCCACTTTCCTTTGTTTCTTTTTTTTTTGGTGTTTGCGAGTGAGAAACGAAGATACGCCTCATGAAAAACATTATAAAAATTTGAAGTAAATAATTTACATTATTGTCCATCTTATAGTCTTAACCAGTCGAACATCTTCGTTCGTATTTCGTTTCCTTCAGTTTATTCAGTCTACAAATGAAATCCAGATATAAAAAAGTTTACATAGGAAAAAAAGGCTTTGCATAGTCTCGACCAGTTTCTCTTCTTATGTATCCTTTTTTCCCATTAAACAGGCGAAATCAATCAAACGCGTGCCTGTTAATTAATTACGTGTGTAGATGTGTGTAGTGTTCATTTGCCGAGTTTCTCGAACATGATTAGTTTCTCCTTGAAACTCTTCGTGTCCGTGGATACTTCGGATATATTGCCGTTTAACATGTTTTGCAAATCTTCGTCGTTCTTACTAACGAGGAGATTGTCGAAGATCATCTTGTTATCTTCTTGTTTAGCGACTGGCGAGGTAGGCTGTGACGTGGTGATCTGTTGCTTCTTCTTAGGATAAATCACAGAGCTTCGTTGGTTATTGCCGTTGTCGGCCATTCTGGTAACTATCGTGATGGCTAATAATTGATGAATGTCGATGTTCTCCTTCGATTCCGATGATTGGCGCCAGTAGAATTTGTCCGGTGAGATCAAGGATTTGGAGTCCTCCGTGCCGTCCGCCATTGAAATTTGTTCCGAATGCGACGTCATTAGAGGTTTATTGGTCCAAGGATCCTGAAAATAGAAACATTTCTTTTTTTACTCGATCAATAATTAATACGAGCAAAAATCGACTTTCTCAAAAACTTACATTTTTGTCGCGTCTATCCGCAACAGCGTCCGCGAGATCTTCGTGTTTTCTATCCTGATCCAAATCTCTCTCCAAACTGTCCAAAGTTTCGGTACTCTCCGACGACTTATTCCTCCTCTCAGAATCCAACGTATCCGTACTGCCAAGCTCCGAGCTTTCAGACGATTTCTGAAGCCTGGCTGGTTTCCTAACCGTGATCGGTCTTTTCTCTTCCTCTCCATCGTCCGTTGGGACGATGTCCACGTAACTGGTGCTCGGTATTCTTTTTGGTGTTCTTCTGATTCTCCTGTTCTCCAATCTGTCATCCGACTCCAAATTGTCAGAGCTTTCGGACGACATACGTTTCGAGGATCTCCTGCAGCATTTCCCGAAACTATCTCCGATATTTTCCCCCTCGTCTTTCGACTCGCTTATCTCGATCCTCTCGAAATCTTCCGACGACTTGGACGTACTCTTTGATAACCTTCTTCCCCGAGACAGATTGATATCCGAAATGCTACTCCTCTTCTGCAGTTCTTGAACAGTCTCCGTTCCAATCTGCGTTTGCTCCAAAACCTCGAAATTCTCCGACGACTTTGATATGTTCTTGGAGGATCTGCGAGCGCGCAACTCGAAGCTGCTCCTCCTACGTTCGATGGATTCGTCGCTGGCTAACGCCTCTATCGCTTCTAGGCTGTCGGAAGACTTGGACACGCGATCGATCGACTTCGAGATTGGGTTTAGCAGTCTTCGAGTCACGGGTTTCGCTTGTTCGTACTCCATTAATTTGTCGAAGCCTTCCGTAGATTTGGAGAACCAACTGGGAGCCACTTCTAGACTGTCAGGCGATTTCGACAATCTGTTGGAGGATCTCCTTCGAGGTAGCTTCGATTCCAGCTCTTCGAACATCTCTGTATTCTTTGGTGTTCGATTCGACGCTTTCCTGACGATCGATCGAACTTCTGGCTGCTTCTCCAAGTCGTCGTTCACCTCGACGCTCGCTCTCGAGGCAGTCACGGCGTCCAGGCTATCCGGGGATAAAGAGGCCACGCTAGGTGGCTTTCTAGGAAGTTTAGCTTCCAGTTGCTCGAAAATGTCCGACGTACGCGACAATCTACTCGAAGATTTCCTCGTGATAGACACGTTCTTCGGTTCAGTCGGTGAAGACGCATTGCTGTTCACGCTGACCGTTTGCTGGTCCAAGCTGTCCAACGAATCCTCCGCTATGGTCGTGATCGTCGACGTGGATGTGTTGGCAGCTTGAGAGCCAGTACGCCTCGGAGGCCTCCGGTTTTTGGGTCGAACCGCAATTCGGTGATGTGCCGCTGTATGGTTCAAACTGGCGCTTTCCAGTTGCGCTGGTGGACAAATGGAAAGTTTTGTTAAAATAAAATAAATTTGACTTTATCTACCTAGTCGTTCGAATCACGTTTTACGAACAGACTGCGGATTTTTGCGCGTTATTTATTACAGTACGAAATAGTTCGATAACTTTCGAAGAAATATTTGAATCTTGAAGATCAACCACGATCCTCTTGAAAATCCTAGGTAGACGCGTTATAACACGATTTAAGTTCACTGCTCTTTGCGTCCATAGAAATATAAATTTATATTAACATCCGACAGTCTGTGAAATTACGTAATAAGAATAAGAACGTTAAGTTAGACACTTACGTAAATCTTCTTTGGCCACAGGTATAATATGATCGATCGTGTCCTTTGGCGATTTTGAGCCCTAGAAAACAAAATTCAGAGATAAATTCAATACACCGTTTACTCAATTAATCATCGTTAAACTCTGTATCAAAAAACAAATACGGAATTAATATTATACGACGCCAACGACCGATTACAGAGAATTTAAAAAATTCATAAAATAATAGAAAATTAATAAAAATAGACCGACGACGGGCTAGACGAATTATTCGTGACACTGTTAGTGGCCTTTGAGCCGAGTGCATCGGCAGGCGGGCTCGCAAAACGCCGGGTATAACGGTATTAACCACTATCGGGACGAGCAAGTGCGGCCAGTTAACCGTGATCGTTCGAAACCGGTTGCAGGTGCCGTCTCGAAAGACACTTCTTCACCAGGAAAACCTTTCGTTCGTGCTACCGTTCCCCCCTCGTTTTGCGGCACGTCGTTGTCGAGAGCGTAATCGCGCGGCAAACAGCTGGTATACAAGTCGATCAGAGAATCTACGCTCGTTTCGTAAAACGAAACTCGAATTTCTCTTTTCTTTGTTCGTCGCCGGTCTAACTCTACCGCTGACACACTTCAACCTATTAGCCGGACAATAAGTAATTTGTTACTTGAATCAATTGCCTCTTGGATATGATAATTTCTTTATTCAAAAGGGTATTCTAGCGTAGAACATTATAAATAAAATTTGCTTTTCTACTTCTGTATTGTCCGGAAGTATAGATACAAGCAACAACTACGCTTGCAAAAGAATTTCGCAATATTCATAATATTATTTTACGTGAATTATTATATGTCAAAGTTGCTTGTTATCTCGATAAACGGAAAGATCGTTAATATTTTTCATATCGTTTATGATACTTTTCTTTCATCTCGTTTCACGTGGTAATGACGTTCGTGCCAATTAAGAATGTCTTTAGTTTTGTCGATGTAGATAAGTAGAATGTCAGCCAGTAGATTATACATTTCTTTTAACGGACCGCGTTAAATACCTTATAACTCGATCAATTTCAATTTTATTTACTTCGAAAAACGTGGCGACTAATTTTAAAACATAAATAAACGAATGGTACTAAAAAGTTTTACAGTTACTTTGAAAAAAGGAAAAATCTTAAAGTCTGAAAGGTGACGTTCTATACAGACCACCAGGCGGTCTACGATATTCTCAATCTAAAATACCTCCTTAAGTATTCCGTATCTTTTAATTAAAAACAAATTACGTCGTATATCAATCCAATTAAAATTGATCTGTCCTCGTTAACTTCTACTTCCATGATTGTACAGATTTCTGATCGAAAGATGGCCTGGTTAACAGATTAATCTTAAACTAATCTTAGCCACGTCATTGTGAGAAAAGGTTTGATTGGATTTTTCTTTCTTTCTTTTTTTTTTTTTTTATCGGATCTGGCCGAACCGAAGATCGACGTAATTAACGGCCGATCGATTACCTCGATCGTCTCCTCGATTCGTGGACTCGCGTCTTTGATTATCGGCGGGATCCTCTGTCTCGTTTCCGGCTTCGAGCGTGGTCGATCCTCGATCCTGCACGAAGATCTAACAGATCCTGTCGACTCATCCTCCGCTTTATCCTACATCGTTCGAGCAACATATCGAATAATATACAACGTGTCTCTAGTAACGTGAAAATCACGGGATCTGATCGATTACCTCGATCGTATCTTCAGCTCGAACGGATTGCTCTTTCATCGCCTGAGGGATTGTACGTCTGCTCTCTGGCTTTGGTCTTGGCCGATCCTCGATTTTGCACGCCGATCTTATCGATCCGAACTCCTTGTCCTCGATCTTGTCCTTGCAGCCAAATTTACGTAACGCGTTATTACTAAACTAACGATGTGTATGCATTCGCGGGCGATTCGGAGTTGTAAAATTAGATAGGGCGCATGTATTATATGCAGAAACATATAAAACACGCAAAGAATAGCGTAAACGTGGGACATATTGTATCTCGCATTAGTATTCGTTATAGCGTTTAGCGAATGAAACAAATCTTTGCTTTCACGTCTGTAATTAGACATTGGCAGTCTAGTCATTACGAGGGAGTTAGCATGTATTGTGTGAGCGATTTGTCGATTCGTGGAGTTTCGCGAAGCTCGTCAATTGTTCGCGTGAAAATTATTCACTTGTCTAATAAACGGAATAAAATTTGACGGGAAAGACATATTCCTTGTACCTCGAAGCATCATAAGTATAGTACTGCTTGCGAGCTTTTATGCCGAATAATAAGTATAATAACTAAATTAAGTTAAACTTGGTATGAAAACTTTCTCTATTTATATACTCGCCACCGTGCACAACAGAATCACGCGACATAGACACATTTGGAAACAAAAATTCCGAAAGAATCAACGAATTCGCAACGTTACTGGTTGTCAGACTGCAGATATTTATGCGAAATTTAAAAATGCAAGAAGCAACAAAATACACGATATCTATGTAAGATATCCAAAGTACTTGGTCGCTAAATATTATACCCGTTTACGTTATATGCTTCAAGCCATGTTCATAAAAATACGAAGTTACATAAACATCCGCAATCCACTTGTTATATTGTATTATTTTGTAGATCAACGAGATCAAAGACAGTATTGCAATAATCGGGAATTAGCAATTAGAGATGACGCCGAACTAACATTGGTATCGTCGAAATAAAAAGATGGAGCTTCGTAAAGGTTTCGTTCCACGAATCCGCTAACACAGTGGTAGGAAACAACGAAAGGACACGTTCGAACCGAGGCTAGTTTTTCCTGATCGATTACCTCGACCGCATCGTTCTCGGCAGCCTCATTGTTAATCGAGCAGAGGATCTTTCGCTGGCCGGTTTCCTGTTTCGGTCTCGGTCGATCTTCCAACCTGCACACGCGCCTAATCGGGGCGGGTATCTCGTACTCGACCTTCTCCTTGCACCCGTACACGCCGATGCTGATCTTCGCCGTCGGTTGCACTCCCTGGTAACCCTTGCATCGCGCGCCATCCTGTTTCGTCCGGTCGATAAGCCGTCTCGTCTCTACCGGATTCAGATTCAGCTGCTCGATTATCGCCCGTATGTTCGACGAGATGCTGCCCTCGCGGTGAGACACCACCATGATTCCAGCGATTGGTTTGCCCGATCCTCGAATACTTGTCGATCCTAGCGCGACCTCAGACGACCAGGATCGGCCCAACTCCCGCTGCTACGACGATCTCGGAATTGCCGCGAGAACAACGTCATAGGACAGCCGAGTGCTCGAGTTATCGATAGCGAAGTTTCTGGAATTTCATTGGGAATTCAGACGAGCGTCCTACGATTTTTCGAGCCACGTTCCTGGGATGCTGAGAATTACGGAAATCGAGATTCTGTCGAAGAGAAAATCCAGGAGTTTCGTAGCAGAATGGTACGTACAGCGAAGGACGAAAGTATTCGCGATTGACGTCGATATTCAGATTCCGAGGAGACCGTGTTTCTTATTTGATTCGTCTTAAATTTGTTCGGTATAACTTAGACTATGACGGAAGAAAATATCGCAGGAGACATAATTATTACGATTTAAATTTTGGCTTTGTATATATGGGATGGCAACCTTGCACGGATACAAAATTCTGTTTGATTAATCGTTTCCTCGATACTTCATCTGTAAACGTCAATGATTTTTTGATATTGATCGTATCCTAATACGTACAATCGTAAACGTATACTTTGAATCGATCTTCTGACATTTATAAAATAAATGAGAATTTTGTTATAATTCAACTATGTATCTGATTAGAAAATATGTTTATCGTAGATAAACGTGTTTATCATAGACTTATAGATTTTCTCTTCGAAAAGCTTCTCAATCTTCTTTTACGATATCCTATTATAAAAAAAAAACTTTCGCGAAGAAGGCAAACTTTCCAAACGATTTATCAATGCGATGGGGTCTTCCTCTAGAACAATTTCGACCGCTAAACGCCGATCATTCCCCCCTCGACCATCGAAGCTTGAGAACACGTTCTCCAGGCCAGAACAATCGCGCTTGTTCCTAATTGCGTTAACGAACTCCTCGGCCTACCTAGTTTTCGCGGTTAGCGTATCGCTTTTCTCAGGATTTCACGACCGCCTCCAAGCTCGTCCTCCTTTTCCTCCGACCACTCTCGGGTTCTGGGGGACCGTTTCTCACGCGACCTTCTATACGATCCCTCTCGACAGAATCACCACGAAATTACTTGCCGCGTTTCGATTCGTGCGTCAGGTAGATAATCGGCTTGGGGAAAAGTCACGGACGCACAATGCGTAGTAGGTACGGTACGTCATATCGCATTTTCTGAGTTGTTGCCTGCGTTGTTTCGTGCAAACAATAGATAACCACCGTCTCATTATCGTGGTCGATTATACTCGACGAACGTTAAGATCCGACGTAGAAAAGTGAGTTTTGTCGCGTGAGCGTTCCACGCCTGTTTTAACTGTTCGATTATATGGGAAACATTTTATGGTTTCATTGGCAATGAGACAGAGGTTACGAGATACCGTAAACGTACCGTAAACGTACGTTTAGAAGAAAGTTAATACGAACAGCCGTATGAATAGCCATTTTAAACTCGTAACAAGTGTTGAAGATAGTCTCGCTGAATTCGAGACTTATTACCATAATAGATAATCAAGTGTTACATACGATTTCTCGTATTAAATATCTTGTAACTATAGACTTTCTCATTCGTTTAATTTCGATTCGTTTCAAACGAGCATCGTTACAGCGCCGATGAAATTACAAAATGTTTCGTAGCGCATATAATACATATATTCATAAAAGATGTGTACGAAAGTGTTCGAGCACTTTCCTGAGCCTGTCTACTGTCGCTCTGATTATTTATTGATTCTACAAGAACGTAATGAATATCGTTAGTTTCGTTAGATAGGTAGCTTCTTATTATTAGTTTCTCATTTATTTATACGTTTCGCTGATCTTCATATACCGATGCTACAAATTTATTAAATTAATAGAACTGTTGTTAACTAGTGTATATCAGTTATATGTAACGTAGTCAATATAAGATAACGCGCTTGTGTAATTGAAGTTATACTCAATCTCGCCTGATATAACAGAGGCTCGATTATGAGTTCGTAGATCTGAGGCTGAAGATCAACTTGTTCCTATAAACAAGTTACGGACAAAGGTTCTACTATTAGGTTGGCAACTAAGTGATTGCGGATTTTGTCAATACCACCTAATGACAAAATCCGCAATCACTTAGTTGCCAACCCAATATATCTAAAAACGACGATCGACGCGTTCGAATGGAACTTGAATTTTGCTGCTTCGCCGTGCTTTTCGCGTATGGATAGATCGAATACGCAATCTCATGCAAGAGAGTTCGCGGCAACAGCAACGTTCGCGCCTCTTCATCGAGAAAAGGTGTTGGGTAAACATCGTGGGCGCCCGACGTGGGCACATCTTTGGCCTGGATTTTGCCGAGCTCACATCCGCCGCTCTTCGATCAAATAATTCAACCCAATAACCATGCGAGAACGTATAAAAACTTGAAAGAACAGTTTTTTTCCGAAGATTGCGTCATTTAGTTAGGTCAGCCTTGCAGAATGGGCCTCGAAATGAAAACTACGGAATCGCTATCTAACCGACTAATCGCAGGCAATTTTTACATCAGAGTTACACGCACACTACTAGTAATTAAGTTAAATTCATTATGAAACTATTATGAAACTGATATCGTTCGTTTCTTACAAAATATCACGTCGATTCGTAAAGACTCTGGTATTCATCGATTTGCCCCTTAACAACCGTATCCGTGTTAACACGACCTACTTTATCGGTTGAATTTACGCGATACTAGGAATCCTCGTATCCCAGCTACGATAAAGCTTACTGGACGACACATCCCTGATTTTATTCCACCAACTGACACCACAGGAAATCCTTGCAGATAATGCGTTGCGTGTTCGTAAAAGACTGGGAAAGACGGGAAGAAGATTCGTAAAGAATTGCAAGATTATAACGCATCCTTATGCACTGCACCGTGTTTCCGTTTATACCACACCATAAATAATATATAAAAGCCAGTTATAAAAATCTAGATTTGCTTTATAAAAGTATATCACTTTGCGACGAACACCGAACACAGTTCTCATAATTTTCCATCCCATCGTTTTCGTACGAGTTGTGAATAGTTTTTAGAAGGACCATGCTTTCTATAACATTATTCTTTTTAATCATGATACGTCTAAATCTACAACAAGATTCGGGGATTTTTTAGCGATTTTTGCAAAATAATTCGATCCTGCAGGATTTACAAAATATCTTACAAGTGAAGTGGCAATGTTATTAGCCAAGTTTTAAAAGCGAGAAGCTACGAGTTATCCCTTGCACAAATCACAAGCTAATCGGTTATCCTGTTTGATGTAAAATTCCAAATTGTAAAATCAAAGTCTACAATTTGTAACTTGTCGATTCACGACCCGAGTATCCACCAAAAAATGTCTGGTTGATTGATCGAGCGGAGAGAAAAAGGTAACGCGCCAAACGATTATCGGCGATCGTTCTATCAGCTGATTCACCGATCATCCTACTAACCGCGACACACATTTCCGTAGGACTCTGATCCTACTAAATTCCTCGGTTCGAGTAAGCAGAATCGGATTGTTATTAGCTCGAGCGGAAATCGGTAGTTCGAGCAGGTCGCGAACCGGTGCGTTTATTAAACGGTTGCGCAACGTCGTTCGAGTTTTCTTTCGCCACGGTGTCCCGACGTCACTTTCTCTTCTCTCGTGGAAAATTATTACGTTCCGTAATTTCCGCCGGACCCGGCGGCGCCGCGGCGCACCAACATCGCGCGTATCCGGTTGGAATGTAAGCGGACAGATCGTGCAGGTGGTAGAGGTGTGACCGAGCACTGAAACACCGGTGATTTTGCAATAACGGCCGATCGAAGGTGTTGCAGCTATTCGAATAGACTGGTTGTGGTTGTAGAAAATCCGACGTTTTCGCCCGATTCGCTTTCCACCTGCTACGATATATTTGTAGAAAGGTACAGTAGTTTCTCGTTTGTCCGACAAGTCGCTGAATAAGATAAGTTTGCAAGACCGAACAATTTCGATAATAGAAATTCGCTAAATGTATTTTCTACGTTTTGTTAGATCGAATAATGAAACTATGCTCCTCGAAATGTCTTTATTCAATATTTGTCCATTTCTCACGATAGAGAGATCGATACTTTGTAAATATTCAGAGAAACTACGAAAACACGTACTCCCATAATGCCAGAATCGAATGGAAAGACAGTTTTGACGAGAAATTGGTCGACGATGTATATCGAAAGTAAAAACTTGCTCTTCCGTAAAACATGAAAAATATGACTCATCGTGTCTTTCACCTGTGGTCTTCGTTTATTTTCAAAGAAACGTCGCATACCCTACATGTACGTTACGTGACAAGACGTAATATCAAGGGAAAGCCTACGATTTCGTAGTTAGTTAGGGGAACGAAGGCGATGAATCGAACTACCCGAGCGTTGTCGTTACTATTCGTTGCTACGGAGATTATCGACCAAACTGACATCCACAATTATTTATTATCACTGGACGATTCAGTAGTTGAACCGCCACTATATATTCCGATGAAAATTAACCGTCACAGACGTGAAACGTTGCTGCTTGTTATTCTTGGGCAATTTCTCGCGTTTCTCGATCAAAGATTACTAGCACGAGGCAAGCGTTGCGCGTTGGCTGGACGTTGACGCGAAACTAACGATAAAAGTACGATAACAGGGCTGCAGCAGTCTGAGATTAGATCGGTTGTCGGATGTATCGACGCTCCACATCTTCTCGTCGTTACCAAGATCCGATCCAGGATCGATCTCAGTGGTCCACGAGCTGCCTTCTTCCATGCCAGTTGGCCAGTCGCGTATCTTATTGTGTCATCATTCTCAATTTGCTTTATCGCTCGTGAGCGCACCGTTACTTTTGCTCACGCGAGCAAACACCTCGCGATTAACCGAAATCTTTCGCTTTTTTTCAAGTGCCTCGACTCCTTTGCCAGTGGAAATTTCAAATCGATCTTTATCGAGTTTAGGTTCGATGTACATGCGGAAACAATTTATCACGAAAGGTATCATCTTTTACGGGAGGACGAGATTATAGGACAATTGCATTTTTTCAGATGATAGAAATTAATGACTTTTACGATAAATGAAGATTACGGGAGCAAATCGCGACAAATGTATTTTTGCTGGTTTTTTGATTTTGACGTTACTTCGTGACTAAACAGGAGAAGTTCGATACGATATATCCACGTGTTTAGAAGATGGCTGATCAGTCGACGAAATCTATTTTAAGACAAGCGATATTTTGATATAACGAGGATATTTTAAAACTGTCTGCAAGAGTATGCGAATGAACACGTTTAATTTGAAAACCGAATAACGAGACAATTTTCACGACGCACGATCAATCGACATCGTATTGAATCATAAAACTGCTTGCCTGTAGAAGATAGAAAATGTAATTTATCGCGTTACTCCAAATATAAGAAATTAGTAGCTTGACGCGTATAACCGGCGGTGGACGTCTTTTAATAAGAAACTGCACCTAACGAAATTTTCTTTTATCCGTATGCGCTCGTTGATCCGCGAAGATTCGAGCTGGAAGGTAATCGGCTGCGTCCGATGCCGCGGAAAACGAGCGCGGCTTTCACGGAAATGGAAAGTAAGGCAAATCGAAGAAACTGAAGAAACCGTAGATTCTCGACACTGAAACTCGTATCGTATCGGCGCGATGATTCTGCAACCGTACGTCTCATTAACGAACCCTGGTCGACCAATTTCGCTTTCTATCAGGTGATTCAACGTTTCGCAGGAATTTCCTTTACAAATCAACGTCTTCATATTTCACAGTGAAAACGCACGCCCATACGAGATTAGAATCGTGTTGTACGTTCAAACTTTGAAATTCAAAGGCCGACCGTTCGATCCGGAATGTTGAAGCAGGTTGGCAGGATGTTGGAAATCTGGCACGCCACGCTACGAGCGACGTGCTCGCGTTTCCGTGCCATTGTCGCGCGATGCAGAGAGGGGCGAGGCGAGGGAGAGAGAGAAAAAAAAAATACGCGGAAAGAGAGTAGACTAGTCGAGGAAGGAGCACGAAAATGATCCACGGCTCGCGTGAAAATGCATCATACCGCGACGAATCAGGAGCGTGGACGTTCGATGATTTCACTGCGGAACCTCTTGCGTTCGTTCTACAATACTGCACTTATCGTGTCGGTTCGCTGAAAACCGATAACAGATAACTGCACGCTTTGCACCGATCTCGCATTCTTCCTACGTTAGCGCGCGCAACTTTTTGATATTTTTTATTACTCGAACGCTTGGAAAATAAAATTCCAAGTAAGTTTCCGTTGCTTCGCATGTACAGTCTTTGCAATTTGTTCGATGTTAGTCACGTTGGTTTTTCGATCAACGCCGTTGGATAATAGTTTAGATAAAACGGGGTGTAAAAATTGTAGGAAAATTATATAACAGACTTTAGGTCAGGCGAAATTATCTTCTGATAATTTGGGGGTTTTAAGTGTGATTCTGTTACGTAATTTATCAACGCGATGAAAACTTTCTTCTTATCAAGAACAGCAAATTTAGGATATTTTTTACATGGCAATTACCTTTCTTTGAATTCCTAACATTATTAATATATGTAATTTTATTTGTACGATTTCTTCGAAACGAAATGTTAAGTTTCACACGTATACGCTTATCACGCTCTTACGTCGCTTTTTGAGAAACTAATAACACGTTTGCTTTCCGCTGATACTTCCCCCCGCGATATCGATCTTCGTGTTACAAGAGGATCATTTCCGTACAATGATGTTTATCTCTCTGAATAAAACTCGACCTTTCCAAACTTTCCAAAAGATAAAACGTAGTAAACGTGTTAATCTGTGCAACCTGGCACGAATCGGCGACAAATTGGCTGTTTAACAGACACTTTTCTTTCCTCTGTAATTGGACGGATTGAGAAACGAGCGTGAACAAAAGGCGCGAAGGAAACAAAGAATCGCGAGCCGAAACGATTCTAAACGTCGTTTCACGGGATATCGCGAAGATGAGGAAAAGAAACGCGAGGACAACCGGGTCGAATTCACGAGCGACGGCCACTTATCCGCGAGCACGAGCGATTACCGCGAACGCGCCGTAGTTTTCTTCTCTTTCTTCTTGCGACCTCGGTCACGCCACGAGCGCGTCCTCAAGAACTCGTTCCGAGCGAAAGAGAACTCGCCCTGGCGTAGTGACACGCACGCGGAATACGATTTAAGACTCGCCTAGTTCTCACGGGGCCGAGCCGTGCCATTTCGTCATACCGACCGGTTAATTGCGCTCCGACCCTCTATTTCAACGATCAAACGTTGCCGCTGTACACCCTGTTTTCCACCTTTTCCCCTTCCCTTCTTGCTTCGTTTTCCCTCCTCAACGCGCCCCTGGAATCTCGCTCCCTCTTTGCATCCTGCGAAACTGTGGTAGCGCCCAGGCGCCAAAATCAACGATCGATCAACTCGTAATCTGTTCATCGAATATTCGTAATTGATGCTGTCGATCATATAGATTTTTTACGAATGTCGATCTATTTAATGCGAATACCGTCGATGGAAGTATATAGTTAGTTAATTGTTTTAATTAATATTTTTTAGGCATTAGGAAATAGCAATTTTTTCGTTAAAATTTTGTTCGGGACAAATTTTGCAGCGAATTATAAAAATAGTTAAGCATAAGCAACTATTGTAATATTTTATTATATTATTATTAATACGAAATAAAAAATGTCGAAAACGGCATTGATAAAAAGGAAAGGGTCTTCGCGAAATTTCATTGTGTACTGTGCAAATTTTGTGATAAAAATTGTGATAAAAATAAAAATTATAAGACGAGATAAGGTCCAACGGATGATAACGTTTACTAAATATTATTTGTTAAGATGCAATGGTCAAACGATATATATTTTTCCGATTCACGTTTGTCGTTTTAATTGCGACAAGATGAGAAACTGATAGGCTTCCGGTAAAATGAAAATTGCAGAATTGCCAGGTACTTCAAAAGTATTTCGTTTGCTTACTGTTAGATTGAAAAATAAGGCATTGTGTTAGTAAGTAGGTACAAAATGTGAAAAGAAAGAATTTGTAGCTGTTTCCCCTTAACATCGTTTTACCTCAGATTACCCTACTTTTAATTACAAGACGAATTATAAGACTTTCTTCACGCTAAATGATCGTCCACGTGTCTCCCAAAAGAAAGCGACTCTTACGGTCGATTGAACGAACATATCGAGGACATCCATTAGGCGAATATGCTCGATCGTTTCACCTATCAAACACCTATCGGAGGAGGATCTTAAATTTTAAATATCAAAGCTAACGATCGATTTCGCGTATAATCCCGTGTACATTGATAGCGTGACATATGGACATTTTCTGTTTATCGTAAACCCATTTTATATCGATAAAAACAGAAAGAATTTATTACACTAAGAAATATATAGATACCGTCAGACTTTGTCGATCGTACGAAGATAACGAAATTTATTTCGAGAAGAATTTATCGTGTATTTTGAAATTCTTTTCCAGATACTCTGAAAGAATTATCTAAAAAAGTACTGAAAAATATATCACTGTCGGTGGATAACTTTTCATTTTGATTCAATATACAACTGTATCACTCACGGAATGACCTGACAAAGAAGTCACAGTGTACTTTGAAACTTCTTTTTCGCGCGATGCGTATAGTCGAACGATGTGTTGGTGCGTGTTACGGGAAAGTGAATCGAAACGAAAAGCTAGAAAGAGGGATCGATCGCGAAGATACAACGACAGAGTAACGTGAGATACGTCGTTGCTCCGCCGGATGAAAAATCTTATAACTAGTCTTATGTTTCAACCTCTGGCCTAAGCAGCGGTCGTCTCGTTTTTCAGACTCGCACCAACGACTTCGCCTAGTGAAACGAATACAAAAGTCGCTTTCGACGATGCTTGAAAAAATTTCCCGACCTTCTGTAGCTGGTCCAAGTTCTGCTACGATTATAGACCGTGCGGAAAGAAGGATACACATGCTCTGACTAACTACAATATTTACGCCTATCACGAAAGATTTTTACGAATACATCGCGTGTATTATACGAAACATTTTGAAATTTCATTGGCAGCGTAATGGAACACCACTATCACGATTTTAGCAATCTGAAAATGTACAAGATATTTACTCGTTTTGAATCGAATTGTACTGAGTCATCTTGTAAATAGAATTTCGAAATCGTACACAATTGGAAATTTAATAGAAAAAGGTAAAGAATGTTGAGAAAAAGACGAGGGAAAATACATCGCCGATCAATTACTAATAGGACTCCCTTACAAAATAAATTACGATGTTGTAAAAAACAGGTCTATAATCTAAAACCTTCAACTTACCGGTTTGCTAATATTATTGGTAGACTGCGGATATTTATGCAAATTCATGTTTCTGTGAATACAATTAAAGAAACGGTACTTGGATAGAAACTTGTCTTAGTTATTAAATATTTCCAAGACTATTACACTTTGGCTGTTTTATACAGGGTGGTTGGTAACTGGTGGTACAAGCGGAAAGGGGGTGATTCTACGCGAAAAAAGAAGTCGAAAATATAGAATAAAAATTGTTCGATTTTCTCGAAAACAAAGCCTCAAACGAAAAATTTTTATTTTATATTTTCGACTTCTTTTTTCACGTAGAATCACACCCTTACCAACTACCCTGTATATCTTTGCATATTATGTGTATTCTGTACATTTTGTATCTGCAAATTTTCTACAAACGCATGAAAATCCGCAGTCTAATTACTATCGTTAATGTATTATCGTGCAGGTAATAAGGTAATTTTTTATTTTCGTCTATCGCACGAACAATCGTATCGCTTTCGTAAAGACCTAATAAATAATAGCTTTCTATAATTCCGTACGATGACAATCTCGAATCTGGCATAAAAAAAGGGAAGAAAATAGAGAAGAAAAACTGGAGATCGTCGATTTGTTCGTGATTTCTTTCTCCAATCCATGGCTCATTAAGAGTGATATTCTTTTCTGCGTTTTGACACCCTATACTTTCACCTTTTCAATTTATCGATGCTAACGAGCGAATCGTCTGAAAGGATTAGAGCGTGCTTTCACGAAATATTTCAAATCTATGGACGATGATCGATGGCATCGAATCTCGATGAGTTCTCTTTTCGTTGAAACGGATAATGTCAGTAGATTGAGCAACGGTCCTCTTACGGTTCTTGCGATTCCAATGGTTTCGCGAGAGAAAATCGCGCCAACGATGAACCACGTCCCGTACGAACATGGTCCGTACGACGAATCCGTATTCCGCGGTCTTATAAATATTTAAATCGCGGCTGAACGAGGCACACGGAGTCGACAAAACCCGGTAAACACGCCGTGAAGTCAACGACACGGCTAAAACGATCGTTTCGTCGATCTCTTTCAGCAGCAACGTCACCATCGCCAACCTGTCTGCCAAACGAATGAACTATCTGAAGGAAACAACGAAAAAACGAATCGCAATAGTAAAAATAATTGATTCAAGAGTAAAAAGGCAAATTTTGAGTACTTGAAGAACAAACTTGTTGACCGTTGGTCGAAGAAAGAAATTTGTTTTGGCAAAGATGCCGTTATCGTTATTTATGGAAATTTCTTTTTCGCGTGATGTGTGAGATTAAAAAACAAGCTTTCTCCAATATATATGTATATATATGACCTTTCTGATTTTAATATCAATGTAGGTTTAATATAACGTATAACACAGTTTGTTAAATTTCCGAATCTTTTGACGAATATTGAATGTTCACATGAAATCCGCTGTTAAATTTGTAATTTTTCAGATGCGCAAGCGATCGTTTCAGCCTTCGAGAGTTTGATATATGGGCCACGTTGCACTTTCTGTTCGATCTATTGACGCTTTAATTACCGTACTATTGACGGTGCACGTGACTCGAGCTAAAGGTTGCACGAAAACAGCGCAGCACTCAACGTGTTCTATTACACTCTAATAGCTTCCTCGAAGCTTTATCACGCGAAACTAAAATTTCAATTTCGCTTTTTAATCTATCAAGATCGTTTTCCTCTGTACTCTCTTCGAATACATAGACACCGAGTGTACTCTCTAGTCAAAACAATTCAAATCAAATAATAACATTACTATTATTTTCATACTTATTTTATAAATATCCGAACAGTGCCATTTTTAAGTGGCATTTTAATTATCGATAGAAACGTAAATAAAGTTGGAATTTCCGATATAATTTAATTCACCATTTTCCAGAAAGTTTCTCCATTGTTAATTCGAGGCTCAACCAATCTCGTTGCTTCATCGACGCGGAAAAAGAAGGTAATTTCGAGGATAATCGACTAAGAAGCCAGGAACTTCTGAAAATCGTTTTGTTTTATCCAACTTTTCCAATTACTCTTTTTCACCATTCTCTCGCCACTTTGTAGAAGATGGAAAGATATAAAACGAAAAACGGAAAAAAGATTCGCCGAACAACTGTTACAAAATTAAAAAAAGAAAAAAAGAGGAGGAAGAGATGGAGCGGCGGCCGTTCCATCGAGTGCGTACGTTTACTGAAGCGAAGGAAAAGGAAGTACGAGGAATGGAGGAAGCATGCTAATTTCCATCGTCGGCTCGTACCGACACCGAGAGTCGTTTATCTGCCTTGGAATTGACCGATCGATGCGGTCTGATTGCCAAACGCGTTGCACCCGCTGCTCCTGTGCCGCAGGATGCAACGATCCTCGAACGTCGTTGCGTTTCGCGGGAATACAATCGCGAATTGTCTCTATTTTGACGTCGAACTAACTATTCCGCTTTCTAAACGACCGTTCAAACGGATTGGAACGCGTGTACCGTTCGATTCACGGGTGTCAGATTTAGGAAAGCGATTTTCGAATTAGCGCGCTCGTTGCCATTCAAATATACACAGGTAGACGAAAGTTTTCAAACACACTCGTGGAAACTTAATTTGCGTATTTTATATGCGTTACACGAAACGTTTTATATGACACGCGATACGTAAAGTTCTACATATGTAGAAGATACAAGACATTTCATTGAAAGACAATTCACAAAAGCATTTCACAAAAAGCACAGAATTATTTAAACGATCGATTGTCCGTTCGATCGATTCGACGATAAATCCCAAGAAAGAAAAAGAAGATATAAAGAAAATGGAATGGATCTTTAAGATTATTTTTCTATTGTTTTGCCACATAAATCGATATTTTCAAATCGGTATTTTTATACTATCACATTTTGAAAGGCATTTAAAGGTAAGTTGTTGCATAATAATCGCGTAATCCATTCGTAAGAAAGTTTGCCCACTTCATGGAATCTCTGCTATTGTAGTTTCCTATTCTTATCATCCCTGGATTATGCGCTCGATAGATTTTTCAATTAATATTATTTTGTACACATTGGTGGATAAAAGAGCCGGTAATGGATGGATCTAATCGCGATAAGTATCTAAGCTGTTTATCACAGGCAAATGGCTTTAAATGCTATATGTATGAAAATTTATCGAACACGTTATCAATAAGATACCGGTTTATCGCGAAAAAAGCGATTGTAACGAGTGCCTGAAATTTAAAAAATCTGTATTTTGAAGCGTCGTGGGTCGTCCTTACAAATGCTTAGAAGCACTCTCGTATAAAGTCCTTCTAATCAGATAAAAGAACTGTCGGGTTATTCTGAAAGTTCGTAACGAAACTTTTAGCTCTGATACAATACGTATTTCTCTATTATCTGTTGATCCGTTGATTATTCCGTTGATCAATTTCGTCTTTGTAATTGCAACGTTTAATGTGCCACTTAGAATCGATACTCGTTCCAATTCGGTGTCCCGTTATCTGACAGAACTTTGTAAGAAACGGTCATCTATCAAACTCAAGAAATACACAAAAGAATATATCGACACAGCGAAGAGTACTGCCAACTTGTCGAACGATCCAATAGGATATTCGATTAAAGAACGTCACGATCGCTTCCACTAATCAAATGTAAGAAAATGAGAGCACGCCGTAAAAATACGTCTATTCGATCATCGAAGCTATTCGAGCGTCAAAGGGCCTCGTAATCGAATAAAAAAATGCAGCATTTACGATAAAAGGGACGTCGCTACGATCATTCGCAGCAAGGAAAAAAAAAATTCCGGAAATAAAAAGTACACCATAAAAATGCACTCGGTAGCAATTAAAGCTATTCGATCGCCATACGCGCGATGTTTCACGAAGAGACGGATACTTATCGCGAGATTTCCACCAACACGGACTATCATTCTTCACCACCAAAAATGACTTGCCGATCGGGACAACGTGATTCAATCCGATGTGTGAACACCATGGAACGATCCGCACGAGTGTTTACTACGGCGAGTAACCGCGTGCAGTCCGACGGAAACGCTGCCTTCGAACTGAACCGCCTCGACCTTCGTGTCCGGCACGATCGATCGTAAAGTAGGCGGCGAGGAACCACCGAGCGAAGCCCTTCGCGCGAAGCCAGTAGAGAACGAAGCGGAAATATAAAACGCGTACAAAGACGACAGAGAGACAGAGAAAGAGAGTAAAACACACGCGTGTCGCGCGCGGAAAACGCGTCGTCGTACTGGCCGCTCGCGGCGACTCTTCCTCTTCGGCTCGCTGACTTTCGGCGCGGGTAGAAGTGGCAATGCCGGTCGTGGAGGTAGCACAGGTGACAGGGACGTAATCGCACGGTCGAGCGCCACAACTACCATTCGAAACAATCGCAAGCGGAATCCGGGAAACCGGCAATCATTCGGGCTTCCATAATTCTGTTAAAACAGGTAAACCTGGTCGGTAACGGAGCTCGAGCCGACGACCGAATTTCTGGGATACGACGGCGTACAGGTTTAGGAAAAAAACGCTGGCGATAGCGGCGAACGAAAGTTGTCGTTATTGTCATTTAACGCCGTGTCGACCGCTAAGGTGTTTGCGCGTTTATCGTGGAAAATTGCATTGTGTTTATTATTAGCGATACACGAAATAGTATTCCACTTGCGTACATAATTAGTAGAATTTATCATGTTACCGTAACTCTTGCAAATAGTTTCGACTTTTACGTACGTACACACACGCGTCTTAAGATCTTAATCTAGCGTAAGCACGACATTGTGACCGACTAAGCGTTCTCTTGATAATTTAGGTTAATTATCACGTTCGATGTAAGAGCAGCAAGTACGTACATTTCCAGATTCGTTTTAAACTTTACCGATCTAATCGCGACGATCGTGTCTGATCACGGTGCCAATGACATTTCAAAATGTTTTATACAACGCCTACATGTGTGTACGATTTGAAAAATTTTCGAGAAGGCCGGGCACGATGACTCGTTCGAACGTCAAGTACATGGTAATCAAGCGTAATACAAATTTGTATAACGTCGAAAGGACGAACGGTATCGAGCTTTTGCTAGGATAGCGTGGAACGTGAGGCAAATCCTATTCGGATACGTCACTGAAGACTAATGACCCCCGACAAGAGAAAAAGAGGGACGATGCACGATCGAGGAGACTGATCTACGAGGAATCGGACAAGCAAGCGCGGTAACGGTGCTACCAATCTTGCTGCTTGCCAGCTGTTCGTTCGAGCACCATGGCACGAAAGCTCGCATCGTGTTCCCTCCACTTCTGTCACGCGCTCTCGCCGCTGTCCTCTTACCTAGACATTCACTTCGCCCTGACAAAACGTTTCGACACCGCGAAAACGTAGCAGAATCTTCGGTGTTTTTTCGCTAAGCCAGCGTTTAGAAAGCAAACAGCGGCTCCTGTGAGCGCGTTCACGCTCGATCAGGATGTCGCCGTCGCATTTTCTTTCTTCGTGTCTCGTTGCTTCCCCTTCGTCGTCACTGACCTATCGTAACCGTTCCTTTCTCGTCGCCTTGGTCCTTTCATAATCGATCGGTGAACCGTCGCGCGACGTAATACCTGGAAACCTGTGCTTCAGAGCACGTTGTACCGTTTCTTTTCTCTTTTTCCCCCCCATTTTTCTAAATTCCTTTTCCGACGTTGGACAGGGAAACTCACGTGAACGAACGTACCTCGTACAAACAGAAAGAAGTTCTTTTCAGACGGAATGCTGTTCTTCTTAGGTTTAAAATATACGAGTAGACCAGTTGCTGTTCTCTGTGATTATGCCACTTGCCGGTTAAAACGAAGCATGTTAATATCAGATAGTTGAAAAGCGTACCGACGAATTCGATTATATAAGGTGGAAGAAACGAATAACATTAGTTTAGTTGTTACGTTGCTGGTTTAACGGAATTCGTGTTGGTCTGCTAATGTCATCCACGTTTTCTATAAATCGAAAGGGATGACGAAAACGCTGAAATTGTTAAAAAAAATTTAATCTGAAAATCAAACGCATAAGTAGATTTGATATGAACATTGACTCGACGATATATCGAATTTAAAAATAGCAGGAAAAAGACCTTCGAGTTACAGAGTCAATTCTACGATTACGAAACGCGGTGAATAATATCGCGCGACAATGAATGAAGGAAGAAAGAGTACTCCCTTTGCCCGTGTACCATCTCGATTGATATTTCAGCTCAGCGCAGTATAGTTACTTATAGTTTAAGGTTACGATCGTCTACGATTCCGTAATCCTGATGCGTCGGTGAAACCAGCGAGAATTTCGGAATATCCTGTCGCAATGACGAGTCGTGCGATGCCTTCGTAACGTTTCGACGATAATACAATTTTCGAGGGAAACTATCGCGGAAAGTAGAAATTCGGGGGAAGAGCAGTGGCACGTGCTTTCGACGGCGACCTCTCGTTTCGAGATCGGGGCCGGTACGCGAGCAGTCGTACCAATTTATCGAATAAACAGAGGCGGAGATTTTATTCACCGAGCTAACGGTACCGCAGTTCACCACGAGGATTTGTAAGGATTCGCCGGCCTTGCTGGCATTCCGTGACGAAAGCAACGCAGTGCAATAAATGCCACGCAAATACCAAACTGACTTACGAACCTTCTGCCAAGCTCACGAGCAAATGTCAAAAGCCGTGCGCTGATACGGAAAAAGAGTGTTTCATAAATCTTTCGTTTGTTATTCTGATGGACCGACCCAAAAATATTACAAATGTTAGAGAGCGTTCCGGTAATCATAAGATCGAATAAGATTTCTTCGTTTAACGCTTCGTTTTCGAGAAAATCGAACTTGAAAATTTGTCAAATATACACGAAAATGACTGATTTTCAACGAAAGAGGAACGAATAATAATTATTGCATGTATGAAGAAAATGTAGGATAACATTTTTTATACCCTCCTATTTCCGAGAAAATTAAATTTGGAGAATACATCGTATCTATTTTCTCGAAGATACCGCTTTACAGATTAAATAACCGTTCTAATACATCAATCGCTGTTTTACAACTTCCTACATAAGCCATTTTGACGAAAGGCATCCGAATAAAAATGTATAGTTACGTCAGCTGCACTTGTAATTGTTAGATAATTGTATTGACGCAACGTATGCGTCGATAGCAGCGAACGTCTTAACGAAATTATCCCCCAATCGCAAATTTGTATAATCGTGGAATTAAAAGATCAGTGAATTTACAAAGACGAATAAATTTCAGTTATATTCGATTTTAGTCCTTGCAAATGTAAATATGCGAATTTAACAGGATGGAACCAACATGTAAAAATATAGAGAATTTTTAAATAAGAAATTATTACGTCCCTCGCGATCTGGCAGTTAACACATCTTCTCTGGTTAAGAAAAAGACAAGAAAGTTCATCGGGGAGCGATATGACCAACGTTAGGTATATCCTTAAGAGGGACAGAACATCAATGGTTGGATACTGAATTAAATCATAATACCAACTAAATAACGCGGTCGAGTTACCCAAGTGGCAACAAAAAACTAAAACCGAGATATTTTCTAGTTTCACAAGCGTTCTCTCGTTCGATTGAAGCCAAAGTACGAGCCTTTTTACGTAACGGACAAAGAAAGTTCCACCTCACAAAGCGGTCAAGCAATTTTAAGCGCTCGTTCTTTCTATCTCTCGACAAAATACGTATAGTGACTCGTTTTAAGCAATAAAACTCTATTTATAAATAAAAGAAAGTTACGATGATGGTTATGACAAATAATTGCGTGTTACAACGATACAGAATGTTACTAAATATTATCAAACATTTCCAATGGTATCGCGCTACTACAAGTACTACTTGTAAATAACTCAACAGTAAACTGTACTACCTGCTGCACATTTGTTTTACCGACGTACAAACGTACCACTCGCTTGGTAACTAGCAACAGATGACTCTACTTGGCTGTGTATTACCGACCGTATCTACTTAGCGTCGCATCGTCTAACTAAGTAAATACAGTCCAGATGTCATTCAAACATTATATCGAATGTACTCATTCGACGGTGAGCACCAAATTCGAATTTCAAATGCAGGAAAAAATTTAAAAACAAATGAGAAAAGCTTGTTCTAGTATATAATAAGGAAAAGATACGGTGATTTACACAATTCTTTACGAAAATAATGTAACGTGCGCTAAAAACTTGACGAAAGCCATCAGAAATAATAAAGAATTCTATAACATCATCAATTCGCTAATAATTTTTAAAACAAGTAACTTGCAAAGCCGCGTGGTACGATGATCATTAGACTGCAGATATTTATGCAAATTCATATTTTTATTATTTAGAATAAAAGAATTGAAACTTGAATAAAAAATCGTTTTATCTATAAAACATTGTAAAGGACGCTATATTTTGGATATTTTATATACTTTCGCATATTATGTGCATTTTTTCACCTTCAAATTTGTCCATACATGCATAAAAATCTGCAGTCTAACGATCGTACAATGTTCTGAACTTGCATGCAATAACTTTGACTTCTACATGACGAAGATTGAATTTGCAAGAGATTAGCACAACGAGGTCGTGCTTGGAATTTCATACGGACAACAAAATCTATTTACATGTGTGACGTGTCGCGAATAGAAGTGCAAATCGGCAACGCGTTGCAACGAGTGCAGTTAGTCATCGCGAGCGCGGCCGAATGAAAACAACTTTGCCACTCGCGACAGAGGCGTAATACCGTTCTCTGTCGGTTTTCCCAATGAACCGAAAGAGAACTAGCTGGGGGAGACTCGAAGCATTCGACGGCTCGATCCTCGCTGTAACGAGTGTTCGGGCCAAGTAACGGTAAACGCCATATCGCGTCGCTTTTATATATTGTCCTATTCATAGTGCGCTCACTCTCGAACGTATATATTTTTTATCTCTCTCTCTCTCTCTCTCTCTCTCTAAACAACTATTTGTAATTCCCAAGTACGATCTCTGATCATCGAATTAGAGAGCACATGCAAGAATTTCAATTCTTTAATTACAATATCCCATATACACGCTATACTGAACAAGACGCGCGTCATTTTGTTCGAGAACTTTTTTCTATTTATACTTCACTTTTACTCGAGAAATTTTTCGTTAATCAATTCCTTCGAATATCTTTGCAAGACTTTTAGAATATCAGATGTTTCGAGCAAATATAAAGGCTATGGTAAATGCTAATGAGATTACGATACACGCGAGAGATAGCAAAAAGTCGGACATTACGTTTAACGTCCAGCAATCAGTTCTTTATCGATACACGAACAGGCATCGATTTATCTTATTGAAAGATAAAACCTTTTCGTTAACGAATCTTGATCTACATACGATCGCTTCCAATGTTTTTGAAATAATTATAAACGAAATTTGTTCATGCCTATTTCATTGGTTGGCAGAAACTTATAACAAACAATCTTGTTCCAATTCCATCGAATCCTACACAGAATATATCGATTGACAAAACTCGCTGCAAACTTTTCGAATAATATGTACGACACGTTAGTAGTGAATAAATCTCGCTGCTAAAATTCAACTCTTCATTTCACGGGATAATACGAATTGTAAAAATAAAAATTCTTCGGGTGGTCCATATTCGACGCTTACGCCTCGAGAATCTAATCACTCCTCGGATATTCAATTTCGAATATTCACGTTCAGACAACTTTTCTTCGTTCCCTCGCTCTCTTTTTGCTTTTTCTTTTTTCACCGTGTCAGACGCAACACGTAGCGGCGCTTTAAATGGTTCGCAGATATGTAGGCTGCCACTACGAGCGAGCAAATGCGCTTAAAAGTAAACGACTGAATCGGATAAAACCTAACCCACTTCTTTTAACGCGGCACACGTTCCTGGAAGCGTTTTCCGCGGTGGAGGCGGTCGGGTTCGATTTATATGCGGGTACCGGGCATTGTTTTAACGGTTTGTCGTGTGTCGCGAGCTAGACAATAAGAGCAGAGATTCGCGATGGAACAGCCGGAAATAATAGCGGTATGGCACGCGGGGAAGCGGAGCAAGTCCAACGTGAGAGACGCGCGGAACAACGAGAACTCCCGTAAAAGGCACTTAAAACATTCTGTCAGCGAGCGCTCTGTGGTTTCGTTCGCAGAAACGATTTTATTTCGTCGACAGAGAGACGCGAATATCAGCGATGGGATTGAATTTGATGTAACTATTACAGGAGATGAACGAAGCGATAAAGTCGCGCTTTTCTATTTTTTATAAAAAATTAATTGTCATATGTAGTACATTGTCAATTAATCTCCAATGTTTGCAAATTAATTGATTTTCCAACTAAATACACGTTTTTCCATCATCTTCGCAATTTTAGAAATATCGTGTAACTTACACCTATAGCTTCTATAGGAATTTGTCGACTGTGTCTTTGAAATTATTTTTTGAAATTACTTTTAGCTATTTTATATTAAAATATTCCTTCGCAGTTACAAGGTAACACGACAATGAAAAATATCAACAAAGACGTAATATCGTGGCTTTTTCCGGCGATTTTCATACTTGTAAGGATCCCTTTAATAATCGAATTACCACTGACTCACTCATAGAATCTTTTTATAGTTATGTCATGTGCGCGCTGACTAATGTTAGCTAAGTGTCCACAATCTACAAAAAATATCACAGTTATGTCAAGAAGTATAACTGTTCTAAGATTTACGCGTAAGAATGGAACGCATACGAACGTAACGAAAGTTTTCTATGACGAGTATCGAAATATCTTCGCGAGCTACTGCGTTTGCGACGTTCCCGGACCTATCGCCAACGAAAACCGTGCAGTCGGTTAATTTACAATTTCGTTGTTTAAAGATCTGCCTAATGGAACGCTGCCCAGTAGCACGCGAAAAATTGCTTTCGACGTTTCTCTTTCCAGCCCTCGATTCGTTTCGTCGTTCATTTGGAACGTTCCGCGCTGTCGGCGAAAACGTTTTTCCAAGTCGTTGGCGCCGTAAAGATGAAAAACGCGAAGCTACGTGAAAAAAAACCGACGAAAATCAACGGTTCTCTATCGGTCACCATTCGCCACCTGTTGCCCGCTGAAATTTACTGCTTGATACTGATTTACGATTCCACTATTAATGGAATATCCCGTCTGCCTTTCGCAGTTGGCGCACCAAAACAAATGGCTGGACCGATCGAGATATCCCCAGAATTAAGAAGACTCACCTTCGCTTGATTTTCTTCTCCGCTCTTATTCTGCTTCTCGAAGCCGATGAAACGATTCTGGAAATCGAGAGAATCGGAAATTAACGTCATAGCCACACCCAGGAAATATAGTACAGAGGATCGTAGCGAATCAATTGATTACGCTAATATCAATAATAAATATCAGGACACAAGATAACAAAAGGCACGGTATTCTCCTTCTCTATTCGTACGATAAATTTTACAATATTAAAATTATAGCAGCTTTTAAACAAGTAGCTTAACGTGATTTTTTAACGTATATTCTTGCTTAAAAATATCGACAAGCTTGAAGGCTCGAAAAAGATAACGTCAAGGGAAAAAATCCTGTGTCTCCATGTTACTCGTTTTCAACAACTTGATCAATTTTGTCCTGACATACAATATAAGATAGCAATGAATTGAATATAAACGAGACACTCTATATATGTTTTATAATGCAAAATTCTAAGAAAAAGAGAAAAAAAAGATTTGTCAATATTTCCCGATTAATGTAACGAAGTAATGTAACGGGTGTCCTAATATTTATGACCAATAACGCAAGTATTGTCCTGACGGTGTGATCGAAAGTCGAATAAATCAACTGCGCACTCAATTACACGTGTCGTTATTTTATTTTGTTTTTTTTTTCCTTAGCAAAATAGCGAATCGACATTTCCGTCGATGTTATCTAAACATTCCGGTGTCGTGGTCACACATCAAAATGACGTAACGAATGAAAGTATATAATGACGAGCCTCGAATGTCACCGGTGTCGTATCTCTGAAACTCTCAGCAGAGAAAGTTCTTCGCCGTGCATTTCCTCCTTACCGCTGTTATCTGTTTCCGAAAATTCGAGACGACCGAATTCAACAACCGTATTTTGTTCAGGAATTTCCTCAGCGATCTGCGATGCACGTCGGCCATGTTATACCGTCAGTTTTCCATACGCGAGTTACTTCACCGGTAAACTTTCATACTTGCGACAGATCTCAAGAGATACGAATTCGATCGTTTCTTATTTGACACGGATCGCGAAATCGAGCGTTTCCTGCTCGACACAAATCGCGAAAGCGATCCGTCGTATAAATAACGACTTGCGCGAACGCTTCGCAGTACAGGAAGCTCGCTCACAAGTTGACAAGCGCACATCGCGTACGCGACTAATCACCGAACCGCTAAAGCGCTACGCGATCACACCGATACTCAGAACGAAAAGTGTTCATCGTTGCTATCTTACCTCGGCGGTTTCCTGCTGATAACGTTCACCGACAGCCTGAAACGCAAAAACCAAGTGTGACACGAGATACGACAAATGGTAAGGAACAGTACGCGCGGAATCTAATCCTTCGTTGTATCGGCGAATTCTTTCTTACAACTATCTGCCTTGCGATTGGATACCGTTTATCGCGTCACGCTATTGTTGCAAACAATTACGTATTGTTTCATCATAGGTAGAGATCCGCGAGAGTAAAACATAATTGGAAAAAGCAGATTCACAAACGGTAGGGAAAAAGCTGTGGTGGATTTGAAAAATATATAAAATCTCGTTGTACGAAGGATCGCTCAGGGTCTTAATCAATTTTTGTTGCCCTCGTTCTCATCTTTTACCGCAACGACTTTCTTTCCGGTCTTACTTTCATATCGAGATAAAAGCTCGCGGAAAAATTGGTGTCTGCCGCGGACGAGGTCGATGAACGAGTAAAAGTTCCAACCCTTCCCTCTCCTACGGCCCTCTTTTTTATTATCTTCTTTTCTTTTTTTTTATTTTGCTCTCTTTGTTCTTTTTCCTCTCCTTTACCAGATCTGATATGACGTCTCGATACTCACGTGTATGGTGCTCGTGGTATCCGAGGAGGTCGCCGAGGCTAGCTGGTTCCGGTTCTCTATGACCGTCTTTATTTGCTCGAGCACCTGCAAAGGAACCGCATGCACACTCGGTAATTATTCACTATGCTACCCGTAATTATCGTTTCTGTAAACCCCGTGGCCTAGATTTTAACGCTGACGTCTCTATTAAAACGTTGGGGAAAAAAGGAACCTCTTTCGCGAATCGACCATTTCTGCTTTAACTAACGCTTTTACGGAATTTTCTCTTTCTTTCGTTTCTTTTCGTCTCATCCCGTTCTTCGTTTCAGCAACGAACATTTACTTATTTATCGACGATCAAACGTTCGGTTAAAAGATATTCCTACTTTCATCCTCCTTTCTTCCTTTCGTTCAGTTTTGTTACGTGTTCCACTGAAATTTATTTTCACGATTAAGTATCGGAATGATACTTTCTTTTTTTCACTTTCTTTTATAACTGAAAACAGCAGGGGAAGGACACGATGAGTC
Source organism: Bombus vancouverensis nearcticus (assembly GCF_051014615.1). Lineage (NCBI taxonomy): Eukaryota > Metazoa > Arthropoda > Insecta > Hymenoptera > Apidae > Bombus > Bombus vancouverensis. The sequence continues at coordinate 10,876,962 of NC_134916.1, read as the reverse complement.
ACATTTTTCATTCTCTCTTTTTTTTTAAAAAGCAGTTTTAAAATTCAGCGGAATATTCCCAATCGGTCTCGTGTTTGTCTAACTTTTGCGTAATTAAAAAAAATATTGCTTATCATGATATTCAAATATGCATCGAGAAACATTAAAACATTGGAGATATTAAAACAATGTAAGTTTCAACAACTAATATTCTGGGTTTTTCCTTTTTCATATTAAAAACATCCCTTTTTATCACGCGATCTGCATATTTTCCTTCGATCTGCATATTTTCCTTCGATCTGCATTCGAATTCGTTTACCGGTAGAAATTTACGCGGCGATCAATCGCACGAAAAAGAGACATTCGTGGGATTTCAATGTCCGTGTCAGAAAATGTAAGAAAAATTACCCGAAGAGATATCCTGTGCCTTTGCACGACGTGTTGATTGTACTCCTTGTGCTCGATCTCGTTGCTCTTTCTCGTTTGCCTCCGCTGTAAAATAAAGAAAGAAATGTAACGCCACGGTCACGACACGCTGTGCTGCTTCCACGTGTCACGCAGTTTTCCATGAACGCGAAAACAATATTCGTGACTTTCCTCGAGTATCAGAACGGAACGCGAGCGCGGGCGCCGCTTTTTCTCTTCGCGTGGAACGCGAGTAGAAAGGATCTGTTCGATGCTGAGGAGCTTCCGAGCGCAAAACGTTCGCTCCTCGCTTTCGAACGAGATAGAAATTTTACTCGCGGTTTGTAAATTCACAGATGTACGGAGATCGTCAAAGAGCTAATTCCCAAGAAATATTTTACGGGTGGCTTCAGCACACCGAAATAATAAAAAAGATTTGTATAAACGTATGCTCTATTTGTCTTTGTCTTCGAGTTACAGCGAATTTTACATAAAAACACCAGCAACAATTTAGTTTAAGGGGCAGATTCTCGCGTGACGACAATATAAACGAGTGATTTTTATAAATTTTTAATGTAAATAGATAGTTTTGAGGTACAAATGTAACTTCTTTATTTAAATTCTCCTTACTGTTTAGCAATTTTTTAAACTGCAAGGTTTAATAACTTTTTAAAGAATGGGTAGGGATAATGACGAACAATAGGTGATATATTAATAATAAGTAATAAATGAACCTTTGTTTCTACGTGATAGCCTTGTGTCAATTTTTTTAAAGTACGGACTAGAATGTGGTTTGAAGACGTATCGGTTATCGTTAGTTGCGTAATTTACAAATCGAAGATACCAGCGTCAATGACTCTCATACCACCTGCGCCATAATTCATATTTATGCTTGTCAGTACACGAAGGAAAAGGTAAATAAACAAAGGAAAATATAAATGAATGATGAGACTGTGCACACAAACATCTTCAAATGTAAATAAACACCGGTGAAGGTGATAAACAAGCCACGAAAATAAATAAACAACTCGTAAATGTACACAAACGGACAAAATGTTGTTTCTATATTCTGATCGTGCTACATTATCCAACGTCAAAATTACAGTCAAAGAGTTAATTGTGCGTGTAACTGATAATTACTACAACAAAGTTGAAGAAACTTTCCCGGATATACGAGAGCGAAACACGTTTTCACTCCACATTCTGAACGTATTAAGACACGGATTTTATTGCACGAATATATTCATTTGCAACAATAAGGAGGAAAAAATACGCTCGAACAGCGATTGATTGGAAACTATTCTTCGCTGTGGGCGGAAGAGCGAATCTCGTGAGTCGCGTACAAGCAAGCACGCGACGACAATTAGCAAACAAAGCACAAGTCAACGCGTTATAAATCGTCGGCCGTGGAATCTCGGTCGATCACCGGGCCGCAACGACGATAATGAATTATTTGTTCGGCGAGTCGCGCGATCTAGCACGCCTACGCTCGGCAAGCGTAGCAAAACAAGAAAAAGAATATACATCGATGGAAAGCACACACAGCCACGTCTCTGTACAGTGGCTGGTCAAAGTATGGCTCATAAGCATTTCTTCACCTATAGAAACTTCTTACGAACGTATATTAGGTTGTCCGAAAAGTGTCTTTCTTTCGCAAACAAACAGTTTTTGTTTTTTTACAACAGTGCGTCTTCGTACAAACGTGAAATCAAGTCTGTGAAATGTCGCGGTGTTTATCTCAACAGAACAAAATGGATCGTACGTAATTCGACAAAATAATATAAAACAAAAAACGTTGTGCGTCTATTATTTCCTCATAAAACGAAAGAAACTTTCCGGACAAACTAACACATTGGACACATTTATCCGTATTATGAATTTGCTATATGTATACATTTTTAGATTGCTTTCAATTTTGACAAATATAACTACGACGGTCGTATCTCGTTACAACGCTGATCAAATTTCGAAATGTTTTATACAACGTACATAAAACATACAAGAAAGTTCTTTTATGGTAAACAGCCAAATACTTTCATGAGCCACTGTATATTCTTGACCAAGGATTTTCGTTTTTCCGTGGCACATTGCACTCGCCGTGTCACGATTCCTTCATAAATAATTCAACGCGCCGTTTTCGTATTTCGGTGCTCGATTTAGACGCCGAAGTTCACGGTCGAACGCGTCGAAATCCGCGTGAGAAATCATCGAACGGCTTTGTCCTCGTTTAGCGAGCATCGAACGAAAATGTTAATCAGCATTAAAGTGCAGGATCGCAGGAAATCGAAGCAGGATGATATGTCCCCACAGGTATAGCCAATTTTTTCTACTAACAAACAATTCTCGTTTGTAAAAAGGTTCGTTTTCCTTCGCTCCCTCTTCTTTTGCATCTTGCTGTATCAAAAACGTACGATATACAAATGATTTTGGAATTACAAAAGATATAATATTATTACGCAGTCGAGAGGCAATCCCGCTGGGACGAAAATAAGACAACTGTGCATCTTTGATCGGCTAAGTTGAAAAGAATTGTACGTTAAGGGGTTAAGGATACGAAACGTTAGTCACAGCGTGAGAGCACGCGGCGAGGAAATTGGAAGACGAGTCACGAGCCGATCCTGGACATGTGTAACCGCCTTAACTCGATTCACGCGTGCCTAGAATGCCTGCCTTGGCATTATGTTCATTGGATAACGAGAATAACGCCTCCTCCGCGTCTCTGTTTATCATTCTCCGCTCTAGTCAGAAGAATTACAACAATCACCGTGAATCAAGTCCGATGCGATTGTTTTCAAACGGTGAACGTGTTACGTCTCAACGAGACTAGTACAGATTTTTTCCTCTGATATCGCCCGTTTTAAATACGATCGGCAAACTTGATTGTTATCTGTACCTACGCGGAATTTCACCGCAGGTTTTCACTAGTTTTCACTATTCGAGAAATGAAACTGAGAGTCGATCAACTTGGCTTCCAAGACGCTCGTAGCATTCGAAACGCTTGCGTTAAGCTGTTCAACGTTCTTTTTTAACGTTCGCCCCTCTGATCGTCGTTCTTTTTCGAATTCAGTAGCTCGTAAATAAAGAAGGTACTAACCTCGAGGGTAGCTAGGCTGGCCAGCGACGAGAGAGGTCGAGTGTGAGGAACTTCTCCGGGGAAAACGCTGTCGTGCGAAACGGACAATTTTACGGCTCCTCCTCGCAGTTTCACAAACGAATCCTCCATGCCTGTCCTCCTGAGGAACACGCTAAAAAAACAAAGGCAAAAAGACGCCATTGAACGGAGAATGGGAAATTGGCTTGCTCGTCGTTTGGGCTAAAAGAAAAGCAGCATGGTATTACAGATTAAGGATATTCATTTACAGGCAGCTTTTTACTCAGGAGCATAAAATAGTAAAGAAAAGAAAAAAGACTATGTTTAGAGATAAAATAGAAATGAAATGTAACGATAACTGCATTCTAGAATGACTCTCGTTCGATACAACTGGATCTTTTGAACTTTGAACTCTGACTTTCTTTCAGCTCTTGGAACTGAGAACGATGGTTCGTTCGAGTCTCTCTCGCGTCCCACTCATTCCGCATTTTTATACAGTCCGGGGCCATCAAATTAGCAAACCAAATTATTCTCGGTTAGGAAACTTATTACTAAATAAGATGATAATTTATACGTAACAATTAATTTCTAACTATACCATGGTAAGGAGCGAAATTACAGAATTCCGCCAATCGAAGAATACCTCGACACTCTTATTACCAAGCAATTCATTTCGCATGAACGCTTAAATATGTCTGAAATCACTTGTGCACTCATCCCAGAACGTCGTATTACCATAATTACCGCGGAAGAAAAAAAAAAGCCGAGTACGAGGTATCATTAAGGCCAGAGGAGAAATAGAAATTATCAACGTGTACAACATCTTAATGATTAATTAATAAAACGTTAGACTTCGTTTACTCTACTGAATTTTACCAAAAAGAAAAATTAAAATACGTTGGAAATCTTGACTACTAATTCGATCGCCAAGCACCGTAAATCCCGCACATTACACGTTCTTGCGTTTTGCTCGTTTAATACAGAACAAAATAACGAGAACTGTACCTGATAATCAAATTATAATGATACGATAATTGAATTTTTCAGTGACTCTCGCTCGACACGACTCGATTCTCTCTAACTCTGACTCTCGCTCTTAACACTTCAACGATTTGCACAAAATTCCCTCGTTTCTCGGTCATACTGCGTAACAAATAATCTCATCACGTAATTGCGATCAAATTTCAATGCGCATGTTTTTAACGTAGCTCCTATATAACCAGCGATAATCTAGCATAAATATTCGTTCGGTTCTCAATCACGTGCTAGCGTCTTCTAGTCGTAGTCTATCGGATAATCTAGCGGCAAGCAGCGAATGGCAACTGCTTTTTCGCGGATCTCGCGTGTACAAGCAATTATAAAACTCGAGGATCAAAAGGTCGATCATACGACAACGTGAATCGATCGAATCAATCTGACGCGAAATCATTCGCGGATCGTTACGATTCAGATTGAGAAGGTTATAGCATAACAGTCAGCGTGTTGGTTTAAAGTGACTTTGATCGAGTTATCCGCGGGATGGTCGCAATCGAATTACGAAAATAAAGGATAGTAGGTCAGCAAGGTATCGCGCGGCGCGTGTAAGCACGCGTATTGCGAATTAACACGCGAACCATCGCGATCTTCCGTACCGCTAAATCGTACAGAAAAGCAAAACTCGAGCACAGCTCGAACCAGGCCAAGGATATTGACTCGCGGTTAACTTTTCTTCCTGTCCGCGAATCGGTTGCGAAACGCAAGCGCCACCAGCTCGGCGAACGTCGCCAAACGAGCCATCAGTGATATTTCCCTTTTGATTCCGCTGTTCTCCTTGGTTCTGTACGTATGTGTAAAATAAAGATTGAAATTGAAATAAAAATTATACTTCGGTAGGTATTGTATTTTTAAATATTATTGTTTTTGTATTCCAGGTATTTGAAGTTTACCTTAAGTATTTCTAAACTCTTCTTTTCGTTATTTCTAGTTTAAGGTTCTAATTCATCAGGTACTTTGTATGTATTTCTTAAGAACAAAGTGTTTCTAAATTCGAAAGAGAATGATCGTTTAGAGTGGATCAGTGTGCACTATGATCGTTTTCAATGGAGCCTATTTGATCATACTAAGTATTTAATATATCGTGTCATAAGTTTATTTTAAAAAAAGATATGTATTTTTCAAGACTCAACATTTTGATATAATGTATTTTATATGGAATAATTATTTTATAGCTTGGAACAATTAGAGGGTCGTTTTGATTGTTACGTTGTTCTACATCCACTATTTGCGTCTGCACATTCTTCTTCGATGGTTGTTTGAAAGTTAATTTCTATTGCAATATTTGTACGAATAACGTGTCAATCTCTTAGAACTTCTTTACTTGTATTTGCTTGGCCGATGTAATTATATCGTTCATAGTAACCGTTCCTTCATCGTTTTTAGCGATCGTTTCTGAAATATCTAAATATCCATAAATATAATATTCTCGAGTGCTTTTGTCGACTGAGTTAGCATCATGGCTTGAAGAGATTCAAAACTCGAAGAATAAATGAAGAGAACAGCAAAGGATTATACAACAAACAAGCCAATTACGAAGGTGATAAGAGCCAGGCAAGCGGCAAAGCTGCGGAGCGACGACAAAAGAGAAGAAGCTACTAAACGAAGAGATTCAAAAGGAATTTTCTGTCGATGATATTTACTGTTTGAAGGAGCGGTGCGACTTGGAGGATGTCGTTAACCTGCACCTTCTCGATGCGGTTTGCCCGCTGAAATGGTAACAATGCGATACAACTCGATTTTCTCTATCTTCGTTCCGGCTGCCTTTAAATAAAGACAAACGACTGTAATTAATCCTTTGCGCTTAGACTACCGACTCGAAGCTTATTCGTCGATATTCGAACACAGCTATATCTCGCATCTATTTGCCATCTGCAATTTGTAGAATTGCTATTCTGTGAAATATAGAGCCCATCGAAACCTGAACTATAACTTGGAAACAAACGATCGTTTTGACACTGTTACGAATCGACCTGTAGCCATAGAACTCGTACAGTGGCTACAGAAAATTATGTCTTTATAAAAAAAATATATGAAACAGATTACTAAAACAATACGATACAAATAGTATGAAATAATATAAAAATAATATAAAAGTAGATTTTTCAATACAAATATTTTCATGATAATTACACATTTATAAAGCGGACGATCTGGTAGATTTTAATAACCTTGAGATTTAGTGCCAAGGTCTGCATTCTGAACAACTTCTCCCTATACATGTTACAATCACTCGATTTTACTTGCCCATATATTCGCAAAGGTTTCCGTTTCGACGACAGTACGATTTTGATGATCGAATAGTCGCTTTTTTCAATATCTTTGCTGAAGTGTCACCCATTACAATTAGCAATAACATAGTATAAAATTTAGTACGAACTGTATCTGTCTTACTATTTAAAACCTTAACTTATTTTAGCGATAATAGTGAATAATTATCTAACTGAAACTAACCAGCCGATTGAATCTAATCCATTGATTTTTCTTTCTTATGTGAATTAAATATGATTATCGAAAGTGAGTTAGATTTGGTTATAATATAATCAAATTATACAAAAGTATGCCAGTTCTGTGCCAAAGTGAAGTGTAATCGTAACGTGAATTGAACTGAAGTTTTTTGCGAATATCTCGGAAATTAAGGCCGAGCGACGGTAACGCGCATAGGGAAAAGTTGCTCGGAATGTACGCCTTGACAACATATTTCAAGGTCGTTGAAATCGGCGAGGTCGTCCGCTTCGTAAATAATTACGATTTTCACTTTTACGCGGTGAAATATTTAAGAAGATCTGTCGATGTTCGCCAAATTTACAGTAAGCCTTTCTTGCTAAGTAAATCTTTCTCAATGCTGATTTTTCAACTGCCAAACCTAACTCTCCGTAACGTTATATAAGCACCTACTTCTTCTTGCATCGTTCAAACAAAACTTCGTATTCCATTCAACTGAGCTGAAATTCCAAGCGCAAAGAATTAACAATTACCTAACGCGAAAGAACACGAACTACCGGCGTATCTCGACGATCAGAATGAGAATAAAGAACAACAAGAAATTAGGCAACAAGTGGCAAAACTCACCTGTCTCGATCGCACGAGTCCGTGAGTAGCTCGCTGGCGCTCCTGCTGCGAGCCTCTTCGGGACGTCCCGCAGGATGTCTGTCGGTGATGTCTTCCCTCGGAAGTCGTACGAGTTCCGCATCTCGATCAACATGGCTGGCGACCACTCGAGCATCCGCAGGTCCTCGACTTTTACGCCGAAAGATTCTCCTGAGGCCACGAAGCGGATGGAAGCGGCGCTTCTTTGGCTCTGTGGAGACCAAAGGTACGTATACGGCAAATGTATTTCTTGCGACTGGGCGAAGCCATGAATTTAAAATAAAATTTATTCAAAGACGTTTCTAGATGGACAGATCTTTATTAATTGTTACCTGCCAACTACAAAGTGAGATTAGTTCACAAAAAAATTAATTCACGTTCATCCGTACATATATCATATATATATTAATTGCTTAAATTTTATTTAATCTTTCCAAATGTTTTTATGATTTACTTAATCTTATGTTAAAACAGTAGGCGAGGTTTCATTTTAAACAATATAATGATTTTAAGTGCTACGAAGGTGTATAAAAAATTCAATTAATCATATACTTCGTACACATTAATCGATGTATTTATTTTCTTTTTTCTTTTTTTTTTTTTGTGGCTTTGTACAATAAGGTTTGAACCTTCTCGTGTCCAAGGAAACAATTGGTTTAAGAAATATTTTGAAAGGAAAAACGCAAAGTAATACTTCCCTACGTTTTCTTGTTATCCTATTGCTGTTTTCCTACTGCTTTGTATTGCATGGGTAGAGATGATATATTGCAGCCGTAAATTAAAGCTTTAAGAAGGAACATCCATCGATGCTTACTCGCATTCAGAATCGTACACAGAAGAAGCAATTTCAATCTTCGACTACGGAAGTTATTTCGTATTAGAATCATCGGAACGTTTTGTCACAAGATTCACATATTACATGTTCAAAGTACGTGCTTCCATGTTCATCGCTGATTTTATGATCGCGCTATATCGTTTTCACCTAGTACTTACACATTACAATCTTCATGGTGGAAACATTACACGCGCGATCATCGTACAAAATCGTAAAGAACCAGCCAATTAGCCGGGCCGATCTCGCATGAACTTTCTCTTTGGCGATTGCGTAACAAGCGTCGCGTCGCGATGTTTGCGCTCAGGCTCGAGCGGATTCGAGCGAACCTGTTATCAATGGGAAGTGAAAACCTGGCAGCTCGATCGAGAGAAACGAACCCCTCGTCGCGTGCAAGTTTCTCTCGATTAGAAACCACTGTTCCCGGTCATTTTTCTGATTGCTTTTATTTTTTGCCCCCTTCGATGAAATTGCCTCTGGATTAGCGGATAATTCGTTCGAGCACTTGTGATGAATAGACCGCGGATGTTTCTCAAGATTCATATTTTTACGATGATTAGAATAATCGTTTAGAGATCTAGTCTCTAGTATAATATCCGGACTGCGAGATATTCGCCTAGAACGATACTTTTTAGGGGTTTTCGAGGTCACTGAAGACGAAAACAAGGGTCGTTTTTCACGGAAACAAAGCGTAACAAATTTCGGTCAACCTGTTAATGCCTGGCATCCTGGTGGAATTTAATGAAATCTTTTTTAAGATATGGCACTTTTAACATAATATATGGCTTGTTCTATACGCATTTGAATCGTGAGTGTCGGATTAGTTTTGTGGAATTTTTTATTTTCCAGAGAGCGGTGAGCGGTAAGCGGTAAAATTGGCACCTGGAGCATTGACATTGGCTGCTCCATCGCTTGTTTTGCCGTTTACCGCTCTGTATGATCACGTATGGTCATACGCTTATTTTTACAGTTATGGCCAAATGTTTATAAACCCGAATTTCCAAAATCGTTTACTTCCGCGAGAAACAACCTCATTTTCGGTATTAGCGACTCAAAATGTCCTCGAAAAGGCACATTCGGATAAAAAGTTTTTCTTTTCGGATATTACACATTATTTAAGATTTATTTCTCTGTCACTTTGAGATTCGTTATTCTGCTAAATTTTGTACTCTCTCTTTCTCTATATATAGTATTTTGCAGTGACTAAAACAAATTAAAAATTGTCGGTACCAAGATTACAGAACAGAGTGAATGCTATAATTTTCAGTTAAATTATTTTAAATATTCGAGGTTTCCGATATGTGTAACTTCTACAAGATACCATGGCAACCAGTAGGATAGACCGAGGCGAATCGGATCACAGAGCGAATCGGATCAACGACTTAAAACGATGGCGATATAACAAAAATGAACTGAATTCTTGTTTTGATCCGATTCACCTCGTATCTACGTAAAGTAAAAGTTTTAATTTATAATCTGATCGATCTCCCGTAAAGTATACAATTCTCTGTATTTCTGCGCATTTAAGTATCACATAAATACACAAATATTCAAAATCTAGTGGTGAATCGAAGAAAATCCGACAACAAGCGAGTTCGACTAAAAGCAAACAGATAATCACACCGAGACTGCGTTCCTATGTACGTACAAGAGCTTATCGATCGAAGCTTTGTGGATCGCTGTCTATCTCGCAGATAATCCCTCTATTAAAAGCAGAACATCGGTCTTTAATGTCACCAACGGATGAATCACGTTGAAAGGGAACCGTATTTCCCCGTGTGCCCTACTTTACGTTAACCTCGCGACAATTTTCACGCTACGTGCCGGCGGGCAAAGAAAATCGGATTTCCACGGAACGTTTCCTGACTCGACGTGGGTGACCCATTCTAACGCTTCCTAAACTATTCCAACGTTTATCATAGAAAACTTTTATGTGTTTTAGTTATACAACGATAAACTCGACTTAAACGTCTCTAAACTGTCTCTTGAGCGTCGTCGTTCTTTGTTTGATCTATCGTTCGCTTGAAAATAACGCGTACAATGATCCTGTTATACGTCCTAAAATTATTTCTTCCTTTGGACTTGAACTAATCACATTTTGATCAGTTTTAAGACACGAATGTTTACTACGTGAGAAACAGCACAGAACTTTCCATGGTCGATTTAACTGCTTCAATCGTACAATTTATTAACGTCGATAATTTTGTACAGGTTTCTTAATCTTTTTTGTTCACATGCTAATTTCAGACCGAAAGTTATCTCTATTTTTAGTATCCTGCAATGTTTCCCTTTGATTGTATTTTTTTCTTTGTGCTCTAAAAGATCTTTACCCGTCAATCTTGATAATTAATGAAAAGTCACGGGTATATTGCACGTACGTATGTATACCGTATGTATACTCACATAACCAAATGGTAGATGCTAAGACATAATTATTAAAAAATGATAAATTCTTTATACGTACGTGTATCTGAACCTTGCATTGCTACACAACATTGTAATAGATTAATCGTGTACTTGACAATCAAAAACTAATTATCACGTTTCATATAAGATCAATTGATACGTGATATACATTTTTAGATTTATTTCATATTTTATCAATACAATTACGACTCTGGTGTCTCGTTACGATATCAATGATATCAGTAAAATTTCAAAATTTTTCGTATATGTAGCACACATAACGTACTCGCAAAAGTTTTCTACAAGTATTCGAATAATTTCGTGGACTAGGTCGCTGGCATATATATAATATAGAAAAATCAAATAAAAAGTACGGTATAATAAAATACATTCGTTCTTTCGAGAGCGTATTATTCTTTCGAGATGAAGGGATCGAGAATTTTCTTCTGCAACTCTGACACTCGAAGACGACGACGACAGGTTATCGGGTAGCGACAACGGGATGCTGCATAAGCAAATAATACGAGTCCTTGAGAACCGTGTGGCACTCGTTAACGCACGGATGCCTTTTAATTGCGGAGTATCGGAAGAAAGGGTCGCGACAAAGAGGCGAAGCCAAGGTGAAAGGGAAAAAAGTCCGAGGGACGAGGACTGTACCGGCGCAAAGCGAGACCACGTTTTGAATCGTCGAAAAGGCACAAAGAATAGGATCAGAAGTGGAGGGTGCGATTCAGAGGGTTAACCGCGACACCCTCTGTTCGTCCTCAGTCCTCCACGATTAAAAACCACACGCAACGCACGGAAACTGCCTGGCTATGTCTTTCCTCTCGAGACCCGAGTCTCACCAAAGTCGTTTCGACAAAGGGTTGCTGCTTTTTTCTTTTCGACAAATCCACTCGACAACCGCACGTCCCTCTAGATACGCAATTTCCCTGCGATACGCACCCTCTAAATTCGCGATCGCGAAATCACGGCGAATTGGCACGAATGTAGGCGTTACGCGTATGCATATGTATGTATGTATGTGAGCGTAAATTCGTCGTAGAAAGGAAGGCTGATTTAAAGATTAAGATTCCAAAGTTCGAAATAGAACGAAAATAAAAAAAAGACGAACTTATTGAATTTTACAATTTTTTTTAAGCGATAATCTCAATAGATAGAAGCTATGGGTTTTATAATAAACAATTAGTTTTAACGTTTATTATTGCGGAAATTGATCTATTTATCTTATCTGACTTTACTCGTGGCACGAATCTAGGTCCACAAATATCTTCAATATTTTGCTGATTGCGAAGTATTTTATTGACATTTTCATAACGATATATAGGATGACACGATTAGCAAGAACAAGATAACATTGCCGGAGCATATAACTGGAACAACTTCGATCACTCTACTTATCTAAACTTCACTTTTATTGCAAAGAAATCTTAATTAATGCGCGGTTAAATATACTCTTGATGAATGAATCAGTTATCTGAACGTGAATTCGAGTTACATGAACGAAAAGCCATATGTAGTGAATCAATGAACTTCTGTTATATGAACTTTTTCTTTTCCGACGAATTCAAGTAAATGAAGTTCTCTGTAAAGAATGATTTTAGTGAAAAATATTTGAAACGTATGTTGAATGGTTTCGTAGAGGGCATAATCTGATATGATTAATCTTTTTCTGTGGACGTATAGAAGACACACGAAAATCAAGCTTGTTTATTTTTTGATAGTATTATTTATCTTTTACAGTGTAAATCCATAGTTCGTCGTTCTCTATAAAAATGTATCAGTCTATTTACATAAAAATATCACTAGTTTAGGATGTGTAAATTACATTGCTTTAAATAAATGTTACATTGAAATTGAAATATCTTCTAAACCGATATATTAACACTTTTTTTTATGGAAATTGTTGCGTCGTTTACCACAATAAAAAACATATGATTTCCCGTTAAAGAAGAAATAAAACAGTGTTTGATCTTTATGTGTCATTTACGTATTGATCTTCAGAGAAAACTAATTACGTCAAATTACGTTCCTCTATAAAGCTATGCAACTTCTATTTCAAACATTTCTAACTAAAATCGTTACTTACAAAAGAATCGAAATGGTTACAGTTATGTGTTCCTGAATATAGGCAACATGCAAGTTACCAAAGAAGTCTGCAAAATCCTCGTAGAATTGCATCCAGATAAATTTTCCACGGTTTTGTCAATCGCGCATAACGGTATAAACCTTACTAACTTGACAATTCGATAACATAGAACCAAGGTAACCATCGATAAGATACGCTTCTGCCATATGATATCCTATCTACTAGTCCTTATAAGGTAGAAATAAACTGATAATCGCGTTTTTCCAGATCCATGTTGAAGAAATTATTTATTTTTCGTTCAGCGATCTAACACGTTTCTCTCGTGTCCTTTGTTTTATCTCATAAGCCGTGACATTTAATTTTTAGAGTTGTGGGCTACGTCGATACACGCGTATCGTGAAAGTGTGGCCCATTAACTCTTCGAGTGTGTAATCAATAATATGAGTAATACGTTAAATATTCGAAAAGCAATTCTATGTTTAACGAAAAAGCATCTTGTACAGATACACGGTCACCGCCTGTATGTAACGCGATAGTACAATCAGGTTTTCTATGATAAGTATTCAAATACTTTCATGAACTACTGTATAACGACTCCATCGAACGTTATCAGCGCGTGTCGTCTCGGGACGACCGCATCTCCGCGAGAATTTCACTCGGCAATTACGCGACGCTTCGATCCCAAGCTGTCACCTTTTTTGTGCGCTTTCACGCGCGCGTGACCGTTTTAATCTATTCCAGCAGACTGGTAAACGAGCACGAAAGTCGCGGATAGTATCTGCGCATAATTGGAAATCCTATAATTCTTGGGTAAGCTCCGCGCCACGGAGTAACTTAATACGCGCGTTCGAGTGGCCATTCATTCCACGATTGGCCATGGCCTAGTTACGCCGATTCTGTAAATAACCGTGTGCGTGTTCTTGCACAATATCGACTGGCCACCACCTTCCTTTACCAAATTTCCCACTCGATTCAACGTCTCGATCGCACTCGACGACAACTTCTACCCGAACAAAGTTTAAAAAGTAAGGTTGCAAGGAAACTCGATACTTTTCTGTTAATAGGTGCACGTTGTCGTTCCACGGATCAGATATCCTCCACGTCGAATAACACTCGAGGGTACGAGGCACGACGTATTGGTGGCGAAGTTTAAGCAAAAGTCCGAGGAAAATGTACTTTTTGTATTTTATTGAACGACGTATCAGTTTAACGTATATGTGATATTTGGTTGAAGTTGAAACTCGATAAGTCAAATTATCACGAAAGCTGCATTTTAAGAGAGAATCAAGATATCCTCTGCTCCATCTGAATATTTTTTTACTGTACCTGGAAAAAAGAAATCGTAACGATTCCATTCCAAGATTCGTTGAAATTTGCGATCGTTATATTTGTCAACGTTACAATGTACGGAGTTGATCAACGTGACTTCTGAGCAACTCAAATACGCTTGAAATATCAAAGGTGCCTTCTTATTGCTGAAAATTTTTCGGTTGTCAATAATTCTATGAAAAATTGCCGAACGATCAAAAGGGAACGTTGATAGCAAAAAAAAAAAAAAACGGCCGGCTGTTTCGCATGTACTTGACACTCTCTGCGAGTATATTCTTCACGCATCAGCTACTACGACATCGCTCAACCGTGAAAAATAGCGTCACGCGCGAATCGCACGACGTAGCCTGTGTCTGTAGCCAATAAAAACAGCTGTTTTCTACGTTCTCCGGATAGAACCGAAGCAACGGTGTACCACGGTCGTTTACGTAACCACGGTTTGCCTAATTTCGACTTCGAATCGACCGGATAATCCGCAGGCGTTTTATATGTTGCACGAGTCCGCTGATCTCGTTTCACCGACTCGTCAATCACTTTACAGTCATCGTGCGCCTATATTTCAGCTTTGGACAGGTAAAACTCGTTTGATTCCAAATGCGAAAGACTTCGAGTTGCAAGAATGGAGGAATTCCTTTGGATAAGATAGGTACAAGAGACAATTAAACGAATCGCGTTGGATAGTCGAGTTCTAGTCTTTTTTAATATTTTCTATGTTTGAATTGATAATCGTAACGGATTAAAAAATCTTGCTCTTTTTATATTTATAAAACAGAGAAAAATTTTGTAATAATAGAACTATTCGATTACAAAATACGCTCGAAAACTACGGTGCTTGCTGTATGGAGAAATGGAACACGAATTGTGGTGTAATTATCTTCTCTGCAGGTGATCGTATAGAACCATCGTATAATATATTTCTTTCAACGGAAGCACAATTTTCAACGTATTAATCGACGCAATTCGCAACTACATGTTTACCATAAATCTACAGAACCTTCTCCAGGAAGTTTTTCAATTTCAAAATGAAATGAATATTAATTAATCGCGCGTATCACAAGGAAAACTAAATCATACAACGTTCCGAAGGTTTCATTAGAGATGTATCTTACCGAGGTTTGCGTTCAATACCAGCAAGTGTCTCGCGACTCATGGGCGGAAGTCGCGTTTAAAAAGAAATTCCCTCCAGTAATCATGGTATTACGATACACGACGATGATCGATCGCGTGCAAGCCATCTCGGGCGGGATTTAGAAAACACGCGAAAAGTTTCTGTTGGAGCAGAAAGATGGTGGGATTAAGGTGAAAGTTTCCGGTAAGAGATTTCTGGTTCCGTTGAACGGCTGAGCGTGCTCCGAGAATGAGAATAATGGACACGGTCGCAACGAGTTATTAAAGGGTAATCCAGCAGAGTGCCCTTTATTCATTGTCGTTGGAGGAACGTGACTTCGTTGCCGTTACTCGGGACGTTGCGTTTCCGAGTGGGTCCAACGACCTCTTTATTTTCATTAGCCTCCGGTAGATTACGAGGCTCCGGGGTAGATTAACTCGTAAGTTAATATCTCAATCGGCCGCGTGATTAGCGATTAACTTAAACTGCGTTTTCGAAACGCTGCGGG
Source organism: Bombus vancouverensis nearcticus (assembly GCF_051014615.1). Classification (NCBI taxonomy): domain Eukaryota; kingdom Metazoa; phylum Arthropoda; class Insecta; order Hymenoptera; family Apidae; genus Bombus; species Bombus vancouverensis. Next base: position 10,861,093 of record NC_134916.1, on the reverse strand, counting down.
CCTGCCTCGCTTTTACCGTTTCCGCCTCGCGATTCAATACGCTTTTCGTTTAACTCGCGTTCGTTTCTATTTTCGCCGAATATCGAATCCAATCTTTACTTCCGCGATGAAGTTTCATAGAACTCAAATTGTCTGTATATTTTTGTGCGACGATGTATGTGGATATCGAGTTTATCTTCTAGTTGAACGGTTTAATTATTTTATACAACTTTTCGTTGTTTTGGCAATATAGAAAGAAACGAATCGTTTAAGGGTCATTATAGTTATCGATTCAAGCATAACATTAAAAGAACTACAACTTTTTAGACAATTTTTGCTTCCAATCCAATCCAATTACTCGCTTAAATGAAATCGAGCATTGCCTACAATATGCTTATTTCAAGCGTACTACTTGAAGGTGTCGTGTGATTTATGGATGATAATGAAAATGTACAATATTTGTCGATGTACGATGGAATAAACGTTACTCGTGTTCCTCTGATAGATCGCGGACAAAATTGTGAAATCGATAGGACAGTCGAGCGGGACCGCAGAGAATGTATCGTTTACGTAAATCCGTTTTTCATAGCACGGCTCGTTTCGCCGCGACGCGACGTTGTAATCCGCGTCTGAGACCTTGAAAATACGATCTTCGAGTGAAACGTCGTTTTCCGAATGCTACCGTCTAGACCGTAGCCGTGAGCACGCAATTTTACCTTAATTTATCCTACCAAACATTCGTCGCAATGCTTCGATCGATCGAGAGTTTTCAATTTTCGGTATCACCTACCGTATGATACCTAGTCAACAAATTTTGAAAGTCCTATGGAAGTTCATTTTCACCTTCCCACTGAGAAATAATCAAACAGCTCTGTTGCGTGAATTTTTCCATTCTAAAGCTGACAATTTCTATAAATTTGAAATAATGAAACTATACATATAGAGTTACTAGCTGGAGAAGTGGATTAAATTACGCAGAAATTACTTTAATTAAATGTATCCAGAAAATAACCGGACAATTTTGTTGCACGAATTTTTCAGTTTTGAAACGGAGCTACAGCAATTACTCATTGGAAGTGTATTAAAACGTGTAAAAATGACGTCGATTAAATATACGACGTTTGAAGAAAGCTACACGCGGCTAAAATTTTATTTACAAACCGAGATAAAATTTCCATATGCACCAAACTAATATTTAAACCGATTTAAACTAACTCTAGTCACTAAATAAATAGAATTAGTAATGCAAACGAACCTTTTGGTAGCGGATCGACGCTGTTTTGTGCCGAGTACTCGCCGAGGCCGTGCGTTCGATGATGTTGATTCTGATGATTCTGCGGCGGGGGCGACGCTTCCCTGACGCAGCCCATCAATGTCAGGGCACCTCCGACCCCTCCCCCGCCGCCACCACTACCTCCTCCTCCCCCGCCGCCGCCTCCACCTCCGGTGGCGGTGCTCGTCGACATCCTGCTGGTCTGAAACACCCCGAAGAACCATGTCGCCACGTAAGACTCTGTGACACGTTGATACCATGCTGTGAGAAACGAATTCTCCGCCCTTTTCCAGCTCTTCCAGCCATCCATCCTCCCGTCTTTCGTTTTCCACGATCGGCCGAATTTTTTCTCGCTCGAACACGCTCCCGCACTATTTCCGCCGCCCCCCGAAGCACCACTGATCTCACAAGCGGCGCGCGTACGAGGCAACTATGCCGAGACAATTTCGGGATATCGATCTGTACCAGCTGACCTTAGTCTCCGTTCATACCGACCTTGCACAATGCTTCGTTACCATATCCACGCGCTCTGCCCGGCGACCGGTTCCCCTGGGAACGTACAAGTTTCGAATTCGTTGCTCAACCACCGAGCACGCGTCTCTTCTCTTTTTCATCCGCGTAATATTATCCCGCTCTACCATAAACGAAAACGAACCAACGTTAACCTAACCCTAGCCGTGAAGAATTGAAAGAAACAGTTCGTGTGAACTCGGATACGTTCGTTCGGTCGTTTCGTAACTACCAACGTCGTTACATCGTCTCGAACGTCAACCTAACGATCCGCCCTACAACACACTATTATGTCACTGCGTCCACTGCGTTTCACTTTCCTCTGTCACAGCTCGTCTTCGTGTTTCACGATACAAGGTCACAGGTCGTGCCTCCACCGAGCTTGTCAAGACCAAAATTGCCAACGAGAGGCCGGTTGAACGCTTTGAAGAATCCAGACGAAGCTCGTTGACGAACTTCGAGGATGGGGTACTCAGCTTCCTGACCGATTTTCCGTTCACGGCGGACAAGAAAAGGGTGAGAAGCGAAGACGGGTCATGGAAGCGTCGCACGCTCGTCACTGTCACATCGTGGTGATCCCTCTTTCCTCTTCCTCGTGTTTCTTGGTACGTATCGATGTAGGCTTAGGTTCCTTGTCTGCGCGGTACACTCTCACGGAGAGACGAATAGCCGATGCAGCCTCTGCGTGTCGACAGAACGACACTCTTTCTCTCCCCCTCTCTCTCTCTCTCTTTCTGTAGCAATGGGTCAGGAGATGGTCTCCATGGTAACTGCAGCCAGCGAGGGGTGCAGGGGCGGCGGTATCGTGCATCGATTGCACCCTCGGCTGCCGGATGACCCTGACCTTCGCACAGCTGACGACCACGTCGGATCCGCGTGCAGCGCCGCGGGATGTGCAAGGTTGTCGGGCGAAATTATCGTTGCCGGTTCTCGTTAAGGTATCGTTACAGGCTTGCGTTACACCTTTTACGGTGGGCCTTTTAAATCCCCCAGCGCGGACCGCTGCATCCGCGTTTCTCTTCTCTTCGCTTCTGGTATCCTTCTCCGCTTCGGCCGTGGGTCGAGCCTGACCGCGAGGACGATGGTAATGTCACGGTGACCCGGAAATAGGCGCAGCATTGATGACACGGTGACGGTTTCCACGTGTTACCTTAAGGTCGTGTTGTTTCACGGAGACAGTAACTGATATGTTTCTGACAGTGACTTGATTATTCTAATTGTTGGAGTAAACGATATACGTGTAGTATTCTGAGTAGAACCATGTCTTGGATATTTTATGCTTTCTATTGTTTATATCTCTTTTATATACTGCCAGCTAAAGATTTAGAATTCGAAATGGCACAACGTATTTTTCTCGTGTGATGTTGGCCTTCTTTAAAAATTTCGAAATATTCCTCGTAATGATGCAACATCGGAGATATTAAAATTTTGCTCATCTTTGAATTCCGTGAAACTCTGTCAACTTATCGACTATGTTTAAAAGACTTCTGTGAACCTGATAAACTGTTCTCATTTCCATTTACGTCATATTGAAATTTTCTTGTTTATTCCCAAAGCGATATTAGAATCTGAAAAACAACGAAAATTTTGTTCTTTGTGTTTTTCTTCAGTGATTTTCGTTTCTTCACGCAGGACGAGAGAAACGTAGGCTTTAAGGGATTAAACCTTTGCACGGTATCTGATCTTCCTAAGGCAACGAAGGGTGGATATGTTTACCGAGCTGCCTTTGAGCTTTTGTAAATCGTCAGTTTTGCCTGCGGAATAGCGCACGTCCGTTGAAACATGATTTGTTTGCAGAGCAGCTGATAAAGGTTAAAGGCTAAGCGCTCTTTGTCGTCCAACCATCGTTTTCCACAAAGGATGACGTTTAAAATTTCACTGGATCGATCTTGTATTTTTAACTTTTTTTTCGCCTCCGAATTAGCTTCGATGAAGCATCTATATTGAAATTTATACTCAGATTGACTCGTTCACATTGTTACGAGTCTATGGATAGCTGATGAGGTGAAAGTGTCGACGCTTTTATGCAAGCGTTTACAATGAAAGAGCAGCAAAGGCTTGCAAACGTTAATCGAGCTAGATTCGTTAGATAAAGCCGGGAGATTGCCACGACCTTGACATAGCTGCCATGAACTATGTCGCCGATGCAACGACTTTAACACTTGGTATTAGCGTCACCCGCTTTGATTAAAGCGCAACCCACACCAAGATTCGGGGCTGCCCGGAATTGTTCCGTCCTCTCTCTCTCTCTTTCTCTCTCTTTCTCTCTCATACTCATACTCTCTTAAATTCACTTATACGCTAGCCGTGAAGAGTCAACGATCTTCCTTTTCCTTAACCTGTTGACCGAGGACGATGAATTAACTCGTTACTCTAATACTAATTTCTTGGAATTTGACGCATCGATAGACACCTTTGGGTATTTCACGAACAAAATACTAACAGTGTGATTCTAGTATAGCGCTATTAGTATTACTTAATTTATTTTTTAAATGTATATCTGATACTTGTTGTCATCACATTAAAATACCGAAATGTTTAAGCAATTTCGGTACTATAATATAATTAAATTTAATTTATTTGCTTTGGTTAATGGAATGGACCCTTTCATACAAATATTACGAATGGCAGTCACGCAAGTGAAACAATATACGTAACGTGAGTAAAATTAAACGAGCAGCAGGATAATTACGCGGAGTAACATGATGATACAAACAACGAACGAAATCAGAATAATAGTAATAATTTTGATAATAATATGCACTAGTGGCAACAAAAATTGATAATTATAGTAAAATAATAACAAAAGTAACCAGTGGTACGTATTATAATAATAGCACAATTTATAGAAGAGTGTGAGGTAACGTGGAATAGAGTAAAAGGAAAGAAAAGAAGAAACGAGAGAAAGAGAGAATATTTGTAATTCGTAATAAAATATTTTATACATATATGTCGAGTTCTCATTATGATTAGGGTTAGGGGCGTGAAACGAATCCTCATTTGAACTACACATGGTTGCTATGCAATGGAGAAGACATTGACTAGTGTAAATACGACTACTACAGAATTTGACAAGTAACCGCGGTAATCAGACATTCGAGAAGCTAATGACAATGATCCTAGGTCCAACAACGAATCCGCGGTCAATGGGTTAGTAGGCTTATTCCTTCGTCGAAGTCTAAGTTGGAATTGATACCTAGCGTGGAGATAGCAAGACGTTAGTTAACTAGTCCAAGAGCTCGTACACCAACGAGAGTGACTTTCCGTCACGGTGACGCTGTCGAGGAAAACTATGATGGGGTGTGTCTAAGAACACGAAATCCTCGGATTCGTGGAGAGATGTCTTCATTCGGGAAGCGAGGGAAATTGACGTTGCTGTTAATTGATCAATTTGGGACAAAGACTGCTTGTCCGTTTGAAGAACCTTAATTAACAAAATCCTAAGGTTTATAGCGGGTCCTCAGGCTAGCTGAACTTGTGCTGTGTAGCTGCATCGACATCTGATAATCATTTTGCCCGAAGGAACCGTTGGAATGTTTACCGTCGAGTACCTCTACGGGTATTTCTTTTAATGAGAGCTATATTATTACTCCATACTTTTGTTAGACGGAGCGCGGCTACGTTCGGCGACTGATTGTCGCCTTGAGCCCAAGCTCATTGTCACAAATCTCAAATAAATACAATTGGGTAGAATGACGGCAAATTGTTTAATTACAGCTGTAGACTTTAATTACAATTTTATAGATTTTCCCGAAGTTCCAGAGGGGAGACCCCGGTGTCCTTTCATCTCCGACATATATATATATATATTCCAAACCAATCTCTTGAAACCTGTTCTGCACGAAGAGGAATAGAAATTAAAATCCTCCTATTGCACCATGATCTAAGCTATAAGAGTTCAGAAGGTTAATACACTCACGTTTGTTCCTATCTTCTATGGTGTAAGTTTAGCACGCATTGGATATTTTTAACCGATTTAACTAGTTTGACAAGCCGTTAACTTTCTTATTTGAAAAAAACGAAAACCACAGTTTCCTCCGATAAAACGATACTTTCGTTCGTGTCTGACTCAGTCAACCATTTACACGCCCTAATGACGATACATTTTTTCCAAATACGAGCCACGAAAGTTTTCGAGCGATCGTAGAAACAAAAGTTTCTCGAGGCTGGCACGACGATCGCCGTCAAGGAATTTTTCGTTATTAATTCTTTATTAATTAACCTTGACACAGACTTTCGATTCGCCTCCTACGTCTCGCCGAGTAACTCGCGTCGAACCGTTCGTTACAACGTCGCTCGTAATTACAGTTTTCGGGGACATTCGGAGGCTGTACAAGCTGAGGGTAATTAACCATGCGCCGTGGAAGAAGTCCTTCGCATTCGAAGAGAAAGCAGGAAATCTGACTTACAATTCGCCAAGACTTAATTGCGTTGTCAAACGCCAAAAAGTGAAATCTTCAAATTTACTCTTACCTTTATAACTTTCTCTTACCTATTTTCTTTCTTTCTTCTACTTTGGAAAAAACTCTTACCTCTAACAGACATCTTTGATTATGAAATATAAGATATCAGCTTGCTGTACATAATCCTCCTAGAATACATCTTTTTCTTCAAATCTGATTCACAGCATTCATCCACGAACATATTGCTTCAGACTCGTCATTAGGAACAAGTACTCGTTGCATTCTTGTCGATCTCGATAATGAAATACGATCGTTTATATCTCGATACAAGCCGACCTTAATATCTTCCAAAGTGCCGTATGTTTTTAACAACGAAAAGAAAAGAGGACATCCGAAACCCGTCATTTCGACTGAATCCATTCTTTGGAGTAATCGAAATGATTACGGTTACGTGCCCATCCCTGCAAGTATATCGTGCATCAACGACGATGGAATTACGCAAGATTTGCGCATCCATTTCAGGAAGGTATCCGTTCGAGTCACTTTTACGCCGAACGTTCGTGTAATTGCACTCTTCCGGTTCTGTCGAACAATCACAAACTCACAACCATATATAACGACCATCGATTCCCTCATCGTTCAAGTATCCAGCCACGATGAGCCGATGCGAAGCGCCATCCTCCTCGGATGCCTTTTACGGTCGTCGAGAACAATATACCCATCGTAGCGCGTTTTCTCCTTTCCGCCACTTCACGTTTCGTCCTTTTGTTTCTTCATTCTCGACGAGGAATTACGTCGAGCGTTGTCACGACGCGGTACACTACGCTAAACACGGAACTGATATTCGATGGATTCTGCGTTCACCGCAAACCAATTTGTCCGCTGACGTAATCCGTAATTAAGATCAGAACGACGATAAGCGTTATCGCCTGTAGCCAGATTACGTTGTATAAATTTTATGGCGAACGAGACAGCGAATGCGCGTGGTTACGCGCGACGACTTCCTACGATCGTGGCTGGAAGCTTGGAAAATTCGGACGATATCGCTTGGGAAATATACGTACATTCCCGGAGTGATTTGAATAGAGTCCAAGGTTTTCGGAATTTTTCAAACGGTCTTTGGATTTCACCTTTATCCGATTACTGCTTTTATCCACCGTGATGCAGCGATCTTATCGTTCGTTCGATTCAAACATCCAGAGATAGGTAGCATTAAACGTTAGTGGATTTTCGAAGACTAGGAATAAAATTTAAATAATGCACCGCGCAAGGCAACCAAGGGGTCGATTTTCGTTTCGTCGCCTTCCTTCTTACAGCTATCGATAGATCGTGGACATTTATATTTTTATGAGAAATACGAAAAACGAGAAAATGTAGGGAATATTCGTAACACGGAAATACAGATAAAACAAAATATGCAAAGTAAATTACTGGTTATAATAGTTGATAAACGTAAAAGAACCACCTCAGTTCTATTTCTTTGATCGTGCTCGTAAAAATACAAATTTCAATAAATATCCACAAGCTACTCGTTATTCGTAGCTGCACGTTTCTTTTAACGGTTGTCTTAAAGTCAATTTTTATTATAACAGACGCGTGACATGATGGGCGTTTGTTGTATACACGAATAACATGTCAACCTATCAAGGCCACAAGACTCTTTTACTTCTGTTCGTTTAATTGATACGATAGAACCAGTCGTAATAACGATTCCCCAATTGTTTTGCGCAGTCTATCAGCCCAGTGTGGCCAGAAATGTTTAATGCGTGTTTAAAGCTCCGTTTTAAAACATACAAAAAATAATGATCGGTGCTTACCTTAAATAGGAACCGACATGGCAGGTACGGTTCGTGTTGCCGTGCCCCGAATATCTGCAAAAAGAACGCTAAAGATCAACATGACAAATAAATAGAGAAGTACGCTGACTACATATGTATATAGATAGCTTTAATTCTAAGTAATCTCAGAAAACTAAAGTACCCTGAATCTTGTTTGCCTGAAAACCGACACGAATTCCACGATGATAAAATACGTCGGATCTAGAAACGGTGCTGTACCGGTGCGCGGCTCCATGTAAATTGCACAGTGTAGTCGCGCCGAGAATCCCGTCTGATTTACGTAACATCGCGATAGGGCAGGAAGTCTCCGCGACAATTCACGCCTAGTTTCATTGAAAATTTCAAACGGCTGGGAAAACTCGGCTGGTCTAGGCGCGACTACATTTTTAAATAAACAGTCCAATTATTCTCGATTTCAGGAGAATCTGGAAAATGTCAAGCGAGGTACCAAATTGACTTTGGCGAAGCTGAAATTGCTACGAAACCAGGTCGTTTCAGCGCCTAGTTCCTTTCAAATTTCCAAGCTACGAAAACTGTCCGGGTATAACGACACTTTTACATGAAAACGAATCTAAACGAATACAAACGTAATTAAAAAAAGTAAGTAACTCAAGCGCGTTAAATGTAAATATTACAAATCATACAACGACTTTAATCGTAAAAGTAAAAATAATATGTGGGTAAATAACACGTTAAACTACCAAATTTTACGAAAATTCTAAAAATATTAAAATAAAAGAAACGACCGTTTTACGAAGCAGAAACTGGTGCGAAAGTGAATCGTTTTCAACGTAGAATCGTAATTCGGAAAAATGTTTGGAAAACGAGGTAAATGGTGAGTGTTGGAGAAAGAAAAACAGGGGGAAACAGGCTGTTAACGTCTAATGAATGGATCGCGACGAGTGATCTATTCCGCGTCTAGGATCCTCGTAGATCTCGGGCTGCCACGCCCGGACGCGACAGAATTTAAAGCGTCTATTTATAAAGAGTGAACGAACGGCATGGTACCGGGCAACGTTAAAACACATCGGGTCAGAACGCGAGCGTAAACGTGCGATATGCGTGCACATTGTGCTGATCCGGTTAATTCTGGGATGGAGTAAAGAGGAGCAAAAAAGGTAGGGAAAAAATGAAAAAAAGAGAAAAGAGAGGGAAAAAAGGGATCACCGACATAATTCGTGTTCCGTGCCTCTCATATTTGTGGCTGGCTATAAATATCCACGGCGTGCATCGCTCTTCTGCAAACAGAGCAAAAAATAAAACAAGTCGACGTTGGAAGGAACTGTTCGCGACGAAATGCAATTTTTTAACGTCCCGTAGTTTTTACGCTCGTAAACAGCTTTGTTCTTCGTCGACGAAATTGCGACAAACGAGGAAACCGCTCGCTGGAACACGTTGGCAAAAAGCTGTGCACGCTAATTCGCGTTCGAACGATTGAACGCTATTTCATTCTTCTTTAAGGGGTATCTCCATAATCTGTGTTTGACCAACAGTCGTTGCTATTAAATCGCCCAATAAGTTCCTTTTCTCTTATTTGCAAGCTTCTACCGATTTCAGTGGCATTCTCGTTTACTTGTTTGCGATGAATATTTCGCAATTCCTATATACATTTTCGCATTGGCTTCAAATTTCACCAATATGATCATGATTTCCGTGTTTCGTTAGGACAAGAATGAAATTTTAAAATATCGTAGACAACGCGCACGATATATACGTAAAAGTTTCCTATGGTAAGCGTTCGAAATGCTTTCGTCAGCCGTTCTAAATTCGTGCGAGGGACGATTGTTCCAAAACGAAGTCGTTTCGCCCGGAAGTGGAGAGAAGGAGCGTGCATTTCTTCCTTTCGAAGGGACTTTCCCGTGCAGTTGCTTATTTAAGAAACGTCTGCTCTGAAACGAGTACCATCGGGTGTATTTTCGTCCCTCGGTATGAAAGCGTGGTAGAAAATAGTTGTGGTCGTGGTTCTTCTACGCTTAAAGAACCTCTCGATCGGAGATACCGTCCGACCGATGCAACTCCTCTATTTTTTCTTTTCCTTTTTTTTCCACCTATCGACTCGTTTCCTACCTTCGTTTCATAATTCAAACCAAAGGATCTATCTTTCTTTCGTCGAATCGACATTTCCTGCCTCGTCTTCCAAGTAGACGATTCTACTGGAAATAAAGCAGAATCCTTTTCACGAGTTATCGAATTTGTTATATGCCGCTGTATACCACCCGTGCGTAATTCCATATCGCAAGAAATACGATAACATACAGCATGAAACTTGGAAGAGCACACGATCCAGTTGCCTTCGATAAAATCACCTTTCGTCATCTTAGGTCAGATAACTTTACCAGATGATAGTTACACAGATTTTTATACAAATTTATATTTTTACCAACATAATTGTAATATAACCTAAGTAGAAATTCGTTTTACTTATTAAATATTATAACAGATACTCCGGATATTGATTCGTGCATACCTGTGCAACCAACTATTAGGTAAGTTTCTTTTGTTTTGTAAGGAAATAATGGCTACAAAACATTTTCCGTTTTATATGATTTTATCGAATTACGTATGATCCATTTTGTTCTATCAAGATAAAGATTACAATGTTCGACAGATTAGGTTTCATGTTTGTATAAAGATGCATCGTTGTAAAAGACGTGTCTGTAAAAGAAAGACGCTTTCCGGACAACCTAATAGTTGCGATTTATAGCGATCTTTCTGTTTCTTTCAGCCAGGAGCGAGTGATTATTAGCAACAGGCACCCAAACGATTATATCCGCTACTGGTTACAGTATGGATTTCCGTATCCTCAACAAGAAACGAGTTACATAGCGAACAAGAATCTTCTTTAACGTGATATTTCATCGTCCCTCTACGTAACGACGTTTTCGAGTAGCGACCACTTTCAAACGGACAGAATTAACGTATCCAGTTGACAACAACGTCAAGAGGGAACAACATGGCCGCAAGTAATAATAATTGGCGGAAGCGAAGAGACGGAGAGGAGAAGAATTTGAAAGCCGACGCCCAACGTTAATCCCGTTTCAGTGGAAAGAAAGGCGCATCGGGAAATGAGAAAAGTCGGGAGAGGAAGCAATTGCGACTGGTTTTTCATGGTATTCGTGATTATTCGGTGGAAAGGAACAAAAGAAGAGGCAATACCGGCGGATGATGTGCCATGGCACAAGGCCCGTGTGCCATTCGTTTCTCCGTACCTGTGCATCGTTCCTCTTGTTGCGCTAGAACGGTTGACATATTTCTTTTAGCGGTACACAGAGACGAGAAGAGAAGCCTAGCCGACGTTTCTCCTCCATTCTTCTTCTATTCCTTTGGCCTAGCAACGCCAGTCATTACCAACGCCGCCATCAACCACACGCTGTCATTGTCTGGACGCACTTTGCCGATGCACGCGACAACGCTCGTTTGAAACGCGACTTTAATTGCGTAACACCCAGCCGTCTGTCCGTTTTCACAGCGAAACGAATTAAGACAACGATCACGTGTACCCCATCGTTCACCGAGAACAGTTTTCATGCCATTCGTGACGCTCTAAAATAGTTCATCTCTGTCCGAGGCAAATTGGAAAGCAAAGGAACGAACTTGTTGCGCTTTGTTTTATTTTAAAGTGGATTTGTCGAGGCTGATTTATAGAAAACGATAAAAGATGATGTGATGTATCGATCGCTTGCAATAAAAGAGACACCGCGTATTATATGTACTTGGCATCGCTAGTGCGTGTATTTATAATTCAACTTCTGATATTCTCGGGTATTTATTTTATATGTATATATATGTGTGTATGAAAATATAGTAATATAGGTATAGTCGTACTATAGCATGTTCATTATTTTATAAAACGTTCATTCTCTTAGAGAAACTGATGCAAAACGAAAAAAAAGAAAGTAATTATTACACGGACGTGCATCGAGAGCCGTGTGACCCAGAAATACAAATATTAAATCGAAGTTGAAAAACCACTTACTAATTGACGACTGAAGTATAAAACACGTGCCGGAGAGATTAAAATGAACAATATGCTAAAAAGGATATGTATAATATAAAGAAAATGAAAACGAGTCTTTGTTCATATACCTCGTAAAAGATCATTTATAAAAGTTCTTAAAAATACATCGTAGTGAATCTACGAAATTTCCAAGAAGAATTATAAACCGGTCACTTTGACCACTCTGCTAGTTCTAACAATATCAGGTTCATTTACCGCGAAACCCTAACTGTTCGTTCGCGTTCAACGATATTTCACGAGGGCGCTCACGCCCCTTCTTCCACTCCAGCTTGCTTGGACGTTTTCAGAGATTTACAGAAACGCATGGCGTCGATTCGGACGAACGTGAGTCACCGCCTCGATGCAGCGTGCACACGCATCTTGGAAAGAAAGAGTCATTTAGGAAATTGACCGACAGATCGATAAGTAAGACGATCTCTAGGGAGAAACGAGGAAGGGCGTACTCGTGATAACAGCAAATTAAATTAGAGACCGGTCTATCGCAGTGTTGCGACCGATACCAGCATCGAACCAGCTTACGAATTTTCAGTCCATATTGGCTCAGGTTAAATTTCTTTGTAAAATACTGTGTGAATCTGCCAAAACTTTTCTTCTCTTCGCTCCACTATCAGAATCTGTATACGTCGAGATGTAAACTTGGCTGAAATTATTTTATCATTGCACAAAGAAGCTAAATTATTAGCTACAACGTTTTTCCTAATAATCCATTGGCAATATCTTTTAGCGATTTAGACGAGGATTGAAATTATTTTGTTATTATACGAAGAAACTAATCTCGATAATTAGTTGCCACGGATTTTATGCTCGAATTTAAAGAAGGCCAAGCTGTGTGATCGAAATTCACGTCTGTAGTTCAAGTCTGACCACCTGCCTCTAAAACTCGAAGTAACATGTACGTGCATATCTACATCTTGCAACGAAGAATCGTATTTCAATCTGCATCCACCATACTCCTCGCTCTTATTTATTTTTACAAACGTTATTTATTTTTATGGATAAACAGCTGACCTGTAAAAATTGTATTTGTCTTCCTTCGACTCGTTACAATACGAAAAATACTAATCCTTGAACAAAGCATCCATTTATCTTTCGATCTCACAATTCAAAGGTCTTAGATCTTCCCTTGAGATTCGAGGTTCGACCATACTTACAAGTAGATGTCGAATTGTTTGAGTATCGTTAATACCTCTTAACTCGAGGTACGTTGACCTCCGATCGAATAACACGCGGCCAAGAATTATCTTCGGATTATTCCCGGCAAACGAAACGAGTAACGCAGCGTAGCCCGCTGCGAAGTCGAAATAAATTTGACCTGTCAGAAATTCGAAGAACGTTCCATCGACGAACGGTTAGATAATAGAGGGAGACACCGAATCGGATAATCGAAATTTATCGCTGGAGTGTAGGTACCGGAAACGCTAGTATCTGGATGATCACGTCTTTAAAGATGCTAGACACGACTCAAAAGTCTGACGCGATGGTCTCTTTTCAAATCGAATTCAAGCATTCGATGGACCGCCCACGTACCAGTCTCGAGGACCACGATTTTATGTAAATCGCTACGCCACCCACGATCCAACGAATCCCGACAGATTCAACGAGAGCTCGAGGCACCGTCTTTTGAAATCTAAACGAATAAAGACTACAGGCGAAGAATATGTACGTGATAAATCACATTTTCTACATCTTACGGGAAAAGCAATTTTAAAGGTCGGTAGTACGTTGGGTATCGATCAACGTCATCGTTATTAAAATTATCTTTTCACGCTTTACATCATCGAGTTCACCTAAATTTCATTTATCACTACATAGAGATTATTTTATACCGCGTTTGAAGAATTTTCCGATTCCGAAACTGATAAGTTTGTCTAAATCGTCGTGCAATGTTCGAATCGAATCGATAAGATCGTTGGAACTTTCTTAGAAATTGAGCGTCTTCTTAAAGATCCCGTATCGACCGTATCAGAGGTCAAACTAATTAAAAGTTGCAGGCCGAGTCGAGGGAGAGAGTTCGCTTCTGGAACGGTTCACTCGCGAATAAAGGAAACGGCCAGTCGGCCCGTGAGTCACGTTTATTGTTCATCGTTTAGCAACCCACGACGCCTTTCTCCGTTTGAATTAACGGCTCCCCGGCTTTTCGTTGTCCGTAAAGGAAATGAACAGCCACTTGTGCAAACGTTACACACGTTCTGCAAACGTGCTGCTTGCATTAATATTTGGAGAGGAAACTTCTCATAGAAACTAAACAGTTTTTGGTGGGTTTAACGCGAGGAGAAAATACGCTGCTTTGCACTTTTTTTGCATTTACAGCTTCTTATAGGTTATTATAACGCAGATTCCAAAATCACGATAGATATAATTCAGTGCGATCAATTTTGGGATGTTAGCTTATTTTCTGGCGACCAAAACGCGGTAACATACCTTCGAAAACTAAGGAAAATAAGGTCAGAGCACTTAACCGTTTGGATGTCAAACAGCGCGATCGCGCTGTTTAGATTTTGTATCGAAGAGTTCCGATACATTTGAACGCTACGAACGACTGACGATATTTTGTGTTTCATTGTTATCTTCTCAATAATTTTTATTGAACTAAACTTGAAATATTTATAGGCTAATAGTACGCATATATAATGCTATAGATGTATTTCATAAAATAACAAATACGACGAACATTATTGCGCCGTTTGTTTCTCTTCACAATCGATTAAGACAATTTCGGGATTTTTCGATGCTGTTTTTTCAAAGACTCCTGGGACTCAAACGGTTAAAGACACAAGAAACGTAATAATTCAACATAGTGCATAGATGTACTTTTTGGAATAGATTTCTATCGACAAACGCCTTAATACGGTGAAAAATAATTGTCAAATAGTGGCTTTTTTATTTATTAGTTACTCAGATCACCCTGGCATCCGGTTTTATGCAAGTTTCTCTAGATGAAATATTCGAAAACATGCTTTCTTAATGACTAATTCGCGCTCCAAAAATAATCTTCGATTCGACGAGAGGCGTCACCATGGTCGTTAAGCTAGCGAGCTAGTGGAAGCCCGGCTCTCGAGAAAGATCAGCCAGTGCGTACGGAATTTTCGTTGACTCGACACACTGGATGACTCACCGACACCGTGTCACTGGTGTCACTTTGCGCGCGTAACCCGGTCGTCTATCGAGACCGCCTCGAGTTATCGCGGCTGGGTACCATCCTTTGTATCAATCAACGAAAATTAGATTCTCCTTCCCGCCTCGGCGTCGCCGATATAAAAGAGGCGCAGCCTTTCTCGACTTAATGACAAAATGGTGGCGGAAATTGGATCGTCGTGGACGAGAGTAGGATGACGCGAAATTGTTTCCTCGTAGATGGCTCGTCGGGCAATGAATTCACGGTGACCCACGTCGTGTAACCAAGAGGACGACGGAGATTTGCTCGCGGAAACGCACCCTCGTCAAACGTTTCTTTTGTTTTATCCTTCGCCTTTCGAAACGACTCAATTACGACGATCATAACGACCACGACGTACGACGAAACGTTTATTTCCAGCAGAGTCGAATTGCGATCTTTGTTCACGGGATTTTGTGTCCAAGTAGATTTCACGCGTACATTTGTATTTCCACGTTTCCGTAATATCGTCGACATACAGGGTGATACAGAAAATAGCTTCAGAATTTTAGAAATACCGGATTCTATCGAGAGGACCAATTTCGTTAAAATTACGAATTTCAATATTTAGCGAATCACAAGATTATCGTCTCCTTCGTTTCGTGTACCATAGAGATAAACACCGCGACATTTCACAGACTTGGTTTCGCGTTTGTATGAAGGTGCACTGTTGTTAAAAAACACGTTTGCGAAAGAAAGACACTTTTCGGACAACCTAATACACTGTCCTTTGTAGCAATTTATCGTCTATCGCTCTTCTCCAACTTGCTTCCCTGTTGTGATTACTGGAAACACGAACAACGTCACGAAACTGCCCGGCATTACGCTCCTATCGTCTCGTTACAATAGCAAAGAAATTTCAAAACGTTTTGCATATAAAAAAGACATACTTACTATAATGAACGTTCAACTACTTTCGCTAGTCGCTATATAATACATAGCGTTCGTTTCCATATAATATTCGAACAGACGAAAAAGACGAACGAGACAACTTTTCCCTCTCGATAAGATTAACAAATATGTTTTAACAACGCGAAAGAAAACGTTGATATCGGGCCGGTATGTCTGCCAAACGAGGGGACCGTTAAAAGGAAAGTCGCGTAGATTCTTTAACGAGCGCGCTAATTACCCGCTCCTTTTAGAAATCTATAATGGAGTGGAAATTTGTTCGTTTCCTTCGGGCTAAACACGTCATTGGCCTGCGCGTTGCTCGTCTCCTTCCAGTGCTCGTAGAACGCTTCTTTATAGGAGTCCATCCATACGATGAGACTGCGTTATAAAACGGAACGCGTGTCGACGTTGCGCGACGAATCGCGAGTCAGCGAGACAAACAGAAACTACATAAATGAAAATGGAAAACGAGGCTGTGCGAGATTGGTCGTTCTCGAGCGAGGAAAGTCTGCACGATTTATCGTCGATCATGAACGACGCTCTCGTGCGGATACAAAAACGACGCGAGAGATGTTCCAGCGAAAGTGCCTCTAACGGTCGGACCAGACGAAGAAACGTATACCGCCTCCGGTATAACGGTATTTAAATGAACGGAATCGTTCGATCGACCGGACAAAGAAAGAGAAAAGGTGGGAGAGGTTCGCGTTTCCTTAAAGCTGCGTCCTCACTGTACGAACAACGAGCGACTATTCGTTGTCTGTTGTCGCTCTAGGTCTTAGTAACAGTTTTGCAACGGTAGTTCGAGTCACCTAAGCTTCAACGTGTTAAAATTCCACGTCCTGTTTTGCGACTAAGTTTTCAGGACAGAAAAAACAACTAAAGAACAAAATCACATAAAAGCTCCGCTCCCCAGCGGCTTAAATCCGAAGAATATATTAAAACACAAAAAATGTAAACACATAACATAGCATAGCTACGTCGTACCGTCGCGTATCGGTACTTTTGCCTAACACATCTTATCAAAATTCATGGTTTATTGTAAATACCCAAATGTATTAAAATGTATCTTGGTCTAATAAACGTTATTTAAAAAAAAAAAAGTGTTAAAATTCCATCTTAAATTTTGCACAGAATAATCGAGCTTGTTGCAAGCGTACGTATTATGCGGCGCCATTAATCTTTATTCCAATAACGAAAGAAAACATCGTCTATTTTAAATTGTCTCTTCACTGAACCAACAACGACTAATTTTTAATATAAATACAGAGGCACTCTTTGCGTTTCTGAAGCAACATAGTCGGAGGAATATTTCCATATCCCTGGTTTCCTTTCGATTTTAAAGCGACATTTGTCCCTGGCAATAAACTATACACCGCAGACATTCGTTCCTCTCGCTGCGTGTTTCTTATTTTTCTGTTGTAACGGCACTCGACAACAAAACTTTCCAACGGTTTCGTCGATACAAATATATCACCGAAGCGTAAGTGCCGATAGGCCTAACGAGTCATCCATATCCCTACGGTCCTTCCGCTGAATATTTGGAAAAGGACGTACGTGGCAACGGTCGCATACGCTTAACGAATACGTGCGTAGTGGGGATATTGAGGGGCGAGAAAAAGAAACGGATCGGATGAAGAAAACAGTTGAGTTGTAACCAATAAGTGAGAATCGCCGGTTACAATCGAGAGTTACACGTAAAGAGTCGAAAGCGAGAATTGTTAATAAATATATTGTTAAACACCGCTGAGTATTTCTTTGACACCCTACACGTTCTACACCAAATCACCTCACTGGTAGACTTTGCTGCTCCGAACAGCGACGAGCAACGAGCAGCAACATTCGTTAGGACAGAAACGGGAAGAAACACGGGGAAACATTAAACAAGCAGCAAAGTTTTCAAGACACACAAGAAATCACAACGTTCCTCCGTTTTTGCTTCGGTGAGGACGCAGCTTAAGGCGATATGGGTGACGGGTAAATGGACGAAGACACGTCAAACGACGAGAATCTATCACGAGTCGATAAGTCGCGCGCAACTGAGAAAATTGAAAGCGGAAAAGCCGAGAGATCGGTGCGGTACGACTCGTGCGACGCGTTACGCTAAAACGTCGTCTCTCGTGTTTCCTGACCTTTCCACCGGGTCAATGACACTCGTTAAAGGGACACCGAGGACACGTTTTGCTCGTTCGTCGTTAGCACGCGCAAAATGAAAATCTTCTGTAAGAAGGCGCGTGAAAAATATTCATAAATGTCGCTGTCTCGTCTTAGGTGTTAGGCTACGGTCACGGTGAATGCGTATTCGCGCTAACTGTCATTGTGTCAAAGCACTGAAATATGTACATGCATAACGTAATAGACTCCTGCTCGACAGTTTTCTAATCTAGACTCTGTTTGGAGAAGATAAAAACGAATTAGATAGCACACTCTACGAAGTCTGCTCGAAATCCGAAGATATTGTACATCGTCGAGTCATTCATAGCGTGCACGGAACCAAAGAAGTATTGGGTTGGCAACTAAGTGATTGCGGATTTTGTCATTAGGTAGTATTGACAAAATCCGCAATCACTTAGTTGCCAACTCAAAATAACAACGATATGTATATCGCGACTGATCGAAATGACGATCAAAAGACGAGACATAACACGATAGACAAGGAGAGAATTAATTTTGTTAAAAATTAATGACATTGTTCTTATAATATCGAACATGATATGGGTCCTTTACGATCCAACGTTTCGAACGAAATGATAATTCTGAAAGGTCCTCGTAGTTTCCTAATAACTTTCGAGTTTCCTGAAATTTTCGTAAGTGGCCTAACACTTATGATCGATGATAGTGATATTTCGCATGTATACGGTACATAGATTCTTACGAATAATAGGCATGCATATAAATCTTTAGACGTTTTATTCGTCGAAATGACAGATCAAGAGAACACACAAGAGAATCCGCTATACACCGCAGCCATACTCGAGATTTTAACTCGGCTTCGCACCTCTGATGCATTCGACAAGTGCTCGCCCGTCTGAAAGTCACCGTCGATGTACTTTGACGTGGTTGCAGTAGTCTCGGTTGTGGAGTAGTTTGACGCGGTTCGAAAGCCGAGCGGAGAAGAATGTTTATCGACAGAAAGAAATGACTGTGAAAAGCGTTTTTACCGGGAGGAAGATCGATCGTGGGTACGGACCGGCTTTCGAAGACGTCGCTGGCCCACAAAGTACCGTTAAAATATTTTATTGCGAAGGATCTCGGCTGTCGGTGGATTTTTCTGTCTCTCTGGCTGCAGCTCGCCATCAAAGAGCATCGGAATGGATTGTCGGTGCAACCGGAGGCTTAGGCCTAGACAACGACTACTGAGAACTTTATATTCCCACGCGAGATGGAAACGACTGGTTCACCACTGCGAACCTAACGGGTGACCTCGGTACATCAATCACTAATCAAGCGAACTTCTTTGAAAATAAATCGTCTATCGACGTCTGTATCTTTTTTCCTTTCTTTTATTACAGTCAGCCCTCGTTTTATACTCCCGTAACTGTAGTCCATACGTAGCTACGATAGGATACCTATTGGCTTCGTACGAAACGTGACAGTTAATTTAAAGTATGAAGAAAATAATTGATGGATCAGAATTTTATACGTAAGAAGCAAAAATTTGTTGAACTTGTCGATCGTAAGAACTATATGTTGACCTGCATAGATTTTTAATGTAAATCCAACGTAGGAAACTGGAGGAAACTGATTGAATAATTAGAATTTTACGCGTACGAAAATTTGTTAGATCCACTTGAAAGAGTTACGATAATACAATAATCATTTGTAATAATCATGTATTGGCCTCCACAGATTTCTAGTTTAAATGCAACGTAGGAAATTCCAATTATTCCGGATTATTTAGAATTTGATGTGTACGAGGAAAAATTTGTTAGATCCATTTGAGAGAGTTACGGTAATACAGTCAGTTATCGTAATTGCTTTGGCCCCTGTAGATTTCTAATCTAAATCCTGTATAGGAAACTCCAAGAAACCGCACGCATACTCGCATGCACGCGTCTATCCGTAGCCCACACAAGAGTTTCATTATCGAGGACACCCGGTATAAAAACGGAGAATCACGCGCAATGTGCGATAAATAATACATGAAATTATTCTGTCGACGGTTAGTCCGTAAGATGTGCCTCGCGAATGGCTTTTCTATGCTCGTTTGCCACAAACGATCGACCGTCTGTCGTCTTTAACGAGGAATGCCGGCAGTTCATGCCGACAAAACCATTTCCTACTGTGGTTACCTGGCTCGCGAGTTTGACAGTTTTCCGCGTTTTTCTGTTTCCGTCCAGACCGCGTTTTTCCCCTCGCCAATAAACCTGAACCAATCTCCGAGCGTTTAAATACATTTTTCTTTCATAGTCAATTTATAAAACAGTCAAACCGAGAAGCTTCTTGCAGATTTTTCTTGCACTAATACGACGAGTCACGTCGGTATAATACAACGTATCATAGAAATATATAAGGAATCTGTAGTTCGATCAGGTTCCAACGTCTATCGACTATTTTGAAAGAAAAGTTTGGAAGCGAGCGACAGGACGACGATAGGAACATCGTCGGAGACTGTCCCGAAGAAGTTTTCCAAGCGATCGGGAACGGCGGAATACTTAAGGAGCAAAGTTAATCGTATAAAATGTGGGTTGAACGAGCAATATCTTTCGAACGAAATGCTCGCCGACCTCGAAAGTTTTTCCACGGGCCAGTGCTTCGTTCTCGCGGCCGCTTCCAAGTTCAGCATATCGTTCCTTACCAAGTTTCTCGGTCGAGCCGCCTTCGCAACGTAAATTCCTTGCAATCCCCTGCGCGACGTTCTTCGGTTCCCTGTGATACAACTTCGTGAAAAAGCATTCCGAATTTTCATATTCGTTTCAAGGAAGGATTCAGGTGTACGCAAAAGTTCTAGTCTCTTCTTTTCCATCTCCTTCTATTTATATGTGATATACGCAATGCAAATTAACGTTGGAAATATTGTCTCCTATTTTCCACGATTCTCGGACAAGTTTCCGATTCCGTCGCGAAATTAGACGTTGAGACATTTTCGTATTTTTACCATTTCCAAAGTACTGTCTAGTAAGTTCGACTAAAGATGCATCGACTTGAATAGGTGATATCCATCGGTGTGAAATCTGCAGAGTACCATCATCATACCGTATCGTGATCATTGTTGTTTGCGTCGCGAGATTATTGTCGCCAATCGATCACGTAGTTGGCGCTCAGGATAGAACGATAGCAACCAAAGAAAAGGGCACAAAAAGGCGAGAAATTATATCGATTAAAGGTAATTATACGCGAAAATTTGTAAAATTTGTGAAAGTATTCGAGTATACGATGGAAAATTCGCATGAAAATATTATGCGCGTTACGTGAGACTTTTTTACATTTCGTTTGCATTGTAAATGAGACAGGACTGTTACGATTTTACTGGTGCAATTTGAAATCCATCCGAAAATGTATGTAGAGATTATTAAAATTGAAACGATCATCTAACACAATGTAGTAGGAGTTTGCGATAAGAGTAGTGATAATTAGCAATAAGAGCAACCAAGTCGGAGAATCTAGAACGCATCGTGGCGTAGGTTGCAAGAACGTCGTATGAGTGAGATAAAGAACAATGTAGCCAAGTCCATTTCAAGGCCGACCGGCTGAAATTAATAAATATACTATACTATACCGTATAAAGATTACAACGTATTTATTGCGAATATACAGTTAATTAAAGATATTAGTACACAGCACGAACAATGTGGCATACCGATATATCGGATAATCGACTGTTCAAATATTTTGACGATCTTAGCGAAGTGTACGTTTGCGATAAGTATCTCGTAATTTCCAGATCAAATTATCAGACACGTTGAACATCTCCTTAACATAATCGTGATTGTCGTTCTCGTTACGACGAAATTTCAAGACCTTCCGTGTAGCACACATAGTACACTCGTAAAGAGTTTCTAAATATTCAAACGATATCGTGAACCATCGTCTAGCGGACCAGGAACTAAGAAAATAACGCGAATCTTCTTACACGTAACCACGTCATACCGCGGCTCGCATTCCGCAAATTAGACGCGGGTAACGAGAAAGAAGCACCGTTTTCCCGTTTCGCGGTTTTCCAGTTAAGCACCTGGCCTCTCGTGTACATTCTCAAAGCCGCGCGTCTCTCGTTCTCTAATTTCCGCCCGTTAGAACGTATGTACGTACGCTGAGTGATGAAAAAAGAAGAAAAGAAGTCTAAGCGCGGGTACAGGAAGAAAGAGAGGAAAGTATACGAAAAAATCGCTCCCACGCAAGGTATTATAATTGCAGTCCAACGACACCGTGTTATGTTAAAGTTACGCTTTATCGATGAACCAGCCAGCTCGCTTGAAAAGCTTTCGCTCTCTTATTGGTCAGAACACGCGTATTTGCGTAACGAGTCTCTCTCTCTTCCTCTCTCTCTCTCTCTCTCTCTCTCTCTCTCTGTACGCCGACGTTCTATTAGGTCACCGTGAAGTATTTATGCGGTTTTTCCGAGAGCCGTGCCGCGAAGCTACGAAAGCGGTTATGGTATGCGTATATCCGTTTCTAACGAAGGATTGGAACGTCGTAAAATTTCTCTAATATAAATACATCGCGTCCTGTCACTGTCTAATCATCCAAAAATCTTCGATTTTTATACGATGTATCGTATTGTACGTCTTTGTACGTCGACAATTACACGATAAGTACAGTGAGGATTTTTCTGAAGGTGGAAAAATGCACAGGACGCACATAATATTCGAAGATATATAAAATGTTCAAGACGTGGCACGAGTTATAATACGTAGTAGGTGGAACAATTTTCTACCCAGCTTCCACATTTTTTAATTGCGTTTCTGAAAATACGAATTAGTATAAATATCGATGACCTAGTCATAGAAGACGAACTGACGAAGAAGACATATAATACGTGTATCTACTGCCAAAATCAAACAAAATCAAAAAATTGCCGTATAACATAAAATTGATCGATAACGTTGAATTTCAGCATTGTTCCTATGCAAGATACGAGAAATGTGACTTATCCCGTTCTCTTCCAGTGATCTTCTATTAAAATTAATTTCCTATAAAAGACGCGGATCGTAAATTACATATTCGATCGTTGTAAAAGGAGGTCGCGATTAAGAAAAAGTTGGAAAACGCTGCGTTGGAGGATCCGGCCGATCGTATTTAAATTGCAGGTCCGTTGACAGGGCGTTACTAGGTACAGAAAATTTAGTGTGAAAATCGTAGGGCGCACCTGCTCCTTGTGCCATAAAGAAACGAGGAACGGGTTGCAGAGAAACAGCGAACCGGTCCTGTTAACCGAACCTTGCGAGCCTGCACCGTCCGTTTAAACCGTTACGTAGCTACGACCATCCAGAAAACCGGTAGGACGATAATCGATGACCGGTATATCGGCTGTATACCATTTATACCGATATAACCGAGCCGGCACCACCCACGAGCTATTCGAATAAATCGACAAGCTTGCTCGTCATCGTTGTAATGATAACAAAAGGAGTTAATAGCGAGGCTCGAACGAATGCACAAAGAGAAATATAAAATCGAATCGATCTTGGTATCGCGACGTTCACGGTTCTCGCGATGAGTAAGCATCCGGAGCTCGATTGTAACAGGAAAGGTCTCGAACGCGAGGATGAGATAATTGCTATTGAGTTTATTCTTCTTCGCCGTGGAAGGCGGTGCCAAGGATAGTTTATTAATTTTCCAAATTGAATTTCGTCGATCTCGTCCCTCTCCGTCGTCTCGAGGAACCTGGTACTTTTAGAACGATCGACGAATCGAAAATCATCGATACACGCGATGGTGTGTAGGCAAAGATGTTGAGAATTTGAATTTTGGTGGCACACGTGCGTACAAGTTTTATGGATCGCGTATAACGGACGATTAAACTCTTTCGATACATTTCACCGGAGCGGAGAAGAGATGGAATCGGGTGGAGTCGTTGGAACGAAGCGCGGTTATCGACGTGACTTCCGGTGCCGTCGACGCGTTCAATTTCGGATTAATTGCCACAAACGCCTTGGTCCCTCGCTCGGCTAATTGGCACGTTAATTGCTCTCGTCGATGTAGCTTCAACGCCACCATGAACCAACCCGCGCTCCTCCACCTGTCATCGACTAATGTTGCAGGTAACACGAGCAGGATTACCAGGATGACAAGCCTTTATGCAACTACAGAAACAGCTGTGAGCTTCCACTTCGAACGCTTACTTTCGATCGCGCGATTCTTATTTTTCAAGTTAATTTTGTTCATTATCATATACAGGGAAAAAGTGATTATCTGTCTTTTCGTTTTATCGCTACAAGATTAAATAACTCGATCCTCATCGATCAAATTTATATAATTCTATAATTCCCGAGATACGAGAGTTGAACAACCTTCAACGAGGACTCGCGAGAAGATGGCAAAAAAGGAAAGGAGAAACCGCGTGTTGCAACGGGCGTTATCATTTTCCCGCAGGAAACCATAGCAGCCCACAAAGAACGTGAAAAGAGTTATCAAGTGGCTCTTTAATTGATAACAGTCTCGCAATGGTTCCCGGAGTCTCGTCTATTTCCGGCGATGCAGCGTCGTCGAAAAGGCCTTTCAAGCATCTCGTCGGTTCGTTAAATATTTAAACGAAGTTGACGCCACGCGAGGAATATTCGTGAGCGAGGATCTCAGCATCGTGATCTCGCGATTTCCACCGCCTTTTTCCCGCCAGTGACCCAACGTTATTTTAAGAAAGTTCCATCCGCCGAAACGACTTTCGAGTTCGTTTGGATTTCGAGGAAGCCAACGAGACAGAGAATGGAACGATCCCCGAGAACTGTGCTTCGAAATTCCACGGAGAATTGGCGTAACGTGCCGGCGTCTCAGCGCGAAAACGTGCTATTAGGGCCAGCGACGCGAATAGAAAATTCCTCTCTCGTGCAAAGCGTAACACACGTCGACCGACTGCCGTTTCATCGACACGAGGCTCAGCTACCGTCGAAAATACGTCGCCTCTTCTCGCTCTTCGTTAAGAGATAAAAACGGTTTTGGTCGAACTTCGTTTTTGGCCATAACTCGTCCATTCAGCGCGTACCGAGTACCGAGACTGGCTCTACTTTGTTTGCTTTGGTCACCTGAAATGAAACGCGGGTGAAATATCTTTACACCTCTCGCCGTACATGAATCATCCGCGATGCCCATTTAATTTGTGAAGTGCGACTTCGTCTTAAAGCGATTACAAACTAGAAGAAATACGTTTACCGGTTAAGGAAGCACGAGAAGAGCCACAGTTACAGCCACGCTACACCGTATCTCTTAAATTCCTATCTTCAAAGCGAACGAGCAAGCTGTACTCGAACGACCGTTGAAGACAAGTGTTCCAAATATGCACAGCGAATTCCTTGTTGCGCTCGCGTGCAGTCCGCGACACGAGCCGATCGGTCGGATCGTTTGCGCGCACCGACCAACCATTAGTAGGACACACGGATTGCGCGAAACGGGAGGGGCGGCTGAGCCAATGATCCGACGTAGAAGCATCGAGAGAAAAGAAGAGGAAAAGAGACGGTGTATCGAGACGAGAAAGCTCGGGAGGAAGATCGAAGAGAAAGGACGAGGTGTTCCCAAAGGGAGAGAGGGAGAAGAAAAGAGAAAGAGAGGGACGAGAGGGGAGATGGAAGACGTGAAAACTCCTTCTCGAGGCGTATGAGAGTCGATCTCAGGGCGGATTCCCACCAAAGGATCGGTCACGACTTAGGGTCGCCATAAACGCCATTCGTGAACATTGCCGACGATTGGATAATACGAGTTTCGCTATCGTCCTCTCGACGTATCCACCCTGCAACACGGAGCTACGATCATTACGGTTCTTCATGCAAAACGGTAACCTCCACTCTGAGAGTAGAACGCACGCACACCCGCGCTCCTCCATCTACCGTAACCCGAGCGCAAATCCGCGTTTACGTAGCCTCTTTATCTTGTCAGTGTACCCGATACACCTTCAGCCAGCTACGATAACGATTGCATCGACACGAGTAGCCGTTCATCTTGTTCCCCTTCGGACCGGATCCTGTGTTCTGGTCGGGAAAGCTTTGCGAGCTTCACCGCCACAGCTTCGATACGAGTTGAGAAATTGCGGGTGATAGTCGGTGTCGTTGAAGGATGCTCTTGTTTGGTTTACCGAGATCGTATCGTAAGTGAGACGCTTCGATACAAATAAATTTCTGGTTAACAAGTTAAACTTCTCTGTCCAGCTGGAGGAACGAAACTACGATTATCTTGAAAATTATTATTCACAGACAAATGTATCTGGACGTCTGCTAATTTTTGATAAGACGCGTTTCAATTAGACTGCGACGATCTTGGCCACGATACGAGCATAGGAGATACGTATAGCAGAGTATAACGACCTGATTGAATCAGCCGATTAACAGACAATGAAACTCGCAGAACCATTTCATCAGTGACAAGCTTTTCATCTCCAAATTCTCTTACCTTTTGATCACAGGTTAAATTGAGAAGAACCTTCTAAATTAATAGAAGGACTTTCAACGTTAATGCAGACGGCGATATTTAAATTTGTATGAAATTATCTTTTGTTCGTACTGTTGTTGCTTAAAACGCTGCGCATTCTTTCGATACCCGTCACAACGTTTTGTATACTTCGTTCCACCGTACGACAATACCAGATTGGAAACGTACGGTTCATATGTATATGAAATTACGTCCATCGCTGTACATAATAAACGCCTTACTGTTACATTTTTCAACGCCTTACTTAACCTTATAGTCTGCTGATTCTACAAAGACATAGCTGCATGCTGTTTCTGCTTAGGTATACATCGTTGATTCGTTAAGTCAAGCAAAATATCCATATACCTATCAACAGCGATATAACACGCAGTGATACGTAGTTGCAGAGCTCCACTGAACTTGCCAACTTATAGACAACTCTCGCAAACATCCATTTGCCAGCTAGTTTCTGCTCATTCTAGATACCACGATATCGCTGTTAATCGCGTGGAGGGTTGATCCCGCGATCGAGCAAATACACAAAGAGGATGGAGCTCGAGGCAACAATGGGTCCGGTCGACAATGAGCTCCCTGCACCGATACTCGTCGTCTGTCTGTATCTCCCTTCGATCAGTCCTTGTCCTTTCACCGGCATCAAGGATATCGCTCGACGTTGCGTCTGGCGCGCCATGGGAAACCGGATGAGGCAAGCTCCGAGTTACGACAGCCTCCATAACCGCGAAAAGTCGCATCTAATCCGAATACCTTTCTCCGTAGCGCGATGCACTCTCACTCTAAATTCCGCTCGTTCTTGATTCTCGCGCGGCTGCAGCCGAGCGCACGTGTACAGCTGGGGAGCACACGAACACAAATGCCATAAGGAAGTCATTAATCCACGGTGAATCGCGGCAGCTATCTTCGGACCGTTGCAGAAGGATGTTAGCGTGCTGCAGCGGCGACCCAGCTGCGAACACCAACAACACGTTCGCGGCTACCTCGAAGGACGACATTCCAACTAGGTGCTGCTCTACACGTCCTTGCCGCGATTCTTGCTACGTGTTTCGCTTCCGGCTGACGTTTTTCGAATTTAATTGTGACGCCTCGTTGGCTACGAACGTCGGTGCAGCAAGCAAAGGTTATTCGAGTCAGCCGAGATGCGACATCTTAAAATTGAATTTTAAACGTCGCACAGAGTAATCAAAGTTGTATATTGCAAGACACCATTAGTCTTTCATACATCAAGGAATAAATAAGGAAACATGGTGTAGTTCAGGTCGGGCAAGAAATGACAGAAAAACGAGAAAATGATTGAAATACTCCTTTATAGTAGGACAAGGTAGGGCTGTTTCATGTAGCTTTTCTTTTTTTTTTTTTAATTTAAAGATTCTATTGCACGGAATAATCACACTCGCGTATTACGAGATTAGTCTTCCATAGAGTAGCGAAAGAACGAGGAAATACCTTGTACTTCAGATCTAACAAGAAATATGAAAAACGAGAAAATGATTGAAATAACTTTGGAGTAAGACAAATTATGGTGATTCGAATCGCCTAACGTTCGACGTCTTAAAATTCAATCTCGAACTCTGCGCAGAATTAACTGCTGTACAAAGCTTCTTTCAAGTCGGTCTCATTTACTGGGAAAACTCGATCAAGCAAAATCTCCGTAACTCCAATGTTTTAGCTCTTCTCTTAAGAATCGAATTAAGAGCCGAGATTCAACCGTAACAAGTAAAAAAAGAGAAAAAGACGGGAAAAGACCGTTCCATCCAACACCCTTTTCTTTGGTGTAACAATTTTTCACGCGGTTGGAGATCAACGAGGCACGCTTTCGATAATAACAAGACAATCCGTTCGGTTCCGGGTATTCCAGCTCGCTCCACATTGCATTCGGCTGGGTCGTCGCCGACGACGAGTCACGTACTTTATAAGACCCGGTCGACGACTGCCGGATGATTCTCGGAAGGCGTCTTCGCGCTTAATTTTAACCCACTTCTTTCACCTAGAGTTTCCAATACATGCACCCAGACAAAAGGTACCCTGAGCGCGTTACATCGGGCCGGTAATCGCGGTTAACAATCGTAACGGTTTCGCGGTAAACGGAAAAGCAAAAGATCGGTGCAGGTAATTAACTGGATGAGAGCTGAATGGAATTAACGATGGAGAGTGGAGTGACGAACGAGTACGGCTCGAATTCGAAAGGGATTTCAACGATGAAATTCCATCGCATTGGAAAAGAGCGAGAGCAGGCGATAAGTAGCCCGGAACAATGGCCAACGATAAGATTTCTATTCCATAGCGGAAATACGTGGATACAGGTGTTTGGAAGGCGATAGAACGCCGAGACAACTATCGATCGTTTCTCAACACCGGCAACACTCCGATGTTTTGAGGTCGTCGTCCTTTCCAGGTACGCGCGAGTCGATAACGCGCGGCTTACTCTTCTCGAAACTAACGCGACTACCAAACCAACTACTCCACATCGCCCATTAACTCTTTCACGCTACAGATGAGATCTAGAAATGGAGTAACGCTTCTGCGATAGTCGATAAAATTCTATCTCTATTTGCTTCTCCTAATCCCCGTTTACTCTCCCTAAACAGACTAGAAACTCGCTCGAATTTCCACGCTACTAATCTTCCGAACAATAGCTTACAAATGCGAAGGCACGAGAGACATCGCGTGCCAGACCTTCCTCATTGTCTCTCGAAACAGTCAAAAGCACCTAAGGATTGAATATACTCGAAGTTGGCAAGTACGAAGAAACATACTGCACCGGCTAAAAGCCTGTAGCCACGTATGTGTGCTAAGCGATTAGCAGATTCATAGCGAATAAGCTCGAAATACACGAAAAAGAGTAGAAGATTTGCCTCGTCGGTATCGATATCTTCGTACCGAGTCATCCTTATCCTCCTCGAGTTTCCCTGCAGCACTCTTTTCCCGTTAGTCACGCGCGTCCACCCCAGTCGTAGTTGTAAAGTAAAATAAGAACTTTGGTGTCATTTTTGCTTTTCTTCGGTTACTTAAAAATATTCATTTCGTTAACAACCTGTACACTCGCAACATTTCGACCTATGTATCTGGAGAAACTAGGAAGAGAAACTAGGTACCTTTCGCAACGTTTCACCCTGCATTTTGCATCGTTATATCTGACAGTATTACTATTTGAAAAATTTACGACGATTGATCGTCGAATTAGAACGCGGTAATCAGCGTTTGAAGTTTAAACGGTGCAAAGAGCGTTTAACATTCTCTTAGCGTCGTTCGCGCGTTGTTCTTTACTTTTTCCTTTCGTGGGCGAACCTTTGCACACGCGTGGCAACGAAAAGCACGCGTCGAGTACTCGGCAAACATTAACAGAAAAGGGAAAGAGAGAGAGAGAGAAGAAGAGGGAAAGTGACGAAAGGATCAGGGAGACGGAATGGAACGTGGGCGTAGAGTGTCTGGATATGTAAAGGGAAATGCAAACTACAGTGTCCGGGAAACGAAACGACTGATATACCGCTCGTCTCATTTTTGTTTCCTTCGCTTTCGCTCTTCTCGCCCCGACTATCTCGCTTTTCCTTAATGCGATTGTTCGCCCCCTCGCGCTTCGGCATCGCGCGCATCTTCCGCCCATTGTTCCAACGAATGGCATCGTTAATCGTGGCCCAGTTATGTCGCGATACCTCGCACCCTCGTCAGCGATTAATGCGATCGGATGGAACACAGCCGACGATGACATCCAAGAGTCGGATTAACCCCTTAACGAACAACTATTCTTCGATCCAGCCGATCAGCAACGCGCAATTTTGTTTCGACTATATAGTCGTTCTTTTTACAACGCTACATCTTACGTTTTTACTACCAAAAGATGGTCGTGTGGAATCTTCGTACGCACCAATTTAATATCAGCATCGACATTGTGCAACCTTCTGACTCGTGGAATCTCATATATATATATACTATATACACAACAACGTTTCAAACGGACATTTTTACACACAATTGTGGTCAAGAAAGAAAGTTCCAAACTGGAACTTCTATATGATCATTAGCGATGTTTTGTTAGGTCGCCCGAAAAGTTTCTTTCGTTTTATTAGGAAATAATGGATGCACGACATTTTCCGTTTTGTATTATTTTATCGAATTACGTATGATCCATTTTGTTCTATCAAGATAAAGATTACAACGTTCGACAGATTAGGTTTCATGTTTGTATAACGACGCGTCGTTGTAAAATACGTGTTTGTAAAAGAAAGACACTTTTCGGACAACCTAATACCACGTGCTTTCTCACAGTGTTGGCAACGATTTAACGATCATCCGTTTTGGAATCTTACAAAAATATAACAGTGCCACTTTTAAATTTTCCTTCGTACGTCGCCGCACCTCATCCCTCCCAGTTAATTACGTTTTACAAACTCGTCCTTGTTAATCTTCGCAAGATCCTTCTGCGAGGGGATTCGCCCTTCGACAAAAGTGTTGCAAAACACCGGAAGCCCTACAAAACGTTGCGATTCGCACGCGGCGATATCCTTCGAGCTGATCGGAAGAACGCACTCGTGCAGAGAAAGAGAGAAGGGTTCGTCCGGATCCCATTCGACAGGAGGGGGATGGACACATAACATGATTTTGGTCGAGTTCGTCGGACCTCTTGCGTAATACGGCCCTGAGCCCGTAGTCTTACAACGGTAATGGAAGCCTCTAGCAGGCTTCCTCCTACGGGCCAACAAAACCCGTTTCTTCTTACGCTTTAACGATCGTGTACGAGCCAGAATTTATAAGGGTCAGAGAGGTGAGGAAGGGGTAGCAACGAAGGAAACGCGGGCCTCGAGTCGAATGAAAATAAAAAGAAGTGTCGGGTATGTTTGACTGCATTAGGACAACGACTTCGCCTGCAACCGCTTATACTTTACAAGCAACGCGCTTATCCGCCAGGGAAATCCGACCAAGTTGTTCAGCAACTTCCAAGAAGAAAAACAACATGCTCTGCTTGGTATTTGCCAGAGACAAAATGAGCCGCAAGACAATAAAGTTCGCGAGACTGTGCTTGGGCCACAAAAAAGAAATCCATGGCTCTTTTAATGGATGGAGGAAGACAACGTATCGGCTAGGTTCGTCCCTAGTTTCTTCTGTCTTGTTTCTTCCGAAACTTTCAAATTATCTTCTTTAACCCTTCTCTACATTTTATCGTTCATACTCGGTAGGTTGCGTTCAAAGATTCTCTTTGTACTTCGGACGTAATCATAAATTCTTCTGACCGATTATGACGTGTCTACTTTGATGCGTTACTACGTATTAAATTAAGTACCCGTACAGAATAATCGATTTTATATATTAATAGCAAAAAGAATGGAACGAAAAGTTCAGTTCGATGTGAAGTCTCAGAGATTGGCCCTTTGATCTGACCGTTCCCCTTTCAGCCCTTATTCCTCTTTCAATTTCAGATTATTGATAATAGTAAACTAGAGATAAGTATGGGACAGTTTTGAACTAAGTTTCGAATGTATATAGGATTAAAAAGAATTGTAACATGATATGGGAAACAATAGTTTCTTTGAAGATATGACACGTATTATCGAATACTCGAAACATATATTATACATATATCTCTATCAACGCTAAATTGAACAAAGCTAATACACAAGTAGTATGAGCTTCATAGCTGTTCAAATGCTTCTGTGCTTGATAACACGACCGAAGATGTGACCATTTAACCATTATTTAAATAAGTAGACTCGTAGCCATTTTATACGTGTCGTATTAGAATCAAAACGGTTAAAATCGTCCGAACAACTCTAAGGGAAACGCTGGCGTAAATTCGTAGCATGGCTCGCTGTCGTGTCTTGACCCGAAGCTTAACCTCTCACCTACGGTATTCAACAAGCAGCGTAAAATCTCGGATACCGTGATATTCGTACGGTGAAAGGTGTCCCTTACAGGATGCCAGCGAGCCTCGTCGAATTTACCGGAGCGGTTTCGCAACCGCCTTCCTGCTCGCATCGTCGCGCGTTTGTGAAAAACGATATCTGCCGGAGATCGAATTTGCGGTAAACCTCGAAACCGCGGATCGTGATCGACGAGAGCTGTGCTCCAGTTCGCGGATGCAACGATCGTTGACAAACTGGACGGCAATCTCTCTACATTGTGACACGTGAAACGTCCATCATTCCTTATCGACTCATTTTACGTTCGTCTCGCATACCAATTTTAAATTACTACTCGTTTAGAGGAATTTCGGAATACAGGAGGGAATTTGTCTGCGTGTAATACGAGGAGCGAACGATAGATAGGGTTAAGTTATGCTGCCAGGAACAACCCTTTCGAAGCTTTTCTCACGTGAGAACCGGTAGTGCGCTGTGGAAAGGATGTGGGCGGTTTCAGGTTACGAGAATCCTCGCCACCTCTCGGATATTTATATTTGTACCAGATTCAGGCTGGTGCTCGCGATCTTGCCCTGCGCCGTGCCACTTTCCACACCAGGTAGTTAAACGAAATTACTACTTACCGTTAGCGTAACAGCGGACGTCGAAAAGATAAGCATTTACGAATGATCTTGTTTATCTCATTTGATAACGAGTTTTCCTTCGCTGTCTAGCTTTTCTTTTTCCAAACACCGGCTATAAGGAACTCGTTTCTCCTAAAGTATCGGTTACCGGGTATTACGTTCGAACTCGTTAAACGCGTACGTCGAGGCAACATTGCGAAAGAGTCTGTACAGTGGACGAGTGCCAAGCCACGAGTTTTAAGGTGTTCTCTTCGTCTAGGAGGGAACTCGTTTATGCAAATGTATTCGTCGTTCGCGATTGATCCGCGGCAGACGAACGTATCGCCGGGAACGAAAGAAAAACTGGTAAAATAAGGTTACCAGTCGACGACACGAGTTATTTTAATCGCGCACGCAATCTGGATAGAAGGCCGAACCGCTCTGGCAAGGGAGAAAAAATAAAAACGTAGGGATATAGCAATGGGTGGGAGAATGGCAAACGAAGGAAAGGGGGTAGAGGAAGGGGTAGGGGAACAGGTAATGAAAGAAAGAAAGAAGGAGAGAGACGCATCGTAACGAGTCGCGTTTGCAAGGACAAGCAGAGCGTGGCCGAGCGGGCCAGTGCACATTGCATTCGTGTCCGCGATCTCGTCGATGAGTCTTCTCCGGGTCTGCACGTTCGCGTACCAGTAGACGAGAGTAGACGCGACGAAACACGACCACGTTTCACCAGATAAACACACGCTTCAACTGCCATTTGTACGAACTAGCTTTGAACGTAGATCGTGAGATAACCGAATGATAATTGCGGAATTTATATGGAAGCAACTTTTATCCGTGTTCGTCTTTTCTCGGAGAATCGAAAGAATCTTCAAAGTTTTTAACTTTCAATCGGTATCGTTGCATCGTAGGTGAACCACAAACGTTTGGATCGAGTTACTTGATTCTACAACAGCTACTTCGTTTTAACTTGTATTTTGTATTTTACGTAATAGAGATCATCGATGGCATCGATTCAATATGAATTAAATATTACTTTAATATGAATTTAATATCACAACTTGACGTAACTCGATCGAGAATTAATTCCCGTGTAATACGTTTCATTTTTCTAAAACAAAATACTCCTCGTACTGCACGGTCACTCTAGGTGTATCTGTAATTATATCGTGTCGAAAGAACTGTGTTTAATCGTGAAATTATAAAACCGTTACTTGCAGTAAGTCTGTGACTATGATGACAATTTTGTAATTGAAACGTATCAAACAGAAATTTAAGATATCCAAGTATCCTTTCGATTTCCTTTTTATCGTAAGCCCTTCCATTAAATGTAAATTAAATTTCACAATGTAAATTTTCTTTTTTTAAGTACCTACTTAACTCTTACAAATTTCTATCAAGCAAACGACCTGTAAACAGCTACTGTTAAACGAAGGCTCATTCGTTGGCCGGTAGCTGGATAAGCGAAGTTCACCGATCCGGTATACGGGTTCGAGTGATATTTATATAGAAACTGCATTTTCGCGGGCTGCGAGAAACGCTGCGCTCGAATATTCGGCGAATACAGAGGAAAGGCTCTCTGCTGCGATTTACGATCACGGAGAAAATGAACGGAGATACGCGAATCGCTTTCTAAACATCGGCCAACGAGATCGCATCGTCGTTTCGAACCGAAGTCAAACAGCCTGCCGTTCCTCTTGGTTCGATCCTCGCTCCCTGGCCTCGTCGAATCTGCTAACGGATCCGCGCAATTTCAGTTAATTAAACAGTTCGGCTAACTACACCGGTAATTGCGAAAATTACCGGTCGGTCGGCCGCGCGAATAGAGGAACCCGTTGAACGCTGTAACGCGATCCGCGTTCCATCTTCGCACGGTATCTCGCTTATCTTTACAGCCTATTTGCCCGCGAGAGGGAAATCTAGAGTTATGGTGAAAAACGCCATGGTCGGAAAAAGAAGAACGAATCGAGGTTATAAGGTGTACGCAGGTACACGCGCTCTTTTTGCACCTGTCCAACCGCCGAATCGCATGAGACGAGGTTACACCTGCGCGCGCCACCTGAACGTGTCACGTGTGGAAAACCGCCCCTGGGTACCGATAATCGATAGCAGTGTAATTAAATAATTTCAACCACGAGACGCATCCTACTTCATCGAATCGAGTGGAAACACTCTCGAGTGCGCAGATCCAGGGTCGTTTGTAATTTGCACCTTCGCGCTAACGAACCATCGATAGACGTACACTGGCGTGCGTGAGTATTTGGACACCGGGTGTAACTCGTTATATCTGTTACATTTTCACTGTTAGAGAAACGATCTCGTTTCTCCAGGAACGTTTCACCGCCGATGTAATTCTTTAACCCTTAACTGAGATCAAATATTCAGAAATTCTCACTTTTGTTTCAAAATTTACCAATATAATTAACGACTCGAGTCTCATAACGACACTAACGAAATTCCAAAATATTTAAATTCTCGTAATTTAATTCTCGATTAAAGACTCGTACGAGTGTTCGAATACTTTCACGAGCCACTATACTGTATTTTCAACAATTTGAAAAGTCCAAATACTCGTAAACGTTGAGAGCGACGGAAACTCGGGGGAAAAAACGCGCGATGGAAGAAAAGTGAATAAAAATTGGAACGAGATCAGAATGTCTACATAGATTTTCTGTCTTACACGGATTCCGCGAAGCGTTTCCGCGGCCGTAATTACGGACGAGCAGGTAACGAGAGGGCCTAATTAGCCTAATGAAATCCGCTAATGAAATACGTTTGAGCAATGTGGCTCGATGGTTCGTACGCGATCGAACCAACCGAACCGATCGCGCCACGAGGTATCCACGAAAACACGATACCTGTACATACACGTTCCTCGTGCATTGTCTCAAACGATCCTCTTACTCGGTGACCATATAATGAACGATCGCGGAAGCGTAACGGAATTTCACGCGGTGTATTTCAAATTCGAGGCTTTTTCTGGAGCTGCTCGGTCTATATACACAGACTGACAAAAGTATCTGATTCTGTTTTAATAATTTCTAACGCTGTAGTTACGAAAAGAAATTCCGAAGGTTAAAGAAAAATGTATGTTTCGTATCTTGAAAATGATATATATATATAAGTAGACCGTGGATTTTTACGCACTTACAGGAAATTTGAAAGTGCAAAATTACACGAAACGTACATCATAACATGACAAAATATACAAAGCATCTAAAATATAATACTTTCTACAATGCTTGGTAGATAAAACAATTTTCTACCAAGATTCTATGCTTTGAATTATATCCTCAACGATATGAATTTACACGAAGATCCACAGGCTACGCTTGAATTGCGTTATTTTCGATTTCCAGTATTTCATACCACCCAAGCTGTATACTATTTCCACGGTTGGTCTTTAATGGGTTAAATATGGAAAACATGGAGCATTCGAAATATCGAATTAGATCCTCCGCAATTGTTTCGAGCGATGATTGATTCGATTTCTAATCGAGCCACAGTTTTGCTTTTAACTATGGAAACAGAGCGTGCCCGTTAGACTCTGCTCCATTTTGACGACACAACTGATAAATTGGAGCACGCGTACGATAATAAATCACGTTGAACAAGTATCAACGATCTTATCCAGCGTGCATTTGCCTGCTTCCCTCTTGCGTTACAATGATAGATCGCCGGGCCGCGAGCGGTCGAGGAAAAAAGGAACACCCGGTGTATTATCATTTAGGCCGATCGGTTGCCTCGTCACGGAACCATGCTCGCTCGCAAGTGCACTGAAATATTCTCGTTAAACACAACGATTTCGAGCAACGTCCTCTCGATCATCTGGTTGCAACATCCTTAATAACGAACGCCTGTCACAGCACAAAGAACTGGAGAACTCGAGAACACGATTCACTGGGTCGCATTTAGCACGGCGAGCCAGACCATTCCACCTTCCGTGTTTCATTGTTCCAACATATTCGCGTTCGCTATTAATAGCAAAACCAATTGAAGCATCGTGAAAGTAACCGACCGAGTCGCAGTAGCTGTTCAATGGAATCCCGTGGCTCGACAATCGGAAGCACAAACCGAGGAAACTGGGCCAAGCCTTGTTAGCCTGACAACGTTTTCAACGACCAGCGACTACGGACGTCGACGATGCTTCTCGCGAAAAAAGATTTGGCGAGAATAAACTAGGGAAACTCGAAGTAACATTACAAACAAGTTAAGATGTTCGACTTCTCGTAACTTTTAAAATCGATACGTAACTTCGCTTATCAGTTTGTTGACAAGGTAAAGAGTTCTTCTATATATTCTGTAAGATTCTTCTATGGCCAGTACGTTAGTTTCTATAAAAAATATGCTCGGCGGTTTATTCCGCGCAAAGTTCAAGATTGAATTTCCTTTTTAATTTGCCATCACAGTGGCAGCATTTATTTGTCTTCAAAGACTGACGGCGCCGCTGTGGCGGGCAGTAAATATTTATTGCTTCGACTAGCTGCTAGTGCCACCAGAGAAATATGCCGCAAAGGGTTAAGATGTTGGACCATAAGTAACTCAAATAACCCTAGCTCGCTGTATTTCTTCGTAAAGACGCGAGTTCGTGACCAGAGTATCAGAAATACGACGGTACATCTTCCGTGATGGTGAAAACCGAGGTTGATCCGCCGAGGACGAAATAACAGCCAGTATGTATCATTTCCGGCGTGGTCGACTGTTATCCTTCGTTTCGAAACTTTCTCCGAACGCAAACGCTCCATCCAGCCGCCGGAGGAATCGTTCTAGGCTACTGACCCGCTCGGGAACACCTTTCTAGACTACTCGGACTGCGGCATAAACCAGCAACGACAACTAAATAACTCGTAGTTCCTCAACCGTTCAACGAAGACGAAGTATTAATAGAACGCGATGTTAGAAGCCAGTCAAGTCGAAGCAGAGGCTGATCGAGTGCTTTGAAAAACTCCTTTGTCCACGAACAGTGACAACCTCCATCGAAACCAGTAGCTCAATTATATTGTAGTACGATACGCTACGTAAGCGAGAAATGTTTCGTTGCCAGTTCGTGATCAAATTGTCCTCATCTCGCTGAAACGTGTCAGTTGACCGTGAAACGAGCTCGTTTCCTCGGACTCGACCGTTCACGATGGAAAACTCAATACGGAGAAGGAGGCTGAAAAGAGAGAGAGACTGGGCGCGGTTATTCCAACGCCAGTCGATTCGCGGCTTTACGCTACAATCTCGTTTAGTACGCAATTCATCTGTACGAATTCATACATGTGCCTCTTTTACACCGATTAAGATCGACCATGTAACTTCCGTTACACGACGAATATGCATTACCGATCATTGGTACAAGGCGCTTTAATCGATTTATAACAACAATACACGAATATCGATGAAATTTAGAAATTAACGAGAAATCAATGAGAGATTAACCATCAAAAGCGATACCAATCATTTTATAGAATCGACGAATAATAAGAAATTAACGAAAGTACGCATTATCGAGAATTCTTGTAACGAATACCGCTCGCGAGGGTATCGGAACACTTTGATAGATTTATATTAACAATGACACGATTATCAGCGAAGTGTATAAAATAGAGAGAAATTAATGATCAAAGGCAATAATTATCATGTTCTTGTAGAGTCAACGATCGATGATACAAATGATAGGAACGACGCTACAAACGCTATTTTTCTTAAATTTACCTTGCGATTCAACGTCGTCAATGTCGTTCCTATATGATGGATAAACTCGTACAAAACAAATCATCTGCTTCTTGAAAATTGAACATCGCTCGTGTTACCTAACTGTAAGTAACGAGGTTTAGATCTTTACGATAGACGAAGATGTCTTAGAGTCTCTTAGAATCGAAACTATCCTGAAAAACGAAAAGATGCCAAGATCTTTTCACTAAGAAATATAATCGAATCGTCTGGCTGAATAAGAAGAGACGAACGGGACATGTATCAAAGTTGTATCGTTGAAACTGTTCGATGTCTAAATTGGTCTCTGTCCTCGAACTAGTTCGGATAAAACAAGGTTCTGCGTTCTGTACTGTATATATTCAGAATCGGCGAATGGCACAGCAGCGCGCGAACGTTGTTACATTGTTTTACGATCGGCCGTAAAAACCGACAACGGAGCCGGCGACGAGGAGGACGAAGAAGAAGCTTGCAAAAGCGCGGCTTTTCACCGTGAACGGCTTCGTTACCGACCCTTCTTTTTGCCTCCTTTCCTAGGCCGATCCTGACTACGAACGCTACGACTATAAGGAAGGTTAAAGACCTTATCTCCGCGAACCAGTTTCGATCGAAGAAAACTCGCCGCGGAGACGAACGTTCGCGTGCACCGGTTATTGCACGCGTGGATACACGACAGAGGGCCTTCCTTCTTCTCCGTGACTCTCGCGGATCGTCGAATCTGCTCGGCCACGATCCGCGATAACTCGTGCGCGTTCCACGCTCTATTTTGCTCGCAGCCCGCAGCTACGGCGACCGGTTGCAACGCACCGAGTCTTCCTTACTAGGGAATACGACTACGCGAACATTTTCCGCGTCTGCCTGCGTTCGCCTGCCTCCTAGATTTCGTAACGAACGTGTCTGTCGCGCGGTAAACGCTTTCGTTCTGTATTCTTTCGTATTAGATCGATGCAAATGGAATCGTTTTCCCACGTGAAACTTTAATCGCAAATCGAAGCGTCATATACTCGGTTAAAGTAATTTTTAAGATCTGATCGAATACGCCTTTCCAACGATCGATTAGTCGCCTTATTACGGATTTGTGTTAAGAAGTTCGATAGGTTCGTATCGTTCGATCAATTGATTCCGACATATCCGAGATATTAGATACCCGTTATATCTACAGATTCTTTATTTCATTTAACAGATTTGTACCTTAAGAATTGTATTTTTATTATCGTCAAGTAATAATAATTGTTCTATTCTTCGTCTCGTATCGAATAACGATAGAACATGGAATCGCGTTCGTTTGACTTTACCGATCCCACGAATAAATGAAGATATACCGAACTGAAATTTCATCCATTAACGTGATTTCCTTTGACGATAGCTTTTAAGGGTTAACTTCGAAAACTAATTTGCCGTGGGCCGTGCAAAGTTGACCAACCTTTCTCAAACGAGCCGTTCGCTGGCGTTCAACGATCGGTCGAGTTTCGACTGAAAATTCGCGGTGCTATCCAACGAATGTTTCACCTAGCAACAAAGTTTCCTCGTGACAGAAGGTAAAAACGGAACGAAACCCTCGCAGACACCTACACACGGTGCGCGCCACGATCATTAACGACATTCCGGAACGTTTGTCGCCTCCGGACTCGAAACTTCATACGCCACGAGACGCTACCTGTGCCCGTGGCGTGGGTCGGGTGGCGATAAATTTTTCAACCGACGAACAGCACGCGACTGCCCTTAATCGTTCTCTCGCT
This sequence comes from Bombus vancouverensis nearcticus, assembly GCF_051014615.1. Lineage (NCBI taxonomy): Eukaryota > Metazoa > Arthropoda > Insecta > Hymenoptera > Apidae > Bombus > Bombus vancouverensis. The sequence continues at coordinate 10,820,574 of NC_134916.1, read as the reverse complement.
CCTCGATCGGCTTTGTATCTGTCGGCATTCCCGAGGCGCGCACGTGTACGCAAATATTTGAACGACGAGCGATAAACTCATTCTGACGCACACCCCTCGTTCATACATAAATATTAGACGAAAACTGAAGTACCTGTGCAAGATCGTTAAGAAACTAGCACACCTTTCAGAATTATTATCTCGTTTGAAATCTTGCATTATAAGAAGCCCATATATTTGATATCGTAACTTAACATATATTAAATCGCAACTTAAGCAACTCTGCGGGAGATATCATTAGGAAATTGGTAAATCTTTCGAAATTATTATCTCGTTTGAAATCTTGTCAATTGTAAGAAGCCTATATATTTAACATTATAGTAGGAAGCTCCTCGATTATATCACGTACAACTAAATTAGATTTCATTTGACGACTGTCGCAACGAATCTCCACGTTCATATCGCTACTTTTCCTCTTCTATCTATCGTTACTTTGTTTCTTACCATTCTATATCTGTCTATAACGTATCTATACCTTTTATAAATCTACAATTATGCTATAATTTAAACAAATAAGTGAAGAATTAATTATAAATAACTTCGAACGCAACCAATAGATATCCAAATACTTTCAAACAAGATTGTACACGCTGGTAACTCGTGTCACAGTTTCATCCGCAAGACCACCCATTCTATCATTAACTTCCAGATGATCCCGTCTTCTACAGCCGATAAGCATACGATTCCAAGGACGCTTTAGCTGTACAGATGATATACCGATCGAGTGGACGGGAAAAACAAGCGGCTAAGCTGCAAATGAATAAGCTCTGTGAATTCGAAACGAACGCAAATAATCGATGATTTGGTTGTGGCGTCACCGGTGTATCCGTTCTCCGTACTTTTAGTCCCTGACATTTTCAAAGCGTCTTTCACTCTCTTTCTCTGCAACCGAGGCGCCTATAGGGCACGCCTAAACCAGGTCGACCCGATATAACTCTTCTCTCGGTTTCCTGTCTAACGCAATAAACCGTACGCGTGTTCTCTACACGTAATATCAGGCTCGGGACACGCCTGCCGGAAACAGCGAGAAATGAACGAAAATGCGGCATTTTGTTCCACCAACACGGTGAATCCGTGCATGATTCCTGACCAACTATAGCTGTTCGCGTTTAATCATCGCGAACGCCTCTTGCAAACAAGATCGCGGAATTTTATAGAAAATTCTTCGATCGAGGGATTCAGATGGTAAACGATAGTTAGATAGGTAGGCTTGAGAAAAATCAAGAATCGATTTTATTAGTGGAATATGCTGAAAAAAATGATAAAATATCGTAACCCGTAAGTGTAAGAGCATATTTATTCGTGAACGTATGAAATATCAATAACTATTTTATAGCGTAATTTGTTATTCCACAGAAATGTATATAAGAAGAAAAGAATCTTATTCGTCTTATTATATCAAATTATGTTAATATTCCGTTTTAATTATATTCGCGTTATTCTGTTTTCAAAGTAGCTCTTAAATTGAATCTCTTGACGTAGAATGTATTTACTTCGCGGTGAAGTTTGGTGGAATTTCATTTGAATAAGAGTAGTAAACGACAAAGTTACAAGAAAATGGGAAAACGTCTTTTATTAGTAAAAGCTTAACCTTTGCTCCTGGCACTTACATTTTCCACTCCATCTCCTCAATCGATCACTTTATGCGGAATAGCTCGAACGTCGTCGAGTCGCGTTGATTCAACCTTCGCTGATTAAAGTAGGCGGGATATTAAGAATTCAAAAAATGCGAATCCTTCGTTTGCCGAATGTGGAGTTTGATCGGCTATTTATAAAAGGAGGACGTAATGCCATTGAATAAAGAATTCTCACTCTGGAAGATCGCGAAATGAAAAGAAATTCTCACGTGTCGCGATAGCGTGACTCGAAATCGATCGAACATAGGATTTAACTGACTTGTTTCCTGCCTGTTGCAGCAGCCAGCGGCGTGTAATGCGTAATATCGGGCTAGACGTGGTCACCGTGAAAAACAAGGAAAAAGGGGAGAAGGCGCTAATGCGTTGCAGCGGCGGAATTGTGCAACTCATTGTCCGAATAGAACACCGAACAAGATGCAAATCGAATTTCTGTTTAACCATACAGACGAGTGTTTAATCCACTCACAGTGTTCGGAATTTTGAGTGGTCGTCCGTTTATGGCTCGGACGGGCCCTATCCTTTTTTTAAGGAAATTCCGAATTACATGTCCTCCCCGAGCTATAAACCTAATGACTCCGGGGTCAGATAAAAAAACGCCGGGAAAAATTCCAGCCGGGAAGGTACGAGGGACGGACGAGACCCAACGGCTGGGGGAGAGAATCAGCAACATACTAGGAAGTTCATCATCAGACATCGTACCGTGCGGGTGAAATACTTGACTCCCAACAAGATCTTACCACCGCCGTGTTCATAACATCAGACTTTATTTTTATACAACAAGTGCAAATACAGTGCTAGATTGCTCTAACACTCGACCTATTAAACCTCCTCCACCTTGAGCCTTAAGTCATTCGAGGTACGCGATATCGACCAATCGGTTTGACCTGACCGATTGCTCTTTAGTTGATAACTCGCAACACACAGTTTATACGAATTGCAAGCTACGCTGATGAACGTACGGTGGCTCGTCAAACTATCTGAACATTTATTTAGAAAATTTTCATGTACGTACATAATTACACGCGTTACATGTGAAACATTTCGAAACGTCGTTAACGTTGTAAAGAGAGACGGGTGGTCATAATCGATACGTATGTTATATCGACGTTATATACATGAAAGTTTTCTCTTAATAAATGTTGAAAAATTTCGTCAGGCATTGTATTTAATACGAACCGAATATTTTTCGTAGCTTTTATTTCTTAATTATTTAATTACGAATCTGTAATTTCTTCTAATGTGAAATACCAAGAGAAGGAAAATTATCCAAGAATTTGCCGATAATGCTAGCTAGCAGCGTAAATATTTCTCTGCGCGAGAATAAAACGCTCGCGATTGAAAAGTATAATAGCACGATGCTCTTCCGGAACGTCTCTCATTTTTTCAGCGCCAGTCTTCAATGCCGACAGATTTCTCACAATCGGGAAGCTCAGGTGCCGTACGGAACTTCCTTCTGAAGAAATCCGAAACAATGTAACGGATGATTCTATACTTTCTATAGTATTGTACTATAGCCGATAGGCGCCATACTACGCGGAAGACACAATTCGTTGCATAATGCATGGAGAACGAATAGTATTCGCTAACGCGTGTTGATCTGCAAATAACACGAATTACCGTATGATCGCGACGAATGATCCACGTAGAAACGCAACAGCCGACGACGGACATGACGACGCTTAATTGTCTTCATTAATCGTTATTTCTCGTTGCGACGAGTTACGTGCTTGCAGCCATGCGACCACGTTTTTTTACCTACGTCCACGTGTTAGGATATGGTTACGACATTCTGACAAATTGTCCTCCCGACGAATGAAATAATTTAAATACCGAGATGCGCATCTCGTAAGAATTTGTACGAAGACTATGGGAGAAGGATACGATAAGTTACGTTTCCTATTTTTTACAGGAAAACAGTTTTAAAATTTAGCAGTTAAGTTAGCAAAACTGTGTTTTGTTTGGCTTTGGAACTAAACGAAAGTTTTGAAATATTATAAGTCGTAATATTAAAATATTGCTCGTTGTAATAATTATTGCGTATCCTTGGCTTTCATTCAAAATTCTTCAATTTATCAGCTATTTTCAAATGACTTACATATTTCGATCTAACCGATCGTTTTCATTTTTCATCGTGTCACGTTAAGCTTCTTCCTTAGTCATAAAGCAACGTTAAAATCAAAAGATCTCAACTTAAGAAGTAACTATCGCGCTTTTTTCTCTCGTCTGATCGTCGTATGTTTGATTATTCTAATGCGTTCGTCAGACTACTTTGAAGCCGCAGGCTTATTTCGCGGTGAAATCAAGAATCGAAAGGAGACATCGGACAGCGAACGTGCATTTCATCTCGAATGACAAAACAAGTATTCTTAGTAGCATCGTCGGTTCTTCTCAGCTCGGAAATTCGGTTAGTCCGGTACTGCGTGAAAATTAAAAACCGAAAGAAGAAAATTAAGACCGGATGATCCTCGAGTGAATGCGCATAGGTAAATCCTGGTTTTTAGCGTGTGTAGTGGTTTTCACAGGTCAACGTTAGGTACCTGTAGAACCGGTCCTAAGAAAACATAATAGGACAGCTATCGAATATAACGAAAAAGCTTCCGATTCCTAGAAACGAGTCGGTCAGAAAATCGAACGAAAGAGCCGGAAAGGATCGAATCGACTCGTCACGAACCATTTCAAACGGTGTATTTTCCAATTACACGAGGCAAGATTATTTTTCTAAGGGAAGAAAAAGAGAAGTACGTAAGCAGGGGAACAGCGAATGCTTGATTCAAAACGATTCTTTGCCCGTGAGCTTTTAATAAACTGGAACCCCTTTGTGAGACTAGCTTTTCAATATCTTTCCTGCGACCAGTTCGATGGGGCGTATTGGTAGAAAGCCGGAATAATGTGTTGGCAGTTTATTCTTCTGGCCAAGATATAGAAGGAAAACGCTGAACTTTGTATTCGGTTGACAAAAGAATCTGGCGAGGCAACAGCTCCGCTCGAGATATCGGGATAACGAGGCACCACGAACCCCCAAAAGGAAACCGATATCGAACGAAGCTAGTTTTTTTATTTTTTTTCTTTTTTCGTTTCAAACGGACGACGAGTTATCAAACTACTAATGGGATTCAAAGCAGCGGCTATCGAAGCGCATCTATTTTCAGAGATTTCTTCATCGGTGCTCTCCGATGATGCATTTTCGTTCTCCGATCGACCGAGTTCAAAGAGCATTCCGTAAGGCGGCTGATGATCTTTCGGTCGATCATTCCAGTCAAAGTGCTTTTCATCTTCTCTCATCTTTTCGAGATAAGCAGATCTATTTGGCGCCAGCTCTTTGAAGAAAGGGAAAATTCAATGTGGCACGCGAGATGCGAGCGAAACTGTAGTTGAAAGTTATCCAAGACCGATTTTTTCGAATCTGTTTAACGCTACTCGTTTGATGCCACGCATTTGCAAAACGGAAAACTTAATATGGAATGAAAAGCGTGAATGAAACTTCATTGAAAATTATCCTATTTCGATTTCTCAAAACTGTTTCATACCTCTCGTTCTATGCCATCCGGCTGAAGAAAGGAAAGATTTGTTATTTATGAAACGTAAGATACGAATGAATCTGTACTGAAAACTATCCAAGATCGACTTTGTTCAAACCATTATCTAACGCCATCTGTTCGAAAAAAGAGAAAATTTACATAATAACGAAATAACATAAAACACAAAAACGAAGCTTCATTGAAAAGTACCCAAGTTCGACTTTTTCATTAGGATAGTATTACGAAAGTCGAGAAAAGAATGCACGCGTTGTATTACGCTCGGCCGAAGAACGTTACTGATAATGATCGTTATTGTGCATGAGAATTTCTCACTTACTCCGGCGCGCTTCGCAATAACCGCCAATAACGCAACAACAATGTGCATGCATAACGAGCTGGCGTTGCATGTACAAGGGAAACCATAAACATTGTTAGCCTGACGAAACAGTTGAAATTTACTCTTGAGAAACTAATTGCACGGGCGCAAAAATGTTCGTTGACAGGTTCTTTATATTAAAGAAAATACTAGTATAGTAATAAAATGGCTGCGGTTTCAAACGAACACCTCAAGGTAATCCTTCTCGCGTGCTTTAACGTTCTTCTCGTTTTTTCTAATAAATCTAGAGATGATGATACGTATGTTAAATACATGCGTATACAGAGAAAATAAGATATTAACAATGTTAAATATCCACCCGGATATTTGTGACGAGTGTCACGCTGCAACGACGAGAGGGTCACAGGAACGGTAATCCGAGCGACTACATATTACGTATATCGTTTCAGTTGGTTAGCTGGAAAATCCACAAGTGGCCGAGAAACCTACACACGCCATATACTCGAGCCACCTTCGACTTTGAATTCGCTTTATTTGTTCGAAGAATTATGAAATTTAGCTTAATAATTACCCGAGAAAATATTTTCGTTCTGTTTTCCTGTATTCAATAAAGAAACATAGGAAGTTTAACACTCGTGTTTTGGTTAGATACTTTCGAAAGATCCTTTCTTGGATAAAAAGATTACGTAAAAATATATTTTTACTTTTAACGAATTATAGTCGTTGTAACATATCAAATTATGTTCCTACGTGAGAAAACAACGTGTAATTTCATCGATGTTGAACTCTCATTAACGTCAATCAATAGACATTTTCATCGCCAACAAGTGGCAGCAGATCGATCATCACGTGGAACTAGAGTTACGACATACATATATCATATATAGATTGCGATGTATACAAAACTGGCGGGTCCTTACCTTGAAAATGAAACTCGAAGTTCCGCTATGATTGTTTTCAGTGGCTTCCAGTTCGTCGGATTCGCCTTGATTCCAAAAGTAAAACAGGCTGGTCGCACAAAGTCGATGATCACACTTTTCGATAAAAACAGTCAAAAAGATAAAAACACAACAGATTCGATGCTTCACAAATTTAACACAAAGAAGGAAAATTCACCCCGGCGAGTATTGTTAGTCGCGACGCGTAAAGCCTCTGATACTACACGATGCAATTTCGTTTCACGAGGGAAGAAAACAATGTACTTACGTGACGAGCCCGAAAACAAACAAAACTAACGCACGCTCGGCGGTTAGCGAGCGAATGAGGCTCTGTTTTCCATCGGTCCCACCAAGCACCAACCAGGCCAATAACCTGACAGCATATCCCTGAACGTTTTCACGACCTTCCCGTGCCGAGTCGATATAGCAGCGTACCTTATCGACCGATAATACAAACGAAAGATATGAAAGGTTTGTCTATTCTGCTTATAATAAATAGAATACGGAGTTTTATGCGAATTCGTATTTTTATATTTTGTTGAATATTATAATAAATACTGTATTTTGGACATCTTTGCATATTATGTGCATTTTTGCAATTTTAAATTTCCTATAGATGCATAAAAATCCGCACTATTAATAAATGTTATCCTTAATGACTTTCAGTTTGTGTTTCATCGGACATAAGTATTGTCAGCATTAACGATTACGAATTGTTATAAAAAAAAATGTTATAGCAAGTACACACAGCGAATACTTCATTCAAAACTCCCTTACTATTCCATGTTTTTGTTTTTAACACATTTGCAAATTTTCGAATTTGAAATAAATAAAAATTCAAATTTAACTATATCATAAAAAGAAATCAAAGAAACATACTTGTTATATTTGATTACTTATAAAACAACTTACTTCTATTTAATCGCGTAAATATACGATATAGTTTTGTTACTATAAATAAATTGTGCTAACCGTTTATAATCGAAAAATTGTTTGTCGTATATGGTGAGATAGATAGCTTTTTTTAATAATATACAAATCTTTGGAAATAAATATAGATATTTACTTCTGGATGATACGAATCGCACAAGAGTTAATATAGCCTTTAAATTTGGTGGGAAATTATTTTTTGTTTCAGAACCAAGTGTACTTACACAAACTTAAAAATTTCATTCTAAATATACTCTATTAATTTCCTTCTTTCACTACAGGTAATTGAAACCCCGGTAAACATATATCTCTTTTTAGTCATACTGACAAACAACTTGTCAATAGTATAAAAATGTCATTGGTACAAAAATTACAGTAAATACCATAAGTGATAGCTATTATAAAAGTAAAACATGTGTGTGTGTGTGTGTTTTATACATAAAATATATAGTTTTTCACGTACTTTTAATACATATATGTATATGTAAACATATGTAATCATAACATACAGTTTGTGGTTTAGTAGCTGTTAAAAAATATGCATGTCTTTTTTGCATTGTAATTTTATGGCCAAGATTTCTATTACCACGCATTATAGATTTGTTTCAGCAGGTACAGTGAGTACACTGTTAATAATTATAATAAAAATTATACTTAAAAAGAAAACATCTAAAAACGTCAAAAAAAAAATATATGTCAAAAAAGAACATAAATTTTCAAAATATTATTTCCTAGAAAATAGTTGTAAAACGATTTTTATACATTCACACCATATTTATAACCATAAATATGATATTTCACTTTCCATGCAATAACAAACAACTCATCGCCTTAGCAAAAAAAGAAAAACAATAACTTCAGGCACTTTGAAAATATATTACATATTATTTGTTTTATACTTAAAATTAGGATATCCTAAAATTTTCAGCGATGTCATACATCCGTAATTCATTGCATAGTTTACGATTAAAATGCCTTTTTCTCATTTTAGACATATGTAAAATCTATGTAAAAACAGTTCGTATCTAAATGTAATAATACTTACTCTTCTAATTAAAAATTCTTTAACAAATTCTGATACGAGTTCCGCGAAACTACTATTTTTCTTCTTTCTTCATTGTTCTGCCTTAACTTTAATATTACATTTTTGGTCCATTGAATATTGCTCTCTTCGGTTTCCAACTATGATATATAATCGCGCGATAATGAAGATTTCAAATAATCTTCGATTCAATAACAAACATAAAAATTTAAAAAGCGCTTGAAAAATCGCTAAATACTGCGTAGGAATCGCAATTTTGTAATATCGTGAAGTATTACTAAATGATAACAATATTATACGCTACGTAAAAAGAAGTTACGTTCCTACTATTCTTCCTGTTCGTTACGCTGAAAGATCTAGAAAACAAAGTTCAAAGCTATGCCAGTTCATCCGTACATTGTTTTCTCTCCTCTTCGACTCGTTGACGAGTGCGATTAAACGCTTCGGTTTTCAGGAAATCCACAGTTTTATACACCGTTGTGTTTGGAGGGGACTGAGTTGGTGGCAAACTCGAAGAAGTGAAATTTTCTGTTGCTTCCAAATCGAGATCTAGATATTGCAAAACAACAAGACGTCGATTCGAAGCAGGAATAAACGTGTTTTGATCTTGATAATAGTATATCTGAAACAAAAATTTATGTCAAATACAATCATGTTTATAAAGAAGAGGTATATAAAATATATTTTTATATACCTCTTCTTTATCATCGAAAGCATTATTATCTTCATCTGACGTCGATTGATGTCGATTCGAATGAACGTGAGTTGGAGGTGTAGGACTAGGAGCCGCTCTAATTCTTCCTCTTCCAGGTGGAGAAGCTAATTGCAAAGGTCCTATAATATGAATAATTTTTTTTCTCAAATATGGTGGTTGGGAAAAGAAAATGTAAATAATTATACCTTCTACGGGAGATTTATTCAATGGAGGTTTAAGCTTCCTGTTAATACTCGGAGGCTCGGCAGGAGAGTGTTCGGCAGAACTCATTTCCAAAACTGACACTGTCGGTCCTGGAGAAGCTTCATTACTAATGACCGATGTAGAATCGCTAGTTTTTCTTCCTGGTTTCAATTCCCGATAAACAACTGGCGGTGGTGGTGCCACTGTTGTTGGTACTGAAGTTGAATTATCTCGCACAAGTGGACTTGGTAAATTTGAATACGTAGCAGTTGCTGAACTCTCAGAGCGTGGACTCGACGGTTCCTCTTCCTGAAAGTCGTAGCGGAATACGCGTGTATCTTCGACATTACTTGGAGCAGCATTGGAGTAAAAATGTTTATCTATAGTGTTTGACTCGGGTGCTCCAGGTTGGTGAGATCTTGGAAAATCATATGATTCGTCTGTTACAATTGCAGTTGCGGGAGTCGATGGCGCAGGAGTCGCTGGAGTTGTAGGTTTTGAGCTTTCGGTAGCACCATCTAAATTTAAATAATTATGACCAGGATTTTCAGGTAACATATGAGGAGGTTTTGGTGGCCTAGGAGGTGCTGGTAACTTTTCTACAGAAGGCGGTACAATGGAGTCAACGATTCTTAATTTCCCAAATCGTTTTCGAACACTCCAAGAACCAATTTCGGCATCACTCGAACTATGCGGTTGTTTGGATTCGCCTATTATAAAAATATAATGTTATTCACGTAGTGCAATTAAAAACATATATTGATTATATTTACCCGAGGAAGGAAAAGTTTCCCAGTTCACGCTAGGCACCGGAGCAGTCCATTCATCGTCGGTGAAAACACTTTCCGCATCCGTTGTTGTAGGAGATCTAGAAGGGGATGGGGCCAATCGTCTTGGGGCATCATAATGTTCAGGTCCTTGCCCCAAAGCCGAATTGAGGGAGCTAGTATCATTTAACCGTCGACCAGAAATACATTCGCTAATAGGAATGTATGGGCCCGAAATAGTACTAGTAGGTGAAATCGGTGGGGATTCTTGTGTTTCAAATTGGAACACTATAAAAAGAATGAATAATATTGTATAAAATCCTATTATCTTATATATATATATATCTGATATATATTATTAATCTTATTAAGTTTCAGATATCTCAAATGATAACAATATGTACTTTGACATTGCTGCTCCTCATCTTGAGTATAGGCCTTTAAACCACAAACTTGACATACAGCATCCACCCACTTATTCATATCAGCTTCACTTTCTGCTACTAGATAATAAGTTCTTTTTGGTGTTTTAACATTGAACATATACTGATATTTTTGCTTGCGATTTTCAAATCTTAAGCCTGCATCCACCTATTTGCAAATAAAAGTGAATATTAAGACATAAGCAAATTCAGTTATGTAAGTCAGGATAAAGATCTCCAAATAGGTAACTACCTGTTCGCATTGATCAAGATCAATACGACCTTTTAATTTTCTACAACGTCTGTCTGTATAATACTCCAAAAAATATTGTCCAGGTAATTCTCCACTATGTCGAAGAGCAAACCACCTTTTCCTCCATCTCTGGAAATAAACAAACGTATCGTAGAAAATATTTAAAAAGGAATATATAAATTCTATATATTTAAGTTGTCATTTAAATTTAATTACTGTGTACAGCATAAAACATTGTCTGCACTGCGATATAAGCGAAAAAGTAATTAGAACATTAACATTCTTGGATAAAAATATCACAACATTCCATACTTATGAAACATTTTTCAGCATACGAGGTTAGAATTCGTAAAAGCTCAACGAACAAATGTAGACATAGCGATTTGACAAGCATTTAAAAATGTAAACAATAAAAAAATTGACGAACCGAGTAGAATTTCGAATTTGTTATTGTTCTATGAAATACTAACCGCTCGCCAAAGTTTGGTAGGTGGCGACTTAATGAGCCACCCTTCGTGCACAATCTCCTGGCTGGTTTTGAGTACCTCCATTCCTACACCCCGATGTTGGCTATGAACCTTTTAATAATTGTGCATTGTTAGAGAGTGCGTGGAACCACCGACAACAAGGATGGCACGCTCGTCGTTCATTTATCTATTTTCGGACGGCGCAGCAGCAATCTCACAGATATACCGACCATCTAGCGATCTCTCTTCGATGATGCACAACTAACACATCAACAACGTTCCACCACAAACGCGCATTATCAACGATAAACACCCTCTGAGGAGCTACAGAAGAATTAAAGAGGAACACCGAAGCGGGACGATGATACGTAGAGAAATCCGACTATCGTCATGGTGCCTCCATTACCACCACCATCTTGGCCACGCATGCCAAGCTATGTCAACCATCATAGATGACACACGCTTTTCTCGGCCTATATAGCTGTAAATGGCAAAATCAGACGCTCCAGTCTATATCGAATCCTGAATCACTCGGAGAATCAAGTTGTTGCTCGTGTTATGAAAATTTGTTTGGATTCATTTGATTAACAGAGCTACATGACGCATCGTCGTCTCGTGACCTGAATGAATGGCGCAGTGGTGCGTTCGAGTTGAAAGTTCTGACTGTAATTCAACAAAGCGAACAAAGGAATTACCGAGGAAGTTTCAAGATCGGCGTTAAACATGATCTTGTCTCTCAACATACATATACATGTATATGTTTTTGTTTGTATATAAGTGTCAAAATTCCATCTATACACAAATAACTAAATAAATCTATGTAATAATAAATATTGTTCTGTACGATTCCGTATTATAAACTATTGCTTTCTCGCAAATTGCTATTCACGACACGTATTCAGATTACGGGCGGAATCATTCTGCATTCCAGAAATTTCGACCGATTCGCGACTTCGAGTCGCGTGAACTCTTGCGGTTAAGTAAACACTGACGTTCGTCAAAACAAGAAACATATCGATACAATTAACTAAGCTTATTTGCGTAAATGGTTACAAGCGGAATTATAACGAATGATAGAACAAATTCTCGTCTTGTCATATTTAATTGCAAACCGACAACGACTAGACACACGAAACTCAACAACTCTAAGCAATTACAATGATTAATAAGTACTAGTATGCAGATAAACGAGTAACAAGCAAAGCCGAGGTATATCGTTCGGCTAATTTGCAATTCAGTACTTAACGCGGTAGACGCCGATCGATATTTAAACCTGGCTTTCATTTCTGATTAGCGATATTCTGTTGAAGAGGTCACGTTCGCCATTCTACAAAGAGAAACCGAAGTCGAATAATCCATAAATCGTTTATTAAATATTTTGTTTTTTCTATACAATTCCGTCGCGATGGTAACATCGGTGTCGCAAACCAGCTGTTGAAACGAAACATGTACATGGGGTCGTAAAAAGATGAAAACGAATAGCGTAAATCAGGGGTTCATTCTACAATAAATATAACAAACACGTTTACACATGGAATGCTTCGCTATCAAAGTCGCGTCAATACAGTACAAAAGGAGTCGCGATACATTTTACAGACAAGTACATTTATTTGACACGTAAGTACGGTATAAAACGGAGACTCGTGTACAGATGGATTTCGTTATATAGAGTTTCGGTTTCGTTATATCTATTCCATTGGACGAATAATTGCTCCGATTAGCGTACTCGAAATGTTCCACATCGCATTCGATCTCGACGTGGCGATTCCAAAATCTAAGTATGTATACGGTCTCTCTTAACACCTAGAAAATCTTCTTCACAGCTGCCCTATTCTCTATGATAATCTATGTATATACCTCTATACATTGAGCTTTCTTTCGTTAACAGAGTCGTGATTCCTCCGCAATCACTGTAATATTGTAATATCGTTACACGTGTATCACGTGTACCTGTATATGTGTGTACAATATGTATATAGAATATGATATAATATATATATATATCACATACATATTTATATATTATATATATTTATATATATTATATATATTTATATATATTATATATGTTTATATATAAGCGATAATATAAACATATCGTACGTGTAAACTTGGTACATATAGATCTGAATGGGGACTCTGAACTTCCTTCTTTTGTTATCCGTCCAACGATATCGTTCAACAAGGATTCGTCGCTGAAAACGACAGATAAGGCGGAAGAACTGACGGGCAGCAATCGCTTCGGACTTCGGTCGAACGAAGGGAACGGAAATTCTCACGAAATCGTACAAAAGCCTGTGTTCCAATTTGATTTAATTCGATGTGTTACCATCAATACTGCCTTCGTTACTGACTTTTGGAATATTGACGAATCCTCGTGAACAACTCTTTGCAAGAAATGTACATTTAAATACGTTTGTGTACACAAAGGACAACGAAACGAACGACATGTTATGTATAAATAAGACTGCGCTCGAACGGGAATCCACAGATCGTGACAGGATTCAGAAGTTGAAACGTGAAATGATCGCGAGAAAGGTGTCTGAGAGCACACAGGTACAATGTCCAGTATTCAAATAATTATACGTAAACTTTATTTCGTCAGATTTTTCATATTGTGTTAATGGTAAGTATGTATAAATATATACACGTATATGTATAATTCTTACGTGCCAGTTTCGTTTACGTTGTTACATTATGCGCTGTAATCGGATTAGTTCTTAAACCTAAGGAAAGGAGATTCGGCGAACGCAAGAAGAATAAATAGGGTGAGAAAATAGAAGAAAAACACGCGTTGCGTTCGTTGCATACTTTAGTCCCATTTTAAGTTAAGACAGTGAGAACCTAGGAGTCCTTGAAAGCCAGAAGGTCGCACTGTACTTTGGTTCTTCCTTTTTCTTTATTTTTCTGCCATCCGATGGAACTAAAATATAAGTCCTCGTTTAATTGAGAATCCGTACAACTTGTCGACAGGTCGAGACAAGGGTACATACGCGTTTGAATGCTGTATCTTGTTAATGAAATTCTATGTACAAATATCGTGTAAAATATATGAATGATACGTAAGAAGAGGCTAAGTTTCGAAAAAAGTTAGAAAGAGACCATATATCGTGCACGTGGTGAGAAACGAATAATTTTAAATAAATATACAAACATTAAAGACGATTGTTCGAAGCGAAGTTGCTGAACGGACGAGTAGTAGCAAGTAAGAGCAAGTAAAGCGGCAAATATAACAGAGTTAACAGAAAAACTTTAGTTGTTCACATTGTGAGTATTGAAATATGTACTTTATTAAGGGATACACGCGCAATGTGACAAAGAATTCAAAGTATTTCGATGTATACGGATAAGAAGATCCGTCTCTGTTCGGAAGATAAGATAAAAATAATTCGTTTCTTTCTTAGTAACTCTTTCGCGATTATATAAATACTATCGATAAGAAATACTTCTTAAGAAGGATTTTGGTCTTTCGATACACGTATGTACATATATAACCTGAGCTGAGAGAAAAATAAAAATGGAATGTATTTTTAAAACTTCTTTTTTAATAATAATATAACAATATTCGGTTAAATATTCATGAACATCAACATACAGTATTCTTATCTACGTTACAAATCGTTAAGAGAAAAACGAAGTCTTTTTTACGTCCAAGAGTACAAAACTGTAGCAAAAACCTAAATTCACTTTCCCCTCTCCGAGTGGATATCGTGAGGCTAACTTTCACACATCTAAACCGAACATATATATTTTACAAAACGCGTTTACAAAATGAATAGCGAACACGGGGGCAAACAAGACGTTAACTAAAGTTTTTCCTAAGTCACTCTGCGAACGGTCTTTACACCAGGGGATACAAAAAGGTATCTGAATGGCGACGGTGACAGTATCTTTTCTTTCCATTTCCGTTTGTCTCGTTTAGCGAGAACGACGAGAATCCCACCGACAAAAATAAATAAAGGAAAGCGCACTATATTAA
The DNA here is from genome assembly GCF_051014615.1 of Bombus vancouverensis nearcticus. Classification (NCBI taxonomy): domain Eukaryota; kingdom Metazoa; phylum Arthropoda; class Insecta; order Hymenoptera; family Apidae; genus Bombus; species Bombus vancouverensis. Next base: position 10,805,347 of record NC_134916.1, on the reverse strand, counting down.
ATATTGTACATTTATCGTGACCGATGCAGTGTTGGATCAGGATTCGAGGGGCTGGATCGAGAGAAAATTCTTATTGTCTCTCTCGAGACTTTTTTCCTCGGGAAAAGAAAAAGAGACTGGGATGAAGAACGGTGTGAGCTCTTTCTTTTTTTACCTGGGGAGAGCGAGGGGGATAAATGTTACACTTGCGTCTCATTAATCTTTAATTAGATAATCAATTCACTAGTTACGAAATGTCATAATAAAAAGTAGTACTCTATAGTTGGTATTTCAATAATAATAGCGTAATAATAATAATTATATTCCATAGTTTTGTTTGCAATTATCGTCTATCGAATAATTAATTAATTAACGTTTACTCCATCATGATATAACCGCGGCCTATATTGTGTTTGATAATATAAAAAGAAAAACAAATCGTATAATACATATATAGTATATATATTATATATATAATACATATAATGTATATATATAATATATGTAATACATATATAATATATATAGTACATATATAATATATATATAGTGTTGTATCGTTCGCTTTTCGTTACAATAATAAATTGTCCACGAACGCCGACGTACCAACAGATCCGACGTGCAAATCGCTTCCGTTTCATTCGTTTCTTTCTTTTTCTTTTTTATCATCTACAGAAGTAATTTTTCGCGAATCTACAATCCAATCTCTTTCTCGATGTTCGAACACACTAAGACCCATTTTTACACTCGCAATTATGTGCTCGAACTATCTCCAGAAAGAGAAAACTCATTTTTCTTTATATCTGTGCACACGCACACAGCTATCGTATATCGTATTTTTACGATTCGTTCGCAAATGAACGCCGATTCTTATCAATTGTGTCATCTTCGTTAGTAATTAATTATTAATAAAATCAAACGATAAAATGACTCGTGTAGATCGCGATCGTCGGATTGGTACACGATAGCGTTCGATTATCCGCTCTTAAAGAGTTTACTACCAAAAAAGGTATACCACTTTCAGATTTACAACACTGCCCTAAACACAGCCATACTAAGCCAAATACTTTTGGGTCTTCGTCGTTATTATTACTCTTCTTTTTACTAGTAAAATCGTTTACTTAAATCTACAGTTAATAACCATCCGCATTTCGTAGATTGTTATTTTTTGTTCTTTGTGTTACTTTGTTTCTTAATCTTTGCTTTTCGTTTTCATCTCATTTTTAGAAATTTCAAACGCACGACAGGATTTGTTTCTCAACCGATTTATAGTTGACCCGCTCGATTCAACTGCTATCACATAATTCTACATAATTATCTTTTTTTCTCTTTCGTTTTGTCCTTTTATACGACGATCTTGGAAAGACGAATCTACTACGACGTTCTTTCTATAAAACTAGTCCGAGGGACGAAGGACGTAGAGAAAAACCGGTGGATAGAGGAAAGGGCGAGAAAGAGAATACATAACAAAAGGAATGTTTCGGAATCGATTGACGATTCACATTAACCGATTTATAAAGGAATTTAAAATAGTTTAAAAATAACAAAAAGCGATCTTTCGAGCTTGGAGCTTAATTGAGTGAAAGAAAACCGGTTGTCTTAAACGAACTATTCTCGTTAAACTTACCCCCGTCCAACCCTGCGATTAAAATTTTCAAGGCAAAGAACATTCGCCAATCGTTCGTTAGATTTTTTCTTTATTTTTATAAAAAAAAGAAAAATGCTTTTTGCCTGCTTTTATAACGAATTCAAAGGGTACCGATGTATATAAGACAAATGGAAATGTACGATGTTATATGTATGTAGATATATCTGATGATAAATGTATCAGAATGAGTCAAATACATTTTTCAAGAGGTAACGTGTCTCTCAAACGGGTCATGATTTCTCTGGCCTTTTGTTTCGAATCGGACCGCGCTTTCGTCGACGGAAACGCCACGTTTAAATATGAATCTTACACCGGTTGCATGTGCCATTAATGATTCTGATTATGATTAAATCGGTTATAGCTTGGTTACATGGTGGCTACATTGTACACCGTGTATTTAAAAAATATCCGACGATACGGACTTCCGAAGTACACCTTCACGCATCATTCGTTACCAGCTAGTCATTTAAATAGGTATCGAAGAAAAAAGAGAGAGGAAAAGTTACACTTATAGTTTACTATGATACAGCACTGGCATAGTCACATACTTCGGCATGTATGTGTACTTGTATCTGCATTTGTATTTCTTTTTCTCGGGTTTATCGTGCACAGAGATATCCTATTATAATTATAACGCGTGTGTGTGGATCCCTTTCTCGCTTTTTTCCCGAATATTAACACTATACTTATGTGTTTTGAATTTTTCTTTCATAATAATATTAATAGTAATAATGGTAATAATAAGAAGAATAATAAAAATAATATTATTAATAATAATAGTAGTAGTAGTAGAGTAATAATAGTAATGATAATAATTAAGAATCAATAATAATTATATATAATAGCAATAATAATAATAATAATAAATTCATAATAGACAGGGAAATTAATAATAATCGTTATTATTATCGTAATAATAGTATAGTATGTACAGAACGATTTTCATGCGAGGGTCCTTTACGTTTACGCTTCGTAGCTACATATTTTGATTGAACTGTACATGTTGGACCCTCGGTTTGAAAAACTCTTGTTGTCAAAATTAACACGATTTATAAATCCTCCCATTAGTAAGCTTGTGAATTTCTACTTTTTGGTTGCGACACCGTTAATCCGCGTTGTCTCGCCTGTTCTGTTATTAGGTTTCTTTCCCATAGACAATTTAGCAGATTATTTTGAAGGTTAATTTCAGAATGATCCATAAAATTTAATGGTGCTAAGGTTTCGGCACAACCTTCGGCAACCGTTGCGATCTCTTAATAACAAATTAACCTAAGTTAACATTACTTAACTTTCCACTAAATTCTTTTCTCCCTTCCTTACATACAATGTTGTTGATTTCTTTTTCAATATCTTTCCATTTTCATACAGTTCGTTTTTTTTTCTTGTTATATACTTTGCATCTTGTCACGATAATAATAATAGTGGTATATAATAACTGCATATAATCGCTACGCTAATAATATTTGAACTATTAATTATCAATTAACGTTAAGTATACACAACACATTTGTACGATTTCACTCAGCCTGCATGAGCAGCAGCGAGGGAAGGTGGTATAGATGAAAAAGTCATGTGTAAGGGGAATAAAAGTTTGGGCAGGGACATAGTGTGTGTTTCTTTTGTATATGTATGTATATTTACGGGGAGAAAGTATTAATAGTCTCTCTTGATTTCATGTGTGTATAGTTTCAAATTAATTGTTTCTCGTCGTTCCACTGGTTCGCAATTGGGGAGCCGAGGTTGAGATACGAGAATACAATAACGTAAGTTCAAGTGTCCATTGAGCCAGCTGTAGAATCTTCGCGGAGCATCTAAGCAGCACCACAACACGCTGTATCGCTCCTGCACCTTAACTCGGAGATAGAAAAAAGAAACACGCGTCATCCGGGATTAATTTGGTCGCACCAGTGGTACTCTGACCCGTCTCTGAACATCAGCACTTGGTCAGTGTACCGGACGTAAGTAGTTGTACCTGATCTCCACGAAGCTAGGAACGCAGAACGGATGGAAGTTACTCTCTCTGTTCTCATGACAGAGAGGTGGAACAGCGACCGTTCTTTCTAAACGGTTGACATACGATGCAAGATCATCGTTCGCCCACTAACATAGTCACTCGTGTTAACCGACTTCACTAACAGTCACTACAATCCTTCGACAAATTTTGAAAGTTGATCTTGTGGCGTCATGGGCGTCACTTCACTCGAGTCTGTGCCACTAGTGGGCGGTGGAGCTGGAGATGGATGATGCGGCATGGTACCCGGGTGACCAGTCGGTGCACCAGTTCCACCACTCAGCTGCGAAAGCATCATTTCACTTGGCCCACCGAGTTCATGAGCCGGTGAATGTGTTGGTGTACCATGAGGTGGATGATGATGGGGTGATGGCACCGGTCCTGATCGAGGGGAAGGAACTGGCTGATTACGTGGAGAGGGAACCGGTCGTGGGGAAGGATTTGGTTGAGGAGAACGAATTGGCGGTGGAGATCGAACGGACTGCATTAATTGTTGCTGTACAGAAATCCCTGGAGGCCCCATCACACCTTGCGGAGAAGGTACCGGAGGTGGTGTTGGTTTTAAGCCAGGTTGACCGTATCCTTGTTCGCTAAAGCCACCATAACCTGGAGAAGAATACGCGGAATCGTGGCAAACGTTAGACCACGAACCAAGCGGCTCGACGAATCTCGTTTTCTCCAGAATTAAATAATTCTTACCGAGAAGGGGCGGCCTTATAGGTCGCTGTTGGCCATAAGGCGGTGCTGGTGGTTGTGTAAATTGTTGTTGTTGTTGCTGCTGCTGTTGCTGCTGCTGCTGTGGGTGTTGTTGCTGCTGCGACGGGTGCTGGTGCCTTTGCAATACCAGCATTTGCTGTTTATACCACTGTGGTGGTTGCTGTTGAACAGGTTGTTGCTGCTGCTGCTGCTGTTGTTGTTGTTGATTTAGCATTGCCTGTATTTGCATTCTGCCTTGCTGTTGTTGCTGTTGTTGGTGCTGCTGCTGCTGCTGATGCTGTTGCTGCTGCTGCTGCTGCTGAGACATTATATGTTGCAGAGCAGGTTGTTGCTGCGGCTGATTAGGACCCAAAGGTCCGCCCACTCCTCCACCATATTGACCACTTTGTTGTTGATTTAGAGCAAGTGCCTATTAATTTAAAAAATTATATGGTGATAGAAATTATTAAAATCAAAAATGTCAGCAGACAAATAATATAGAAGAAATTAATCGTCATACCCGTTGTTTGATAAAAGCAGCCATAATTGGTGGATTGCTTTTGAGTATTTGAAGTATTTGGTTTTGCTGTTCAGGAGTATGGGGATTCTTAAGAGTTTGCATAAGTTGCTGCAATACATGCTTGTGCATGTTGCTTTGAGTTTGAGGACCAACTTGATTAACAGGACCACCAAGAACTCCAGCTTGTCTAGGCATCTGTCCTCCCATAGCTATTGCTGGCTGCCCTTGATGTTGTTGCTGCTGTTGCATTAACTGTTGCGGCGTTTGCTGTCTCAAACCAGGATTCTGTTGCATCAGTGCACTTGGCTGATACCTACTGTAAATAAAGGTGTAGCTTTAATACCTCTTTTTATGATACATATCTGTGTACGGTATTTTAATTATTATATTCAATAGCTCACCTTGCTGTCCATTGATCCATTGGAATAAGATGCGTACCGCCAGGATTTGGCATTTGTACAGGCATTGGCCGTTGCATTGGAGGTGGTGGCATTACGCCACCCGTTTGTCCTCCAACGCCAACTCCAGCACCAACTCCACCACCTGGCGTTACTTTACCATAACCATGCGGTACTTGTTGCCGTGCAGCTTCTTCCTGTACTTGCTTAACAACTTGGAGAACGTGAGCAGGTGGTGTCTGAGTTCCAGGTTTCAATCCTATTCCAGGTTGATGTGGCGAAGGTAAATTGGTAGGACTGACACCTGGTTTCATAGCAACACCTGTGGTCATAGTAACATTTGAACTCTGTTGTCCGGATTGCATCGCTCCCACTGGACCTGTGGGTCTGCTATTCATCGCAGCCATTCGTCTCCTAAAACAGATTAAAAAGAAAGATAAACACCTGGTTATCTTTGGAAATTATTACTCTAACGTTGTTGTTGTTGTTATTATCATTATTATTATTATTATTACTACTACTACTACTACTACTACTACTACTACTACTACTATTACTACTACTACTACTACTACTACTACTACTACTACTGAGGTATTTACCTTAACAACTGCGCTTGTTGTAGCCGCTGTTGAAGCTGTTGTTGTTTCAGCTTATGTTTGATGTTCGAACAGAATGGAACAAGACATTTAGTCTCTTGGCAGTGTTTAGCATGATAACAGCACAACGCTATCAATTGTTTACAGATTGGACAGCCACCGTTCGTCTTCCGTTTGCAAACTTTAGTATGCGTTACTACTCTCTTCATCTTTTGACAACTTGTTAAACGACAGTTAGCATCTCTACATTGACACGCGTGCACCAACGATTGAATACATCTTTGAATTGAAAGTTTACGCGCTTCCTATTATAAAATAAAAGTATTTATTATAAATATTCATAGCAAAATTATTGATATATTCAGTTAATAAAAATATATTTTTACCTGTGGATTAGCTTGTTTAGCATCGGCCGGCGATGAACCATCATCCAAATCTAAACCAAGTTTTTCCATATGATGAGGATGGCCGTCTTTTTCTTTACAGCTTATACACAGATCAAAATCCTAGCATAATAAATAATAACATTAGATTGTTTAAAAATAGGACGAAACATATTTACAGATGATTGTTTTAATACTTACATCACAAACCGTACAATGATATCTTGTTTCTACATGGCTCTTACAATTATTGCAAGTATAAACAAACTTGTCTTGACCTTGGTTATGCAATTCGTATAGCATAGACATAGAACTAAATTTCGCGCGCCTTAAGGAAGAGAATTCATAATGTCTTTCTCTAGCCATTGTAAGAAAAGCATCGCGGCCATCCATAAGGTCACAATTAATAACTGGATCAGGATCTTGAATAGGCTAAAACGTGCATTATTTTCGAACGTAAGAATACTATTCGATTATTAAAAAAAATAATAAATATAAATTAATCCTAAATACTTACTGCTAAACTGGCTGCACTTTGAGCACTATGCAACCTAATAACAAAGAATACTTCTTTATGTTTCTCCATAGTGGCAAAAATTTTCGCTGAAAGATCATTTCCTGTTTGTGGGGTATTAGATTTTTTACTATTTTTTCTTTGATTTGCCTTAGATTTATTGGATTTCTTAGCTTTCTTTTGCCCTTTCTTTTTGCCGTCTGGCCCTGTTTCAGAATCCTCTGACAATGAGAAAATCTGTAACAAAAAGTTGTATAGACCATGATTAGTTCTTTGTTATCTACCATCTCCAATAATACATCACTAAACTGTACTTACTGCATTAGCAGCGGCAGCTTCCGCAGCTTCCGCTTGTTTACGTTTCTCTTCTTCTTCTTGATCTAATTCTTTGATACTTTCTTCTAAAACATTCGGCCAGAAATCACCTTCAAAATACGGTAAGTCAGCTGCAGATGTAAGTTTATCTTCCATCGCTTGTTTTAAAATGTCCTGAAATTAATAAATAAAAAAAATTAACCTCCAATTTTTATCATTTTTAAATTGTAAACAGAAACATTTAACTCTAATTGTAGTCTGCTAATCCTATGTTTAAATTTATAAGTTCAATGTAAACATTAGCTTCTGCAGACATTAATTTTAGTCTCTTCTGACACCCAAGAATGACAATTAATTCTCAGGAAACACGTAAGACTGTATAAGATGTGTTCAGATTAGTTATGTGTTAATACTAACTTTGTAATCGAGTACGATCCTTTCAACCATGCCTTTGTCTAACATTTTCTTATACCATTCTTGTAATCTTTTAGGCTTTGGAATCTTTTGTTCTTGCGGGTGGCAGTGGAAAATGTAATCATCACCTTCAGAAGGAGGACAAGCCCAAATATGAGCCATTGTATATCTATACAAAAAAAAAAGTTTGTAATAAACGTATTAATACTGCAAATTTCAATTTCAATGAACAAAGTTCAATTTACCCTAATTGTTTTGCATAATCCAAGTATCCAAGGAGAATTTCGTGATATACTGCTGTTCGGAACTGTCTAGGCCGGAAAAAGTGTACAGAATCCAAATACGCAATATAAACTCTTCGAGTATTAGGTGGTGTACATTCACTACCATATTCTTGCACATGCATGCCAAAGAAACATACATCAGTTCCGTCAACTTCTTCAAATGCAAATAAAGCTTTTGCTCTATACGGAAATTCACCAGGCATTTCACCATTTTCCACAAATCGACTTCTCATTCCTGGCTTCACTTCGACAACTTTATCACTGGATGCTACAACTCTAATTGCAACTTCTCCAGCACCAGCTTCTTTTTTCTTTAAGAAGTTGTTCACACGTGTTTCGATATAGGTACCTAATTTAGTAACTGGTAAACGTTTAGCATTAAATTTATTTTCTTTACGTTTTTGACCTTTTTTCTTCAAGCAATTATCACAAGTAAATCTACAAGAAAAAGTCTAGTTATAAGAACTACACTATTTATATTTATTTCATAAGAAAATGTTTTACTTACCCTAAAGGCCAAATTGATTCCATGTGAAGCACACATATCTGATGTACCTTTCTACCGCAATCTGTACATACAACAAAAGGCTCCAATTCCAAATGATCGTTCTTCATTTCCTGGAACTGTTCCTTTTTAATGGCACTGTAATAAAATGTAATAATTTAATTTTATGTATGTATATATAATACAGATATGTATTATATATGTATATATATGTCGGAGATAAGAGGACACCGGTGCCTTCCCTCTGAAACCTCGGGAAAATCCATAAAAACATTGTAATTAAATGATTCTACCCAATTGTATTTGTTTGAGACTTGTGTCATTCTACCCAATTGTATTTGTTTGAGACTTGTGACAATGAGCTTGGGCTCAAGGCGACAATTGGTCGCCAAACGTGGCCGCGGTCAACGGGACGAACTCTCCATCTAACAAAGGCATTGAGTAACCCTATAGCTCTCCTTAAAAGAAAGATTTGTAGCGACACGTGACAGTAAACATTCCAACGGTTTCTGTCCCGTAGCTCGCCTCACGCAGGTCCTATTCTCCGGGCAGGATGTTTACCAGATGCCGACGCGTCTCCGCAGTACGTGATCGGCTAGCCCGAGGACCGTTATAAACACTAATATCTAGTTACCTAAAATCCGTCAACAGATACACAGTCTTTGTCCCAGTTACAGGAAGACAGGAGAGACCTATTTTTCCACGAACGACGTCTCCCACTAGGAACCCTCCCTCAAGGGCGGCTAGCATCCTTTTCTAACTACCGATATGGAGATTGGCCAATTAGCAGCAACGTCAATTTCCCTTACTTTCCGAACGTAGGATGTCCCCGACGAATCCGATGATCTCGTGTCCTTAGACACACCCCGTCATAGTTTTCCTCTGGGGTATCACCGGGACGGAAAGTCATTCTCGCTTGTGGTCTCATCGACAAAAAGATTAACGCCTTACGGTCAGCAAATATTAACACAGAATCCGACTTAGATTTTTGCGAGTGCGTACGACTACCGTCCCGTTGTCCGCGGATTCGTTATTGAACCTAGGATCATTGTCATTAGTTTCTCGAGTATCTAATTACCACGGTTACTTGTCCGGTTCTATGGTAATCGTATTTGCACTAGCCAATGTCTTCTCTATTGCATAACGACGACGTGTAATCCAAACGAAGATTCGCTTCACGCCCTTAACCCTAATTCTAATGTAAACCCGACATATATATATATATATAACAAATATTGATGATATATTTATTTCAAAACTTACGTTTGTGGTTGCGTTGGATCATCTCCTAACGTCACAGTATCACCAGGAATGTCGTTGAAACATTTCTGACAGAAGGTGTATCTGTCGGAAACAAGACCATATGCCTTTAGACTACTGTTCCAACCAATAGTGTTTAGATCCAAATTTCAATTCGTCAATGTCATGCGTGCATCATACGAAGATCAATTTTTTCACGCCCCAATCGATGTATCCAAATGTCGAGTATCCAATTTTGATAAATATTTGTTTGTATTTGCAATTATACACATGCAAGTAGTGTTTTGCCAATTGTAATATGTTTGGATCCATTTCATTATATTTTTAAATTGTAGGAAGTCATCATTTCATTTAATGAACATATTTTTTTCATTATTTTTCATTTATCACAAATACAATTTGTTTTACATTTATTTATGTTTTCATTTTAAATGTCAGGTATCCAATTTCAATCGTCCAATTTCCAAGTATCAATTTTCGTGGCATGAAGTAGTAGAGTCAGAAAGAAGCAAGGGGCGCGGGCAACACAAGAAGCAAGCAGCAAACAAGGATTTGTGTGTGCGTGCGCAACCCATGGGTAGAGCGAAGGTAACATACAAAGAAGAGAAGAGTGCCATAGTTAGACACCATATAATATATACATAAATTACTTAGTTGCATATACTGAAGAGTATTTAACAAATGACTTCCTTCGGTTAAAAATTCCTTTGTACATTTTATATTATTTATAAAACAAAATATATATTTAAAAAGCATCTAATTTTAAGGATGACTATAGAAAGCTTTATATCCCTTAAGTATATGCGTAATAAAATTTCAACTTCATATGTGCGAACGTTACGAAACAATGCATTCATTGACAAATGTTTCATGATTGTAATAAAAAACGTAAAAAAAGAAACGTGTTGGTCAGGAGACTGGCCTGTATCGACTGATATAACCGAAACAGGTTAATTGGCCTGCCAAGTTAATCTGGCGTATCCGATTATAGAACATTTTTCTATAAATAAAAATGTACCATGAAAGTCGAATGCGCCTAAAGGCAACTTGAACTTTGAAAACTTAACAGGTATAGCTAATGTCAGTAATCTTTGAAGACAGCTGGGAGCAACAGAAGTCATTAACAAGATATCTAATTATCTAAGTAAAGAAATTACTAAAGGGCAAGATGGAGATAAAACCTACTAACATATTCCCTTCATGCAGAGAGAGACTATTTTTTCAATTATTAAATGAATTTTCTTGTTTTACATAGTTATTTGACTAAAACTTTTCCATATTACTGACCTATTTTGATAGGAGTAGTACTTTGCATCTCTTGGTATTGTACAAAGCTGCTTTCCATAACAACATAGTACTTGTGGATTGAATGTGTATTTTCTTCCACAGCAATATCCCAAGGCTTGCATTACAGGATCTATTTCTTGCTCAAAGACTTCAGAAAGCTAAAATCGATGAAAAAATTTGTAATTTGAAAGTCATTATTGATATCAGTACACACTGATTGGATGATTCAGAAATAAACATACCTTTGTACAATATCTGTAAACACGTGATGTTTTACGATTGTAAAGCCATGCATTATCAAACATCATCCATACGTCATCCACATATTCCCACGGATCACTGTATTGCCCTGTATCTAATTTTCTTTTGATCGTTGAAAGATCCATCGGCTTTTTAACAATATCAAAGTAATCAGGAATTCCCAATGCTTGAGGATCAACGGGTTGTCTAAATGGTATAGACTCTGGATCTTGGCGATAAAGTTTTTCTAATGTTGGCATTAATGCTTGCCGCAACTCATCTGGTTTGAATAAACACAACCGTTTCTTATCAGTTGACGTTCCGCTTGGTTGTATCGGTTCAGGAACTAATGGTTTAATATCTGGCGTTGTTGTGTCTTGACTGGATATTGGTGTTACAGGTTCTTCCTTAATACTAATAGGTTCTTCTTTTACAATACTCTCACTGGATCCTTCCTCCATTGGTTCTGTTTTGATTTCAGTTTTAATAGACACCTCATTATTGACACTTTTACCTCCATCCATTCTGTGATTCTCAGAACCATCTTCTGTTTTAATTTCCATTTTCATACTTTCTTCCTTAATAGAATCCAATTTTCCCTTATTGTTATTCATTGGTGGACTAGGAGAATTATCACGATCTAAAGCGGCTGTAATAGCCGCCATTTGCGAAGACATGGACGAAGTTCTCGGTGCATTTAATGCAGCCCTCTCTTGAGATGTCATGCCTTTTCCAAGACTTGCAAGGCCGGCAGGAGATGGTGTAGTAGCAGGATGAGGTGGTGTTTGGTTGGCGGAAGAAACTGTCTGATTTGGAGTCATTAATGAAGGAACTAGTGGCGTATTAGGTGTGGAAGTTGTAGATTGAGGTCCATTTGTCGTCGTTGCTGGGCTGGGACTAGGGCCACTAGAAGCAGGAGGTGGTATCGTTTGTGGAGTTGATGTACTGATGCCATTATCGTTAGGTGTTGAAACCGAAAGAGGTCGACTATTGTTGAATTGATTTTGCTGTTGATTGTTTTGTTGTTGCATACTGCTAAATGGTGACGGCGTTTGCGGCATTGAGGTTGTCGTAGCGTTTTGATTCGAAGTACTTGTTGGTTGTTGCGGCTGTGACTGACTTGATTGTTGTTGAGGCTGAGGTTGTGATGGCGGCTGCTGCTGTTGCTGCTGCTGATGTTGGTGCGCAATTGCTGCTTGAGCTTGCGCTAATCTAACTTTCATAATATCAGAATATTGATGTTGATTCTGTACAGGCGAACTGTTAGGTAAACCGGAAGTACCATTTGAGGTTGGGAATTGACTAGTTGTTGCAGACGTAGTAGTTGTTGTTAAACTTGATTGTGACATTTGTGGTTGTCCAAAAGGACTGAGACCAGGATTTGAAACGACGTTGGGATTAGAAGTTGATTGTCCATTTGGACTAGGACCAGGTGGGCCAACCAAAATTCCTGACTGCTGCTGCTGCTGTTGTTGTTGCTGCTGCTGTTGCATTTGTTGCTGAACTTGAACTTGAGCCTGAGCTTGAGCTTGAGCCTGAGCCTGAGCCTGGGCCTGTGCTTGAGCCTGAGCTTGAACATTCGTTTGGGACTGAACCTGTACTTGTTGCGTTTGTTGTTGTTGCGGAAACTGCATTCTATTGTGCGGAATACCCATTGCAGGTAAATTTCCAAGCGTCATACTTGGCGAATGACTACGCAAACTAGGGGTAACTGTTCCAACTGGTCGTGATGGTGGAACGGTACCAACACCTGGGGGAGCACATGGCCTTAAACCTGAGCCAGATGTTCCTGCAGGTTGTGGTTGTTGTTGCTGCTGAGCTTGTAACTGTTGTTGTTGTTGTTCTTTCCGCTTTTGTCGTTTTTCCTCTAATTCTTTTTGAATTTTGTATATTTTTTCGGCAAGCAAATGATAATATTCTGATCTTGAATTGGCCATTTCATACATGTCGCCTTCAACTTTCCTTGCATATGCAACAAGATTATGCATTCTTTTATCAAGCATAGCTTGTGGATCGGGAGTTGGAAATATTGCTTGAACCAATTTATGAACGAGATGATTTCTAAGATCTGGTGTTACAGTTTGATGCCAATCCTTTGATTCCTGCACCGATGTTGCTGTTACTTGACTTGGTTGAAGTCCAGCTGGAAGCTGAAGATTAGCTAACCTATTTTCACTTGGAACACTAAGTTGTCCTGAATCATTCAAACCAAACAGTTGCTGCATATTAACAGATTGTTGTATATTAGCGGCAGTCGCTGCAGCAGCAGGCGTGGGACCACTGGTAGGTGCTGCTTGATTACCAGCAACTCCAACTGTATTAGGATCAGAATTTAAAGGGAGAGAAACATTTGGAGCAACAACTTGTTGCCCGGCGCCAACTACAGATTGACCGGGTGCATTCTGAGTTGGAGGTTGAGCTAATCTAACGTTTCCAATCGCGCCGGGTGCTCCTTGCATGCTTGGTGTTGGCATTCTTCTAGTTACACATTGAGCAACCAAACCACCAGTTGTTGTAGTAGGACATGGAATACCCAACGCATCATATGCTCTTCTCATTTCTGTTTGACTCGGATTTGGTTGACTATTTGGTTGTGTCGTAGATGCTGCAGCAGCATTTGTTGTTTTATTTTTGTTTGCTTGTTTTAAAGGTAAACACACAGGACAATCGTTACGATTGCAGTGTTTCCAGTGACTAATAATTTGTCTCGAAGAGCTACAGTGTGGCACTGTACAGTTTTTCCCTGCTTGACAAGCAGTCATGTGAGTCAATACATTTTTCATAGTTTTACAGTCTGGCAACGAACATTGCCAAACTTCACCGTTTGCTTGACTTTCGCGTCGTTGACACTTATGCGCATGAAGTAGAAGAACTAGTTGTTGCTGAATAAGTTTGCGTTTTTCTGGATCAGCAGTTGATTTTGTAGCACCTAGTAACATGAATATTATATAGTTAAATTTCGTTAATGAAATAAATTTACTTAAAAATAGAAACGAATAATTACCAGCTGGAGCACCAGTACCGGGTATTTGCCCCTGAGTAGCTTGTTGTGGTCCAGGTTGACCTCCACTTGGTGCACCAGACTGAGGTTGAGCTGGACTTGGAGCAGGTGGTTGAGCTTGTTGCGCCATGCCACCTTCTTGACCACCCACAACATTTGTGGAGCCAATAGGACCTGCGGTTCCTCCAAATCTACTACCTTGCATGGCAGTCATGTTTGTTCCCACTCCTTTTGGTTGTGGTGTAACAACTCCAACAGGACTGTTAGTACATACAGTAACACCAGGCCCCTGTCCACTAGCTGGAGATCCTGATTAAAAATTGTATATTTAAATATATCTTAAAACTTACCAACTACATATACAACTGCTATAATTACCATAACCATAAGGACTTGATGCACTTATTTGCCCCATATTTGGCATATTTGTCATATTTGGGGGTGCCTGGATTCTTGGACCTCCCTGACCAGGACCTACGATACCAACTTGATGTACTTGTTGATGTGGACTTTGACCCCTTGCTGGTCCAACCATATGAGCTTGTTGCTGTTGTTGCATTGCTACAGCTCTAGTATTCATTATTCCAGGTCCATTTTGCATTTGAGCAACACCATGTGGCCCACTAGGATGATGAATTCCTCCTTGTGTATTAGGGGCCATCATAGTTACCTAAACCATAGAATGTTTAGATTGTATATTCTATACGATATACTGTTTTCATATATATATTGATCCCACTATAACTCACAGTGTTTAAAGGTTGCTTATTCAAGCTGTTGGTTACAATTAAACTTCCACCCGCCATTCCACCCATATTGTTATTTCCACTGGCACTACTGGTCATAACAAGAGCAGAATTTATTCCACCTGGCATTGACATGGTAGGATTACTTCCAGCCATGCTCATTGACGATTGAAGGCCTCCCATCGAATTTGCAATGGACATTTGATTATTTGCCAAGGAACTGGCTATACTACTTGGTAAATTTCCCAGACTCACGACCATTTGTGGATCAACTACTTTAGAGACAGAAACATTTGGTGGAGATTGCATATTTGGACTTTTATTACCCAAAGTTCCAGCAGCCATTGCTAGAGAATTTGCAACCAAATTTTTATTGCCCTGTTTCAAGAAAGATCAAAATTAAGCAGTGTTTCTTGTATATATATACATAATATTCATAATATATAATTTATATATACGAACTTGTTGTTGTATTAGATGATGTGAAAGTTGTTGTTGTTGTACATGTTGTCTCAGTTCTGAATCAAGCGCACCATTTTGCTGCCCTGGGCCTGGACCTGTTGCTGGTGGCTTAGCACTTTCAGTTGCAGAACCCCAAGATCCCGATGACAACAGATCATCAGGTAGATCATTTTCAAGATCAAACATATCTGTGTTTGTTATATAATCTGAGAATAAAAATTTGCATTAGTAACAGCATTATGGTATGTATGTTGCTGTAAAAGATACTGGTTACTACAAAAGTAATATATCTAAGTGTAGCCACTGAACCATGATATCAAGCATGTTGTACATCAAAACTGAAGATTTTCTTTAGGCTACAGAATTCATAGAAGAGTTTGATATCACAACTGAATAATTACTTCTCTAGATAACCAGTTTAGAAAATTATTGTCAGATTATGATATTAAATGTAACATATACCATAGAGACCAAAAAACCATTAGTAAATGATATAAAGATAAGATTCAGCACCGTCACCATAGCTTCTATCTAAAGATTTAATAGTAAAATCTTCGTACTACCATATAATGTAGTTGCTTGTTGTATAATATACCTGCATGTAAGTATACATGCACATATATGCATACATGAATACATTTTATGACATTTATGTACATATCACATTTTAAATTGCAGAAGCTTGTATTTGTTCAAATTATACTAGCCTACAGTGTTTGAAAAATACATTTGTCATATAAAAATATCTCTTTAACTTACTTGACTATCCATGATTGACCATACAACAACGGAGAAAAAAGGGGTCAAATGCAAATTTAAACGAAAAATAGAAAAAGAAAATAAAACAAAAAGATTCTACACAAACTACTGTAAATATAAACAAACAAATACATAAATAAATAAGACATGAGACATACACTGTGTGAGCATAACTTAAAGGGAGTTTATACTACAGCAGAATAAAAATTTCTTCACAATAAAGACGTGCTAAACTACAAAAGCAGCAAAGCTACTGATGGCAAACTTTAGAGTAGACAGTCATGCGAAGAAATCATAGTCACTCTAAAGAATATTTACAACTGTTTGTAAACGGAATGTTTTTTAATGTTGTAACATTAAAAAAAAGTTTCTGAAACTCTTACAAATAATATAAATCAGTTTATTTCAATTATGATATCAATTACCTACAAAGTATAAAAACGATTATGTACAAAACATCATAGTTACCTACCTAACAACCTAGTTCAACTTTACCTCATTGAAGATATAATCGCATTTTATTTAAAAATTTATACACAATATTTAATACAGTTTCATCCTAATATAAAGTTTTAGAGCTCTGTACATGTGTGTCGCATGTCCATATTACATTACCACTCAATGCTTGAAGCTCACAGCATATCTATTTATATTTTTTTTATTATATATTAAATTAAAACATTTTTTCCTATAGTACTTAGAGTGATCCAATTTTTCTCCAGTATCATATAAAAGAAACAAATCTTTCTCAATTATAAGGCAATATATTACATTTATTTGTTCTTATATTCTATCATATAAGTAAAACAATATAATCCTCATGTTCATTGTGGGTTTTACAAATAACGACAATAAATCAACTTTATTGAACCATAGTGACAATATGCCAAAACTATATACATTTCTTTTATAATATAAAAATTACGAATTATTTTAGCAATAAATTATGACATAAATTGGAAGTAATTAAATGATTTTACAACTTTATGATACTAATAAATGAGATGAATGGACAGATAAACAAATTCTGTAGTGCTGGACTTAATGTTTTTGAACTTTTTGCTGGGTTTTGTAATAATATTTACTTCTTTTCTGGATGGTATGGTTGTTCCAATGTGGCTGCAGCTGATGCTGTTGCAGATGAAGCTGCTGTTGTGGCGGGCCCTGCATTTGTTGCATGTTACCACTGCCACCTCCCCCGTAGTTTGTATAAGCATGGTGCATCATTAGAGGCGCCATACCCACTACATATATCACAGTTTTTATTTCAGACTGTGGAAAAACTGTCTATGCTTTCTGGATCACAGTTTTTAAGCAGCAGAAATAGTCTAAATTTTCCTTCAAATGCAACTAATTGGTATAGATGAATTAATATCTATAATCCTGAAAAAAGAAAGACTATGTCTGCCACTTTGTGTAACCTGACTAAATCTCGTGATTGATACATCAAGTATTTAAGTGACACAGTCATCACCAAATCGATATGGGATTATATGAAATATTATTGAGTTCAGAAACTGTTAAGGTGATCAGGTAGCACTTAAAGAAAATAAGATTCAAGAGATGGTTAGCGCATCAATCATGCCAGCATGTCTTTTTTTAATAATTATTCAAACTTCCATGCATTTGCCATGCACTACAAAAATAAAATGAGAACTAAATTTAAAGACAACTAAAAAATTTACAATATACTATTATTTTGTTTAGGTTAAATTTAAATAATAGAAAGAACGTGCAACAAGACAGAAGTTACAGATTATTTAGTACAAACAATTTTTTTTTAAACACGGAATATTTCTATAACCTCTGAGCAAAATTTATACACTGTATCCAAATTGCCCGAACTTCCAACAACCAATAATTTGAAACTTTCTAATAATTTATTTTTTATTAAGAATAACTATATATAATGATTTATTAATATCAAAATATGTAAAAACATTGTAAGATAAAAACTCAACCCAAAACATTCATTAATGCCAATACTGTCACAATTGAAAATATTTCTTAAATATCTCTGTTTCCTGACATGAGTTACCATATAAATTCATACGAATAAATACAATTTCGTAGAACAATTTAAAATAATTTATCGAATCAATAATAACACGTTAGACAATTGATAAAGTAATCAATTTCCGCAATAGCATTTCTTGAATAATTTAGGTTAGTTTACAAACAGTTAACTAATAACAAAATAGAGATTTTGATCGTTACATACGACGACAAAACAAAAAAAAATTACACAATTTTAGAATAATCCGAATAGAGGGTCCTGTCAAAGGGTAATAATGTAACACTTGTAACATGAAACGATAATAACCAGCTACAACCACAGCACTTTCCTGAAAGTTCAAAACCTATACAAAAATGTTGTGGAAAGAAAAAAAGAAAGAGAGAAAAAGAGAGAGAGAAAGAGAGAGAGAGACTGTCTATCAGACACATTGTTTTCGATAAAGGTAAATGATACGAAGACAATAACAAAAGGGTGCATTTCTTGAAAAACGAAGGCATCGAGACATGTGGGTAATTTTGCTCAAAGGTTGCATCCGTCAACGAATTGACAGTATGCCTCTGATAAATCGAAGAGCATATATTTCTTAATATAATAAGAAAGATATATGCGTGTGGTATCATGTAATTAGAAAAACGGCGTATGTGCTACTTGCGACGTTTCATCCCCGAAAGGTTAGTCGCGATAGCGACTCTATTGCAAAGAAAGTTCACCGTGATGAAAATGAAAGAACTTACCCGCGGAATCCGAAGTCCCCTGGAAAGGATCTCCGAGCTTCGGCCGCTTATTCGGTGGCCCGTCCACCAGGTGGTCGGCCATGGTTTCTTTTCAGGGTTAATTATTTCTTGTGTTTCAGGCTGTTTACTCCTGGTAGCAAGTAAGCGGCGGCGGCAGCAAGTCAGGACGACCGCACGCACGCACGCACGCACGCACGCAGCCAGGCACGCACGCAGGCACGTATACACGGGTATACACACACGAACGAAACGCTGCACTACGCCACTAGAAGATCGGTACTAGTGCTGATGATGCTATTACTGCTGCTGCTGATGCTATTGCTGCTTCCTCCTCTTCGGCGAAGCCGCGAAAATTCACCAAGCTCTTAGCGTATTCACAAGCATGACAATAACAATGAAAACCGCGGCGCGTGGAGCGTCCCCGAGCACGCTTTGGTACACGATCAACCATTGGGCATCGTCGGGGGTACGTCGAACCCCGCGCTCAAAGCCCACACACACAGTAAATTTTTCAATGGGCGCACAGGCCACTCGCACGACGACGGGACAGACCGAGAAGTTAACTAGACTATCGGTATCACAATATCGAAGATCACCACTTCGACTTAAATGCACACCACTACCAAACGAGTTCTCACGTTATATTCGGTTTAGTCGGTCGCACACGACTCGTCAAACACTCGAGTGTGGCGAACTGGCTGCGCGCACGGCGCTAGCTCGCAGCAACGATATCGCTCTCGAGGCCCGCTGGCACCATCTTTCTCTCCTCTTCTCTCGCCTTGGCACACTGCGACACGGGGCGCGCGAATGATCACCGCGGACGCAGCTCGCTTTCCCCACACATTCGAGGCAATCACGGACGCCAGGAGGCGAAGACGATGAAATGAGTCGGTTCCGGGGCGGCCACCGCGCGCCACAGAAATTCGCTCGGGAAAAGCGATCGCGAGAGTTCCGCACCGCACGAGTATCGGCTAACGTAAAATGGCGGCTGCTGTTGACGAGAAGTTTTTCTACGCTTGTCAGAAAATGTCCGACTGGTTCCGTATAGTCGCCGTGACGCTAGTCCAGCCACCTGATTGGTCCCTGTGATCACGTGACATGATCGTTCCCTATTATTGGTCAAACTGCTGCGAGGCCACGAACGCTGCGATTACGTTCACGCCGCCGGTCTAACAGCCGCGAGAATTTCGTTTATTCCTCTGCCGCCATTTGATAAAGGCCGGTCTCGCATAGTGGTTGTAAGATGCTCTTTGAATTAGATTCATTATTGGCACAGAATACGTTCCTGGCCAAATTTAAGGAAACAAATAACTTAATAACTAATCACGCTATTCTCCGCTCTAGTGGTGTTCACGGCTTCACGAACTTGAAAAGAAGCCCTAGCCTAATTATTCCTTGTTGCCGGAAAACATTGAGACAGTGATTCATACGATTCGAGTTTTGGAGGAGACACATTCATTCAGCCTTTCGCAATTTACTATTTTCTGTATATACGTTGCAAACGTTATTTCATTTTATTTCTACATATATAAAGTAATAATCTTTCAACATTCATTATAGTGTACTATAAGTAAAACGTTTGTAAACGTAAACCCTACGTATATGCAACGTCTTTGTTGAAATGAAATATTTTCATAATATATCTACAATATATTTAATTGTACGGCTATAAGTATGTCCACTGGACATAACCTCCAGAATTTTTGCGAGTACATATTATATAATACAAATAACGAAATCATTCGATACATAAATATACTGTGTATGTTTCTTTTTCATAGTAAACAAATCATCTCCTTTTTAGAAAATTACTAGTTGGTTTACGAAATAATGAGAATTTAGATTTGTCCGAAAATTGTACTCTTCAAATATCTTTTCATCTGATTCATTAATTGATTGATTTATATATATATATATAATACATATATAATATATATAAATATATATATATATATATATATATATTCATTTGTACTAATAATCACTTTCTCTTTTATAATTACAAGACTAAAATATTTGCGCGGTTATGTTCATAACAAACAACCTATGCTGTGCAATATCGTATCCTGACAAAGATTTATATGCCGTATGTCGTCAACATTGAGAAAATAAAAAATCGACTTTGTTAATGCGTTTACAAAGCTGAGAGTGTCAAAGGGATATCGTTACAAGATGGCCAGGGATTTCTCGATCGACAGGTTAAAAGGAAGAATGTATACAAGGTGGGGAGACGGGAGATTGCGTTGCGCAGAACGTCCTCTCTTCGAGAAAGAGAATCTGACTCGTGAATAGGTGCGAACGGCACGCGACTAGCTGCACGCATATATTGTGCGTGAACTTGCTTCCATCTTCCTTTTCCTGCTCTGTTCCTTTTCGCTCTTTCATTCGTGTGTTTGTTGTGTGGTCACGCGCGCGCGCGCGATAGTGTCAGATACAGAGAATTGTGTAAAGAAAGAGGTGAACGCGAGAAGAGAGGGAGAATTGGAAATGGGACGGGAACTGGATGACTCCGTGGCAGCAGCCACCTAGCCACCCATCTCAGTGACAGCGACTCTTTACTCTTTGTGGAGTGTTGCTAGTCGCTTACATCGCTTTATTTCTGTCGACTATATAATATTACAGTCCCTTTGATAGTCTCTTAGTAATACGTAAATGCTTTTTTTTGATAAGAGTTTTTACGATGTCAAGTATTTATTATCGTTCCTTAGTTTAGGGTTGAAATCTGTATCGTTCTCACTAGACATAATAACTTACATATAGAACCACCTAAGCGATTTTCATCCAGCAGGCAGTACTTCTGATAATTGAAACAAATTTCTTTACTGCCATGAAAAACATGATTTACTTGTTCATTAATCATAATTTTATTTACTATAATCAGGCTTATAAAAATAGATTTTGAAACTTATTCACTTAATGTTCCAACATACTTAAATTACAAATTTTTTTTCACATCTATTTATTAAATCTAGAAAATTTGTAATTGAATCTAAATATTCAAATTTTTTAATCAAATTTTCATGATTCTGAATGAATGTTGTGTATGTTCTTCAAAATTTTTATTTTATAACAGCTTTGAAAAATTAGGTGGTAAATTGAGAAAAATAAACGAAAGAAATTTTTAATTAATACTAATTCTTCATTTTTTTACAATCATTGGATATAGTTAGATACACAATTATACAATTGAAAACACAACAACATCATAGCATTATTAATATATCAACTTTTAATGTAGAACAGCTGCCAATACTATTATGTATATAAGTCAGTATGAGAAAATCAGTTCTCAAAGGTTGTGGATGTTGCTGATGCTGGACTTGTAACTGTTGTTGTTCTTTCCTTTTTTTTCTTTTCTACAATACTTCTTGAATTGTATGTATTTTTTCAGTAAGTAAATATATGGAATTCTCCATTCCTTACATGTAATCTTCAACTTTCCTTGCATATGGAACAAGATTGTGGATTCTTTTCTTGAACATAGATCATGGATTGTGAGATGGTTGAACCAATACTGCTTGAACCAATTTATAAACAAAATAATTTCTAAGATCTGGTGTTGCAGTTTAACGCCAATCGTTTCATTTCTATATTAATGTTGCTTGTACTTGACCTGGTTGAATTCCAGCTGGAAGCTGAAGGTTAGCTAACCTATTTTCATTTAAAGCACTAAGTTGTTCTGAATCATTCAAATCAAATAGTTGCTGTATATTAACAGACTGTTGTATATTAATGGCAGTCGTTACAACAGCAAACATGGGACTGGTAGGTATTGCTGGATTACCAACAACTGTAACTGTATTAGGATCACAATTTAGAGAAAAAGACATATTTGAAGTAAGTTGGGATAATTTAGCATTTCCTATTGCACCAGGTGCTCCTTATATGCTTGGTGTTGGCATTCCTTCAATAATACATCGTGCAGCTACTAAACTAGCTGTTGTAGTAGGACATGGACAACACATGATATGTTCTTCTTATTTCAGATTCATGGATTTGAACTTTATTAGTTTTATTTTTGTTTGATTACTTCGGAGGTAAATATACATGAGAAACGTTATGATTGCAATGTTTCCTATGACTAATAATTTGCCTCGAAGATCTACAGTTTGACATTGTACTGCTTTTTTCTGCTTGACAAGCAGTCATATCAGTCAATAAATTTTTCATAGTTTTACAATCTGGCAATGAACATGACCAAACTTCACAGTTTGCTTGACTTGCGCATTGTTAATACTTATGTGCATAAAGTAGAAGAACTAGTTATTGCTGAATAAATTTGTGTTTTTTTGGATCTGCAATTGATTTTGTAGCACTCAGTAACATATAAATATTGCTTAGTTAAATTTTGTTAGTGAAGTAAATTTATTTAGATACAAAAACCAATAATTACCGATTGAAGTATCAATATCAGTTATTTAATCCTGAGTAGCTTGTTGTGATCCAGGTTGACCTCCACTTAGTGCACCAGACTAAGGTTGAGCTTGATTTGGAACAGGTGGTTGAGTTTGTTGTGCCATACCACCTTCTTGACCACCCATAACATTTGTAGAGCCAGTGGAGTCAATGGAACCTGTGGTTCCTCTAACTGTACTATTTTGTATCACAGTCATCTGTATTACTTGATTGGGATCCAGATAGGTCAGCTAACCCATTTTCATTTGGAACATTAAGTTGTTAACTTAATCATACCATAATAGAAATCAGTTAACTAACGTGAATAAGGAATTCTGCGCATATGTGACATGCTTTTAATATCTTAGACAGAGGTAGAGATATTTTACTCATTCTGGTCTTGTGTCGCACGAATGCGGACTTTGTTGACCGTCCATGTTGATTTTTCACGACTATCATGACTTAATTTTCGGACGGTTTTTCCTAGCGTCTCTCAAAAAGCACTTATATGACCGTGAATTAGGCATAGGAACACGTATCTGATTGCTTATTTCTGGTAGAACCAATACAATCATTAAGATAAGCACGTGTATTGGCTGAAAGTGTCACATATACAAATAAAATAATATAACACGCATGACGGTAAGCGATAGATAGTACTACCTCTCTTGCTTCTGTCTCTTTCCACTAACCAATTTCTCATCTCTATTCTACACAAATAAACATTTCATAAAAGCGTGGGGAGCCATACTGACTATAAACAGGAGCTGAGAAGAAGTCTTCTGAAAAGAACGTGGTTCGATTGGTTATTTCTGATAAACTCAATACAATCATAGAGATAAGCACGCGCGTTGATCGAAAGCATTCTATGGTCAAAAGTATCACATATACAAATAAAACAATATAGCAACTCGTGACGGTGAACGATGAGAGTATTATCTCCTTTGTCCTTGTGCCATCCAGCGAGATTCCTTTCCAGCTTCGTACAGAATAGGTTATTAGGTTAAGTTATGTTAATATTGAGGTGATTATGCATCGAAATCAAACTCTCGCACTGTTGTCATCACGATCATACAAACAAGTCTCAAATAAAGTCTCTCAACACTCATATATCGAAGCCTAGGTAACATCATCTAAAAAATCTAGTAAAAAATCAACATGGAAGACAAGAAGGTTCTCGTTGTGCGTATGCATGACATGCTATGAATGTCTTAGCAGACATTAGTGGTATTTAACTGTCTCGTAAGAATACAGACTTTGTTGACCTTTCACAAGTGACACAATTCAATTTTTGAACTGTTCCCCTAGCGAGTGTCGAAACCTGTTTATAGATTATGGTTGCCATATTTAATACGGCTGGTACTCAGAGTCACCTATGTCTAATATTTTAAATAAATATTTACATATGTATATTATTAATGATTTATTAAGATTCTTTTAAACATTTCATTTATTTTTGAATTAAATATTATTCTCAGATTATTCTCCGAAGGAGTACTACATACAGAGACAATATGCACAGTACAATAGATCGAAAAAAGTCACAAGTGTCTGTTGATAATCGTTATTCGAATGTTACATAACTATTCAGAAGACAAAATTCTGTAGTTAACAGCACTATTCTATCAGATTATTTCTTTAAAAATATCATTATATCAAAATATCACAACAAGTGTTTAATCTGACCCATTAATGATTAATTTTTTAAAGTTATTTCTTTAAATTATATTTTATAATGCAAAAAAGTAACCAGTGACTATGAGATTATGATACACTATTTAACTGCGTATAGTTCATATATTTTTGTACGACGGAATAGGAATAAAGATACATATGTATCAATATATTAATGTACTAAAAAATCGATTCAAAAGGAACAATAAAGATTAATTAGTTAGTATTGCATTTCGATTATTACAAATCAAATGAGATATTTTCATGCAAGCTTTGACTCACTGATATCGTCATTATATCTACCATGATAACGGACTCAGTTTTCGTAATCTTAACGTCGATACGATATAATTTCATCCTATGTCATTTGTAATAATTATGAACTACCCACTCTAATATGAATAAATTATATATTAGAAACAGCAATTTTACGTTAAAGAACGGAGAAGTATGCTTCATTTTGAGATAGTTTAACGTAAAGATTCTGACTATTTAATGTCAATCTATTAATTGTGTATTTGTGTAATAAAATAATTGTAATGGGTTAAAGAAGCAAGGTCATTTTTTAGATTTTGATGTCTGTTACACTTCATATGTCTTGTTAGATATATTTTAAGAAAGAAGTTTACAATGTAGAGCATTGTCATAATAATGAAGGATAACAATAAAGAACTAAATAAAATATATTTTCTACGAGTATTTCATGGCATTGTGTTGTCGAGAGAAGAACTCAATAATCCATATAGATTAGAAAAGCAAGGTTAATTATGTTCAAATCATTCCAATATCATTCATTCTGAAAAGATTATTAACAGACTAGAACAGATAAATCTTTAAGTTCACGCTGAAATCGATCGTATATGAAAGATGATCCTAGCTTATATATTCGGCTTGATTTTTCAGGATACTTCGAGAATATCTTTTTTCTTTACGATGTAAGGGAACATGTTTTACACATAAGTATTGAAACCTTGATTTCACATGCCGCTTAACGGAACCAATGTAATCTGACCGTGGAAAAACACGATCTTTAAATAACTATAATCTTTATCTTTTATTATTTTTATTAAAATATCTAATATGATAAAAAATATATACAATATAATCCATATGAATTATCAAATCTTTATAAAAAATTAATTCATTTCGTGGTGTTTATTTTTACTTCTTAAATCGAAAAAATTAGATATTTAAAATGTTATAAATAACAAAAAGAGTGTAAAGTATAAAGTAATTTTAAAAAATAAGTGCGATTTTAAAAAATAAATTAATATATGTGTAATATGATATATGTATATACATATTACGCACAAAAACGAATATTAAAAGTTTCGAGTTACATGTTTAACATTATTTGTATAATTTAATAATGCTCTCCTATAATTTAATCATACACGAATAAATTTTTGTGTATATATTCGTAATATACAGGTAACATGTGATTGAAAATGCACTCTTAATAGAAACATGTCACAGTACTAAGTTAATAAAACAAAATTGGATTTTGTAATAAAAACAACTTTTAATAACATATATAGAATTGAAATCGTTATGTGTTTCACTTTTCTATGCATTCCTCACTCACAATGAAACTATTGGGTTGGCAACTAAGTGGAAAAACGAGGAAACTAAATCACGTAAATGGGAGGTACAAAGTCAAAATTAGGAACTTGTTTGAAAGAAATTACTGCTTTTAATATAAACAAGAATTGATATGACCTGTATCGTATGTAATAGTAGAGTACTTAAGTCTGCACCTTACAAGCTAACCACTCCGTTTTTAATAATAACAGAAAGTACATTTTAATATTGATTCATAACATTCTCTATAAATAATCTTACATAAAATTCTAACTGGTCGGTATAATAATTATTGGAATAATTAACATACAAACATACATTCCATTTAACAGAAAAAGTACAACAACATGTATAGATATGAAATAACTTTTCTAATAAATTATATTGAAACTATATTAAGAATAAAATCACATATATAATATATAAGAGAATAATATATGTTGATATAAAGTAAAGTATGTTTAATTTGGTCAAGTACTTGATTAAATTTTTAATCTGAGCAAACTTGTTTTTGTACAAATTGGAATAAGTATATATAATACGCATTGCTTTTATAAATTTCACACGATACTCAGTCTCTTATTACATGATGACTGTATCAAAGATTGTGTGAATATGATCATTACAGAAAGTACAGTCAAAAATATAGTTTTTCCAATAATATTGCTTTTTAAGATACAAATCAAGGTTGCTTATAAATACGAAATATTTGCGATACGTTACAATTATAAAATCTTCATAAATATTTTTGCTTTGTAGGAATGATACAGAATTGTCTTATTTACACTGAAAACACTGCAGCATATACATATGTATAATAGAGTATCATTCGTATGTTATTTTTTAAAAAATTATACACAAATTTTTATATAAATTATAATAAAATGCTTCTCCTTTTTTACAATAAATCGTAGGTTAATGAAAACTTGATGTAGTCTTCTTCGTACATATAAACAAAACAAATTTCATTAAATTATATGTAGTTGCTTATATTAACAACGTTTTTATTATACAATCAATAAATGTTCTTTCCTATAACAGCGCAGATTGAAAATTCGAATTTATAATTTACTTCAATTAATATATATATATATATATATATTTATTACAGAAATGGTATCAGTCCTATAATAAAATTAATTGCACAAATAATTGAGAAAATGCATATCTTTTAAAAGTACTTAATACATGTACATATTTTCATGGATGTGAGATTATTTTCTCTTAAGATCGGTGCATGAATGAAGGAGATTTATAAAAAAAAAGAGAAAAAACATAGTTGATAAATAATTCCACGATAATAAAAAATTTTTCACTATATGAACAGTATCGTAAATGCTAACAACTTTTAAGAAATCCCAATTTCCAAACAATAACAATTTACATAATGTATTAGAATTTATAATGAGATTCACACGTACTCTCATTTTTTTCATATAAAAAAGACTAGTAAACGTGTATCACTTTTTACAAACTCCCAAATAGATTTTTAATGCTGCCTTTTATACAAAAATGTTTGGACTTGAGATTTTGATATTTAAGTTACAATTTATTCTTTGCAGAATAGATTTAGCTATGAATGACTGAAATTATTCTGTACTTCAAGATGGTATCATTTTGTTTTTAGAAAGAGCATAATGTTTTTATGTTAAGAAAATATTTTCTATTCTCATATCTATGCAATGTATTGCATCAACTTAATATTAAATCTCAAATGCATGTCAAATATAACATCATTTTATTAAAGTTTACAGATACCAAATACATATATTATATGTACCAAATGCTATGTGGCAAACGTGAATGATAATATAAACAAAGATATTTAATGGAATATAGCACAAAAGATTTCTGTCTTATATCTAGTGCCAGTTTTAAGGATGTGTAAGAAACTTTTTGTACACATATAAAAACATTATACTATTGAAGTATCCTTATTGATTGAAAAATTGGATACTAAAAAAAAATCTTCACACATAACATCAGTTTTGAACAATTATATGTTTCCAACTCGGTCAAAAGATACCATTTTAGTTTTTATTTTAATATCATTATGACGTAGTAAAATATCCAGATAAATGTTCATAAATATATTCATGAGTCACGATTTTAAGAATTTCTTTAATGGAGTGTGCGCAATATCCTTTTGAGACTGTTTGGCATTTGATGTACAATCAAGCAGTCAATCATTTTTGGATTTTGCTTCATTCTCTAGTTGACTACCTTCATCTTCCTCATCTGAATAATTTGTAGGTGCTTCACCAGGTTTCAACAATTTTCCCACATAATCATATTTTTCTAAAATAAGGAAAAATGTGAAAATAATATCTATATAGTAATAATACGTATTCTAATTACTGTACCTTTTATAAAGGTATATATATATACAGGGTGTATACCATGATAAGAGCAGTTTCATATAACTATTGAACAATAGATGGTAGGACAAACATATAAAGAAACTTTTATCATCATTTCTTATGTAGAATGTCATTGTTAAAAAAGGAATGTTTACCTTTAATTTTCCAAAATCATACTAAGGTGTTTTTTTTTAAATAAAACCATAAATTTTTTTATACACCATTCAATATTTTTTAGTCCTTTTTTTTTATGTTTTCCTAATCTTTGGTATGATAAGTTCTACAATATTAAAGTTAAAATATTTTCTAAACTAATCATTTTTAGATCCAAGTATTCATTACTTTTTTGTAGAGAGTTAAAAAATGCATTGAATAATGTATTTAAAAATACATTTTTACATATATACAGTTTTACTAAAAAAAACACGAGACGACCTTAGTATAACCTTGAAGAATTGAAGGTAGACATTTTTTTTCATAGTGACATTCTACATAAAAAATAATAATAAAAGTCCCCTTATATTTTTGTCCTATCATCTATTATTTGATAGTTATATCAAACGGCACTTATTGTGCGATACCCTGTATAGAAAATATTGAATTTTGATTTTAAATTATAGATATTAAAATTCATTATATAAAGATTTATTGCAGCTATCCTAGTACAAGTATTTGTACCAAGTTTTCAATACTTACTTATGATTTGCTATCTTTAATTCTCTATTCTGTTCTCAAAAAATATTTTACAAAGCTATTACCTTTAAATTGTTCATTCCACTCGTTTATAGACTCCATTTCTGCAGTTTTCAAATCGCTTAAGTCATCATATTCCTGTGATGTTTCCAATGAAAATTTTGCTAAGGCTCTGCTAATATCCTTCCCACCAAATACTTCATATGGAGCACCTATAATAAAATTAATAAAAAATCATAGTCCTATAAAGCAATATAATTCTGAAAATATAACAATTATTGTTTTGTTATATTAAATATTATCATAATTATTTTTTCAAAATAATCATTGATATATGTTGGTTGAAATCTTTTCATAAATTGTGTGTGAATGTTGCATTTTAATAATGAACGAAATGTTAATCATTCACAAGTTATTATTTCATAGCTTTCTCAATTATCACGGTCTCATGATGTTCGCAAATTGATTTTTACACAAGCCGAGACTGATAATAACCAATGGACGATGGAACTTATTTATGCGCTAATTAATAACACTGGAAAATTAAGGTACGTAACATAAAATTGCGATTACATAGCAATTTCATGTACGACGCAGATTCGTCAACTATCATGTAAAATAAATTATTAGAAGTAGTTGAATACTTACCAGGACCATAAAAGTGGGCACCACGAGTACAGTCGTAAACACTACCATTTATAGCAATTAATATTCGTCCATCTGGTCCCGTACCATTATATTTCTTTAACTCTTCGAGTGTAAAATCACGTCGTATTTTTGGCAGTTTCTTTATCTCTTTTACGGGCTCTTCAACCTTCGTCTTGCTTTTAACTATTTTGTAAACCAAAAAGGCGATCACGCCTACTAAAAGGAGATTTATTGGACTCTTTACGATTTCAGCTATGAAACCTGAAAGTAGTTGTTGACTTTCGTGTCCTGTAGAAGTCGAGGTGGAACCCGGCGAGTCATTCTTTTCCGCCATTTTGACCACCAGTTCTTGGATGATAGGAGAATAAAATGATATTTTTTGCTTACTATTGATTAATTTCACGTTACATACGTATTAAATAGTTTTGAAGAAATTTTAAATGATCTTTCGAAAAATATGAATCAGTATCTGTCAAATGTACTGCTTAAACTGTATCGTGTACAACCTCAATCGCGTACTGCTAACATACCGGTGCTGGCTAAACTAGCACCTATACTGATGTGATTATGTTCTTTAACATATACTGCCCCACTACTAATCTGCATGCACAGAAGAACTACATAGAAAACTTTTTATTTGTTTAATATAAGCCAAAATAATAGGATTTGCTAACTTAAAAACTACATTTTTAACAATTACCGTTTATTTTATAATAATTGCGTTATTTAAGAAAAGATATATCATTGTAAATACCTATAACTTTAAATATATTTTATCATTTATTATTGCTATTTTAATAAAAACGGAGTCTTTAGCATTTTAATACTACTACCGATGATACATACACTTGATTGAAAATGATACAATATTTGTAACGCAATATATATAAATTTGAATTGCATATTTGGTACAAATATGTTGCTTTTTTAAATTTTAAGTATAAAAAATTCTCATAATAAATTATATCTTTTTATTAAAAATATACGAATAAATAATAAAAATGATAAAATACAGAATTAAAGTCATCTCCTATTTTAATAAAAATATGAAAACATTTTTAATTTTTTCGAAATATAGTTCAACTTTTCCTATATATTGTATTGCGTTTTATAAAAATGGTAGTTTTTTCAAAATAAATATAACAATAAGATTATTATAAATTCCTATTTTTAATGTATTTTATTTCAATTAACTTAACGTAATCAAGATATAAACATATGTCTTACAGAGTTTATTAGTATATTAAGACATTCATTGTTATTATTGAGTTTAATTTTTCAAAGTCATGCCATGTTGTCATTTTTCTCGTTGTATGTGCATGTTTCTTTCTATTTATGCGAAGGAATCTTGATAAGTCGGAGTTTAATTGACGGAAACCCGTTAGATGTCGCTTTTATTACTCATTATATCTTATCAATGCTTACAAAATATTCGTACAAGCAATTGTTTATTTTAGATATATATTATACATGAATATGTGCCTTTCTGTGTGTGTATTTGGCGCGTGCGTACGTGTGTGTATACATATACGTATATATTGATGATAGTAAATTGTTTAATCTGGATAGAATAATAGTGGGGGAACTGAATCAATTACAATTGCTTGGAGACTAGTTTATTGACAATAATATCTATATACTGTTGATACTTCCATGCATGGTCATTATTTGATTTGTGCACAAATTTTATAAATAATCTATGAATTTATATAAGCTACTTGTACTTGTCTATGTTGTACTCATATTGGACGGCACCGTTTGATAGGAGTAATAATATTTGTATATTTTTCAACTCCTATTAAATTATAACTAAAACTGTTTAAGTTCTCACTGGTGATTTTCCTTCTTGAAAATCGAGATAGGAACGGATGTTAAGAGTAGATGAAACCATGTTAACATCTACTTTTTCCGAGCACATTGGACACGTATTTTCAGATTCAATAATCCTAGTATAACAGCAAATAATTATATGTATTATCTTTAAAATAAGATGTCATACATACCTTAAGAATTCACTTCTTATGCAAGGAAAATCACATTGTGGACATACCGTGAAATCATCTTCAATGATATGTCGGCCCTAAGAAATGTTGTCTTATTAAAACACAATATATGTATTAAATTTCAAAATAAATGCATGCTTCAGAAACACTAACTGTAGCTATACAAAAAGGTATTGTATTTTTGCACTTGTCGCAAGTAATCTCTGTCTCTGTAAGTTTGCTCTTGCAATATGGACATGGAGTTAAAGGTTCCTCTTCAATTTCATTATCTTTTGATTTTGGTGGCTTTCTTACAATTGCCTCAATTTTTTTACTATACTTAGCATCAATTTGGCTTCTGTATTCCGGACGCATCAACATAGCAGCATAATTAAAAGCAGCATATTTTAATCCAGCTCTTTGACATTCTATTACAGTGGAGGTCAAAATCGGAACAATATCTAAAGGAAAAAGAATATGTACACTAAACATTATTCGTATTATTTCGATATTTAATTATACATATTTATATATATTTTACTAACGTGATGGAAATTTCGATATGTTATTGGCTACTCTTATTAACATACGAGCACCACGTAAATGATCGTTCTTTTTTACATGAAGTCTCACAAGGATATATGAATGCAAAAGTCTTAAATTGTTTTGCATCTCTGAAGGTATATTGATTTTATTCTTTTTTAATTCTTGATACATGCCAAATAAAACATCATGAGCGCTTCTATAATTTCCTGTAGAACAAATCATCACTAACACAATTCTTTTAACATTGGTTATATAAATACAACAAACATACCGTTAATTTGTTCTTCATTAGCAATTATAATTGCTGTCTTTGCAGCTTCTTTGTACTGTTTTCTAGCCATATATAATCTGAACAGATATTTAGGATCCTGTAATGAGTATGATTAGTTGAACATCAAGTCAATCAAGTATCAATACCGATATCTTTATTAAATCAGATACCAATACCTTTGGTAATCCATCACCACCTAATAAAAAATCAATTAACTGATTTGCTAACTTGTCATCTTTTGCAGAAGCAACTGTATCAATGGCTAATGACAGAACTTCATTTTCATCTGTTACTAATTGTGCAGCTTTTAATAAATGTCGTAATGCTTTTTGATATTCCTTGGCATAGAAGTAATATTTTCCAGCTAAAAAGTTATTTTTCTGAGATTCAAAATGCATCGCAAGGCTTTTAAAATCTTCTTTTCGCGCATTGCTGTCATCAATCGTATTTATTAGAATTTCTCCATATAATTCCATTTTTCCATGTTGATTAGCTAATTGGAATGCTTCTTCGTGACAATTTGATAAAATTAAGAACTTAATTGCTGAATTATAATCATTCATTTTTTGAAAATATTTTGCGACCATCTTAGCTCCTTCTATACTTTTAGTTTGTTGTACTACTTCAACACTTCGAGCTACAATTAGTAAGCCATATATGTATGTACATTTTAGATGAAGTTTAATAGCTAATAAATTAGATATAAGATATTTTAATATTAATTATATTACCAGGATTGTTTAAATATTCCAAATTAATCCTAATTATGTTTTCATAATCTTTTGCAGTTTCATATGCCTTTGCTGCTTCTTCATATTTGCCTTCAGCTTCTTTGGCTTTAGCATATTGTATATTAAGTTTGGCAGATGAGATTTGTGGTAGGAGTTGCCCCACTTTCTGCCAATTTTTTAATTTTATATATGCAGAAGCAGCTTTATCAAAATATTCAGCTTTTTCATATAGTAATGCAGCTTCATTAAATTGCTATAATAATAACCCAATTGTAATACTTATAGAACATATTTATACGGTTATAGTACTTACACACCTTCATTGATTCTAATATTTCTGCACATTCTTTTCGCAATTGTCTTGAACTTTCATTGTCCATAGCTATGTTTACACCCCTTCTACTATCCCCACATCTGATAGACATTCTCGCAATTCCAGCAAGACATAGATTTCGATGTTGCGGATTATGTGTAGTTGTATTAGATATATTATTTGAATCTACCAATCCACGTTCATAATTTGTTAACGCTTTTGGATAATTACCCCTAGAAAAAAAATTCAAAATTTAAATACGAACACATAAATAATTTACGCATTTAATGTTGTATTCTTACGTAAATTCCAACTGTTGAGCATATTCTCTAGCAATATAAGGAATTTCATCAGCTTTCAATTTTTGGGCTAAATTTAATGCTTGTTCCCATTGCATTAGGTCTCTTCTTAAATACAAAGCTTGTACTGGTTGAGATGATTGTAAAAAAAATTGTTCTGCCTCATTATAATTACCAAGTAAAATACAAGCATGTCCACATAATAATGGTAATTCATCTAAGGTTTCCATAGTTTGTAGTGCCCAAACCATCGCAGCATCTTCTAAGTAGCGGTAAATTCGAATTGCTGTGATGAAAAACGATTATTTGTAAATAATATATTTATACGTTTCTTATAGTAACAACAACAACAACAACAATAATAATAATAACAATAGCAAATACCAAAATCAATATTTAAATTTGCAATTGCAATTTCTCCTAACTTTAACCATGAGTCTTTTTCATTAATTCTCTCACACGTCTCCCATGCCT
Organism: Bombus vancouverensis nearcticus; assembly: GCF_051014615.1. NCBI lineage: Eukaryota > Metazoa > Arthropoda > Insecta > Hymenoptera > Apidae > Bombus > Bombus vancouverensis. Next base: position 10,770,608 of record NC_134916.1, on the reverse strand, counting down.
GTTGATATCTGAAATATTTAATAGAATAAATATCCTATAGTCAACAAATAAAGAAATAAATAAGACACGTTTACCTCCTGCAAAGAATCTGATTTTCTAATATTTCTTTCATTTTTGTATATTCTACAATATTTCCTATATCTTCATGAGAAGACAATGTAATTTGCATTAATTTGTTAGCTGTTGAACTTAATGTCAATTCTCCAGAATACATCAATAGTGGTAATGTTTCAGATGGCAGCTTTGTTGTATTTATCTTTATAATTTTTGTACCTGTTTCCAAAATATACGTAATATATTTGTTTTATATATATTGTATAATTTTCAAGTTTTAACTTACCTTCGATAAAGTATTTTACAAATATGTATGTAGTAATGAGAGTTTTATTGTAAACAGTAAATATATTACGTTCCAAAATATTTTGATCCCAAATTACACCTTCAATGCAACCTAGACAATCAGGAATTTGTAAAACAGTTTCTTGCACAGGATTATACATATAAGCGTCGAACTTGTTATCTATAAAACATAATTGTGTTCCATTTGTATCTAAATAGATTTCCTTTATGCCATTATCGTGTATATGTTCAGTACATTGATTAAAGACTTCTAAACTAAAATAGATTATGTGGCCCATCTAAATATATCATAAATGTAAGTTAGTTCTTTCAGTATTTACTTAGAATTCCATACGTTTATAGAAATAACTTACATCACTGCCATAGATTAAGAAGTTGCTACTAAGAGCATGGCACGTTATTTTAAAATCTGAAACACCTAAGCCTGGAAACATTTTTGTATCCTTCCCTTCTTTCGATAGTGTTTGATCCATTTTAATCTACAAGGATAATAGGTTAACACATAGTTGATTTACTAATACACTAATGTAACGTAAATTTATATGTGTTTTAATATACTTGTTACCGAGTGCAACTGTAATTTGCCATCAAATAAAACAGATGCATAAGTTTCATTCAATCTTATACTATCTATTGTTGCTAAATAATCTCTTTCAAAATGTATTGTAGTATTGTAATCCCTTCCGGATATATCCCAGAACAATGCTCTGTTATTCAACCCTACTGCTGCATGTATTGGACCTATTGTTAATACCGACGGTTCTATTATAGTATTAATTATTATTGGCTCTGGTTTCTCCTAAAAATTAATTTTATATATTTACATACAGTTTTATGCAGTTTTGATTTTATGCCATGTATTTAGATTTACTTTATCTAGCGTATACAGATGGACTGTAACTTCTGTTAAACTGGTAAGGAGTGCAATCCTATTTCCACAAACGCTAGATAATTTAGGAATTTGTATTAAATAGACTAAAACATTGCCACTGTGTGTCACAGTTGCTATCATTGTACCATCCATTGACCATTCTACTGTATTAATTCCAGTTTCACCGCTTACTGTAATTAATTTTTCAGTTTCTTCTAAATTTTGCAAACTATGTATTTTTATGACATTATCCCCACATGTAGCGATTTTTCCTATTGTTTGACTTATGGCCAAGTCAGTCAAGGAATCTTTATGATTCTTAACTTGAAATAATTCTTGGCCAACTTCTTTAATATGTGTAGATATTGCAGTAAAATATCCAGTTTGAAAACCAACTAAAATATATCCATCCCCATACCTAAAGTAGGACATATAGTGAAAACAAAAGTGATTAAATTTAAGTGATTTTTTAATGATCTAAACCTTTTTACCATTTATAAGTAACAATAGGTCCATAGCGTTTTTGAAAAGCTAATTCAATAGGATTCTCTGGATCCAAAATATTGTATAGAAATAAAGTGGTTTTGCTAATAATAAGAGATACCTGGCAAATAATGAGAAAATTAATACTTTAGATATACAAACACACATGTATTTTATATATCACTGCTGTATAAAGAAATCATACTGTATTTTCACCCCCAACTCTGTGATCCATTTTCATCTCATTAAACTGAATATCAGATGCATCACCTTGAAGAGGTATTTCGCGCCTTGTATCCCCATCACTTGTACTGATAGTTAAAACCTTATCTTCACTGACTAACGCAAGAAGTCCCTCATAAGACCAAGCGCCACAAGTTATCCTTTTTTTGTGCTTTCCCAAAATTGGTATTCGTCTATATATTAATTTATGATTTAATGTAGGATTATATAATATAACAATATGTAAAAGTATTTTCTATAAAAATACTATGATACATCATACTTGGCATTTATATGGTCATAAAGTACTAAATTTCCTTTCTGTGTTCCTACTGCTAATAAACAAGCTCTTTTTGCCCATATCATACATGTTAATCCATCTCTTACACCAGCATCTATTTGTGTTTTTTTTCCAGTTGTTGCATCCCATAACGTGATAGTAGAAGAACTTTGTGATATAATAGCTAATAGATCTCCATCAGAATCCCATCCAAAACCAGTACATAAACCAGCAATTTGAATACGTTCTTGTAATTCACCTTGTCTATCAAAAATAGCAACTGAGGAATCATAACCAGTAGTTGCTAGATGAGTACTATTACCAGGGCGCCATGAAATGAAAACAGTACCAGTACCATGGGGTTGATACAATTGATAAAGGACCTGTATCAAAACATTTGACGGATAAGCCATATGCATGGTCCAAATAAATGTTGATGTATTCTTAAATAGTTTGAATGGATAAGCATCTTCTTAAATAACGTTTGTAAATGTTCTTTGTCATAATTTAAATCTTAAATAACAAGTAAGCAAGGATATTGCATAGTTTTCTTAAGAAATTTGTAAATGTATAACCTACCTTATCAATCGACATTTTTTGAGGCCAAAGTTTTTAGCGTTATAGTCAAGAAGGCTAATTGCCTAGCAATGTATAAAAATGTTATGGTGGCGCATAGTTAAAATATTAATTTATTAAATGAGACATATTTTACATGTTCCTTTCCATGAGACATATTTCTTTTATTCGCCATGTTGTTTATGTTTCGATAGGCCTCGATCAATTTCAAATTGTGTATGTGATTGTTGCCATGGATCGTGATAGATAGCGCTGTATTTTATAATTCACTTTGTTTCTTTCTATTCGAGTTTTCAATAGCTTTAAATTAATTGACAAAGTGGAAACAAAACTATTAAAGAAACGGTTAGACAGATAAATGTGAGGTTCATTAAAGTATGCTGTCGTTATTTGAACATGATCGATTATTATTTATCATCGGAAAATTGCACGTATCTTGCAACTCGTAATACAGTAATTATAGTGCAAAAAGTACTAATAGTATTCGCAGGATGATAATTAAGATTAAAGAGAAATGTATCAAGTATGGATGAACGAATAAAATAGATGTATGCAATAAAGGTTCAACAGAAAGCTTTTAAAATTCAATTCGTGTTGCGTTTTTCACGTCTAATCTGACATTAACGCAATTTTTGTTCTGTAAATACATGCATCTGGTTATGTATAGTTATGCATGTCAATAATGCTGCATCGGCAAGATCCACGGAAACATTATGCGTCGATGGTGATTATATCGAATGCTTAAATTTTCAGATTTATTATCGTTAATAAATAAATTGAAATTGTTGCAATATATTCGTTGTATCTGGATAACAAACGTTTATTTAGCTATCCAGGTTGTCGCTTTATAAATTTGTTTAGTTCCCTCCAATATTTTTTAAAGTGTCTATATTTCGTCACCGTTAATGGCGAGCGTGTACTGTCTTCATTTAGGAAGAAATAATTATACATATATGCGAGCGATTTCTACGCGTGATTTTTTTTTTTTTTTTGGAATAAGCTACAAAACTTCCTACCGCCTCGTAAAGCGAGGTAAAAGCCGTTTAGTAACAAATTCTAAGGACACGGATAATCAGGTGATCTATCTTTCGAATAATCTCGCGCGAGCTTGAAGCATTTTAAAGTGTTATCATACTATTGAAACAGTTCGATAATGCGATAATGTTCGATAATGAACGAGAACAGATAGATTCGAAAGTACAATATTACGGACAGTATATAAGGGTCATTTGTCCAAAAATGGGTGTAATGTCAACTCTTTTTCATAAATTTCGATATATTATACACTATTATAATTAATTTTGGCAGGAATGTCGTAAATGGGTCATCGCAAAAATTTCTTCGGTTCGTGAACTATTTAGTTTCTAAAAACATAACTTCGCTGAAATTCGATATTCTCTTCCTTTCTTTTCATTTTTAAAGGAGCTTTAAGATCAATATAGCTTTACTTTGAAACAATCTTAGATCTTTAACTTTGAAAATATCATACAGGAACGTTGAAATGTCCTTGGAGTGACCTTGAACCATCGAGTAACTTCGAGCGGCCGTGACCTTGAACTTTTTGATAACTTCAAGGAGAGTATGTCGGCGAACCTTCAACGGAATTATATTCTTTTAAGCGAATTATGGTTAAAAACTGCGTGATCTTTGAAAAGAATAATCCAACGTATAGGATATACCTTCTTCATTTCGTATATCTTTCAACCTTTATGTATCTGTTTTTTAACAAAGTTTGCGCGGGCACGTATACGAGGAAATTAGCGTAATCGACAATACCGTTTGTTCAAGACCGCAAACAAAGATAAAATTCTATTCTTGAAACGGTTTATTATTACACGAGCCGTTGTAATGCATACAATATTGCTTTACTGACCCGAATCAACCAGTCGATCAAGTTTTTGAAACGATATACACGCATCAGTGATCTTTCGTTCTTTTTTACCGATCGGAAACAAACAATAAAATATTTAAGGAACATTTAATACTTATCTTTAATATGATTTCCTTCGACTCGAAAACTGTTTCATTCATGCTTCAACAAGCATGCACTTGACTTAACATCATACTTCACTGTTTTGTATATGAATATGATTTAACTTGAAAAGGCATAGAAACAATAATTAGGAAGGACGTTGCTTTCATGGATATCGCTTAAATCTATCGCGGTGTGATCATAAAAGTGATGATAATAATCGTTCCATCGTTATAGATATTCAATACGTAGCAATGTTGTTCGGTATATATATACAGTATGTAGCAGTGTCGCCGAGAGTCGCGAGATCTTTCTCCTTTATTTCTCCACTGCCGATCAATTATATACTATATACAAAGGATAAATCAACGAGGGTTATTCCATTACAAGAAAAGGATCGACTTTTGATTATCTTCGACGTGAAACACTTCGATGAGGGACCAGAGATAACCGTGCATTTCTTTTTAGCGAACAAACATCATTTTCGGTGAGGGAAAGATCGTCAAAGTTATGCTAACACCTCGCGGCTCTCAGGAGCCTGATTCAAATGGAAGGAATACGATCTATCTTACAAGCTGAATAATGTTGGTGCGTTAACGTAGTACAGTGCGCCTCTATTAACGCGATTACGAGCTTAGAGATAAATTCATACTCGTCGTAACGCTATTACTCGTTATTACAAACTAGAAACAATCTCTAATGACTTTGTGAGTAGAACTTTGTAATTAGGCTCTTGAGCAGTGTCTAAACACGAGAGAAACGGAATCGAACTCAACCGCGCGCGCGCTTTACTAGCTAATCCATTGATTCGGCACCTTCGATTCTTTCTTCTCCGCATCGAATTCGCGCCACTCCAATACTAAAAAGATATCAAACGAATTACGATTAGCAGCACCGATTCGTGTCTTAGCACGATTTTACATTTCGATGCGTTCTTCCTCGAAAGTGCCTTCGTTCTTTTCTGCTTGTTTCGCGGTGGAATGGGAGAAGTTGATGACGTTTACAGATAGAGGTTGTTACATGTAAAAGTATTAAACACGCGTCGTACTTCGATAGAAATATGAAAAACAAACCGATATACGCTACGCATTCGTTCTCTACGTTTCTTACACGCACACATACATAATACACACACACGAGCGTGCATCGTATAGAATTATTCTTTCTTTATTCTTTTCTTTTTCTTTTGCTCGCTCATTTCTCACTTCTCTCTAATTACGAGCTACAGTACGATTTATAGATCCTTCCTTTTTTTTTTCCTCGTTCACCTCTTTAGGCCATTCCACGAGACGGCTATGGAATTTTGACATTCACGAACGTTGCGTCACACCGCTTTGTGTGTAGAAAGCATCGCGCGCACGTTTCTTTTATAAGTCTAACGTATCTGCGGTTCGTACGACTCATACATATTCTAGGTTTTACGGTAAAAATTCACTGAATACCTTGTTCACTACTACAGACCCTTTTGACGGAGCGACCTAAACGGCGCCCTATTCAAGTACGGATACTTTAGCGATAGAGAAGACGCGCGCGTTCGTTCCTTACAAAACTCCTCCGGCGCGGGGAACGTTGATCGATGAAAAATTTTATTGCAGCCAATCGCATCGTATGTTATTCCCAATGGTCGAACGAGTTTGCGTTCGATCGTTGGTCCAGTGACGGAACAGGTGATATTTAGGGATCACGCGCAACACTATGTGCGTACATAATTATCTCGGGAGGAGAAAGGTTAATAGGGAAAGATTAAATTGACTCTGGTAAATCGTGACCCGCGATCACGCGACTCGAACCGTCCGTTCATCGGCGATCCTTCGCAACGATTCTTTCTCACTGGTTATGCAACCGCCCACCGGAAGCTTTTACTTGATTGTTGGTAACCTTCGGTATCGCTCCGATGATCTTCACGCGATTCTGTTGCTGTTGTTGTTGCGGTTGCTGCTTGTTGTCGCAGAATTGAGGCGGAGGAGCGAATACCAGTTCGTCGCCGCTGCCCGCGGAAGGTCCAGCGTTGAACTCAGGCGGTGGTGGAACGAACAGATCGTTGCTTTGTTCCTCGGCATCCGCCTCGATCGGTGGCGGCAACTGGGCTAGGCTAACCGCGTGTCGCGTCAGTAATCCGCTACCACCGTAGCTCGTTCTTTTCGGATTCGTCTCCTTCTCTACATTGGTGACGGAGAGCACCGTGGTCGGATGTTGCGCGGCTTCGTTGGCAAGATTTCTAACGGTCGTATCATCGAAACCTGTTGGTGGACCCACTGGCACGTCTTGGTCGGAACTCACACCACTCGAGCTGTTATCGCCGTCCTCGACGAGGGATTGCTGAGTTTGTTGCAACAAAAAGTCGTTCGGGTGGCTCTTCGAAGACTTCAATTGCGTTCTGACCTTCTGAATTTCTTCAACGCTGAACGAATGTGGTAACGAACTGCTACCGGATGAACTCGAACCCGAGGTGTTCGAGTTGCCCGATGTTTCTCGAGTGGATTCCAATTTCTCCCTTGCAGCCGCTTTCTCGAGTTCCTTCGCGATCTCTGATTCTCCATCATCGTCCGTCTCTTCCTCTCCCTCGTCGTTGTCCGATTCCGACAGGCTGTAATCCGGTTCTGGGATCGGCGGAGCTGCGTTAGTCACCGTATTTCCAGCATTGTTGTTCGCCACTGACGAGAGATTCGTGATCGAGGAACTGGTACCGATGGCCTTCTTCTTTCTTTCCCTGACACCAGCCGTACTGTGACTTCTGTTGGTCTTCAGAGGTTGCGCGTACTGGTTGTTGGCCGACTGATTGTTGTTCACCTGGTTGTTGTTGCTGACGGTGTTGTTCACGTTTTGTTGGTTGTTTAACGGCTTGAAGGTCGTGTTGTTGGTGGTGCGCAGACTGTGCGATTTCCTCACGTGACAACGGGTCGTATGAGTTGGTAGGCTGCGAGAACGATATCCTACCGTCTTCATATCTTCCGGTGAGGCGTATAACTTGGCGCTATTCGATGGTCGGAAGCTCGACATCACGCCATAACCTCCGTCTGCTGTCGCGGCTGCCAGTTCTGCATAGAACAGGAAGAATATAGTTATCTTGTGTGGGAATAATTTCTACAACGCGGTGTTGGAAAGAGACTAGCGGAATGGTACAGCAGCGAGAGGAGCATTCTGCTCGATTCGTTTATTAAACGACACGATTGGCAGATGTGACCATTTCGACCGATCATAGTATCGTGCAGTTTTATGCAAATTCATATTTCTCCGTATGTTTGTAAAATTTCAAACGCTATGTAAATAGCGTAGGGAAGTTTCTAACCAGGTGGATCTTTCGCTTCATATTCGAAAAACTATACTTAAAAGAATTTTAAAACTAATATCAGGTATAAGGGTAGGATGAGTAAAAGAAAACGGTAAGAAACGCGTGTACGATCGAGATGGGTATAATCGGATTTATATCTATTCCACTCGCCTTTCTTTCCAGCTTCCAGTACAATAGGAGCGGAGGCTGACAAGCAGCCACCGTGAAATTTATCACGAAATAACACGCGACTGAACCGTAACGCGTTGAAATATCCTGACGATATACGGTACCTTTGACTTGCTGTATATGAGCCATATTATCGTACACAGAAGCCGGCGTGACTACGTCCGGCACGTTCGCGCCCACGTTCACTTTGACGACTTGACCGACCGGTGGTGGAGGTGGCGGATGGTTCGGTGGTGGAAGCCCGTTTCTGCCATTCAACGCGTTTACGTCCTCCTGGCTTCTATGCCCTTTCGGAGCCAAAATAGACGACTGAACCTGCACGTTTAAGTCCGGTGTACTGTGAAAGTCTCGGTGAAGATCGGAACCACCGCCTAATCCACCGAAGAATCGCACTCTTGAGTTCAGCTGTGAACAAACCGACAAAATCCTATTGGGACCCACGATCCGGCGATTTCGAGGGGATAGCGTTCACAAAAAACAATAGCTGGTCGCACATACATAGCTCGTACTACTGTCACAAGTAACGCAATATCCGAGAATTATACGAACTTGGAGAAGCACCGATAAAAAGCAATTTATATTCCCTTAACGCGCAAATTTTTCTCCTTTATTAACGAGAATGACTAAATCTCTGTCTTCAAAATCAAATGTTTAAGAAGCAACTAATAATAACTAATAATGAAAATAAGTGTATAATACACATTTTATAAACATATTTTCGTATAAGGTACCGTAGTTCCAATTTACAAAGATCAGTAGCTACAAAATAATCGGTTATGGTCACGTACATGTGCTCATTAATTGGTTAATACCATTATCGTCTTAATTTGCATCTACTTATATTTACAAATTTATCAAGTTCCATTTTCTCCTTGTTTAATAAGATTTATACATTTTGAGATGTCGAGTGACTTTGAGATTATTTGGCGACTCGCGGGAATTTAAGATGGTTCGCAATTCTGAGAAAGTTGGATGTTATTTAAACGTGTAACGGCCGATTATGTATGGCACACGGGGGAAGAATGCACGATCATGCAAAAAGTGTAAGCAAAGTAATTAAAATGTTCGTTTCATGGATATACATCGTTAGTTCTGCGAGGCGTGTTCATAAAGCTGAAAGTGATATCCGATACCCTTTCGAGCATCGGATTTTCATTAGCAAATGGCTTAGTCACCTGGAATCATGCAAGTCACGGACGCGCTAGAAACAAAGTATTTTCGATCAGTAATATAAGTCGTCCTCGTTGTCTCTCTCGTACCAGGAGCGCCCCTTGCTGTACACTCGTGCTGGCTTGCGAGAAAACTACAACACACATGCGTAAAAACAGCCACCATCACCACCTGGGTAGCATGCATCGAGGAGCACTAGCCACTCTGAAAAATACTTTCAATACTCTCGCCGAGAACCAGAATATCGATAATGGTTAAACAAAGAGTGGGGAGGCACAGCGACTAATTAAATGACCAGAAATACTCGGGTCACCAACGGGTCACCAACAACACGGATCTACTGTAACGGCAAACAATTTATCCAAGTTACGGGAAATTAAGTCGATCGGAGTTAAACAAAGCTTGCCGCTTCTAGGGATTCCTCTGACCAGAAATTTTACAGTCGAATCGTTAACCCTTCCCGGATATATAATACTTACTACGCGAAACAATTTCTCATCCAAGTTTCATTTTTCCAATTATCTTTATAAAAATATACATTTCTATAAATGCACTAAAATGTAAAATCAGTTTTACCGAAGGTAAATACGTTTATCGTTTAATTGATTAATGATCTAAAAAAAGAAACAAGTTAACTCGCTGTTGAAACGACTCTCCTTTATATTTGCCAGATAGAATCCTTAGAATAGACAGTTTAGCGGTTTGCTTAGTTTCTACAGCTGTCAAACACCGCAAACTCTATCACGTTCGTAACCATCGAGCAAAGTATCACGCGACAGAGTATAATAAAACGACCCACTACAGAGGCAGATCGAAAAGAGTATATACGATTAACTTTCGAGGGAAAGTATCCTTACTTTGCCTTTGCGTTTCATTTCCGCTACGCTCGCGTATACCCTGCCGGTCTTAGCAGGTGAGGAAGGATGCGACTTGGTAGCTTGACCAGTTTGAAAGTGAGAGCTCATCATGGACGAGCTGTACTGACCACTGGTACTACCTTGCTGCCGCTGAAATAGTTCCTGGAAGAAAGGAAGGACAAAGCTGAAGCCTCAGTTCGTTCGTGCAGTGCCATTCGAGGAGAACAAGAAGCGCATCGTTCGTGATCGAGCAACGGTATATGCTTCGTGATTTTTCATACGTACCTCCAGTTCCGCGGCAGTGATCCTACTGGAGGTAGGTCTCGATCGAATACTGGCCGTTCGCGGCTGCACCGGTGTGTTCTGTCCGGTATTGGGTCCGGTCGATGGTTGCTGAGGAAGATGAATCGATTCCGCGCTACTCGATTTGGCTCCCGTCGACGTTATTTCGTCGCGATCGTCTCTCTCACCACCACCTTCTGCATGTCACGAGAAAACATAGTAAATTTGTACAGTATACTTGGTAATTACATATATAGGAGAAGAAACTAATGTCGAGCGGCGATTATACACATATTTATATACATGAACGAAATTGTTGAGAACAGTAGCGGAGAGCGGATAGGACTAGGTAATTTAGGCGAAACAATTCATTTCTATTGGAATTCAAGCCGGCATTACTGTATTTTTTACTTTTATCATCAAAAGTTTACCTAATCCCGCGACCATCGATCTTGCTCGAGCGCGACCAACGCTCAGAGTGGTTTTCGGGTCTCTTCGGGGTGGCATGGGAGCCGGTGATCTGCCAAGCGTACCGCCAATCACCACGTTGTTGTTACCTTTACGCGGAAGGGTTGCGTACTGTCTCTGAATAGGTTGACTAGTTGGCAAAAGGGCTGCCGATTGCGAATTCGGAAGGCTGATCATCGGGGAAACTACCGTCATTCTGACCAGTTCCCCGGATTTTCGGATCAGGTCGACTACGTGTTCGTGCGACGCCGTCGTCACATCTTCGCCGTTGATCTACGAAAAAGTATCAGGCATCGATAGAATAGAAGTTGAACAAATTGATAAACCAAAGTTAGAAAATAAAAACGAAACTGCGATTAGCAACGGTTGTTCCAATATCCATTCGAAGCTTTCTATGGTTCCAAGTTTCAAATCACGTTTCAAGTAGGTAAAATTCGAATTTTTCGTATACAGTACGAAGCGATTCGAACTGCTTCTCTACTTGTTACTTACTTGGATAAGGTAGTCTCCTTTTCGGAGGCCAGCTAGGTCGGCCACTCCTCCTTGATCGACGTCGTCCAAGTACTGCAAGGCGGGATACCTGGCCGACGGCGTCAGTTCCATTAGAGGCGAGGTTGCCTTGGCGCCCCGTAATACGAAGCCGAAACCTTTTCTCGAGCGATGCAGTACCACGGTACGAGGTTCAGACGTAACTCTGAAGATCAACGAATTGAATAACGGTTACTCGGTGGATTAAACCAGCGTCGTTTCCGTTAGCACTCAAGGCTACGACAGGCTCGAGGATATTCGAAGATATTCGCTCTAACGGACGCCTCTCTAGCTTGTAAAAATGTCCGATCTAACCGATGTTATTATTATACGTCTGTGTAGGATGCATGATAATGTAAGATGTAATATAAAGTAATATACGTAAGTGACTCACGGTTTCTTCAGTCTAGGAGCAGTAGCGAAATACTTATGTTGAGATTCTCTACGGCCCAATACTCTGTTCCGGCCATCCCTGGCAGGTTGAGGGCCCAGTGGAATGTTCGTGTGACGGAGCCTGACTTCTTGTACGCAGTGCGCCGGAAACAGACCCGTGCCCTGTCCCCGAAGCACTCCTTCGAGAAGACCACAGTCGGTCGCTCCGGTGACTGTTAAAAATAAAAAAATAAAAAATACAACTCACTACCGGCGTATTTTAACCTTCTAATTTTAGAAATTATCGACTAAGTAATAAAGGTATTTGGTTTCGACGAGATTGGCTTGAAATTTTAGCGTGTTATATCTCCCTTGCAAGAATACCATCAGAAAAGATATATAACTGGTTGATTATTCGATGAATCGGTGTATTTCATTTGAATGCACCATCGATGAGATATTTGAGAAGAAACAATTAACAAAGGTCCAGGATATTTCCACCACCATGCGACTGTTGTTCGGGCAATTTTACTTTTTCCCAGCTTATAAGAAAAACATATAAAACGTAACGTCATATTACAAAACGTATATAGAGTACGACACATCATTTACAAACGACTATAACTAAATTATTAAAATTAAAATTCGCTTAATCTAGATTCGTAGAATCAGTCGCCGTGTCGAAAGTAATCCCACAATCAACTATTATAACGAAAAAAAGAAATACGAATCTACCAAAGTCCACAAACTCGTAAACAAAAAATGTGCATACTTACGAAATAAAAATCAACGAACAGCGTTCGTTCCGTTATCGGAAACGCGATAAACGCGAGCCTTGATCGAATAAATAAAGAGCGATAGAGAAGATAATTATAGTCTGTACCTTCCAAGATATCTCCCTGATTGATATTCAGATGGCCTAGAATTCCGCTGTTGTAGCTCTCGACGCAAACGACCGTGGTACCTGGGATCGAGAGGGAATTGGTAGTGTCCGACTGTGAGGTTCCGACCCCGGAACTGTCGCTAATCACGTCGGAGGCTGTATCGCCGAGACTCTTGTCTAAAAAATTTACGAAAACAAGCATGGTCGTTTGAGCTTTTCATCGTTCCATTGGCTCGATCGGATTCTTAGACCGGCTTGAACGTCATGCAACGCTAGATTTGTTAACGGAAAGTAGAAAGCGCCAGCTTAACGCTAAAACGATATATCCGCTCTTTTGAAATTTCCTAACTAGTAAATACGTGTGTACGTAGAGAGAGTTTCGTGGCGTGGAATGTCTAGATCGCCGATGTTACATCCATCGAGACACAGATAGTCGTATCTCGCGTGTTGTTTCGTCATCGTCTCGAGAAACGTCATAGCACCGCGTGGAACAGACTCGGCAAAGTTAGCCTGTCTGGCATCGCGTACCATTTCTGATGGTGATGGTTCGACGTTCGAGTCACGCCAAATATACAAATACACTTGATCGTGTTTCTCGCTTTCTCTTTTTTCTCTCTCCCTCTCTTTCTCTCTGTACCTTTCTCTCCGTGTCGCATCAGGGGATCACGTGCCGTGTCCCAAACGCATATACGGAGGCTACATCTCACGAAATCTCTTGAACGATGAAGGTTGCGAGCACGCGAGCTTCCGTAGAACCGCATTCTCGTCGCTCTGGTTGCGACCGAGAGAGGCAAAAGTCGAAGAAAATAAACCTGTGTGTGTATACCTGTGACGATGCTGGCGGAATCTTCGCCGGACGGTTGATTGCTGCCTTCGGAGAGGCTCGAGCTAGCCGAGCTGAAAGGAGCTAGACTCCTGCTGCTCGGTGACGGCGACGGCGGCATCTCCATCGTTCTGTGCATGTCAAGACGGTGTTGAAGCTCGAGCCGGTGTTCTTGCAGCCTCGTCAGTCCCTCCATTCTTACGTTCTGATAGTTCTCCGCGGTGGCTGGTAATCTTGAAATGGAGGCGGAACTCGTATAGGAGTCGAACGTAACTACGTTCGACCTTATGTTCGATTAAATCTCACGAGATTAGCGTAAATTGTCTTTGCTTTAACGCGCGATCGGTTAATTCCCGAACGCGCGGATGAACACGCGGGTTACCCGCCACCCGAACAACGTACGATCGATTGAATTCGTCGCGAAGGTTAGTATCGGAAAATAGCCTGTTGGAAACACGTGTGAAGTTATATCGATATCGAATCAAAGATAAGAGCAGACGCCCTGGTTTCGTAAAGAACGCGGCAAGAAATCTCGACCTTGATCGGTCGGATTAATCAAAGAGAAGAGATGTTGGAGATTTGAGTGAACAGCACGGAGGATAAGAAGGGACAAGAGGAGTAACGAGGAAATCCCGATTTCGAGAGCAGCCGAGTTCGCAAGAGAGATCGCAAAGACAGTTTATGCTTACCTCGCGTTAGGATCCCTCAGCGAATTGGGGCTCTGGTAGTCCGAGGTAATCCGATGACCGTTCTGCTCGGCGGATCTAGCGGCAACGTGCTGCTCGGACGGTATTCTCTGTAGCTCGTTTCTGGTTGCTTCGATGGACGGTACTCTGGCGAGGGCGGCGTGATGGGTGTCCGCCGTCCTCGCGATACTGTTCGCGTACTGCTCGGCGGACGGTACTCTGGTGAGCGTACCAGTTGGATATTGCTCTGTGGACGGTACTCTGGTGAGCGTACCGGCGGTCGCGGAGTATTGCTCTCCGGAAGACATCCTGGTTACGGTGGTGGTACCGGTCGCGGTCGCGATAGGGCTGGCATATTGTTCCGAGGACGGTACTCTGTTCAGGGTGCCGGTGGATGGATACTGTTGTTCCGTGGACGGTACTCTGGTCAGGTTGCCGGTCGCGTATTGCTCGGCGGACGGTACTCTCGTGACCGCGTTGACGCTCGCCGTGTACTGCTCCACTGAGATCGTTCTGGTGAGGCTACCTCCTCCGGAACCGGTCAAACTTCCACCAGATCCGTGCTGTTGTTCCGCGGAAGGTATCCTGGTCAGGGTGCCCAAGTTACTGGCCGAGCAGCTCGTGGTCATCGTCGACGTGCCGCCGAAGGCCACCGACCGTCGTTTCGGGTTGTAGCGTGGCGGCCCTTTAAACGGTACTGGAAAATCGAGGGTTGCAAGGTTAAGTAAAGAAAGGATTACTTAGCCTTACAAGTAGACGCCGCTCTCCGAAGGTATTCGTCTTCCTTTGGAGCGAGATCGTCTCTTTGTCACTTTTTCTCTCCCGATATTATCATCTTTCTGTGTTCTCGCTCACGAGTCCAATGTGTGTGTGTGTGATCTGACACGCGCGTGTCCCTTTCTAAACACGATTTCCCCGAATCCCGAATCCCTGGCAAACAGTATTTCTTTCGATCTCACGAAATGCTTTCTCTCTCGTTTCGAGCGTGCTTTTTGCTACGATGCGTTTCCCGTGCATCGTACCATGTTTTTCAAACAAGCGAGCGATTCGATTGGACGTCCGCGACCTTTCGCCGCGCGCGTTTCGTTTTCACAGAATTTTCAAGCGGACTTACAAGCTGCCGACGGCACACACGCACGCACACACGCGCACCTACACAAATTGTTAAATACTCGGCATTGCTCGACGGCATGTGATTCACGTTATGTCACGTGTTATAAGGAACAACGACGATCGAATAACGTTATCATCGTTAGTCTCTGTATACAAGAAAGCGGTGAAAAGCACACGCAAGAGTCACGCATTCGACGCGGTTGCTTGTATCTGTTTTGTACGATACAATGTGCCCGAGGTTGTAAAGGTGCCACTGAGATATATCCGCATCGTACTTTCGTACTTCCTTTTCTCTCTTTTTTTTTTTTTTTTTTTGTTAGACAGACACAGCACATGTGCACCGGTGATTTCGAGGTTGCCGTCAACGGGCCACCGGACTCCTCGGAAGCATCGACTGGAAACAGCTTCGCTTTTTCCATTTTACTCCAAGGGAATTCCAATGGTCCACGACGACACACGTACGTATACTCACAAAGTACGTCGAAACTACCAAACATTACTAGTCAACTTGTTTTCACGACTTCGCCATTGCCGGGCTTGTCAATCGAACGTTCGATATCCGTTTTGTCAGCAGCGGAGTTCGATTTCTCCGTATCTGTACGATTTTCAAAAACAATCTCGTTAGATCCGACAACGGCGAAGTCGCTCTACGACGAGACCAAAAGATACGGCATCGTTAGTAATTACTCAAAAGCAATCAAACTTTAGTCGTTACTTCTCGTTATATCGTTACAAACATACTCGACGTCTTACAAGACCATCACCACCAAAGATCCCATTAGACTGTTACAATTTCATGTACTTTTGTCATACAGCACAGACACAGATACACGCACAATTATATATACGTAAATATATATTTGTATGTTATATATTTACATCGTTAGACTAGTCTATGGTTCACTAGCTACTCTTCGCTACGCTACGAGCAAGCGCTGAAGCGTGTTTGTCTCTTAGTAGACAGGTAAAGAAAAAAAGTGAAGCGTTCTACGTACATGCACATGCCAGGCTAAATTCGTGACGTGCTCTATGTTTAAAAAATTCCCGGACGGTCGATGCGAAGTCCGCGCTTTATCAGATAAGCGTTTCGCGTAGCTACTCTTCGTCTGTCAACGGACGTGTTACGTCGTGTATACGTTGTACAACTCGAGTTGTCCGTAATCTCGAGTGCGAAACGATGTCGTCGAACGATTCAAAAAGGATTGCGAAACACGCTCATCGAATTCTCCGAATCACGAGTTTTTCGTGATCGCTGTCGATTGCCTGAATGTTGTCTACCTATTAAGAATCGGCTATCGCATGGCACGATCAAAACGTAGAAAATTAATCGATCAACTGATCGACCAGCGGTCGCGTGGAGGGGAGGTTTGGTTTCATCTTTTCTCTGTTGCTTGAAAGAACGACAAAAGGAAGATTGTCTCGCCAACAGTTCCTCCTTCCCCTAATCACGTCGAATCTTCGACGAGGTTCGCCTATCTGTCAGTGTGATTCGCACTCACCAACTTCCTCCGGCTGATAGTTCTTAATGACCTCGGCCAGCTCCATGTTCCCGGCGATCACGGCGACCTGGTAAGGCGTTTGGTTCGCGTAATTCAAACTGTCCTTCTGCGCGCCTCTGAACAGCAACTGGCGTATGCAAGAGGAGTCCGTGTTGTTCACTGCGCAAACGTGCAACGGTGTATTACCAGATGCGTTACGCGCGTTCATGTCGGCGCCGTAAAAAAGCAAGTGATCCAGGTGTTGGACCAGGTTGTTGCGGCAGGCCTGCGAACACCACACCAAGTATCGATTATCGAAGGGGACGCGATTATAATTAAACCGTACTTTTCCTACCTTCCCTTAACTTGTCCTTCAAACCTTACCACGTGTTGCTCGAGATAGATACGTCCAGTCTAAAGCTGCGTCCTTACTGCAAGCAACAACCAACAACTTTCGGTCGATGTTTCGTGTATTTTGAAAAAGTTGCCGGTTTACTGTCCAATGTTTTTCCACCATTTTTCGTGCTACTATTTCTCGTAACAGAAGTCGCTTGTTGTTTGTTTCCAATCAGAGCGGTAAAGATCAGAGTAAAACGAAACACATTCTGGTGGAAACAAACGTTTCACGACGAAACCGTGCGTGAACAATTTTTCTGCTAGGAAAAACGACCATTTTGAAACCGAAGCAAACACCAGATATCCGTCGTTCGGTATGAGAAATGTTTCTGTAAGTCGATATGTGTTGATTATCGTTTCAAACATGCAACAACGACAGACAATAATGAGTTTACCGTTGTTGCTTAGACGAGGACGCAGCTTAAACGGACAGTGCTTTAGGAAATGGTACAAAAGAAAAAGAAAAAATTGTTGCGAGACCTGGTGCACTTCCTGCCACCCCTGCAAATCCTGGGCGCCGATCGTCGCGTGGTCATGAAGCAGCGTTTCGCAGAGCATCGGGTCGGTCTTGTATATGACGCTGTAATAGAGCGGCGTCAATCCTTTGGTGTCCTTGTAATTGGGGCTGGCGCCAAGCTCGAGCAGCGTTTTCACCGCCTCCAAGCTGTTTCGTTCGACGGCGCGATGCATTGCCGTCAGACCCTCTTTCGTTCGATAATCCAACAGCGCGCCGCCGTTCACCAGCGCTATTATGACCTTCGAAGGCTTTTTCAGGGTCGTGGCCAAGGTCAACGGAGTTTCTGCAAAAGCAGGCAAATTTTCGCGTGAGATCACTCGCGGTACATCGACGTGGATTCCTAACGCGTGGAAGATTCTGATGGACACGAGGAAATCCGATGACCACTGACGCGGCCTCAAGGTCGGCATGTTGTCTCGAGGCGACAGAAGGCAAACGCGTGGTTGCGAGTTTGTGATTAGCCAAACGAGAAATAGCTGGCTACATAGTGGAATACAGTTATATCCGACGTTTCAGCGAGAACTTTTCCTCCTTGCATGAATTAGCTCGCCACGAAGCTTTTATCTAAATGAAATCGAGCTTTTTCGGCAACTACGGTAGAACGTTTGCCGGATCAGTGCCACAAATTCAACCGAGAAAGAAACTCGTAATCGGTTTTACCTCCGGTTTCCTGGCAGTGGAAATTAGGATCCAGACCCTTGCTGCACATCTTGGCGATCTTCTCGACCTGGCTGTTTGCCACGTATTCCAGTAACCTTCGCAAGTTCGTTCTCGTGTGCATCGCCTTCAGCTGTTTCTCGTCGAGATGCAGCATCTTGTATACTCGTCTCTTGTACTTGAGCTGCGAATTACAAAATTCTAAGTTAAATCTTAAGTCATATTGTAGCTGGCCATAGATTTAAATCGGTCAGAAAATATAATTAATTATCAAGCGCATATAGCGATTATACCATCCTGCTTAATCAGCTGTCGCACGTCCACAGGTGTTTTAGGCGTTTTTTCAACACCGATCTTGCTCGATGGTCGCGAAATACGCACGTTAGTTTTTCCTCGAGGATAGACTTAGCCGGAAAATACCGAGGACAAAACGTATAAAATTATCTCGGCTTAATGGGGGATTCACCCTGTCGCTTCCTGGTGGTTACAGCTTCTTTGTAATTATCGGAGGCGTCGTGCTTCACAGCGTTAGATTACTGACGGATAGGCAATATCGCAGCTACGACCGCGTTAATGACTACCGTTAGCAGCAATTATGATTATCCAGGGAACCGGAGTTGCAATGTAAATTAGAGATAGGCCGCTACGAAAATAACGAATGTACCGTCATATTACAAAAGCCCAACCGCCTTTGATCAACGAATTTTTTACTTCCTGTCGTGCAACTTTTTACAAATTAGACGTTACTGTACGATTAACGATTATCTATCTCTACGTCTTTGCGCGTATAGCGGAGGGAAAAGCCTGTCGGTGAACTTTGAGCTACGAACCAAGCAAGCGAGGTGCTACCAATCGTGTGGTAAACGATTGCATTCGGATGCAAAGACATCCTTGGCGTATTTAATGGTCGCGTTCCTTCAACTAGGGTTACGTGCGTATCCAACGTCGGCTACCTTACCCGCGACTTTTCCTCCTTTCCGCGCGTTGAATTGCACCGTCACTCGGTCTGCTTACTCGATGACGGTTAATCACGTTATTACGCAGGCAACAGTTTTATTACGAGCCTTTTTGGCGCGCGTCTAATTACGCGACGTGCTATCGCATCTTGCTTCTTGGCTCGATACGCGTGTAATCGCGTACTTCGCCGAAGAAAGCAACGGACGAAGGTCTCGTTAATTGCCTCGCTGTAATATCACGACGAAGGAGATTCGTCGTTGGAAAACAATGCTCGGATTCGCCAAGATTCGCTGCTAACGAAGCGCAGCGATTTCGAAAATTGAATCGTCCTCGAGGAAACAGCGAGGCGTGAAAATTAATAGTCACGGCTAAGTTTTTCTCGCGAGACGCAGGTAGTTGCAGCTCGTTTGTAAGCCAGCTCGTTTCTGAAAGTGAATCTCGCGTGACGAGATCGAGCGTACGTTCGCTCGTTCGGTTCGTGCGATCGACGAGTGCAAGGAACACACACGTAAAAGAAAAAGAAAAAAGGAAAAAAATAAAAAGGAACATCGTGGCGAACACCGATGGTACCGAATACAGGTGATCTATGGGTCTGTCTAACCCCGCGTATTTATTTCTATCCAGGTCCTATATGGCGGCCGCATTATTGCGCGCAACTTAAGCCAACGGCAAGCAGAAAAAGTAAAACAAGCCGGCGCGTACCATCTTCGGACGTTCGCACTTTATCTACATCATCCACCTCGACGTTGAAATATTTCGCGAAATGGACGAGCTGAAAATCCCTGCTGTCCGACTGGCTCAAGGTCGCTCGGTGGAAAAAGATCTCGAAGCCAGGTGGAATCTTTTTTCGCCCGACGAAAAACTCTTACCGTTTAATTAACCTCGGATAGAGCGCATTAATTATGCAACAATCAAAAGTACACTCGGCTCGCGTACAGTTTGAACCCGTGTTCCTTTGCCGTGATACTACAAAGGCGATACCGCTACGTTGTACGAATTTTCTATGAGAAATTCACGAGCCAGACGTGAATACGCGTAAGTACATACGTTCTCATGTACAAGTATTTGAACACCTGGTGCAATTCGATCAAAAGATTTTCTCTATCTTTTTAAAAGTTATAACGAAATAATGACTAACTGACTGTTTAAATATTCCTATGATTTCGGTGAGATATACGGTACTCGCACTAAAAATCTTGTAGCTTCAATATACATGCTCCTTTGTTTCAAACTTGATCGATATAATTATGGTAATCGAATTTCCTAATGGTGCCAATGAAATCTTTGAATGTTTCCTATAACACACCTGATGTATTCGTAAAAAGTCTCTAAAAATGTTCAAACACTTTCGCGAGCCACTGTATTCGTAATAATTTAGAAATGTCCGAATATTTATGCACAGTAGTGTAAAAAAGGGGAACGCGGAGACGGAGACGAAGGTATTCGTCGAATGAGTTTTTGAGATCGTGGTCGAGGAACGGTTCGGTAATTTGTAACTTGTGCAAGGTTCGAGAAGTAGCCGACGAAGTTACGCGAGTCAACCAACCTACCCTAGAAAGTGAATCCCCGCGGCGAGACCAACCGTGCTATCGGCACTGGAGCCGATCGCGTTAACGGAGACGAGTTACGAAGAAGAAGAAGAAGAAGAAGAGGAATACCGAGATGAGAACTAGATCCGGTTACGCAAGAAAACCGCGGGCAAGATCCAGATCTCGTTAACCGACCACGGGATTATTTGTTTTTCGCAAAACCCCGTTTCAACAGTCACCGTCCTGGTGCATCGACTCCTGGATGCAAGTCGAGTCTTTACCATCTGTCGAAGGACTACGAAATCTCGTGCGACGCGCTGGAAATTTTATTTCGTTCTTCGTCGAATGAAACGAAGGTGAGACGGGGAAAGATGGAACATGCGAGGGAGCCCTAAGATGGCTCCGTTTGATGGAAACGTCTACTGCAAAATTCCACTAATCGTATCGCGAAAAACTGTATCTGTACCTTTTTCTATGATATAGGATTTGAGCCGCACGAGGCGTGAAAATCGCCACGGTTAATCGACAGAAACGTCGAACTGTTCCAATAAACGCGAAAACACGTTTCATCATCTATGTAGTAGTTCGACTAACTTATACCGTGGATTGTCTGGGATATTATTATCGTCTTTTATATGCGTATTTCTAAAGCAAGATAAAATTACTAAAAATGTATTCGATATATAGTATTACAAGGAAAAATGTGTGCATTTATTCTACCGATTCTAGGCATAAAAAATTGACGTTAAAAAAGGTAGTCCATCTCTACACGGCTTACCCGTTCGCATTCGAATTGAAATACCACTTTTTCTCCAGTCGATCTAACTCCGAGATTCACTGCGTTTCTTCTGTCGTACCTTCGGGTTTCGTTCCTCTTCGGATCGCGTCCCAGGGTCTTCGAAAAAACACGCGTAATCGCATGGCTGTCGAGTGGGGCTTTTCATCGAGAGCATGATCGATGGTGTATGAATAATCGTCCCGTTGAAAAACCGAGAAACACCGGCACTCGGAACGAATTCGTAACGGCGTGTGGCGCCTTTTCTTTTCACGGTCACACTGCAACCTTTCGCTCTTGCTCGTTGTCGAGGACGACGTCGTTGACGACCGGTCGCCACCGATGTTTTCTACTTTCTCGCGGATCGTTTCTCACCTCGCAGGTGAAAAAGGAAGTAGGCTTACGGGGAAAAAATAGCCACGCGGTCCCTCCTTGACCCGAGGGACGCGGAGAAACATGCGCGCGCGCAAGATAGAGGGAGAGAACGGATGATAGCGGATCGCCAGGTTCCCGAGCAAACCCCTTGATATTGAAGAGTCGCAGTTCTTCGTAACCGAGCAAACCTCTTTCGTCATTCTTTCGTTGCTTGTTTTCTTTGACGGGCACCGGACGTCAATGGACCCGGCCAATCTCGTAGCTGAAGAAACCTTTTCGACCGCGTCAATGCGCCTGAACCAGCCCGTTTAAGCCTCGCATTCAGCCGCCCTCGCAGCGATTATTCCTCGACGAGAATAATACCGAGGTCAGGGATGAAAATTCAAATTAACCTATTAGCGTCCGGCCTTCCCCGGAATCGACCGCCAACCTTTCGCGATCCTACGTCGCTTTCAACTGCATTTAGCTCAGGCTCTTCCTTACGTACTCCTCGATATAAATATTACGTTCTTATTAACATTTACCGTTGATATTTAGTACGCAAATTGCACGTTTTTCAGTGGATTTTATTTTCTGGTTATTTCATTCGTGCTGTACGTATTACAAGATGGGAAAATTTTCGACCAAATAGTGATATTTTAACCCATTCACGAAGGATTTTTCTTTTAATAATGATTATATTATAATAGATACAGATTGTACAAAGTTTGAAGATCACGGAAGAGAGACTTGGCAAGTACGGCGTTATTGACTTTTTGGTTTTAATGTCATTTTATAATTACAAAGGAGTATTTTAATACGACATAGTTGAAAATGAAAGAACCTGCTAAGCTCGAAGCTTTAAGACCTTGATAAAGCTAATTCATTATATTAACAAGCCTCGATATCCGATGAAATCATCTTTAAAATTCAACACGGTTCTTCGTGCTGTATACCAATCTTTATACTAAATAGGTTTGCGGTAAATGTTTTACAACTTTTACGTACATTTTCAGATTATTTTCAAATATCAATATAATCACGACGATGACGGTCGTGTCTCGTTACAAATACTGTCGTACTGTAATATTTTAAATTAATAAATGGAGTTGCAAAATGTTTTTTTATATAACGTACGTAATATATACCTAAAATTTTTCTACAGTATGTGTTGGAATACTTTTATAAATCGTGCAGCTGTTTGATATGGTCGTTGTCCTTTAAGCCAGCAATAGTCGGCGAAGAACACGCTGCGCTGTCGCGAGCAGAACTAAGGTAAAGAAAGGTGTCTTACCTCCAAGTAGCCGACGGGTCCATTGAAGGGATAATCGCCGAGGCGACGTTCCTCGTCCAAGAATTTTCCGGCTTTTCCATTCACGGGCGGGCAGAACAAGCCGTAATTGAAGCTTTCCTTCAGCTCCTGCAAACCAGCACACAGCCTGAATTAATCGAAAACCCATCCCGCTGGAAAAACGGCCCGCCACCCCCGTTCTACTAAACACACTCTATTTTCATGCAACAAGGGCAGAGACCCAGGGTGGAGTGAACGCTTCGAACCAAATCGAAACCACTTCGTTGTAAAGGTTTCCCGCTTTGAACCGATTAACGCGCTAAGACATGGCGATGGGAATCCTCTCTGCCAGATTTTATTCGATTTTATTCCCCTTACCGTTTTATCGCTATCGAATAAAGCTATGATTACAGCGAACGCGCGTTTTGACGCGCTGTCGTTCTCACTGCGATCTTCCCTTCCAGATCTCATCAATGCTTATTTTCGTGCATCGAAGAAATTCGTTTTCCCACACCCATTTTATTCCAATTCGATCGACGAGGCCAATCAAACTTGCTCGAACGATGAATACGTTCTGACGAATTTCATCCAGCGAACGAATCCCTACAAGCATATGCACTCTATATGTATTTGTAAGAATTCGTTTGTCTCAATTGCTGCCGCCGTTATTGCTCTTTACAATCGCCACATCGAGAATTGCTCAGATCAGATATCGCACGACCAGATATTCGGACGAATTGGTGAAACATCTGGAAAATAGTATTTTCTTTCGTAAGAACCGATATAGCTCGATGCTTTGTTCGTCAGAAAACGCATCCACCGAAGCCTTAAATCGAAGAATGTTCCAGGGGAACGCGGTTTCTGGTAGCTTCGGAAGTAATAAAGACGATCGAGAAATCCGACCTGAAACGTTTTCCATCGTCCACGTTATCCACGTCGATATTTCGCCGCGTGGTCGTTCGTAAAACGCATTTCAATCGCTTTCCTCCTCGAAGGGAATTCCTCTCGCGGCGAACGTTATTCTAGGCGCAACGAAAGACGTCGTCTTCGTTCCCTAGGCCCTCTTGCATGTGTCTTGCGCGGGAGTTGAGGATCATCCGGCGCTAAAATAATATGCTTCGATTTCACCGACGACAGGCAGTAAAGTCTGGAATTTACAGACTGTTCGCGGGGAATTTCGCCATCGTTCTTCCTCACGCGCTGCGTGCCAGCAGGTTTTCTTTGTATACGCGCCACTCTTTATCTTGCTGGCCGACAGGCCTCGTACGTTCTCTTCGTGGGTCGCATCCGCGGAGCGAGGCTTCTTTCGTACGGTTTCATTCCTCGTCCCAGTTTGCAACCATAGGAATTAAAGACACGTTCGTATAATGATTAATAAACACGTTGACTGTCACGCGAATTTTACGTATATTGCGATAGATTGAGATACATCGTGACATAATATTTCATTTTCGCGAGATATTGTGTCGTGTTCGCGCACTTTTTCTCTGACAATACGCGTCACATAGACGTATCCGAGTCGTTCAATTGGTTGAGAATTTTTTAATACACGAAATTTCTCTCATTTTATTCGTTCTAAAAATTTTAATAACAGATTGGTCTCATCGACGATTATCGTTGCAGTCAACGCATTGATAATTGTTCATTAGAGTTTAAGGGAGACTGGATCGTTGTCGTCGCAAGCGTCACACAAATAATGGAACTCTGCAATATGGGAAATTTGTTACGCGTTATACGAATATCGTGTTATACCCAGAGCGTAAAAGTTAGAATCTTTCTATGTAACGGAGAATAGTACACATTAAACAATAAAGATATGAAATTCTCTTGATTACGTAAATAGGGCAACTTAAAATGAAAGAATAGATAAAGCAATAATAAAATCTAACCACCGATAGAATCTTTAAAAATTAAATTCCATCGACGTTGCTTTTTGGCCGCTCGTTCTGGGGGCTTCGTTGATTGAACATTTAGGGGCTTCTTTACCTCGATTACTAAACGATGCACAAACCGTTAATCGTACGAAATCGCGAGCAAGGTCGCGAAAAACCAGTCGCTGTGAAAAACGAAAGTCGACCAACAGCCAAGCATTATTAAGGTAAATGAGTGGCCCAGTTTCGGTCGCACGGTTCGAAAACGAGTCGAATGTGAACCACTCTCGACTTCGATCGTC
This sequence comes from Bombus vancouverensis nearcticus, assembly GCF_051014615.1. NCBI lineage: Eukaryota > Metazoa > Arthropoda > Insecta > Hymenoptera > Apidae > Bombus > Bombus vancouverensis. Next base: position 10,745,075 of record NC_134916.1, on the reverse strand, counting down.
TGCACGCTATTCGTCAAGCGGCTGGGCAATTCCTCGCTGGGTCGATGAATGATTTGGAGTAGAATGCATCCGACAGGGCAACGAGGGTCAAATGCTTCTCCGTGAAGGATTCGCGCGCTAAATTAAAAGGCGTTCTGTAATTTATTATCCACTATACGACACGGAGGAAGAAACTTCGAGCAACAAAGTTCGACCATCGTCTCGATTCCTTGGGAGAATTCAATTAAAGTAAATCAACAATTTGTTCAATTTTTGTACACTCAACTAAAATCTTCGCGACTGTTGAACGATTAAAATACCCGGGTATCTTATACATTTTAGAGATAATTTTACTTTCATACGGTCGTACGAATAGAAAAATTTAATTATTAAATATACGTTATACTAGATATATTTTATCAATTTTTGCACCTTCGAATTTTGCATAAAAGCCTACAAAAATCTGATACAACGAAGGTGGAACATCTATATAGAACCTGATAAGAAAAACGCTTCGTTATAAAATAAGAGTACGTGTCAGTACTATTGTTTGTGGTCACTGTAGCTATCCAAACATTCAGTGACCCAAACGCGGGTTAACGTTCAACGATCTCTCGATTTCGAATCCCCGACGGTGGTGAACTCGCGTGCTGTGCTGCTCCACGGATGCTCGGAGTATCGCGAGCAGGAGAGACGCGTTCAACTTGTCGGAAACGTTTCGTTCCGATGGAAAGTCGCCCGCAGCGCGAAAAACGGCCACGAAGAAACGAAACACGTGCCGGGCATGCACTGGGCTACAGACGCGGGCCGGTGCATTACCAGCATCCGCCGTTTACCGCAAAAACCAGCGGCGAAAGAGGGGGCGGAAGACGGGCACAGACAGAGCGAGAGGAAAGAGTGATCCACCCAACAATCATGGCAACAATAGCCAAGAGTGGAACACGTGCCAAATTAAAGGCCTCGGACCAAAGTACCGAGTTGCGCGAGCGTGTCTGGTCCCCGTTTAAAACGTCTCTGACGTACGGGGGTGTGGCTGAGAATCAGCCCTGAAAAAAGCCACCGAAAGGGAGAAAAACGGCCGAGCCACAGAGGGACAAAGCGAACGATCTGCCTGGTTGATGCACGGCCAGCCGTCTCGAGCCTTCCAAGTATGTTCCAGCTTTGCCGCACGGTTTTTTCGCGTTCTACCAATTTGCACACGAGCCTGGTCTTGATAAAGTGGATACCATAATCCGTGGATTGAATTCTTTTGGCTGGTTCCGAGGGAGGTTCGTTCACAAACTAAATGCTTTTGCTGTTCTCTATGGGACTCTTTAGGCGCAACGCTGAATTGAATTCCACATTATCCCGTTTCATCAGATTATTGTCATCGGATTAACATATACGTAAAAAGAAGACTACGCGGGGAAAACGCGGTACGATAAATTTCCTATTTTTTACAGGGAGCGAAAATACCGCTCGTTAATAATAATTGCAACTCTGGTTTCCTAAATTTCGCGAAACTTCAACTTATTGGATAGTTTTAACAGACTTACATCTTCGAACTGGACATGCTGTTTTCAATTATTTTATATTGAAATTAGAGCTCTTCAAGAACTTATTACAGCAGAAACGTTGAAACAGTTAATGGTTTATAGCTAAAAGGTATCTCTTTTGTAGCGACCCTCTATTTTGTTATATTTTGTTTCGTTTCTCCTAAAAATAAATTATATTCCGTGCAAGAAGTACTTACATTCCCACGAACCAAAACCAATCTAACAGGAACGCATTTGTCTTTGTTACCATACTTTTCGATTCTATGATATAACAGCAGCTTCGGATTAACGAATGACCCGGTCAACAGGTCAAGAGCGTACGCAAGAAAGGTTTCTTCGTGAAATTTCTCGGTAACGCGTGAAACGGTTGCTTCGGTAATCATTGCAAGTCAGTGGAAGGTTAAACCGCTTCGAGAGAATGACTCGAAGATTTCATCGCCGGGTATTTAACAGCGAAGATTTCGCTGAACATCGTCCCAGCTGGTGGCAGGTTGCCAACGCGTACCATTTTCGCGGAGAATTATCAGTCACGCCAACCTGGTTCCAGGCGAGCATCGAAGGCTCGTCGATGGGTTCGTCGAAAGGATTTCTTCGGCTTGGAAGCAGCTCGTGGTCGTTAGCAAGCTCGATCATCCGTTCGGAAGAAAAAAAGGGAGCAGAAGGTCTGGATGTTCGTTAAATTTCGTCTTCGTTAGCGAGAACTCGTTCTCGACTGTCGAGCCTGTGTAAATACGGCGGATCGACGCGCGAGGGTCGCCTTGCAACTTCTTTTCCACCCCGGGGAAAGAAAAATTTTCTGAAGCAGTCCTAGCGAAAGGAAACGAAAGAACGAATGGCCTTCTCTCTGCAGGGAAGCAAGAGAACACGCGGAAGAAGAAAGGCAAATGTTGATCTTGCCCGGGACATTTAACGACGCACCTAAATCTCCGTGTCCCGGCCGTTCTCTCTCTTGAATCCTGATGGAGGACAACCCGGACTACTCAGCCTTATTCGTATATTTGATCGACAAGCAGACTTTCGATCGACGAGGATTGCAACGTCCTTTTGTATAATAATTGGATTCTTACGTATTCACGAGAAATTGAAATGTGTAAAAATGTGCAGACTATGCAAAGATACATTTCCAAAGATTAATTGAAGTTTCGCGGATATCAAAATCGACGATCTCAGCGAGTCGACGATTTGTCTTATAGCAAATTTGTTCTTGCACACATTACATAAATTTATCGATATCGACCATTTCAAAGCTGGTATATATTTAATCGTACGATAAAATTTCACGTAATATTGATTCATATAAAGAAACGTCGCTCGTTCTTTTCATTTATGCGCATTGTGCTTCGTAGTATCTATATATCTGTGCATTTAACTTTCTTCTTTTACGTTTGCTTTGAAATACGCGCGTGGTTCGGTCGGCGTCGTCGTCGTTTTCCCTCTGTTCCTTTTATTAGCCATTAAATACATAATAAATGCAAGCCCCTATATCAACTATTTCCAATGGTTCGATCGTACAAGAGAGTCCAGATAATTAATACCTTGGGCTGAAACGCTTCGACACGCGTGACTTGCTAGCCAGTTAGTAATCGTTAGCTTTATAAATCGCCCGAAATCCACCGGTGGGGTCTGACCAAATCCTCCCCCGTCTAAATCACTCCATTCTTCTCTTCTTCGTTTTTTCTTTACGCTCAGATCCGCTTTACTTTATCGTTCGCGCGGCGTTAAGTCACGAGGCTTACCAGCCGGAAAACACAGGCAGAATGGAACACGGCGAAGAATGAAATCGTCGACGGCAATCGAAATTGCAATTACGCGAAGGATCGCGCGCTCCTCGTAGGCAAAAATCGGACTGCCCACGGATACCGACGCTTGTACTCTAATTAGCGGCGCGGTAATTGCTTCGTAAAGTCTTAAGAAGCCGCACAATCGCGCGCGACGTCGAGACGTGCCTCGAGTTTCGTCGATTAAGCGCGACCAGGAATCAGAACAAGAAACTAAAAGAAAGGAAGAAAAAAGGGAGAAAAAGCGTGGAAGGGACCGGTCGAAGGACAATATTATCTTCGAGACGACCCCATCCTCTGGCTATTCGGCACGTTCGACTGGCAAAAGGTGGGCGATCACGCTGACCGAGTAGCATACGCGGCGGTAATTTATCTTACGCGGTTACTCAATGAAGCGATTGCATCATTTTTTCTCTCTGTCCCTCGAATATCAACAAATACACCAGCGTCCAGAAAGATCGTAACTTACGTCTTTGGAGTGAAAGTCGGTCTCGCCAGTTTCACTTCTTTTTTTGCCCCCCCGATCGACTTCTTCGATCGCTGTCCTCTTCGACCTGCCCATATTCATCGTCGACAGACGCGATCTCAACCCCTGTTCTTATCGAGTTCGTCTCCTGCTGCCCCATTTCCTTTCCTGATTCACCTTCTTCAGGTTCTTCGATGCACAGTATTCTCGCTCGATTTAGAGACATCCAGCCCGATCGAATTAGAAGTTTCCCGTCGTTTTCCACGACGACGATTACGCGAGATGAATCGAAGAAAGAATGCATAAATGCATGAACGTGTCACCGCCGTTCGGGATTAGGGAAATGGACGCGAGAGCCGGCTGCGATTTGCATTCGAGCGCGCAGAGCCTCGTTCCATCTATGTCCTTGGATTTTTCCAGGAGAATCAACGGAATATTCGAGGAGATTCTCTCGAAAAAGAGTATCTTCGCTTGCCTCCACGCTATCGCATCGAGACGAGCAACAACGAACAGGACGATGTCGTGCACAATTACGAAGGAAACGGCGATTCTGGATGGCTGGACGCCGAGGTCTCCAACAATTTCCCTCGGTTTCGTCCGATGGACGAAGAAAGATAGAGAGAAAGAGGCATGCGTGTACGCACGCGTGTAGGTAGATAAATTCCGAAAGCAAGGAGCTCGTATGGGGGCGCGTTAAACGGCGAGACCCTTTTGTACGGCCCTGTATGGGAGAATAATGGCCGAACCGTGTCTCAATCGTGCTTTATGGGATGTAATTGCGGTCTGGCAAGGGGCCTCGCCGATGTTAAGCTCGGCCAGCTCGTGTGCGTCCGCGGCGAACACCGTACAACCCAGATAGAAGCGTTACGGTTTTAACCTTCGCAACGAACCACGAAACGAGTTTTTGCAACTCGCGACTTCGTTGACGAGCGGATTCGACGCCACAGACCAAAGATCAGCCCTTCTTTCTCTTCTCGCAGACCATTTTTTTCTTTTTTTTTCCTTATTCGTCGGACAACTTCCAGAGGTCTGTAGTCTCTCGACATAAAGGTCGTCACCCTTGAGCATGTATTTTTACCCGAACGTCGCGCGGCACGTTTAATTAGCGCGCATCGTGAGACCCTACAAATTGCTAGAACAAATACGCGAATTTGGTTGGCCAACGACGCTCGTCAATTAGGAAGTTCCGCGAAAGGTGGCCCACCATCGAACAGAGAAACGGAAACACGGATCGAAACGTAGTCGAGGGAACGAGTAAAGGTGGGCTTTCCTATAAGCGTCACACGTAAGCGCGGATATTTTTTATTAGACTGAGAAGTTTGTGTCGCGTATAACTGCGATACATATTTTTCTGCTTTAAAACATTCCGGAGAAAATACGACAGAAGACAGAAGTAAGATATTTCAGTTAACGTGCTAACGTGATATCTAGAAAGAATTCACCAATAACAGAACTGTTGTCGAAAGATTTTCATCTCTTCAGAGGAAAAATAGTTTGGAGGACGAAGATTAAAATAATGTTGATCTTTATAAAAGAGACGTAACGCAACATGGATGGACGTCATAAACCGAATAATATATGGAAATAGAAGATTTAATTTAGCACAGGATTTAAATAGCGACCTAATATTTCAGACAAAGACGTTTCTCGTGAAAAGAGGTGCAATTATACGTTTTAGGTGTTATCGTTTAATTCACAATGAACGTGTTAATTAAAGAAACGAGCAGTGAACTTCGTAAACTGTTTACAGTCAGTCACGGTTAAATGGAGGAGAAAGAAACGACGTGGAAGCGTATTACGAAACGATTCGTGACTGTAAACGTGGACACGTCGATGCGACGATTACGAAAGCCAAGAATTCGTAAAACACGACGTATCATTGGAACGTAACGGGCGATCATCCTCGATGTCCATCTTGAGGACGAAGCAGGATACGATTCGTCCTCCGGCGAACGTAGGCCACAGGACGAAGCGAAGTTCGGAGAATCAGCGAAGGGAGCACAAAGGCGAGTGGAATCAGCCGCGGTCGAAGCAACTTTGGCGTTAAAGAGGAAATACGAGCCATAAACCTTCGATGCACGCGGTGAGGGAGGGACGGACGGAATACGAAATCGAATTGCCGACACATCCGAAAAATAAAAAGACCATCGGTGATCGTTTGACCGACAAACTCTTTGGACATCTGGCTGACGTCGCTCGGAAGCGTCACGAAAGGGTTTCCCATAAATATTGTTCGATGTTTCGAGTTTTAGTATAATCTTTTCGAAAATCGTTGTAAGTTGTTCATGGAAGAAATTTATTTGTCTAGACGTTTCAAACTATCTCCGAATCCTGGCCGATCGAACACCCTACAGTAAGTAAAAAATTAAATTCGACGAAGTTTAACGATAAAAAATGAATAGGTTTTCGAAAAAGTAAATCACTCGATTTGTAACAGCAAATGATCGAAAGAAACGGACCATATATCATTCGATATATAAGGTTAATTCTATGCAGATATATTTTGCCTATAAATTCTTCAATTTTGCTACGAATTCATCGAACCTCTCGATATTTTGTCCAAAAGATTGATAACTCGAGTGACGACTTAACTCGTCCTTGCTAGTTAATAGCTTAAATTACTCGCATCGACTATATCTTGGACAAATATTTATTACGAACTACTTTCCGGCAAAATGGCCTTGTTGTGCCTTGGATTGTAACATTCGTATATATCTACAAAGATTTTGCCCGTCTGAAATTAAGCTTATGTTTGATAAGATAGACAACAACGTGAAAACAAACGACTATCGCGACAGATTTAGGTTCGTCGCGTGTTGGTTAAATAAGTAAAAATTAAGCAAGCGCCTCAGAGGTTAAAACGATTTACTCCGCTTTTTATAAGCTTTGCAATGTCGTTGCTGGCATTTGATGATAATTACGTGTAAATATATCTGCTTTTCTATAAAAATCTGACCGTGTCCTCTTGTAAATTTCGATTATTAAACTATTAAAATAATTATTTCTGCACTTTTCAATTGGGGTAGTCGATCGACGTGTCTTCTAACTGCAGTAGTCCACGTGACCTAGATGAGACGTTTAATCGATTTCTTTTCTCCCTAAGCAGCGAAGATCGCTCTTGGCTCGGCGCTCGGTCGCTCGGAAGCTTATACGATGGCAATGAAAGCGAGTTCGAAAATTATCCTGCATCGTGTCCTCGCAGAATGCAAAATACAACCTCGTTGCACCATCGGTTGCGTCACTGTGCCTTAGCACGTTACGCCAGGGGAAATGTTTTATTCAAAACTGCCGAGCCTCGATAACCGTCGTCGATTTTCAGGAATCCTCTGATGCAACTAAATCGAAGCTTTTATTACCATCGAATGCACGTAATCGAACGAGCCGGATAACGTCGCGTTTACGCCCACGAATCAGCCCTCCTACGAACATATTTCGGCATGGATTAACGAATTTACAGAAATACGATTATTTCTGGCTCGTTAACCCCGGCTATTTCTATTTCTTACGCGTCAGAAAAACCACGAGGATCAACCGCCCGAGAACTGGTTACAAATTGCACGGAAAATGACGGTCGATCGTGTTATTGTTCGTTCTACGGAAGGATAATCGTAGGACGAGTCGACAGCAGAGACAGTCAATTCCTTTACTTTGTACCTATCCTCGATGGTACCAACCCTGACTACCCCTACGTCGCCCTCTTTCTTGAGCAAACAAACGTTAAACGACTCTCTCAGACCTAAGAACCGATTTCCTTTCTACCTTTCTGCGATACTTTGCTAGCGTAGAACTGCTTTTTGCCATCCTCGGCCCTAGGTTCGGACGAGTATTTGCTAGGACTGAATAAACACGGGGTACGCGAGTAATGCACAGGTCAGTCAATAAGTAAGTTAGCTCTCTAACTTGTGTTCTAAACGAGATACGTAGTTGTCGTCACCTCTCTGACGCTAATACAACCAGCGCGATGTTTCCATAGCGAACGTATGTCGCGGTATACGCGATAAACCGTGAAACGTGTTATTGCTACGTGTTTAACAGGTACTTTAGATTTATAGTTTAACGACTGCATGGAAAGCGTAGCATGTGCTGTTTCTAACTGTTAATTTCCCATTAATTTGTACACTTTGGCGAAGTTCACGTACCGTTAGTACGAACCGAAATGTCCAGATACTTATGAGCAGTAGCGTAGTTCATGGTTGCACGTTTGCGATCTTCAATGTCAGCTTCGTCGAATTTACGACGATGGGTTCGCTGGCTTCTGAGATTTGACTTCGTTCTGATCGTATAAGCGATAAAGCGACAAATGGAAAGTAGCGAGCAGCGTGGAAACGCGAGGAGATCCGGCGTGGCGCGCAAGCTAGCGCCGAGTGGCCGAGAGACTCCTCTTCTTTCTCCGCATCGCCAGGACTTTAGAATGCAAATTGAACGCTACGAATCCTCGCCGCTCGTACCTTGGGGACAGAATCTGCTTAGGTGGCTATGGACAGTCGATGGTATGCCAGGCCCCTCTCGCGTGTACCTACGCTCTCACAACTGTGTGCATCTAGGCATTTATACACCGGCCTGTTCGGCTCGCAGTGGCGTAACCATCTCTGGTAAATCTCGAGTAAAAGGAGGGGAGAGCCCTAGAACTTGAACCAAGTTGGCGAAAAGGAAGGAGAACTCGAGCTAAATTGGAGCGTTTGGAGATCACGTTCTTCGAAGAGTCGATGACCGATTCATTGTCGCGTTTGCATTTAGTCGTAAGTTTTCCGATGTCGCGAAAACATGGTAGTTAAGTCGAACGTTGTTCATCAGGAATAGAGTTCTTCTTCGTGCAGTTTAATGCTGTGTCTACATCGCTGTTGGTGAATGGTTCGGAAACTTACGTTCGTCGGTAGATTTACTTTTAGACTTTTACGAGCAGTTAGCAGGCAACTCGACAGCGAATACCGAACACTGTTCGTTCAGGACATGATATAACGCGGATCATGGCACGAATCGCTCGTTCATTCACAAAATTTCTTACATTTAGCGTCACAATACACGATTAGCCTCTGGTTCTTCGGAAATCCAACGATTAATCCCGATTTAGTTGATCAGTTTGACTTCTGAGTCGTTTATATAACGAAGTCGTAAAATTAACCGAACACGAAAACAGAAAGTTTTCGATCAACGAGATAATAACTTACGACATCTTTACGGACGTAAAGAAACGGAATCAACGGAATATCGCTGCGGTATTAATCGATACCACTTCTAATACAATAGTTCATCTTGCTATATCCTGACCTGGACTATACAAATCAAAGCTTATTACAACAATTGACCCATTCCTCGTATTCTATCCGTGAATTATTTATGACCTTTGACGTGGACACAACTGTGAACTCAGCGTAACAGCTACATTATTTTTTATGCAGATTTTTATGACCAGAATCAAAGGAATTGAAACAGATATTTGGCTTTCCTCGTATATCGTACCCATTCTGCGCGCTTTTGCCTCTTTAAACTTCCCATAAATACATAGAAATCTAATAACAAGATTGGCGCCACTCGACGCTACCCAATGTAGCCGAAAGTAAAGCTTTCAAACTGCACGAAAAGGTCATCAAAAATCTATCACCTAATGTCATCGCTCAACGATGCTGAAAGTGGAGCTTCGAAACTCCACGAGAAGCACATACATCCACAAATGCATTGTACGTTCAACTCCAAATTTAAACTGGAATCGGCAAAAATCGAGCCATCGTCGAGTACACTTGTCTGCGAGGAACAAAGTGACCCGGATTCGAAGTTACGCCACTGTCCAAGGCATGAGCCGCGAGTTCGTATAATACGCGTATACACGGTACTCGCGTGCACGTGTACTCGCGCACAGGGAATACCGTGGCGCGAGCGCGGCGAGGTATAAATGGAAATCTGTATTTATGCAAGCGAGCCGCCGGTGTGTGTTCGTGGCTTGGTCCCGGTGTTCAGTCCCGGGTCACACGATAATGACCTTATTACAGGAATTATGGGTTTCCGCGGCACCGGGATAATCCGGCTTCGGAAACGGCCGCGGGCGGCCATTCGCCGTTTTACTTTTGCCTGCGAGTCTCTCGGCCATCCTCCGCGACTGGTTCCGGTTTACACATTCGTCCCGGACGAGACTTTTCTGCCCTGCCACGGGATCCAGTTCCGTCCGCGCTGCACCGGAAGAACACGTCGAGTATCGTTTACGCGTCGTTTCACGGAACGCTGATGAACGCCAAGAAGGTGGATTCACGCGGAACCTGCAGGAGCAACAAAGTTTCGTGACGCGTCACGCCGGATATGAGACGATATCGACACTGAAAAAAGTTAGACTGCAAAGCGTGTCCTAAACCGATTGCAACACTTTGGATTTTCACAATTTTAATTTCAACCGCGCTACAGTTCTCCAACATTTATATTCCGATTTTATATTGCTCTCGCCTTGAACGAACAAAGAGAAGTCGTAAGGTCCGAACGTAATGCTCGGAACGTTCGAAGAGGAAGATGTTTGATACGGAGGAATCGCGCATGTCGATAAAATTCTCGTATTTTGTCGGAATCGTGTGAAGATTCTTTTTAACGTTAGAAAAATAGGATTGTAACGGGGTTGATACAAGCAGTGATATTTACGTAGTAAACGTATGTAGCAAAGTATATAATAGTAAGATACAGCGTCGTTATGTTTCTAACAAGTACCTACTTTAGATTTATAGACCGATGTCTCCTTAGGAAACGTGGTAGCTGTTGCTTCTCACCATTAATTTGTACACTTTGATACAAATTCGTATACTATTACCATAGATTACTAGGAAATTATTGAAACCTTTAAGAATTGTTACCTCGTGCGAAATTTTATCTTACAAAGAATTTACACCGCAGCTTCGATATCCCGGCACTTTGATCGCTCCATGGTAACCGTATGTTAAGCTCGTCTTTAGCTCGCGATATTCTACGCTCGATATTCCGGATTAGAGTTGGATGGAATTGAAAAACGTGGCGAATTAAAGCGTTTAGTGGAAGTACAGGGAAAAGAGTATCGATTCTTCCAGGAAGATCGACGATCGCGCAGCGAACGATGATCGTTTAGAGTCTATCGTTTCTTAAACTGGTCTCCGGTTTTTGTCTGCTTCGAGACAGGTTATTAGAACTGGTTCCGCCTTTGTCATCCGGTTTCCGAGACTTGTGGTCGGTCCGTTTACCCACGATTACCGAGTTCTCTTCCAACGAATCGGTTAGAAAAAAGGAAGACTGATTTCCTTAATCGTGCAAAAATCGCCAGCGAGAAGGTGCAAAGTAACGTTGAATTG